>NC_136070.1:469128963-469728963 GCF_964261635.1 Lissotriton helveticus
GCATTCTCAATTTGCGATTCGCTAATTGCGAATCGCAAATTGAGAATGTCTTCCCATTCATTCATAGGCCCATAGAAATGATTGGGGAGGTATTTGCGAGTCACAATTAAGGAATATTAAGAAATCGCAATTTTTTTAGCGATTTCTTCATGTATAGCATTTTGCTATTCCTTATTAGCGAATCCTTATTTTTCGCCAATAAGGAATCTCAAAATGGATGCTTGAGGCATCTGGGGGCTAGTCCTTACTTCTCTCTGTTTGTGCTGCGCTCAAAAACTAGTGCATCACCTGATTTTATGCTGCCACATGTTTCTGTGTCAAACGTTTGAGGTTATGTTCGCTTCAATAGAGATTAACTTCTTTTAGTGATGTTTTTTTAAAAGATGACTTTAGCTTTTTTCTTCTCTAAGAACTCTTTCATCATGCAGCTAACCTGCCTTGTTGGTTACTGTTACAGGAGCAGTGTGAGACGTTTCAAGCTGACTTTGGTTGTTGACTTTGGTATTGTGAAGGGACAAGCCCAAACCGGCTACAAAAGCATACTTCTGGTTAAATATACAAACGAAGTACATAATTGGAAAGCGCAAGACAATTACAACGTTCAGCTTCCATTTTATAATGCTTTTAAAATTCAACAAATAGTATTCCTATTCCATTCTGTTTGCGTGCTCCTTGTGTTTCAATATCCCTCTAAGTCTACATTTGTATGTCAAGCATAACGCAATTTATGTCAAAAGCCAAATACCACACCAATAGCATGAATCTTCAAAAATATGTGTTCTCTGTTCCAAACATGATTTAAATTAGGGACTCTCTCTTCCAGGGAGGGGTTGCAAGGCCAGACAAGTCTGCTGGCACACCTTAGGACAACACACTTGGCTTTGTAGTAAAGTAATAATAGCGAAAGCCAATAGTACTCCAGTAAACATGATATCCACTTTGGCACAGATGTTTTCGTTCACAGCACTGAAGTCCCAGGTTCCACTTTCAAGCATAAACGCTTTAGGTGTGCCATACGGCCATAAAAGAAAGATACCATGGAGTTGCTCTCTCTGTTAGCTGTTTGGATAAAACCTGCTGTGAGGAGTTACACAGTTCATTTTAGGGCTATGTTCTTCAGCGATTGGACAAAAGGTAGAAGACTCTTTAAAAGAGAGAGTGCTTATAGCTAAGAGAGCAAACCGCTGCAGATTAGATTTTAGCCTTAAACCTTATTCCCTACTTCTGAAAGTTGCAGATGTTTATCCCCACTAGAGAGTATGTTAACATGGAACAGTTGAGCTGAAGGGTGATTGGCAGCTGTTAATGTCCGGCACCATGGGGCTACGTGCTAATCTATTAACACCCCACCCCCCCAATGTCCCCCAACAAAGAGAGGCAAACAGAGCAATTGTCCCTATCTGTGCCATGTTCAGTTTTCACACTCTTCTGTAGGCAGACATCAGTAGATAGTGAAGCATTGAAATATTCTGATTGGCTGAACCACTCTCAGCATTCCATACTGCTTGCTAATATGCAAAGTCGTGGGTCCACACCCTTCAATGACTCAAAACATGCCTCTATGTAATTCAGAACTGGATGCCAATCTCTCACTTAATGCTCAATCGACCAAGACAGAATTCCCCTGCTTCAACAAGACAATAGAACTGCAGATTCAAGCGTGGCTTTCTGAATCAAACCTAGACAACTTCACCCAGCCGGCTAGTGACAGCCATTGCTAAATTACCCAGATTCGTCTTCAGTACAGACCTCCCCTTCAAAGAATCCATTACAGGTAAAGTCACAATGGTCTGGTACCCCCTCTACTTAAAAACGTAAGCCTTTCTTACCTCAAAACAAACGTCAGAACATAAGTCAAACATACTGCACTCTCATCTGGGAGGAGGTAACTCGACGCTCAAAGGCCCCCATCAACACACTGGTCTCGCTGAAAGGCATCCTCCACCAGCCGCAACCCATGCAGGTAAGAGCGGTGGAGGCGTATTTGACAGACAACCACGAGAGGAAATTAAATAAATAATTCATTTTTCCTCTTCATCGACTGTTGAAATCCCCCCAACCTGTCTTCATAACCCCACTGCTCTTACTTGCATAAACTCAGATCGGGGGGGACTACACCAGATCCCCTTCCAAGCCAATAGCCGAAGCCCTCTGCATGAAATACAGGGCTACATGAAATGGCAACCAAGCTTACCTAATCAAGAGAATGATCACCTTAGAGGGACAGCAATAATCCAGGAGTCAGGATAAAGCCAGATTGGAAGCAAGGGATGGTAAAAAAACAGAGAGCGCTTCTTCAATCAGCCGTGACCCAAAGATCTGGATCAACACAAGCATTTACATCAGAACAGCGCCAACCTTCTTCCAATTGAAAAGAAAGGAAAGACACACCTCTTCTGTGAACACTACAAGGTTACATCATAGAAAATTACCTGCACACAAATACTGGGCCTTACTGTGAATGTTCATGAATCGTATCTGAGTGCCCTTGGCCCGTGTCAGCAATCCATTGAGCTCCAGCATTATGCAGTGGCCTCAGAATGCACACATACAGTGCACACCAATACCGTCTTTTATTCTGCCTTCCACTTCTTACTCTGTGCCCTGTGGTACTAGATCAAGGGTACAGAGGATGTTGCAGTGTAGACCCACAATGACTTTAGTGTTTGCTCTTAAAGTGTCTTGGTAAGGGTTACACTAGTTAAGCATCACCACCACCAGCCCTAGGAATAGACTCACCCTTTAAAAACTTAACCAAGTTAAATAGCTATTGCTGAGATTCGACTGTGTAGGTATGTCCCTCAGTATCGACCTCTTTCCCATGTAACGGAGTGAGCAAGCAGAGCAAAAAGCACTTTATGCTATTCTGTAGCTTTTAATTGAAATATCGACTGTACTATCCGAGGCCCATTTTTGTTGCACGGGGTATTAGGACTAGGGGCCATGTTATAAAAAAAAAGACGATACATTATCGCCGCTTTTATCGGTAGGAAACTGCCGCCAAAGCAGCGATAATGAGCTTGATAATATGGCCTTGTAAATTCCAATAGAAGCCCATGTTTTGGTCGAGCATGGGCTTCTTTGCCCTATTCTCAAGGGCATATTATGAAGCCCATTATCGCCGCTTTAGTGGCAGTCTCCTGCCGATAAAAGCGGCAATAATGTATCGCCCTTTCTTGATAATATGGCCCCATGATCCTCCCTACTAGTAGACAGTATAGTTTAAGAGTGCTTGATCTGGAGAAGCCCACACTCAGGGTTTGTTAACGTAACACCATGGTTGGGGTTTGGCTTTACTAATAAGAATTAATTTCTACCCAAGTGAACCCTTTTTGCAACAATAGGATAATGAAAGACTGGGGGGAAAAATCATGAGGCTCGAATACAGTTTGCATGCAGCTCTTTGATGATAGTTAAACGCTCACTATTGTATATTAGGATTGAAACCTATACATTGCAAATAACAAAAGGGACTCTTTGACAGAAACAGTAATACACTGAACTATTTACATTGCATGCACTTTCTGATCTGCGTGGTATATTTGTTTCACAGCAGGCATTTTAACCTCATGCGCTACCTTATGATGCATCAAAACTTCCACTAGACAAACTCCGAACTCTTTGCAACAGGTCCATCAATCACCAGAGTTATCTTGACACTTTTTTGGTTGCCTGAAAATTGCTGGAGGCAAGTAACGCGGCAACAGGTGCTTTTAAAACCAGAGTGTACTTAAAAACACGCACCCCCCCAAAAGTCAGTGCTGGGTGCGATGGCCCCGATCGCACCACCCTTTGAACCGGACCTGATTTGAGCTGACATTGTTATTGCCAGTGGCAAGGGAGTGCCAGATTACAAGTTGTATTATCTAGCAGCACAATTACAATGACTCATGATCTGGATTGCCTCAGAGGACCACCCGAGGCACGGTACTTTTCGTCTAGGGTGAGTTGTCTTGCTCCAAGTAGTTCGGCATTGCTGGTACCGATATCTTCGTCATTAGCACTGCACAACGGGGTACTATCTGGATCTTCCTCTCTGGTATCCACCCAACTTTGCCGATGTCGGAGAGACACCTCATAAATCGCAGTGGAAACATGCTTCCATCACATTCCTAGGGCAGCTGTTCGAGTTGGGGGCTGCCCTCACAATCGGGGGGGGGGGGGCTCATGAAATGTACACACTTCCATTGGACCAGTTCATGACACATGCATTTCTTGAAGGGGTGATAGCTAGCCACTGGGGTGACCATGAGGGTGAGGGTGCCACAAACCCTGCCTTGCATTCCACATGATCACAAACGTATATAGGGCATTGGGTCCAAAGGCAGAACCGGGGCTGACTGTCCTCTATTTCCAATGGAGCCAAGACTTACAGATCGTTCTGTTGGATAAGAATTTGTCCTATATCCTTAGCCATATTCCCAAGGTTTTGAGAAATGCATTCCTGAAACTGGTACAATTTAATTATGCCCATCCTATGTATCTGACTCCAGTGCAGCTTTATAGGATGTCAGTACTGCTTTACATAAACACTCCAGGTGCGACTCCCACCACACAGACCTTTATCACATGATGTAACAATGCTCTGCATTGCGGTAATTTTTGGGCTGAAATCTGTGATTATCTCACACAGATAATGGGCAGACACCACATTAACACACCAAAGACATGCTTGCTGGGCCTTATACCCAGCCCCAAGATGGACACGGCTGCCGTGAGCAAACTCATTGACCAGGCTCTCGCATTAAGTGATTGTGATTAATTGGAGGACAGCTTCTCCTAATCCCAATCCAACCTGGAAATTCAACTTCCATCATTGGGCATGTGCTAAAGACAATGTGATGCAATTGCTGGGATACGCTCGTTATGGGATTGAACATAATATTATTAGCCCTGGAACTAGACCAGACCTACAGCCCCCATAGCCGGCAACCGACCCTTCTCACGTTAACCGCACCACTATACATGCACTCTGCATATGGCAGTTGCTAGCCTCTCCACCACTGTTTCCAATGGTCTCCCTTACTTTTGAAGCTCGTCAGTGCACACCACACCTCTAGTTGGGCTGCGTGACAGTCTTCACCTTACTGGATTATTTTCTTGTTTATCATGTTCCAGTGTAGCCCCATGGCATGTAACACAGTATGCCATATGTTATTCATCTATGTTTGACCGGATAGGGACCTTATTTGCTATGTATATTGTTGACACATGTATGTAGCCCTGTGCACTGTGACAGGATATGTTTCTTTTCCCATTGTTTCAGGCATATTGCAGCCCTTTCAATATAGGGCAATTAGAAAAAACGTAACAGGTGAATTTCAATGTTTTTCTGGGTATAAAATGTACAATTTTAACTGACATTTTCACCTAACTATAACAACAGTTTAGCCTTTGTGCTTTTTAGTGAATTTCTAGAGTTTTTTTTTAACATATAGTAATATTTTAGCATCACAACCAAACTGGGCCTACCCCATGTTGCACACAGGCTTTCACCATGCACAGCATGAGGTTTGGCCAGAGGGTCTGGCTTGGGGTTGGCCACAGGAATAAGCCTGTGGCCCAGGCTTGCTCCCAATCCCCGCGAGTGCTTAATCCCTGTGTGGAAGGCCAACCCCCTGCCTCGCATCACCTTTGGCTGTGCGCTGCATGGATTTGTTTGTAGGGCCTAGCCTGAGATTGGTCGCAAGGTTTGGCCTGTTGCCAGACTCTGCCCCAACTCCCGCAAATCCACCCCACAACAGCTGAAATTGCTGCTACTATGAAGACCATCCGCTCGGGTCTCCATCTGACCCTTGTACATACCATGCCTTCACCAAAGAACTTGTTCTGCTGAGCAAAAGCACTAACAGCCATCCTCAGTGCCTCCATTGACTCAGACACATTCCCAAACAACAGGAAACATGCCACCATTGTGTCCCTGTTCAAGAAAACATCCGCTGCCGGCCACACTTTCCAACTGGTGACCTATCTCCCTCCTACCAAACTTTGCAAAGTTCTTAGAGAAACGAATAAACTGGCACCTCAACAACAACCTCAACAACCACCAGTCTGGATTCAGGCCCAACCAATGTACAGAAACATTACTCATTGCAGCCACAGACGACATCCGCATGATCCTTGACAGAGGAGAGACAGCAGCCGAAATTCTCCTCTGCTTCTCTGCAGCATTTGACTTGGTCGCACATCCCATCAAGCGCTTGAATGAGATTAGCATCCAATGACCCGCTGGATCCGCTCCTTCTTAACAGATAGAGCACGAGCTGCCAGCCTAGCACCTTTCTCCTCATAAGCATGCCATTTAATTTGTGGAGTGCCTCAAGGTTCAAAATTCAGCCTCACCCTTTTCAATGGATACATTTTCTCTCTTCTCCAGCATCATCCATGCACATATCAACATCCTCTCCAACACAGCCAACATGAAACGCATATTTTCCTTCTCAGACAAGACCCCGAACACAAGAAACAACTTTACCGTCTGCATGACCGAAGTCACTAGCTGGATGAAAGAGTCGCTGCGGGAAGGAGACAGTGGCAGTGTCCCCGACCCGCTTGCCTGGCAGGTATAGCTCTACGCTCGATGTAATGTGATTGCGCTAATTTTAAAAAGTGACGATATATTTTTTAAGAATTGCTGTGACACAATTATTTTACTCTGTACTACTTGCACATCACTGCACCAACATTATACTTGAATTTGGCCGCATTTAAAAATACTGTACTGCCGCTTCCTAGCCGCCTCCCTTTCTTGCAAGGGGGTGAGCAGGCACTTCTGGCACTTCCGGTCCCACTAGGAGCGGTTAGCGCTCTAGTGGCTCAACTCAGGGGCTATTTAGCCCTCCCACCCCCTGAGCGCGCAGCGATCGCGCGCAGCCCCGCCGAAGACCCGCCAAAGAGCTGCCCTTCTGTGCCCGTCCGTGACAGGACGGGGCACAGGGGCCATGGACTCTGCTTCCCCACGCCCTGCTCCCACAGGTATGAGGCAACATAAAATCACTTACTCTGCCCAAACAATAGTAGACCTAAAACCTATAGATGGCTGCTGCATCAAAATACCCTGGCAGAGCCTAGAGGGTTGTTTCTCGTGTCTACAATGCCGGTTTCAACCTCCTGACATCGGGACACACACAGAGGAAAGCACTTTCTTAGAACGATTAAAGAGCTTCCTTCTAAATGTCCGATCCCTACCCAAGCACCAACATCAAATATGGGACCTAGTTTACACAACACAGCCAGATATATGTTTCCTCACAGAAACGTGGATGAAACCACACACGGTTACAGCCATAGCGATGGGGATCCCATCTGGGTATAAATTTAGGCATTTAGACCGAGTAAAAAAAACAGGCGGTGGCCTGGCCATAAAACATAAAGATGAAATAAAGGTCACGATTCTTGAACAACATCACAGCCCACAGTTAGAAATCATGATCTTTAAAATTGCCTCGGCAGGCCACATTTCCTGGAAAGGTGCCTTAGTATACCGCCCGCCAGGATCCAACCCAGATTTTGCTCTCTCCCTCCTGGAGCTTTTAGCTCCCCACCTTAAATCTAAAGAGGACTTCATCCTCCTGGGAGATTTCAATATACATGTGGATAATCCAGCGCTCCCCGAATCTATCTCCCTGACTACCGACCTCTCCAACCTGGGTCTAAAAATACAGAATAACGGGGCCACGCACAAAGGCGGCCACACTTTAGATTTACTTTTCTGTAATTGTACTAAAATAAGTTGTTCCCCAGCCAGAGAGATTCCATGGTCAGACCACTTCCTGATCGAGTTTACACTAATGGCTCCAAAAAAAACCTTAAACAAAACATCACTTCCACCTATCTGGCGTCGCCAATGGCATAAAGACTCAGCTGAAAAATTGCGGGAAATCTGGAAACAACCTGCCATATTGGGGGAAGACACAGCAGACACAGCACTAGCCAAACTCAATGCTTCACTTAAGCAAGCCATTGACATCTTGGCTCCATTAAAGTTACACAAACAATACCCTCCCTCCAAACAAGAAAATTGGTACACACAAGAACTTAGAGTAGAAAAGCAGAAGTGTAGGCAAGCTGAAAAAGCATGGAGGAAACTGAAAACCAAGGAGAACCACAAAATTTTCCTAGATGCTCAATCAACTTATTACAAAAATATAAAGCAAGCTAGGAAAAATTGTCTGACGCAACAACTAGCAGAAGCGGGTAATTGCCCTAGGGAGCTTTTTAAAATTTTACAAAATTTCGTAAAACCCACAGCCTGCGAAAGCTCAGATGACTTTTCGCAGACTCTCTGTGATGAAATTTCACGGTTCTTCGAAGATAAAATCAATCTTATTTACGAAGGAATAGTAGCATCTAACAACACGGGAAACAATAATAAGCCCCCCCCCCTTCAACCCGCCCAATCAAAATAAACATTCTCTGCTATCATTTCCACCTATTGGTAATACAGACCTTCTCCCTCTTATTACCCACATAAAATCAGGGTCCCCCAATGACTTTCTCCCTGCTAAAATGGCTGCCCCCCTGATCTCCCTCCTTGGCCCCTCCATACAAACCGTGATCAACATCTCCCTTACGGAGGGACAGGTCCCTGCGGAATGGAAAAAGGCGGTGGTAAACCCAATAAGAAAAAAAGCGGCATCCCCATGGTCAGACCTCTCAAACCTACGCCCTATCTCCCTCTTGCCATACATCGGCAAGATAGCAGAGAAGCACGTGAACACCTATCTATCCAAACATCTTGAAGCAACGGAGGGCCTGGACTACTCACAATCTGGGTTCAGGCCCAACCACAGCACCGAATCAGCCCTCCAAACAGTGACCAATAACATCAGAATGGCACTGGACGGGGGAAGCTCTATGATTCTGGTGCTGTTGGATCTTTCCGCTGCTTTTGATACGGTGTCACACAAGGTGCTTCTCGGCCGTCTAAGGGATGTAGGCCTGGGGGGCGTAGCTCTGTCCTGGATGGAGAGTTTCCTGTCCGGCCGCTCTCAAGAAGTCAGGCTGGGCTCCCATAAATCCACCTCTAGGGAGCTCAACAAGGGAGTGCCACAGGGCTCATGCCTGAGCCCCACACTATTTAATGTGTATGTGGCCCCCTTGGCCGACTTAGTAAGATCCTTTGGGTTCACCCCGGTGTCGTATGCCGACGACACCCAACTCCTGTTTCCCTTTAAAACCTTGACGTGTTGAAAATAGCAATGTATATGCACATATGCGGCGTTCATTTGTGTTCACTGTACCTCTTGTCGTAAGCAGAAAAGATATTGCAAAACACTGACTGTGTTATCCCGCCGGCATAGACCCATGCACACATATATACAACAGCCATTTTAGGTACCATGGTCTCGCTGTTTGCGATCGATCATCAGCCCCTTCCCTGACCCTGCAAGCATCCCCCATGCACCCTGACCGCCCCCGCTCTCACATGCACAAGTCATGAGCCCTCCCCTCCCGCATGACTCTGTCTCTGAGAATCAAACCCCGCGCCTGGCCAACACCTCCTTTCCCTCCATGAATACCCCTCCTTTGATGACCTCTTCCTCTGAACCTAATTGTCTACATGGACCGCTGGTCATCCCTTAGCCTGAGGATACAGTTTATTGCCCACTACTGTATGCACTCGCCTCTCTTGAAAGGGCTACTATTGATCATGACCTCCCCACCCTCTGAGATTCGATCAGGCGCACACATTTCAAAGTAATCAGCAGAACACTCAGCTGCGTGACAGCCCCCTCCTATTGTATGGAGGATCAGGGCCCCTACTGTAGCCACGTGTTGGAATATCTTCATACTTCACAAAGTCTTGATTGTAATGAAGACTGTCTGTGTGCCATAAACCTGTGTATAAAAGACGAAGCCTCAGAGAAACTTGTTAGAGCACCTCCCGAAGACACTTTGAGAGTGTCCGAAATGACATGCTCTCCTCATGAGAAATAAAACTCTGTTCTTGTTTTCCTGCCTTCAGCGCCCGTCTCTTTATTTGGTAATTATTTAAGATGGGAACGAAGAGTCACCCTGCACCAGCAGCCTGGGCATCCGGTGCGTTATGGGCTGACTTTTCCACAATTGGCGTCCCAACGCGGGGCCCATCAGCGACATAAGGTCCGGTAAGAGAGGTCCAGACGATGGGGTGAACATCTAAATGATTGGAGTATACCTGCCTTGAGAGGGCCCTCGTCCGGCTGCCGATTGAATGAACTTCACCGATTCCGAACGGACCTCTCTCAAGTGACCTATTGTCCTGACTGGAATCCCACAGGAATGCTGCGGTAAAAACATGGAGAAAGAGAACGATCGGGCGCTGGAAAAAGGAAGGCGAAGAACTGTCCAAACGGTCCGGTCCGGGTAAGGTTAAGTAGGACGTCTTTACGTCTAATTGGTAGGATGGCTTTATCCATCTGATTGATTGATTGATTATTGATATTGGAAACGGTATTTAGATACTGGTATTGTTCATTGATTGGTCCATTTAGCCTTGGGTACTACTTGAAGTATTGGTTCTCTTGGAGACATTCTCTGTTTGCAAACAGCGATAGATAGGAACGTCTCTCTCTCTTTGCAAATAGTGAAGGATAGGTAATGCGGACTTTTGTCCCCCATTGTAATCCGTCATACCTATTTTTCTCCCCACTGATTGATTGGTTGCTCTGTTGCTCTTTGAGACATTCGCTGTCTACAAACGGGGAAGAATAGGAATATTCTGTCTCCCTTTGCAGATAGTGAAGGATAGGTAATGCAGACTTTTGTCCCCATTGTAATCCGTCATACCTATTTTTCTCCCCATTGATTGATTGATTGAATCGAGCATTGAATTGTTCGAAGTTGGTTCTCTTAAGGATCTTCTCTGCCTACAAACGAGGAAGAATAGGAATATTCTCTCTCCCTTTGCAGATAGTGAAGGGTAGGTAACGCAGGCTTTTGCCCCCATTGTAACCCGTTGTGCCTATTTCGTTCCTCATTGATTGATTGATTGTCCGAACATTGACTGTTTGGAATTGTTCTTTTTTGGAGGTATTCTCTGTTTGCAAATAACATAGAAAAGAAATACTCTGTCTAGTCTTTGCAAGTAGTGAAGGGTAGGTAATGCGGACCTTTGTCCCCCGTTGTAATCTGTCATGCCTATCTACTCCCCACTGATTGATAAACCAGTTCCACCCGGACCATTTACTAGAGGTAGGTCATCTGACCCGACCAGAGAGCACCCCTAGTGAAAAGGACACATGCAATAATAACGAAGTGATCACTGTATCCTGTTAACAGAAACTTTAGCATGAAACAAACTAGAAAGAAAGGAATAAGAAAACGAAATCAGTAGGCCACTGATGAAACTTTTATTAAATAACGAATAAGGAAACGATAACAATACTTAACGATAAAACCTATGATTGTCCTAGAAACAAGAAACGTTAGAAATAAGCCCGTAATGAGAAACATGAAAATGATAAGAGAAGCCAAGCTTGGCATTGCGACGGCCACGAGGCAATGAGGCTTCATCGCCCCTCACTGCTCCAAACATGTCTGTCCCACCGTCTGCCACGCCCCAATAACGGCAACCTGGGAAAGATACAAGTCAGCAGACATCCGCCCCATTCTGGAAGCTCCCAAAGTGCAACAGGTTTGCGGCTACGCCCAACCGGAAGACGAGACCTTCAACACATGTAGGGCGGGTCCTGCTGCCAGCCGTCGGCCGGAGGTCATCGCATGAGGTGGGCCTGAGGGGAGGCCGGGTCCGACGGGATCCGGCCGCGGTGGCGGCTACGACAACCCTGGAGAGTTGCAGGGGGGGGGGAATGTCCATGCCTCCGACCCCCCCCTCTCAGAACAGTCTGGACCAGTCTCCATAAGGGGCCTGGGGGTGGAGAGGCCACTGCGCAAATAGCCCGAAGGCGGCACCACGCGCCAAGGTCTGCCCCACCGGATGAACCAAGGGACCCGTTCCTGGGGCCAGGGCGAAGAGCGTCCGGCCGCCATCAACCGGAGGCCCGGCCCGAAACGTACTAGGCGCCACTTCTTCAATAATGGCTGCGACAACACTGGGGGGGGGATGTCTTGCACATGCCTCCGACCCCCCCCCTCGCCCTCATCGCCTGGTCCGGCCATAACAAATGTCAAGCGAGACGCCGTGGGATGCACCGGGAGGGAGAGGCGGCGCGAACGAGTCTCTCCCACCTCCCCAGGTGAAGGCTCCCCAGCTGCACCCCCAACGCTCCTTGCACCCGGCAAAGGGTTCGTCCACTGTGGCGATGCTGCAACGCCTCGCCCGGCAGGTTGGAGCCCGTCTGCTCATTTGACCCCGCGATCGCCGGTAGCTGCCGAACTCTCAAAATGGCGGTCGACCTTGCAAGAGCGGGCCCAGCATGAAGGAATGGCCCGGTCACTTGTTGATTCCACCATCATAAAAGTTCTCCTCGACCTTGAAGATTCTAGAGGAGCCGCGGGAGTCCCCGACTCCCGCAGATACCCCCGATGGGGAATGACTGCCATGATTGCCCACGGAATGACGGAAATGTAGCCGCAGGACGTCGGCGCTCCCATGCTGTCGCCAGCCTCAGTTTTAATGACTAGAATCCTGCAGACTACAGTTCGGATCAGTTCCGGTGAAAACCCAGTATGACCTGGTAGGAAAATTATTGCCTCCCTCCCCCCTTTTGACTGATGGTTCAGACCACCGATCCTTTCTTTTTCCCTTTAACTGAACCTTTTTTGACTGCCGAAAGAAGCTCTGGGCCAACCACGAGTTAGTGGAGATTTAGACTATGCCTGGATCTGCCTGACTGCACCCAAAATGGCGCCGATGCAAATGAAACGTTCAACTCCTTATTGTACCCCGATTGCTCAGCCTTGGTGTTATGAGATATGTATGTAGTTTTTAAACATATGGATTGATATAGGATGTGTACTGATTATATGTTCGGACAATGGATTGATATAGGATGTATACTGTCAGCTCGGACAATGAATTGATATGAGATGGGTACTGATTATGTGTTCGGACGATGAAGGACAATGAATTGACATGAGATGGGTACCGATTGAACATTCGGACAATGAATTGTTGTTAAGTTTTGTCGCATCATGATTATTGAAAGTTCGAATTTCAATGCTTATGATACTCGCTCACACTGAAGTTTCGATATGATTATATTGCACTTGTCGCACTTTTTATTATGAAATTAA
Source organism: Lissotriton helveticus (assembly GCF_964261635.1). Taxonomy (NCBI): domain Eukaryota; kingdom Metazoa; phylum Chordata; class Amphibia; order Caudata; family Salamandridae; genus Lissotriton; species Lissotriton helveticus. The sequence continues at coordinate 469,142,143 of NC_136070.1, forward strand.
CGACCACCGACTCTATTAGATTTTCCACTAATTAGTATTCCCACATGCACGGTTCTGGCCAGCCCCCTGGGTTGTAGGCCCGTATTTATGCACTGACCTTTTTATTAAAGATTTTGAAAAGCTACGTAGTTGTCACGTGTAAATTGGTACGCTTCGAATAAATGACCCCCGTTTCCGATATAACTAAAATACAGGTGAAATGACTCAGCTCGATTAGTTAAGGGTTAAAAGGTATAATATATAGCGATATTGTAGATATGAAGGGTCCAAGTTTTAGTTGTGTATTTTTCCCTTTTTTGTACAGCCAAAAGCAACCGCTAAAGATCCTGGTATTTAGCCTATGCTTTATATACTACTTGTATAAGAAAAGTCACACTAACGGTCCACCTGGGCTTGAACGCCCAGTTGGCAGGGACTGCATCCCGTGGAGATAGGCCGAGTATGCAGTAAGTAAAAGCCTTTCTGGGTTTATGCACGCTAATGTGTCTATCAATGTAGCCCCTGCCCCCCTCCTTTTTCCCTCTCTCTGCAGGTCACATCGGAATGTCGATTAAATGTACGAAAATAGTGATCTAACGGACGAAGAGACGGAAAAAAGGCGTTCGATTATGGTGCCTACGCACCCCAAATAATACAACCAAAAATAATGTGCACTCATGACTAAGCACTCTACGCTTAACTAAATAGGGAAAAGTTTAAAGAATACTCTGGGGTGAGGTTTACACAAGTACCCTCCGCCGGGAGGGTTAGGAATATTGCCAATATTTAAAACCTACTACCTCCTTTTTCGCATCCTCATAGACCTGTAACTCAAAGCTGCCCCATTGCTCTCCAATTGACTCCAACTGTTGTCTCAGCCTGGAAACACATTTGCTAAAATGACTCGAAATGCCACCGTGAGCATTAGCCCGATCAGGTTAGTTCATGACCAATTGGCAGAGGTGTAAGTGTGCGCAATCAAAACCACCAGTAGAGGCAGCCGACAATAAAAAGAGAAAAAAAAGGGTAAAGAGAGCTTAGGATGCTGAGAATGCGCAGCGTACAGGAAGAGATCATTTTGGCCAATAACTGTTCTATGTTTTGTTTTGGATTTTTGTATATAATACATGTACCGTCTCCCCCGTCTGAGTTTGTCTACGTGATTTATAGATCTACGTCATCCCTCTGCCTGTGTTCCCGTATTGTTTAACCCCCGCTGTTCTGTGTTATGTGCGCACTGAAACGACCATTATTGTACACGTCTCTCTCTCTCTCTCTCTCCCTCTTTCTATCTCGCTCCATGTCACACGTGTACAGAATGGACCATTTAGAGTGCGGTCTCTCTCTCTCTCTCTCTCTCTCTCTCTCTCTCTCTCTTCAAATCCCCCTGTTCCCTCTTTCCTTGTATGGTGACGTTGTGCCCCTCCGGCACAAAACATAATTAGGTTTCCTCGAACACAAAGGTGTTCAGCAAAATTGACCGAAACCAAAACGATTGTGACTTGCCATATTACTACCTCTCCTTTCTGCAAAACGATAGAACCCGAGTTGGTAATGAAAGAAAGGACAGGTCAGACGACTGACGTCCCCTAATCTGGCCTTTTTATAGGGGGACTATAACGTCAATGGTCTTCTGTTTTTCAGTTCATTAGAAATGCGATCCCCAATGCCCAGATTGTCCCACCCCTCTGCACTTAAGTGCGGATGTCCAAAGCGCCCCCGCTTCCCCCGATTAACCCCAGCTTCATGTCAGCTACCCTCGAAGCGTAATTTATGACCTTGATTAACGGTCATTCCCCAAGAAACGCATGTTTTACATCTGCCCCCCCCTCCCCCATCTTCATGACGATAATGCCCCTGCTTGCAAGATTTAGCCGACCCCAAAGAGAAATGTAAGATTGTCGATACTTGAGTTAAAGGGAAGGGCGAGTCTCTACATAAGGACTCGATTTTTAGTTTCGATATAATACACTGTGTATAAAGGTCCAATATCTCTCCACGAATGAACACCAAATGGGTTTTATGAATTCAATGATAATGCCCTCCTACATACTCCATCAATAATGACTTCTGACTGTGACCGATGAACCTATTCCCCACCTACATAGGATTGGGGACGGAATTGAGATATATAAATGTCTTCTCCTGCCAGTTTTTCTAAAACTTATTTTCTACCCATTCAAAGATACAATCACCGGAGGAGAGGAGCTGGACATGACGCACAGCCTGGCCACAGATCATGAAGCACGTGTGACCGCGACTAAAGGTGGACCTGCAGAGCAACGAGACGCGGGACGAGGCACAACTCTCAAACTCGGCAGATGAAGGAATGAAGGGCTGCCTTGAAGCCCTCGACTTGCTGACCCACTCGTGCCTGAAGTCCCCGTCCCCTTTTGAGTCCGACTGATGGGCCTGCCTGCTCGATTATCCTTTGCTCCTTTTGGTCCCTTGATGTGCTCAAAGATCTGGCCTCACTCCGCCCTCTCTTCCCTCGATTATTCAACAAACTTACCCTTTTCGCAAAAACTTTGACTATAGAATTAGGTTTTGCCACGGAAGAAGAAAGACACGCAGGTGCCCAGCATAAGGCACCCCTAAGAAGATCAGTTAGGAAACAGGACTGTGATCTAACAGCAGAGGACTGATCGCACCCTGCAATGCGTAAGGATGATTCCGAGCTGGACTTATAGCTCCACCGCCGGTGCTCAAAAGCGCCAACGAAAAGAAAACGGACTACCAGAGTCTACCAGTGGTGGCTCATCGTTAAAAATAAAAAAAAATAAAACATTTTCGCTAAGACCCCCCCTTCCTGAACTTTCTACCCACCCCTTGACCAGTTGTTTACATCGAACTGAATTCCTCCCTCAACTATTATTGCTTTCAAAAATGCTTCATCGGTCACTCAAGTCCAAAAGTCTCATATAGCACTTTTTACTGTATGTTGATGTCATTGAAGAGAAAGTCAGAACCTGAGTCTATAATATGTCGGAACGTTTTTCTGATTGCCCTCGACTAAAGTGTTATGTCGATCTCTAGACTTGTACGATAACCCAACAAATGTAAATTCATACGTACCACATTCCGCCAATTGTATCGACTGCATATGGTTACACGCAAATTTGCTAGCATTTAACGAACGTTATTTCATTGGCCACACATGACTATATGTACACTCCATCAGTTAGGGTAAACACGAAAGAACTAGCTTACGTTAAAAAGCGGCGACTGTTGAAAATAGCAATGTATATGCACATAAGCGGCGTTCATTTGTGTTCACTGTACCTCTTGTCGTAAGCAGAAAAGATATTGCAAAACACTGACTGTGTTATCCCGCCAGCATAGACCCATGCACACATATATACAACAGCCATTTTAGGTACCATGGTCTCGCTGTTTGCGATCGATCATCAGCCCCTTCCCTGACCCTGCAAGCATCCCCCATGCACCCTGACCGCCCCCGCTCTCACATGCACAAGTCATGAGCCCTCCCCTCCCGCATGACTCTGTCTCTGAGAATCACACCCCGCGCCTGGCCAACACCTCCTTTCCCTCCATGAATACCCCTCCTTTGATGACCTCTTCCTCTGAACCTAATTGTCTACATGGACCGCTGGTCATCCCTTAGCCTGAGGATACAGTTTATTGCCCACTACTGTATGCACTCGCCTCTCTTGAAAGGGCTACTATTGATCATGACCTCCCCACCCTCTGAGATTCGATCAGGCGCACACATTCCAAAGGAATCAGCAGAACACTCAGCTGCGTGACAGCCCCCTCCTATTGTATGGAGGATCAGGGCCCCTACTGTAGCCACGTGTTGGAATATCTTCATACTTCACAAAGTCTTGATTGTAATGAAGAATGTCTGTGTGCCATAAACCTGTGTATAAAAGACGAAGCCTCAGAGAAACTTGTTAGAGCACCTCCCGAAGACACTATGAGAGTGTCCGAAATGACATGCTCTCCTCATGAGAAATAAAACTCTGTTCTTGTTTTCCTGCCTTCAGCGCCCGTCTCTTTATTTGGTAATTATTTCAGATGGGAACGAAGAGTCACCCTGCACCAGCAGCCTGGGCATCCGGTGCGTTATGGGCTGACTTTTCCACAGACGCCTGCATTAAAAAAATCATTTGCAGATGGAATGAGGGCAGTATCAGAGTGGATGTCATCAAACTGCCTACAGTGCAATGTAGGGAAAACAGAAGTCATGTTGTTTGGGCAAGCATCAACACTTTGGTCCCCTGAGTGGTGGCCCCCGGAACAGGGACCCGTTCCCAGTCCTAAGCATACTGTTAAAAACTTGGGGGTGCTACTAGATCAGGCACTCACACTAAAAGATCACATCAACCAAGTGGCTGGTACATGCTTTCGGGCCATTGGACTGTTAAGGAGGGTCTTCCCTTATTTGCCAGACTGCCACAGAAAAACACTTGTCCAGGCGCTAGTCATTAGCAGAGTGGACTACTGTAATGGTCTTCTCTTAGAAGCAAACGAAGAACAACTCAATAAGTTACAGGTAGTCCAAAACACTGCGGCAAGGATTGTCCTGAATGTCCCACCTAGGACTCCCTCCCGCCCCCTGCTGACTAAACTCCACTGGCTCCCAGTGCGAAAACGAGTACAATTTAAGACCCTATGCACCATTCACAAGTGTCTAACAGGCACCGGCCCCAAATACCTGACCAAAATCTTTCAACCTTATGTTCCTGGACACTCTTTACGATCCAGCAACCTTCAGCTGCTGCAGGTTCCTAGAATAAAAAAAGCGAGGCAAGGGGGCCGTGCTCTGGCCCATGCAGGGCCAGAGCTCTGGAATTCACTTCCTCTTACACTGAGATCACATACCAACCATTTGGCCTTCCGAAAGACTCTCAAAACTCACCTGTTCACAAGCAACTAATCTCCTTTGGGCAATACCTCAATCCCTCATTGTTCATGGTCACTATGAGTTATATTCTACCATTTGCAAAAAGCGCGGAGATACCCCTTCGGGAGTCTAATCAGGCGCTATATAAGAATATAAAATAAAATAAAATAAATAAAGCCAACTGTCTCAAGCACAACACCAATAAGACAGAACTAATGATCTTCAGCAAGAACATCTCACCATGGGCCTCCAACTGGTGATCAGCCAAACTCGAACTAACACCAGAACCCATGCCAGGAACCTCAAAATAATCATCAACAGCAAACTGTACATGACTGCACAAGTCAACCCTGTTACACTCCCTCTGAAAACGCCCTCTCAGAAGGTTTAATTTTTTTTATTTCAGCCTATTGGTCCAGATATACAATGGCCACAATTAACCCCTTCCATGCTGGTGACGAACCCCAGCCGTCACGCTCTGCGGTGCTCGTGTGCGGATGACGGCTGGGGTTCGTCACGGCCCCGCCCTGTTTGTTTGTTTACCGCACAGCGGCGGAAACGGGCCAGCATCGAAGGGGTTAACAAAGCTAAACTCAGAGGAAAGTAAGACTTTACGACTTTCCGTATTCACAAAGGGCATACCAAAAGTTGTAAAGTTTGACTTTCAGTATTCACAAATGACATTTACGAGTGGTAAATGGACTTTGTGTATACCGAAAGTTGTAAAGTTGGACTTTCCTTTCAGTTTACCTTTTTGAATTGGGCCAATGGTTTTAAACCCTAATTTCTCTAAAACTACCAAATGGATTAACACCAAGTTACAAAAAGCCCACTTTCTGGACCAAGATCTGGCTTCCTGCCAAATGTGGTGTAATTCCATGTAGTCATTTAGGCTTGTGCAATTTCTAAATATCTCTATGGAAATTGCATTGGGATATTGCGTTATGGGACTACCCCCTTCCTCTTGGCCACTGTTTGATGGATCACCCTGAAACTTATCGGGAAGGAGCTGAGGAACAAAGAGCACAATTTTGGGAAGTTTCATGAAGATTCCTCAAGTGCTGCCAAAGTTATTAGCAAACCAAAAGCATATTCCCATGGAAAAGGAGTCTAAACTACAACTGCCCAGTGGCGACTGTCACTAGGTGATATGTATAATATGTATATATAGATATATGTATGTATGTATACACAAATACTTGCACACACACGCACACACACACTGGCAATGCTGCACTTGTTCAAGTAGGGCACTTCAAAGTAATGTAAGCAGGCCACCTAAATTGAACCATGTTCTAGATATGCTCAGGGATAGCATAGACAATACATTATTTTTCCTTTCTTAGTCTCTCTAGACATGTTAACTGTTGTTGCTGACATTGTTCTTGTTAAGGATACCTTTTTCAGGTTTTTTAGGAAGTGCTAATGCTAGCTCATTAGCAGGGAGAGACTCGTAATTGCATCTGAAAGGCTATGTTTGCCCTCTCACCCACTTAGCTGTCTACTACGTGAATGTCTACAGGAAAAAAGGAACAAAGCGAGGAACTAAATTTTCATATTCATCTTAACTTTGTGCTGTAGCACTTTGACACAAGACACCATCATACATTTTTAGGTCGAGCGCGAAGCAGCGAAGCACCTATTGCCGGCGTGTTTGGGGGAATGTGAGACAGCTTTCAGGCACGAGCCTCGCTGTCTCAGATTCCTTGTCAAGGGCGCGCACGGCGCCGTGCCCCTCTCGTGCCTCATTCCCATGCGCAAACACACTCCACACTCACGCATGCGCACATACACAGCCACACGCATACACAGGCACACACATACTGCATACACACACGCAGACCCACGCGCACACACACAGACACACGCACAGACACATTCGAACACACACAGACACACGCGCGTACACCCCCCCCTCCCACTCACCGGGCTCTTTCGGCGTGTTCCGTGTCTCCTCTGCAGCGCTGGTCGGGCACTCACCGGGCTGTTGATGGGGATCGGGCTCCTCTCTGCGGCAGTCTCGTCTCGTCGCGGCACCAGGGGGCAGGACTTCACTTCCGGGGCTCCCTCCAGCACCTGGGAGCCCCGCAACACTCTGGCTGTTTTGCTGTTGGCAGCCCCGGGACTCTCCTCAACTCATGGGAGCCCCGGGCTGCGGAGAGGCCATCAGTCGGCCGGCTTCACTTCTTCCTCGGCGGCGGCGGGCGGGACTTCCTGCCGGATTGCAGGCCCCGCCCCCGTCTCGGCCAAAAGTGCCTGACTTCCGGTTTTCACGGAGCAGGGCTGCGGCGGTGATTTCTTTCGGGGGCAAGAGGGGTAGGCACCCTCGAATTAAAATATAATTATATATGCGAGGTGGGCACTCGCAAGGGACCTAAAAACGGGTCCCGTAAATAATTAGATAAAGTGCACTCGGGGCAAATGCCGGGTGGGCACCGGCCTGGTAACAAAGCACTCTCAAGCGTACAAGCATTTGCAATGCAATAGGTCTCGCATTTATGCGAGTTTTAGCCATTTGCATTGTAAATGACAATGCCTTTTATTTATGTTTTAAAAACAAAAATAAAAGGCGTTGTTATTTGCAATGTCAATAGCTCAAACTTGCGCAAATGCGAGACCTATTGCATTGCAAATGCTTGTTTTTATTGTGGGGATTGTTGTTTTGCTTTTTACAATTTCACCATATGTTCAAAACCCCAGCATACAAAGACCTGTTGGCGGACGGGCATGGCTACACTGAGCATGGAGTTGGACGCAGTTCTGTGAAGCGTCGCTCTTCCTTGGCCTTCAGTGACTCAACAGCACCCCTATACTGGAGGCGATGGCTTACTCACACCCCAGATCACTGCTACAGGTCCCCAACTGACCCCAGTGGCCTTTCTGTAGCAGCGGAACCCCTGCTGCTGTGAAAAGTCACCTGAAGGAACCCTCAACCACCATCTTGTCTTCTTATATGCTCGGTGCAGAGGCTCTCTAGAGAAACTGCTGTAAGGCTCCAGTGGTGTAAGGCTCCAGTGGTGCAGACGAAGCCTTTGGAGGAGACAGAGAACACCATGGCCTGCCTTTGGTTGCAAGGATTCAGAGGTGATCTGGGGGGCAGGCTTGGCACCAAATTGGAATCACCTCACCTCGGGCTGCCCCAGGGGCTTGAGTTGTTTCGCTGTGAGACATTGGACTTGTGTGGACTTGAAAGCGCCCCCCAGCCCAGTTGGGTGGTCCTTGCCTCCCAAGGCAACACAACAGAAAGGTCAGTGACAAGCGGTGCAGAGCCCCGGGTTTGACAGATGATGTGAGCCATGCAAAGCCTCATTTAGGCAAGGGGTGAATACTGAGCTCCCCCCTTCCCCAGGACTGCTTGAGACTTCAAAGGTCCTATGTGGATGTATTGAGGCCACAACGCATACCTAGTCAGGAAAACCTGGATACTCCAAAGGAGTTCATGCTGTCAGTCCTCTCCACCCACAGGCTCACAATCCTTTAACATAGGGTGCTCGACAACTCATCTCCCTAAGCTACCTGACAGTTGACATTGGCCCCCCAGATGCACCAAAAACCCTTGGGGGAAACTGATGCAAACACTCCATCACCCATATTAGATCTTTTCACCCTACCTACATTACTAGAGCCACTTTATCTGGACCAGCTCAAAGCAGCCCCAGGGAACTCCCTCCAGCCATTCACTATCATTCTGCTTGACACTCTCCATTGGGTAGACCTCCATTGCCCTCACACAGGCCTTAAGGAGGGCTCCTTCACTGAAGCACGCCCACAATTCAGGGACATAGAGGACCCATGAAAAACAGTGCTCGTTTATCATAGTGAATGGCAAGCAGGCCAAAGAGAGCTCTGTGCTGGACATCTGGAGTCTCACGGGAGAGGGGGTGCAAATCTTGGAAGAACTACCACCAGTGACATTCAACAAATTGATCACCAAACAAGTCACTCGGGAACATATGAACCGCTTTCTCACAGAAATACACTCTGAAAGTAGCCTCCTGCAGACAGACATCAAATCCTGCCTGCAAGAATTAAGGAAGGAAGTTACAGAAGTGGGCCAGTGTGTAAAACACTTGGAGCGTTGTAGGAAAGTGCCCTTTTTTGTATGGTTAATCCCTCACTTTTTGCTCCAATGCTGATTGTTATTGCTCTGAAATTGCACTGGAGCTTACTGCCCAGGCACCAGTGCCAGTGCTCTCGCCCTAAAACTGATATGTGAAATTTGCTAATGACAAATGGCAGGGACTTTAACCCCCTTATCAGCCCCTAGTGCATGGTACCAGTGGTACGAGGGCATGGGTGGTAAAGGGGTCATCAGGGCCTCAAAACACTGTTTGTACCACCCTGAGTTACCCAGGTAAAAAGATGACAGCAGGCCTCCTATTGCAGATTGCAGAAGAAGTGCAAACTGCTTGAACTCGACTGCGACAAATTTTCCCTCATTTGGGATTTCCACACAAGGTACTAGCTACCATCTCCCTTGCTCTATCCAAACTCGATTACGCCAATAGCCTCTACCACGAATCACCTTTAACGACCATGAAAAGACTACAATGGATTCAGAACTCGGCTGCCAGACTACTCTTGCATATCAAACCACGAGACCACATCTCCCCTGCCTTGAAAGCCCTGCATTGGTTACCGGTTGCCAGAAGATCCACGTTCAAGCTGCTTTGTATTACCCACAAAGCAATACATGGAATAGGACCACTCTTCATCAGGAATAAAATCACCAAACACATTCAACAAAGGAACCTCCGCTCTAAAGGAGCATCTCGCCTCAAAATCCCACCATACAAGAAAAAAACCATGGGTGGCACATCCTTCTCTGTTCAAGCAGCCCAACTATGGAACTCTTTACCCCCCAACATAAGATTCACCAACAACCACCTTATCTTCAGAAAACTACTCAAGATCTGGCTCTTCCCCACATAAGCACCATATGGAAACAGAAATTTCTAGCATATCCCTCTGTATATAAGCATTTGTTTTCACTATAGATATGTACCTATCTTTGTGTATTACTTTATAAAACATGTAAAATAATGATGTTGTTAAGAGAAAATAAAGAAAATAATAATAATAATAATAATAATAATTATTATAATAATAATATTCATCAATAAATAAAAATCATCTTTGGTCTACATGTACATACTTCCATTGTGCATCCATGTACCTTCCATGTACTTGGATCTGTGTGTCTGTTACTTGTCTCCTGAAAAAGCATATCCAATGCACTACCCAATTTCTCATCCTGTGCCTCTATCAATATATTGCATCTAAATATACTTACTTCCTTTATGTATCTATATACTTTCAATGTACTAATGGATCTATATATTTATCACTTTCTTCTTATTTAGCATTTCCAATGCACTAGCCTATTTCTCAGCCTATACTTCGCTCAATATATCTTCTAGCCCAGCCTTCTGACTCATCTCAAACTTCTTTATACTACTCCTTATAATGCACTACCCTATCTCTCATCCTATACATCTATCAATATATCCTCTACATCCACTCTCTCCTTTATCCCAAACCCCATACCACTACTATGATCGCCAAAATAACCCTTTCTAGACTCTCTCCTGCTCTACCCTTCCTTGCATCATCTGACACCTCTTTTTACTAAAACATCCCTTTCTAAACTTTCCCCTCTGACTCCTTCTCTCCAAAACTCATTTTTACTCATCCAAAAGCCTCTTCCTACTGCTAAGACCTAAAAAAAAAATCATTCACTCTTTTATCCCTCCACTATCCTTTTTCAATCAAAATTAACAGACTAACATGTTCACTTCTTATATTCCATATTCCATATTCAACTATACTAATATACTGCCCGAATAACTGAATAACATATCTACTACTCAAATTACTTCATATTCATACTATACTAATTTTCCACACTAATCCTTTATGGGTTCCGGAGTGGTGTGGTACTCTTCAGAAAAGCGCTTCAACACCCATCAGGGGTAACAAGTGCTATATGAATGCAAATCTTTCTTCACCTTTTATCCATCCGCTATCCTTCCCACTCCAAGTAACAGACTAATATCCACCACTGAAATTACCTCATATTTCACCATATTAATTCACCACTAATCCTTTATAGGCTTCCTCAATAGCATGCGTCAACAAGCGAGCGATAAATAAATACAAACCTTTGTCCTCCTCTATCCTTCTGCTATCATTCCAAATCCAAATAACTGACTAACCTATCCACCACTTAAAATGTACTTGCATGTTTCACTATACTAATTCAACACTAATCCTCTATGGGTCCCGGAGTAGCGTGCTACCCGCCGAAAAAGCGCTTTGACGCCTCGTCAGGGGTTGTAAGCGCTATATAAATGCAATTACAATACAATACAATACAATGTGTGGTAAAGTCAATGCACTATTTTTAATATATGCCAGTCACCCCTAAAGAAGGCATCCTGCGCCCAGGAGACAGGGTGCATCATATTAAAGGCGTGGACATGTAAGTGCAAGCTTATATGTCCCTATAGTGGCCTTTACCATTAAAGGCTACTATAAGTGATAGGCTATCCATAGGATAACATGGGCTGGCACCCAAGCAAACTCAAGTTTGCCAGCTCCATCATGGTATTGCCAAAATATGTCATGCTTGGCATCAAACATTGGCCTCATCACGTTGAGGATAATGTGGCATGTACCCAGGTGTCTACCCTAGAGGTTGACCCTGCCTCTCCTGGCCACTGAATGCCAGGCCTACAGCTGCAGCCACCAAGTAAGGAATCTGACCCCCTGCTAGGTGGTATGAACTCTCCCCAAAGTTAGAAACAATGGCTTGGATGGGAAGGAGGTCACACCTCCCTCACTGAAAGGATGGCTAGTGAAGTGGCACATCAAAGTGGTGAGCGTCCAAGACTTCACTGCCTGTAATATGCACCCAGGCTGCCTCCCAAAGGAGGAAACAGCCTTCCCACAGCCCTCAGGCACATTTTTACCCAGGCAGGTGGGAAAATGTGGTATTCAGGATGTGTACAACCCCAGAAGGCTAGCTACACCTCTAGAGGGGGCTGCCTGGTTTGAACAGCTGAAGAAGACTCCTGCCATTTTTAAAAGTGGTAGAATAGAGTGTTCCGGGTAGAAAAGGTGACACCTCATGGATGGATTAGCCGCTGTCACTAGCACCTACACCCATAACACCCCTAAATCTATCATTTAAAGGCTACCCCTGACACCCAAACCCCAGTTCTGATCTGACTTGCAGCAAAGGACACAATAAGAGAGATGTGTTTGTGACAAATAGAGCTCAACAAACCAAAGGCTTGATACTCTGCTCCTGTGGCTACCTTCCTGGAACTGCATGACTGTGAGTCGTCTTGGACCAAAGCTCAGTTACCCCAAACAGAGAGACCCCTTTGAGAGATAAAGGCAACTCCAGACTAGTGGCACTAGTCCCCTGCACACCTCAGGTGAAAACAATGCACCAGAATCAAAGAATCGCTGGCTGTGGGCCCTCCGAGGTGCTGAGGAATTGCACAAAAGTAGCCGGTCTAGTGCATTGTGAAAAATGTAGTCCTGACCTCCAGCTTCAGGTTTTAGGTGGATACCATTTCCCCCAGACCTCTGGACGTCGAAATAACATTCTGTGGAAATTACTGCTTCCAAGCTTGTAGGTCACCAGTCTGACAACTACCACCTTTACTAGATTCTGCATCTCGAGGGAACTCCACAAAGTTTTCATCCAATGTCAGCAATGGCTTCATTGCTGACTTTTTGCACCGGTTCCCCATTAGCACAGTTAAGGGGTAAAATCAGCTTCCCAGCGGCTCCCATTTCAGCACCAAGGACAGCCAGAACATCTCTGCACCCAGGTTTCTCGAGCAGGTAAAATTTAACTGGCTGTAATGGCTTGGTCCTGGGACCTACATCACCTTTACCCTCATTGGGTTCCACCCAACTCAACCTGCAAGTGACCGATTGAAACCAGTTATTTTTACCATTGACCGCAATGATAAAGTTTTGCAGCACTGTTTTGCACTGATTTTTAGGTCACCCTAAGTACACCTTGTCCCCAAACGGTAGGGTCACTCAAAATAAAAACCCTTGTTACGACACAAATATCTAATATACAGTACACAAGGTAGGGTGCCTGATATTTAAGAGTGGAAAAGTGGAATATGTGTGAAATTAAAATAAACATGATCCTCCAGTGACTAGCCCCCCACAACTATTTTCAATGGCAGGGCTGTAGCTGATTTCTAAACTTTAATCTGCAACTTAAGGGCTGCAAAGTATATTCAAAGACTATTGTTAATATTTTCCAAATATCCAATTTAATTGTAAAGTCAGACTTTAAATAACATTTAGGAAAAGTGACTTTTTTAGAAGTTTCTCCTGCCAGTAGGCAAATCAGCATTAGCCGACTAAAAGCTGGTATGCTTGACATTATTGAAGTGGGAAAACAACTCCTAAAGCAGAACAATGTGCTTGGTGTGGGAGCTGTTCTTCTCCTTGCAGGAAGACCAGTTACGGTGGACCTAAGAACTTCATTAACTTTTAAAATGGTCTGTCTTTTCAGAAGTAAATGTAAGGTGATACTTTGAGAAGGCAATCATTTGACCCACAGACAGGCTGGCACCAAGCCCAATGGGAAGGTAGTGTAACACTGGGCTTAGTGCTGTAATGCCAGAATAATAATACTCACCTGGAAGGAAGCAGACCCCTCAATGTCTGCAAGGATGGACTTTGGAAAACAGAAACCCAAGACTAGAATTATGTCTAAATGAACAGTGGCACTGCCCTCTTCTGACCCCTGAGGAACTGTAGGGGGGACGGACCTGGTTGGGGATCCTGTAGGGTTCCCCTGAGAGATTGTCATGGGGATGAGCCTTGCCTTTACACTGTGTTAAGTTGACATGAGCTTATTAGAAGTTTGAACGCCATTTTTCCTTTCTGTCACCTTTTGCACACGGTACACATTATTATAAATGTTTAGAGTTAGCAGAGTGTTTTGCTTCACACGAGAATAATATGTTTTTCTATATTAGCAGCCTTGCTTGGTAAGCGTTGTCTGAACAGTGAGTGTCGAGGCCTTCAAGGTTATTTCAACGCAGTGGTTGTTGTTCGGACTGATCAGTGCACGTTCTAGACATAACATATATGCAGCTGTGGCCACCTCTAAATTTTGGCGCGTTTAATAATGCACTGCGTAGGCATGATCACACACACTTGGAGAACATTCGCATGCAGAGAGCTGTTGCAGAAACTGATGTGATCCATTTCTGCTAGGACCAGAGGTATGGGGCCGCCCTTGTAATCCTAAGAGACCTTCTGTAGATATAAAATAACCTACTGGCAAGGAAGGGTGAGATGTAGGTGTATTCTAACCTGTTTCCATTTAGCATTGTAACATGCTTTCTCCCTTTGTATTTTATGGAACAGTAACTATGCTGATAATCTTGTTGCTTATAATATGTCTGCTTGTATTAGCTAAGATACTGCACATGAGAACAAAGCATTATAAATAAATATTTTAAAAGTGCTCGTGTCTCTTTTTACTCCCTGTTTTGGACTTGTATGAGAGTATAACGAAAGAGTGTTCATGTGTTCCACATTGCCTGAGGTAATCTAAGTTCCATGTTCTGGGTTGTCTAATCATTGGGGTTATGAAAGAACCAATGAGACACTGATTGCTAGTCTGGTAGGGGATTTTGGCTACTAAAATGAGTTTTGGCACACCCTAATTCACTGAGGTTCCAAGTCTCTATGCACAGTTCTGTGTAGGAGTAGAATCCCTGCTACAACATCTGTTGACTGGTCTTGTAGGGATGTGCCCTTCACAAGAAGCATAGCCACGGACTTCCCTGCTGACACTCAACGGTTCCCTACAAAACAGTAAAAACTGTGGAACCAGGTGGAGTGTGCACAGAGAGTGTCCTGCTTGTTGGCTGTAGGGGGCTGAGGAAGATGCACTCAAGCAGGAGAGAGCACCAGCTGACTAGGTAGAGGACAGGTCTGCTGAAGGGAGCCCTAAAAATCAAGTTCCCCAGCAAAAAGCACATTTAGACGAGTGTAGGCCTAAAGAAAATGTTCCTGGGACCAACAGCTGGTCCTCAGGAGCAAAACAACAACAAAAAGAGGCAAATCTGCCCTTTTGGGCTGGAGAAAACAGCATTTGTAGATAGGTTCCCCCAGGGGACCGAGCAGGAAACAGAGCACATAGTACTCCACTGGGATTTCTACAAATACCCTTGGGGAGGGACCAGTCTCCAGGAGTCAGCGAACTTCTAGTATATATTTTTTTTATGAGACTGTGTGTGGAACCCCCTCCCTAAGATCTCTTTTGGCCTCAGGGACCCTATCCCCTGGGGCCTGATGCAACACAAACTGTCTGAGGGACCCCATCTCCTTGGGATATAAAAGCACAAACCTGAGCTTGATGGTGTGTGGCCCCCGCTCCCAATGTCCATGTCTGGGGGAGCAGGACACCAACCACCATGCACCATCCACGATGACAAGGCCTAGAGAGATAAGCTGCCGGGTCATTCGCCAGCAACAGAGCAGTGTCGGCTAGGCATGGAGCTAGCCAAGCAGAGCTGGAGTGGGCTTCCCACACTGCTCCAGTCTTTGGTTTTTGTAGCGAGTTCCATCGAAAGGGCTGGGGCACTCAACCCCTAAAAATTAGGAACGTGGCGCAAGGCGGCGTTGTTTTAAGAAAATTGTTGCAGCTTCCTGCATTGGGAAAGCGGGAAGCCGCTCATCAACCATTCACACTCAGGGCTAAGGAGCATTCCCATAAGCCCATGTCTAGGTACAAACTTTGCATATTGGCCTTTGTGGTGCCCCAAGAGTGGGCAGGGGCACCACCAACATTTGTAAATGCCATTTGGGGGCTGAGAAAAGTGCAACAGCGCCCTATGATTGTTCCCAAAAAATGATCCCAAGGCTCCAAGGGGTTATATTAATGCTCCGCAGAAGGTTTAAATGTTCCCCAAGCATTCCCAGAGCTCATGCTTTTGCACGTAGTCTGTGCAGAGGGGGTACTATTGATGGGGCCAATATCTGCAGTGATAGCTTGTTGAAAGTGAAAGAACGACTCTTTTACACATTTAGTTGAAATAGCAATGCTTTATGGTCAATGTTGGTTTGACAGTGAAATGGAATACATGTTTTAATAAAGATTACTGGAAAATCCAGACTTTTTTTTTTTAATGGGGTGCATTGGTTGATTATAAAATGCGCATGCTATTATCAATGCGTTGACACTGACAAAACCAGTAGGTCAGCCTTTTTAAAACGAATGTCCTCTTATTTTGTAATGACGTGTAAGAGATAGGTGGTGGGGATTGTCAATTTCGGTTCCAGGGCTTGCTGGGGATGTGAACTGTTAAAAGGGTGTCATCAAAGGTACTTCCATCTACATAATTGTACGTTTTTGTAAAATTGATAGTTGTATTTACAAGTGCATGTGTAATGCAGTACTTTCCCTTTTTATTAGCTTGTACAAACTCCTGCTGTGGAATCTTGTTTAAAAATATGAAAAGCATGCCTAGTAGGTTTAAGAACACAGAGACTGCTTGGCACACTGTTCAGCCTACAATATATCCACCATAATGGCAGATGCAGGGTAAATTGTGAAATTCACACCAAGCAGGCATGGATCTCAAAATAAGGTGGGTGGTCCCCTAACAGAGCTGCAGGAAGGGACATTTACAAGTTATTAAATGGAACAGATGCAGACAACTTTCAAAGGTTAAGATAAAACAAGGAGCAGGCATAACGACCCTCTTTAGAGAATCATCCCCACAAGAATCATCTTAAAAATTGTTTGGAACATATAGCTGTTAATACGTAGGGCTAATTTGCGAATGACAGTGACCTCAGACCTTGTTTACGACTTCAACCCCAGGGCTCACAAACGTGCTTCTCAAGTACCATGCCTCTGAATCAACTCTCTAAGGGAGGGAATCAAACCGCTCTACAGTTACAGACAATATGTTGTCAATTAAATACAAACCCTAAGGTCAAGATACATTTGATTTATCCAATATCTTGTCTGGGTTAGTTACAGTTTGGCAAAAAGGGCACTCCTCCACAAACATGATTGAGCACCCTGTCCACTAAACTGGCAGTGTACCCGCTCTATTCAGAATCCAGTGCTGTGTCATATTTCTGTCAACAGTGCTCCAGCTGCCTGGAATCATACATCGATGGCCCAAATGTGTTTCGGTCATCAGTAAAAGTACCTCAGAATGACCACTTTATTTAGGGCAAACCTTTTGACTAATTTCATCTTCAAGACTGCCAGGGAAATACCCTAAACAGAAAAAAATAAAAATGATCCTGAAACCTAGGGAGAGAACTCCCACAGTGTTGAAGGCCATTAGGTATTTCGGTTACAAAAGAACCTCCAACTTTGTGTGATTTTTATATTCAAATTATTTTATCATTGCAGTGGAGATATAGCAAATTTATAGAGTCCGACTCGGCGACAACATTCGGCCTCGTCAGCTTTGATGCAACATCTATACTACTATTATAAAGAGAGAACAGAAACCTTTTGGCAAGGCAAACTCTGGAACCTCAGCGCCAATCCACACACCCAATACATTGTTGGAATCCTCAGGGTGTGTAGATGGACATAGGCGACATAAAATAAAAATAAAACGTAAATTAAAAAATAAAAATGTAAAAACAAAGTAGTCCCCTAAAACTAGCGCAGGCCCCGACGTAGTGCTGACCGCGACCTAGACGTGCGTGATTACGACAGGCAGGGAGGAGCGGTGACGAGCGACGAGGAGTGGCGGTGAAGTCCGGAGCGCGGGGAGGAGCGGCGGCTCAGGTAAGGCAAAGGCGAGGCGGGAGGCAGGAGGTGGGCGGGAGGCCGAAGGCGGTCTGGGCAATGTCGGGGTGGGCGGGGGCCCGGGCGGGAGTGCACAGAAGCCTAAAAGAGGAGTGGCGGAGGAGCGGAGGCTCAGGTAAGGCAAAGGCAAGGCGGGAGGCGGGAGGGAGGCGGGCGGGAGGCGGGAGGCGGTCTGGGCAATGTCGGGGCGGGCGGGGGCCCGGGGCGGGAGTGCACAGAAGCCTAAAATGCTGCCCCCAGCCCTCTTCTGCCCCGGGCAACGCCGGGGCAGGCTGCTAGATTTATCATACAGCGAAAGAAAGATTAAAACACTAAAAGGATCCCAAACTCCCGCCTCCCTCTCCCTCCCACTCTCGGGTGCTTGCAAGTCCTAGTTCCTGATCTATCTATGAACCTTTCTTGTCTCCTGGGTTTTAAGATGTGTCTGTCGGTTTGGGGGCTTCTGTTAATTGTAATAATCTGAGGTATCGGGGGCAGTTGAGCTCAGTGAATTCTTGCGAGAGGAGTGTAAGGAATGGATGCCATATTTACCGGAAAAGCGCCTCCCTCTGACCTATTGTCTAAAAAAAGACGCTCCATACCCAATAAGCCCCAAATCCGATATAGTCAATTAAGCCTAATCGGAATTTTATCGGTACCCCAGAGCGCTAGTATGGCTTGGTGTGCTGCTTGAAGTGCTAGGGTTGTCTGTCTACCTCTTCGTGATGTGAGTGGGTAGGTGAGTGGTTGGGGAGGCCTAGGATAATGTAAGAAGAGAATCTGGGAAGCTGGGTAGAGAATTGTGTATTTCGGTTAGAATCCGCACCTAGAAGTGGGCCAATTTTGGGCAGTCCCAAAGTAGATGAATAAGTGCGCCCGCCTTCATGAGCTATCTCCAACACTTGCTATCCTGTGTAGGGTCTATTTTATGTAATCTAGTTAGGGTTAGGCACCAATAAAAAACTATTTTCATTGCTGTTTCGGTGATTGAAGTGTTGGGGGCTGATCGTCTAGCTTTGTGATAAATGTCTTTCCACTCCTTCTGGGTCAGTTCTATCCCCAACTCCCGCTCCCAAAGTTGTCTCACCCCAACTCCCGCTCCCAACATTGTTGAGTTTCCGATTTTCTCTCTACCTACAGGCCGATTAAGATTTTATGTAAATCCGTGACTAATCACTTATCTGAAGTTCTGCTAAAAAGCCATTCCTCGAAAGTGTTTAAATGCCTTTGTGTAGCTTCTCTAGTTCCTCAGTCCATAACCTAATGCCTAATTTGTGTGCAGTGAAATCTTTCTTCCTCTGGAAGTATGCTGTATGCTCAGGGAACTGAATGGGATGGGACCGTCTATATCGAACAGCTGGACTATCGATCTACACTCTGGTTTTGGCCAGACCTCGAATTCCCTGTGATTCAGTCCGGGCCCACTATAGGGTCAGGGGGCACGGATACGATGTAAGGCCCATCTTCATCCCTACTCAATCCCGAACCTTAAGTGTAGGGGCAGTGATAGCTGAAAGATGGAGGCTGGGAGCATGGCTGGCCTTGTCTAAGAAGGGAATCTTTCACATTGAGGAACCCGCTAATGCCCTGTCCATAAACAGCCACATTTTCTCCAACTCCGGACTGGACCATTCAACCAAGAATCTAAGATGCGCTGCCTGGAAGTAGGTGATTATGGATGGGATTCCAAGGCCTTCCTCTCTCGGACCTCTTATGCTGATCTCCATTCGAATTCGGGGTCTCTTGTTTTCCCATGCAAAAGAGTGGAATGCTCACTGCAAGTCTCGGAGCGCTCCCGGTGGAGGCCAAAGAGGCAAGGTCACAAATATATATATCACATTCAAGGCAAAGCAGTCATTTTGAAAGCTGCAATCCGACCCAGCCATAACAGTGCATATGGATGCCATCTGGCAAGGTCAGCTTTCGTTTTACTCATTAGGTCTTTATAGTTGATCTTTGCAATGTCATGTATAGTTGCTGTTATGCGAATCACCAAACACATGACGGTTGGTTGCCAAGTGATGCAGTGTGTCTGAGTCAAGTGTGTTTGTGTGTCTGGGGTGACCGACAAAATCTGTGCCTGTGATTTAGTTATTTTGATGCGGAAACCAGATACCTAACTAAAATGCTCAATTTCTGCTAAAAGGGTCGGGAGGGGCACCCTTGGGTCATCTAGGGAAGCAATGACATATTCTGCATATGGCATGATACAATGGTCCTCGCCCCCAAAGCGAATGCCTCACACATCAGGATTATCTCAAACTCATTGAACAAACGTTTCCAAAAAGCAGTGGGGAAAGAGGACACCCCTGTCGTGTGCCCAGGTGGATTGGAAAGTTTTCCGAAGTCCTACCATTCACCTGTACCGATGCTCTTGGTTGCTCGTAGTCACTCAGTTCCAAGGACAAAACCTTTGTCCAAAGCCAAAGTGGCTTAGCACCGCTCTTAGGTATGGCCAGTGCACTCTGTCAAAAGCCTTCTCGGCGTGAGCGCAAAAAGCATAATTTCCTGTTGGGTGCGGGGAGCTTTGTCTATCAAGTGGAGAAGGTGCTTAGTATTGTCTGAGCATTGCCTGTTAGGGACGAAGCCTGATTCTGATTGATCGGGTGCGATTATTCCTGGCATTAGTGGGGCCAGTTGAGCTGCTAATATCCCTGTGAGTAATTTTGTATCTACGTTTAGGAATGCTATGGGTCTATAAGACCCACAATCTGCCTTGTCCTTGGCTGGTTTTGGTATAACAGTAATGGAGGACTGAAGCATCGATGGGGAAGTGTGTCTGCACTGATGGTTGCATTGAAAACTTTGGTAAGAAAGGGGGCCAGCGTTGAGCAATATGTTTTGAAAAATAAAGCTGAGTATCAGTCCGGACCTGGAGATTTGTTGAGTTTCAATTTTGATATCGCAGTTACGACCTCTTCTATTTGAATGGGGTGATATAGTGTAGATGCTTGCTCATTTGTTAATTTAGGCACTGTAGCTGTTTCTAGATAAAAGGAGATCAGTTTGAGGTAAATATCCTCGGCGGTGTATAAATCCTAATAGAAGCTGCCAAATCTAGATGCTATCTCATCATCTTTATTTATTCTCCTTCCCGTCTCAGTTCTCAAATCTTCCCCTTTGTTAGGTTGGCTTTGCCCCCTTTAGAGTTTAGAAGCCAACAATCTCCCACATTTATTTCCCCCAAGCTAGTAGGCGTGTTTAAGGCATAAGAGCGAGTATTCTGCATGGTCTGAGTCTAGTCCTGCTAATTGCTTCCTTGCTATTCTCTAATTGCCTCCAGACCTGAGAGACCCCAGTGTGGTGATGGAAGTGTTCAAGTTGCCGTACTCGGATTTTAAGCTTGTCTCCTTTCTCTTTTCTGGCCTTTTTTTTAGCTGCCGAAATAGCTATTAAGAGCCCTCTAATTACTGCTTTCAAGGCATCCCACACCATTGCAGGGGGGGTCTCGGGGCAGTCGTTCAGCTATAAGTATTCTGTGATCGGCTTTCCTACTTCTTGAATTGTCTCTGGTTGACGAAGCATATACTCTCTCAAATGGCAGACTCAAGGGTTTCTCTGTTGGGGTGGGAGGGCTAATTCTATTTGGACTGCTGAGTGGTCTGACAGGGATCTGGGTTCTATATCTATTGTACTCACTGCCTACCACACCTCCCTAGTGCCTAAAAATGGTCCAAACCTGCCTATGATGTATGTGCATGTGAATAAAATGTATAGTCTCTTGTCTCAGGATGTAGCTCCCACCAGAGGTCTCTCATTCCTACTGGTTGCCCCCTTCACTAATCGCCTCCATCACTCCCTGTCTCTGCATCAAACAATCCAGGTCATTATTAAACACCAGGTTCAGGTCCCCTCCTAGCAATATCCAGTTCTCCCGTGCCTGCAACACCTCCGTCATTGCATCTTGAATCAATTGTTCTTACCTTTCATTAGGAGTGTACATAGATCCCACCAGAAGCGCATTTGTGCCGATATGAATGCAGTACCCCAGGAGGCGGCCTCTGATCTCTGCTACCTTAGTTCCTACTTCCCCTTGAAAAGATCAGGAGAATATTATTGCAACCCCTGCAGCTTTCTGAGTTAGGGAGGGGAAAACTGCTGCGAAAAAGCTCTACTCTTGAGTCTATGCCAGTCCTGCGCAGTAAATTTGTTTCCTGTGAGAGGCCTACATCTGCCTTCGCATTTGCGAGGTCTGAAAAGGATCACCCGCCTCTTTGTCGTATTATTCAGGCCTTTAACATCGAGTGTAATGACCCCTAGAGTTTGTGAGTCAGTCATCATAAATGTGTGTACCTGGAGGGATTCCTATCCCTCATATAGCAAGCCCTCCCTCCCATGTCTTCTGCCCAAGAAGGTATATACAGACTGAAATGTGAGTGTGTAAACAAACTAAGTGTAACTGCAACAAATGATGGACGGAATGCTGAATGATTCAAACATTCTCCCCCAGTTAAGAGATATGGGTTAAATCCATTGTTCTTTTGACCACTATGCCACCCCAGTTTGGACCCGGCCATATGCAAAGCAGTCTTGACCCTGTGCCTCATGGGAACAGTCCAGACTGAACTGCTAAGCTATGTCCTCCCTGGACCAGAGTCAAGCACCCTGGGGCCGGTTTCGGGGTATGTCACCCTTCATCAGCCAGGCTTGCTTGAATCCAGTGGCACAGTGAGCAAGGGACCCACGTCTGGGCATACCCATCGCACTTAGGGTGAAAAGTGTAACTGCAACAATTGATGGACGGAATGCTGAATGATTAAAAAATTCTCCCCCAGTCAAGAGATCTGGGTTAAATCCATTGTTTTTTTGCCCACTGCACCACCACAGATTGAACCCAGCCATATGCAAAGCAGTCTTGACCCTGTGCCTCATGGGAACACTCCAGACCAAACTGCTAAGCCAGATCCTCCCTGGACTGGAATCAAGCATCCTGGGACCGGTTTCGGGGTATGTCACCCTTCATCAGCCAGGCTAGCTTGAATCCAGTGGCACAGTGAGCAAGGGACCCACATCTAGGCATACCCATCCAACTTAGGGCGAAAAGTGTAACTGCAACAAATGGTGGACGGAATGCTGAATGATTCAAACACTCTCCCCAGTCAAGAGATCTGGGTTAAATCCATCATTCTTTTGCCCAGTGTGCCATGCCAGTTTGGACCCAGCCATATGCAAATCAGTCTAGACCCTGTGCCTCATGGGAACAGTCCAGACCGAACTGCTAAGCAAGGTCCTCCCTGGACCGGAATCAAGCATCCTGGGACCGGTTTCGGGGTATGTCACCCTTCATGAGCCAGGTTAGCTTGAATCCAGTGGCACAGTGAGCAAGGGACCCACGTCTAGGCATACTCATCCCACTTAGGGCGAGAAGTGTAACTGCAGCAAATGATGGACGGAATGCTGAATGATTCAAATATCCTCCCCCAGTCAGGAGATCTGGGTTAAATCCATCGTTCTTTTGCCCACTTTGCCACCCCAGTTTGGACCCAGCCATATGCTAATCAGTCTTGACCCTGTGACTCAAAGGAACAGTCCAGACCAAACTGCTAAGCCAGATCCTCCCTGGACTGAAATCAAGCATCCTGGGACCGGTTTCGGGGTATGTCACCCTTCATCAGCCAGGCTAGCTTGAATCCAGTGGAACAGTGAGCAAGGGACCCAAGTCTGGGCATACCCATCCCACTTAGGGCAAAAAGTGTAACTGCAACAAATGATGAACGTAATGCTGAATGATTCAAACATTCTCCCCCAGTCAAGAGATCTGGGTTAAATCCAATGTTCCTCTGCCCACTGTTCCACCCCAGTTTGGCCCCAGCCATGTGCAAATCAGTCTTGACACTATGCCTCATGAGAACAGTTCAGACCAAACTGCTAAGCCAGGTCATCCCTGGACCGGAATCAAGCATCCTGGGGCCGGTTTCGGGGTATGTCACCCTTCATCAGCAAGGCTAGCTGGAATCCAGTGGCACAGTGAGTAGGGGACCAACATCTGGGCATACCCATCCCACTTGAGGTGAAAAGTGTAACTGCAACAAATGATGGGCAGAATGCTGAATGATTCAAACATTCTCCCCTAGTCAAGAGATCTGGGTTAAATCCATCGTTCTTTTGCCCACTGCGCAAACAAACAAATTAAGTAGCAGGCCCACGAAAACAAACCCCAAAACTAAACCCATTGTGAACGGAAGTCTATGGGTTGGGAACAGCAGTTGGTTTGCCATCCCCTTACCAGCAAAGAATTCTATAATGTGGGGGTGATGTGGTACATCCTATTGTCCACCGCTCCATCCCAGCCCCCCCTCCCTGTTTTGATCACTGTGTCGCCTCAGGCCGGTTCCTTGTCACTCGTGTTTTCTGTCAGTTTGGCTAGGGGCGCCTTTCTTTCGGTCGCCAACGTTGCGGGGTCTGGACCTGATCCTCTGCTCTCCCGGGGTACTGTCCTCCATTGCTTTCTGTTGGCTTGCCTTCGAAAGCTGAGGGAGACATTCGGTGGAGGGTTTTCTTGAAGTTCAATTTGTAGGAGATCTGCTTCTTCTGTGAGGGAACAGAGCTGTTGTAGTTGGCCCTGCCACTTGAAAATCAAACAGAAGGGATGACCCCAAGAATAGGGCACTTTCTGGTCACGAAGAAAGCTAGAGATTGACCGGAACTCCGGTCGATTTAAGAGTGTTGAGATTGTAAGGTCTTGATATAAGTGGATAGTGTGCCCCGTGAATTGAATATCGGGTGGCCCGCAGGTAAGTATGGGCGGAAAATTCGTTCTGCTAGTGGAATTTGCGAATTTTTGGCAATTTCGCGATCCGCGAACCGCGAGAAATTGCCCAAAAATCCGCAATTCGCGAGTTGGCGGATTTTTGTTTCTTGTTCGCGCTTCAAAAATAGAATCTCGCGCGCGCCACATTGACTTACCATGATTCTGCGTTCGCTGATGAGTTTTCCTCCCTGTTCGCGTGCGCTGCGAGATTTTGGTAGCTGGCCGAGCGACGCCGCTATCCCGAACACGTCATTGCGACCCGAAACAGGAAATTGCGAACGCGAACATGTCATTGCGACCCAAAACAAGAAAAAGGCATTGCGAGCAGGCTGGTTAAGTGGAAACAACATGTTCGCGACCGTTGCGACAGCATGCACATGTTCTCGTTCCCGAACAGGTAAAAAAATATCGCTAACTCGCAAAAAAAAATAATTCGCAAGCTCGTGGAATTTGGCGGATATTTGTGAATCACGATTACGAATTTGCGCGAATTTGCATATCGCGAATTCGCAAATTCTGCCCATGCTTACTCGCAGGCCTTTTTCAGGATTCCTTCCTTGAGTTGAAAGTTATGTACACATGTGAGTATGCTCAGAGTACGTGCTCTACCTGAGCTTCAGCCCCCCACTCTATGGGTTCTTTCGAGGTGTATAGGCACTGCCATAGCGCCTCCACGAACATGTGTAAATAGATCAATAACATATGTCTCAATATCGTCCCCTTCTGGGTTCCCGGGGGCTCTCCTGATGCGTATGTTATTCCTTCAAGAGCGATTTTCCAAATTCTCCGCATGAGCTTGGAGGTCAAATTGTTGCTCTGATAGCCTGATGATTTCCTGTTCCAGTTGTTGGATTTCTTCATCCCATGAGGTACCCTGTTCCTCTAAAGTGTCCACTCTCTGACCAATGTCTGTCACTTCTTTGCGAACCATCTGTAGTTCACTTGCTATACCCGGTTTGACCAAAAGCAGGTCTTCCTTGAGCCACAGGAATAGAACTTCTAGGTATGGGTGAGTGATGGGGCCCTCTTGATCTTCCTGCGTTGGGGAGGAGGCTCTGCTTTGTCCTCCCTTGGTCTCGCTTTCCTGTGGCCCCCCCTCCAAATTTGCAAACATGTCCCTTATGGAGCCCCCTTTTTCATTCTTCCAGATGCCATCTTGCCCTGTGCTGAGCTTTATCTTGTGATATTCCTTGCCACCTGTTTGAACTCTGACCCTTGAACAGGAGTGGTAGCAGTCCTCGGCGGGAGTCTCTACGTCTCCACCCAACTTCTATCTTGATTAGATTAACTTGTGGCCTCAGTCTTCGTGGTGGGTCGAGGGTTGTAGGCCCACTGTTTCGCTGTCGTTGAATGGAATTCCCAATAAGTCTCTCATTCTAGGCATGTAACTCCCTCAGGGTCCCTCATATTTGGTGTCTCACCCCAGCGTTTTTCACATGGGATTCGGGGGGGGCTCAAAGGGTCCCGTTACAGGGCTTTCTCCCTGCTCCCAGGGTTACGGCAGTGTACCTGTGGGTTTGCGGTGATATGGTTTTCTGGAGGCCGGCCCAGTCCATCTTCCACTGATGCACCGCTACCCCTCCCAGTACTGCTTGAGACCCTGAAGACTGCGTCTTCTGCAGGGTTGCCTCTCCTTCAATTCTGGGTGGGGTCCAGCTCCTCGCTCGCAGTCTCTGTCCGGCTCTCTCAGCTTCCACCCTCATTTCCGCCCATCGTTTCTGCATTCGGGATTGGGGCCTTCCCAGTTTGCCCTGTCCCCAGGTCTATCTCAGGCGCTACGACCGGCTGGGTCACACAAATGTTTATTTTCTTGCGGCTGCTTACTTTACTGCCGTCTCTCGACCATCGGGCTCTGTCGAGGCAAGGCTAGAATCGTGGCGGAAGGAGGTTACCGGCCTGTGAGGACAGAGCGGAGGAGAGATACATCTCACTCTGTCGCCATCTTGGCCTGCCCCCCTTGTTTGTTATTTTTAAGAAAGAAAACAGTTTGGTGTTTGGTTGCATGAAACATAGCAGCTGCTTATCAAAGTTACACTACCTTCAAAGGCACAGAGTTGCATGCCAAGTATGCAGAGATTTCTAAATATGACAAACCGTAGTCCACCAGGACTGTGTGTTGCAAGGATTCCGCTCCTACACAGAACTGTGCACAGAGACCCAGGACCTCAGTGAATTGTGGTGTACCAAAAAACTCACCTCAGTGCCTAGAAACCCTAACTAGCTAGCATCAGTGTCACATTAGCTCTTCGTCCTATAGCAAAGGAACCAATGATTAGACAACCTAGAACATGCGACTTGGTTATACTCAGGAATGGTGGGAAGCAAGAACACTCTTTCGTTATACTCTAATACCAGTCCACAACAGGAGTAAAAGGAGACACAGAAAAGGTTAAAATATTTATTTTAACGACGTGCTCTCAAATGCAGTATTTTTGCTAACATAAGCAGACATATGATATGAAATAATATGATCAGCATTGTTACAATTCCATAAAACACAAAAGGAGAAATCATATTACAATGATGGTGAAAACAGGTATTATAGCGCCTAGCTATATACCCCTCCCTATCCAGGAACTATGTTTTATAAAATATAGAAGGTCTCTTAGGCTTGTCTGGGGGACCCCATACCTCTAAGATCGGCAGGTGTGTATCACATCAGGATCTGCAAAAGCTCTCTGTCTCTCTAGAAACGGAAAATCTTCCAAGTGCCTGCAATCATGCTTACAGTGCAATAATAAAGGCGCCAGAATCTCCGTTGGCTTGCATCTGTACGTATCTTATGTCTAAAAAACGTGAGCCGATCAGCCAGAACAACAGATACCTTGTTATGATAACTTTGGAGGCTTTAGCACTCACTGTGCCGACTAGGGTCACGATGTAAGTCTGGGGATGTCGAAAACAAGCCCTTTTCATGTGAAATAATTCACGCAGCCTAACTTACAACAACAGCTATATGCAGTCTTGTGTGAAAAAGCAGCAAAAGGTAAAATGGCGTTTAAACTTCTAATAAGCATATTCTAACATAGCAGTATGCGCAAACAAGGCCTAGCCCACACCACAAGTGACGTACAAATCCCCATCTGTTCTGCCAAACCAGATTTACCGGTAAATGATGACAGTGTTGTATAATATTCCAGCAGGCTTTACATCGTCCTTCTCAGACACAAGCTATGTTATCTGAATATCCAGCTCAGGCCTACCATTTCCTCCAGTCCAGTGACTGGATCTACGTTTGGGTATTCTAGAGGAAGACTAAACATATCCGCATTGGTGTAGATCATATCACATCCTGGTCATCACCAACTCAGCTGTCACATGCTGTGGCCTGTAAACCTGTTTCTATTTGTCTCTCTGTAAACAAGTTGATCCACCTTGAGACAATGGTGCGGCTGCTCCCACGTTTGGACCTAAACCTGGCACAACTATTTCTGTTGCAAGTGCATCACTGAACAGTGAGTCTCCAAGGCCCTCTCCTCTTCCTGTTCCACCACCACCGTACTATGCTGCACCAAAAGCCTCCCATTGTTATGCCTTCATCCAAAGTAAGGGGCCTTCTCCTCATGGATATCAGATCCCCCTGTGGGCCAAGCCTGCCATCATACTTGCTTATTTGAGCACCTGACTATGGTGGGGGTACATATGTGCAACAGAATAAGGAATTATTGCAAAACGGAGTTATACTGCAGCTTCCTTTGCACAAAGTTACCCCTCGGATTAGAAGGGTGACTCCTAAGTACAGACAAATAACTCTTCCTGCTGCTGGGTTTGCACACACATGCCTGTGGAAATGGAAGTTAGAATTCCAATGATCATAGAGCCCATATGTTTTAATGTTATTTGCGTTCATATTTCCATATTGGTCATGTACTACCACAGTGTGCGGGCATCACCTACTCTTTTTTCTAAAGCCTCAAAAGGTTCAGTAACCCTTTCAATTGCAACATGCCATATGTGACTCATCTTGCAATGACTGAGCAATGATTATTTTACGAGCTCAGCAGAGCAGTATTGTTGTTTCTCAAACACCACCAACAAGATGTAATGATTATTTCATCTGTGAGTCGTGGGTCTACCCCCTATCTGCCCTTAGATTGGGCGGGACTTGTTATCTTTGCTGAACATAGCAAATGTTCCTTTTCGAATCATCTACCTTTGAATACTGTCTCCCTACCATTCCGTTGTTTCTCAAACATCACCCAAAAGAGGTCATGCATATTGTAACTGTGTGAGTGATGGGTCTACTCCTATCTCCCATTGAAATGAGAAGGGACTTGTTATCCGGGGGGCAGTGTACCACCAATAAAGCACTTTTATGATCCTCCATTGGAGTGAAAAACTGAGAGGTAGGCTGTTTCAACTACCTCCAGGCTCTTCTCTTCTTTAATATCCAGAATTCAATCTCAAGAGCCTTGGGCTTTGTGACAGATCAGTTAGATTCCCAGGCAAAACAAAATGATGATCTTTTAGACCCTAAAGAGAGGGGGCTTTGCAGTAATATGGACTGAATGCTGCACTCATTTTCCCAAAACTTTTTGTTGCATATATCAGTAAATAGATGCTATGAAGGAGAGTGAAAAGAAAGTATTTGGAACACCAAGCGTCCTAGTCTTGATTCCTAATGGCATCTGCGCATGGTTGAGGGACGTTTCCGGCTCTTGCTGTATGAAGATATTTGAATCCATTATCGGTATTGTTCTGATTGTGGTTATTATAGGCATTGCTATAAGGTAGTTATCGTGTGTCATCCAACACTAGCAAAAATAAAGGCAGACCAATACTTTCATGCTTGCTACAACTCATGGTGGTGAGAAATGTAATCTAAACAAGATTAAAGAAGACATTGCGAGACTATTCTATTTAACTGCTGTAAAACCTGAATCTTACCCTTATCATATTCATATATTCCTATCTAATGTAAGGTTACAAATCACATACATAACTCAGAATGCATTAACACTTTTTACTAAATATGAATGTCCTTTTATATTAATGCAAAAACTCCTGAGCATCAAAGTCCAAAAGAAACTTACCTTCCTTTACTCTTGATAGTTCCAAAATATCTAATGTTCTTTTATTCAATTCATAATGCATTCAAAACAGGTCCATAAAATTGCAGTAGCCAACATGTGTTTAGCCTCTGTGGTCTTAGTCACCACCGACTTCTTCCGGGCTACAAGTAAACAGAAATATACTATCTATAACCAAAACATTTGGTAAATACAGGCATCCGTCACCATTTCATTGGCAACATGGAGTCCTAAAACCTTTAACCACTGTGAGCATCAGCATTCCAATAAATGGAAAGTAAAAATAAAAATAAGAATAAAGTTGGAGCAACCCACAGATATCATACATATGTTATGCACTCATAATTCCAGGAAAAAGTAGAGCAAAGGCATCAAGAGCAAATTTACTACATGCATACTCCTCTGCCGGACTCTAGGACTTCTGCTCCTTGTTGGGAGAAAGCCACACCACAGGCTAAGGCGCCGCTGGGGAATTACACTTACTATATCCTCTTGCGCCCTGAACACACATAAGACAGCGACATCAGCCCGTGGTAAAGGTAGCTGCAATCTCCTCTGCTGGACTCCGGGAATTCTGCTCCTTCTGCTCCATGCTGGGGGAAAGCTGCACCACACACTAAGGCACAGCTGTGGGACTACATTTCCTGTCTCCCCTTGCACCCTGAATACTCATAAGACCGAGATGTCGACCCGCGGAGTGGTATGCGCCCAGGGACGTGCTTGGGCAAAGCCCAGGCCAAGGGCTGGCCCGTCCACATCCGTCATCACCTGGGCTGGGCCGCCTCCTAACATCCCCCATTTTTGTAATCAAACTTTATTGTGGCAGAGAATTGCTAAGCACGAGGCAAAGCCTCTCGAAACTGGAGGGAAAATTGTTAACACTGTGGACTCCTTATTATGAGCAGCGGACATGCTATGCAGGGAGATTGAAATAATGGAACACTGGCTCTCCTTAAAGGAGGTAAGAACTATCAATGTTGAGTCTGTGGAGTCTGTTTCCTTTGTCCCCAATGTCCAGGGTCCACGAGAGGTCCAAGGCTAAAAGACTAACGATCCCCAAACAACCCAAAGTACCCCCCATTATTACATCCGGGCCTATTTCTATTCCTCTAGAAGTACTATCAGCCCCTCCACAAGATGCACAAGACATACAAGGCACACACTCTCATACTGTATTTAGTACACCGCTCTCATTGCAAGGAGCTGATCTATGCATGAAACTGGAACAAATCTTTAAATCACTTCTTCACCCACTTATGAACAAATTGAACAAAATAATGAAGAGACTAGACCAATTATCTAACCCAGAACTGATCTCTGCATAATTTGGGATGCCTGAAAATGTAAATCAAACTTCCGGAGGATTTATTTCAACCTCTGCTCCCACTTGCGCTTCACATTCATGCCCTGAGCTCCACTTATCGTATCCCCTTTTTAAACATAGACTGGACACTTCTAATTCTAGGCAACTTGGTGGTGCTGATAGTGGCATAAATACTTCAATGACCGAACCTTTTCAATACGTCTTGGCTTGTCCCGGATCAAAACTTTTAAATGTGGCACAAGTGGACCGAGACGATGTTTCCAACATTATAGAGGATAATAATGGGTGGATATAAGAGGGGCAGACACTAACAATGGTCTCGGTTCGTTGGAATTTGATGAAGTAGAAACTATAGGTGACCAACTGGAAGTACCACCGGCAGAGTGTCCTTTTGCAAACATCCCTGTGTTGTGCTCAGATCAGCATGAATCAAAGGTTCAATTCATGGATAAAGTTCTACATTGGCTTTCTAAATTTCATAAGGGCACTTTTAAACTTTACAATCACATCATTATGGCCAGGCGAATAAAGTGGTTAGGCAAGGGCCCTAAGTCAATAAGGGTGATTATATTGTTGTCAACTTTAATAATCAGAAGGTCGTTATTAAGTATACTTCCTATTTCCTCTCCCTTTGATAAACAGATCTTTGCATTACCATTGTTTTTTTTTTTACAAACCAACTATTACAAATTCGATCTTACACCCTAAGATCAATCCCCCTATCCATCTGCATTATGGTTGCAATGTAATCTTTCCACCACTTTCGATTAGAAACAGATTCGCTCCTCTGAGTGATCTTGAAGGATGTGATGCTCAATCACCACCCTCTATTCTTTTTACGGGTTTCCAGCCAACCCAAAATATGCATTTTAGCCAGGTTACCAACAACATTCTAACACTCCTCACGACATCCTTGAAAGTAATATCCTGGAATATAGCAGGCTAATTCCTGAAAAAGAATACTTCCCATTAGTTATCTATTGTGGAAAATGTTGATATGCTATGTTTCATGGAAATCAAATCTGATCACAATGGATGGATACCGCACCTTCCAGACAAATGCGGTCGCCTCTAGGGCAGGGCGCCCAAGAGAAGGAATAGTTGCTTTAATAGCCAACACAGTAAAAATTAAGATAATTTTCTTTTAAAATACTTCTCCAAGTTATCATATTCTGCTATGTGAGGGGCGTAACAAGAGGGACTGGATCTTGATACATTTTTATTATAATAATTTTGATGGTAGAATGGAATCAGTTTGGGAAATAATAAAGAAGGACATTGATGATCTGACTAAATCCCACCACAAATTTGTTGATATGATATGGTTGGGTGATTTTAATGCTCATAGTTGTGGTTGGGCTGATTCCTCAACTTGTGGTCGGAGTGAGGATTTTAATAACTATCACTTTAGGCATAATGAGTATGGTAATGCTTTAAAAAGATAACTTTTTTTTTTAAATAAATATTTTATTGAACAAAAGCAGTGGTAGTGTTTAGCAGATATTCATGAATTACAATCTTGACATAGAATACGTCCATTACAGCAGTGTATCACAGGCACAATTACCAGGGGGGACCAGGTCTAGCCATTGCCATGTCAGTTGAAGGGGAAGTACACAGTTCACCTCTATAAATATTCCATTGTCCCCATTTCTTATCCCAAACACCAGGACATCCCCTGACCTTGTAGACCGTTTTTTCAGACAACATACACACATCCATACCAGCAACCCACCTAATCAAAAGCGGTTTAGATGGTGAGCCCCATTGCATTGCTATTTCACGTTTCAGTACGAGGAAGCCCAGAGCCGCCCACTGCTGTTCCATTGCAGTTAGATCTGTGGGGTCCCACACATTGAGGAGTTCACATTTGGGAATCAGAGGGATGGACTTTCCTAGAGCATCAGTCATTTTGCGGGCGGCGTGCTCCCACAGGTCTTGAATCATCGGGCATTCCCAGAGAATGTGGTAGAAGGTGCCAATCTGACCGCAGTTACGGAGACAGAGGTCAGATGTTCGTCTACCAATCCTGGCCAGAAGGGGAGCGGACATGTATGTTCTGTGCAATATTTTTAATTGTATAAGTCTAAATCTGTGGTTAGTAGCTGATCCGCGCGGGGACATCAATGCCGCCTGCCATTCGGCTTCCTCCAAGACTCCGATGTCTTTCTGCCATTTGTCTCGTAGAAGCTGGAGGTGTTGGGCATGTTGTTACATAATTTACGGTAGGTGTAGGATATTGCTTTGGCCTGGAGGGGTTCTGACAAGAGTCTGTCCTCGAGGGGCGAGGATTGTGGGAGAGAAGAGAGATCAGGGACGTTGGCGAGTATGGCATGTTTAATTTGGAGATAGTGAAAGGCCTCAGATTGGGCTAAGTCGTGTGTCTTCTGGAGCTCTTCGAATGTCAGTAGTTTCCCCTTGTGAAGCATGTCACCCAAAGTGGAGATGCCTATTGTGTCCCACTTGTCAAAGCCCTGATAGTGACAGAGGGAGCCCAACTTATGTGAAGTCCAGAGTGGGGTGGATAATGTGAGAGTGTTAGCCCACCCGAGTCGCTTATTCGCACAGTGCCAAACTGTTATTGTGTGGGACATCGGGCCTATATATCGGGTACGAGAGTGTTTGCCATACAGAGCCTCAAGATAGCCCCCGCGGCCCGTCTGGTATCTCTCTAGGTGAAAAGCAGGGTTCGTGGGTGAACCATAAATCCATGAGTTAATGGCAGTCAATTGAGTAGCCCAATAGTAGAGTTGAACATTTGGCAGGGCAATACCCCCATCATACCACCCCTGTGTGAGTGAAAGGAGAGCAATGCGGGGAGAACCGCCGTCTCATAAGAGGAGGCGGAGGTCTCCTTCAAGCGTACTGAAATAGGAATTAGCTATGGGAAATGGACAATTTTGCAGGGCATACAAAAATCGAGGGAGTGCAAGCATTTTAAAGAGGGCCGCTCTGCCTGAGAGAGAGAGGGGGAGTGATCTCCAATATGAGATGTCATTATGGAGTCTTTGAAGTGGGCCTTTTAGGTTGCGGTCGTAAAATATTTTTGGGTCTGGAGTGATAAAGATTCCGAGGTATTTAAATCCACCCAGGGCTAATTCAATTGAGTAGCCTCGTGGGAGGGGAGGGGGTGGGCCGTGAAGTACGTATAGTATTGATTTGGACCAATTGATGGAAAAGCCCGAGTATTTGCCAAAATTAGTGATGACATGTAAAATACTGTTAAGAGAGGATTTGGGGGAGGGAACGTAGACGAGGATGCCGTCCGCGTAGAGCGAGATCTTGTCAATCGTGTCGTCATTCCATCGGAGGCCGCGGATGGAGTTGTCAGTTCTGACCCAATGAGCCAGAGGTTCAAGGGTAAGTGCGAACAACAAAGGGGACAGAGGGCACCCCTGCCTTGTACCTCTGTGCAGGGGAAATCGCCTGGACGTATGTCCATTAACATAAACTTGACCCCAAAGATCAGTGTATAGCAGTCGGATCCATTGAATAAATTTGGGACCAAAACCATAGCGGAGTAGGACCTCGAAAAGGTATGAACATTCTATAGAATCAAAGGCAAGCATAGCGTCAAGGGAGAGGATAGCTGCGTCCTCTTGAAGAAGTGGTATCCTGCTCATTACATTGTGAACCCGTCGGAGGTTGAGCGCTGTATTACTGCCTGGTACGAAGCCCGACTGATCTTCGTGGATCAAGGCGGGGAGGACTGTCATAAGTCTGGCAGCGAGGAGTTTCGCTAGGACTTTCACCTCAGAGTTGATAAGGGAAATTGGTCGGTAGGAGCCGCAATCATTGGCCGGTTTGTTAGGTTTACAAATTACCACTATTGATGCCAACCGTTGGTTCAATGGCAGGCAGCCGGCATCTCGGCTCTCCTCGAACATTGCTTTGAGGTGCGGGAGGATCTCACCTGTCATGCCCTTTAGGAACTCAATAGGGACACCGTTGGGGCCCATAGCTTTACCTGATTGAACCGTGAACAAGGCATTGCCAACCTCTTCTGCTGTGAGGTCTGCCTCCAATTCCTGCACTTCAGATTTGGAAAGAGTGGGAAGTCTCATCTCAGCCAGAAGTAGTTTAGACTCTTCGGCGCTATAGTGTGCTCTGGCTGTGTAGACTCTCTCTAGGTGGGCGGCAAAGGCCTCTGCTATTTCACCCGGGTCCGTGACAGTAGATTGATCTGGTATGGTCAACTCTGGGATCCACCGAGATCCCTGTTCACGTTTTTTGAGCCATGCCAGCAGTTTACCTGCCCTGTCCGCCAGTTAAAAAAACACGATGGCGAGTCTTCAAGAGCTTGGCCTGCGCTTTCTCAAGTGCCAGCGCTTTATATTCCAGTTGTTTCGCGCGGAGGCGAGTCCCCGTTTCGTCTGTGGGGTGTGCATTGTGGAGTGCTTCCAGGTGGGTCAGGTCTGTTTCAACCTGAATTAGGTGTTCACTCTGTTTGTGAATGTAGCCAGTTTTGAGAGCTAGTGCCTTACCCTTGAGTACTGCCTTGTATGCCTCCCATATAGTTACGGCCGATTTTACAGAGCCCACATTTTCCGGCGAAGTAGTATTCTGTGTGTTCTAGCAGGCAGTCTTTTATGTCAGGGATTTTTAGGAGCCAGGGTGTTATGATTATGGGGCCACGGGATCTCTGGCGGTGATGTGTGAATTCCACTGTGAGTGGGGAAGGATCCGAGATTCCCCTGGGGAGCCCTTTAGGGTGGCGAAAAAACTCCAGGTCAGTGGTGGGGGAAAACAAATAATCTATGCGAGAGCTGCTGTTGTGGGCATTGGAATAGTGTGTGAAGTAATAAGTAGTCGGGTGAGACGCGCGCCATAGGTCTTCAAGCCCCATTGTCTGTGTGAAATCAAATAGATCAGAGCCCGACCTGTGTGACGTGCGCTGGGGGTGCCGATCCTGGGTATCATTCATTGTCATGTTGAAATCACCTCCTATAAGTAGGGGTCCTTGTGGGAGATCTAACATTATGCACTGTAGGGCCTGGAGAGCAGCTGTGCCTAATGTTGGGGGGATGTAGACTGAGATAACATTCAACGGTTTGCCTTCCCAGGTGGCCTCTAGTACAGCGAAGCGACCCAGGGGGTCAGCCCACGTCTTTGTAGACGTCAGTGCAACATTTTTCCGAACCAGGATTCCGGTCCCTCTGGATCCGGAGGTGAAGCCAGCATGTACGAGTAGTTTATAGCCTCCCCGGTGCAGTGCTTGGTACGCGTTGCCCATCAAGTGTGTTTCCTGGAGGAGAACCAGGTCTGGAGCGTGACGTTTAAGATATTGCATGACTATCCCTCTCTTTATTCTATTGCCTTGGCCGTTGACATTCCATGTCATGAGGGAGAGAGATGTCGTCAATGGGGGTGTCATGGTGGCTCAAAAATCGGAAGGTGTGTACGGATTAATGGTTGTAGGGGCACCGAGTATGTCCTGTAGGAAATAGCGGTCCTGGAGGAGCCTATGACGGAGTTCGGGAAAGACCTGGTGTATCGAGACGCTGAGTAGTGGGCGCCCTGTGAAGGCACATAGTGTTGTGCAGTTAGGCCTGTGTCTGAAAAACCCCTGTAGTGTGGAAACAGGAAAGGAATCAGAGAGAACGGCAACATCAGAGCAGGTTTCCCAACCATCCCTCTCCCTCCGAGGAGGGAGTCGGTGTTTTCTGATAGAGAGTACGGATTGTTGTGTGAGGGCGTGTAGTGCTGTGTAGTATGTTCCATGTTCAAAAATTCTCTGCTGTGTGCAAACAGAAACAAAACCGAAAACAATAACAGTTTCTTAGCAAATTTCCCAACAACCCATGTCCCCCCCAAACCCTCCCCCCTTCTCATTTCCCCCCCCTCAACCCCTCTTCCTGCTCCCCTGCTCGCGGACTTGAAACTATCCACTCCCCAACTAGGCAGAGTGCCTGTCGCCCTCCCGAACATTAATGAGGTGCGTGGAGAGCCGTGGGTGCCCTCGCTATCTATTGACAGAATGATATCGTCTAGTGCGGTTAAAACATTTTACTTCAGTAATAGCATTCACATAGTAGAAATTATTTAACAAAGTAGGCCCAGGTCAGCCCCACGCCGAGGGCCCCGTCCACATCAGTTCAGGCAATTGACAGTGTCCCGAAGCGTTGCCCAATGTAGACAGACAGTACGTAATAACTAATAGGGTGAGGATGGTCAGAGTCTGTAGTGTTACTCTCCCCAGTTAGGCATAATGTTCATCACCCCCCACGCTTCGATAATTCGCCCAGAGGGCCGAGAGTCACCTCCCCTATAAGAGTACTAGGTGAGTTAGTCCGGCATGTCCCAGAGCAATCCACAGGAATAATATGATTCACAGGCCATCTGAAGACAACAATCGGAACAACATGCATAATTATAACAGGACCAGAAAAGGATATATATAGATCAGGATGGGCTGCAGTCTGTAAGATGGAGCCTATCCGGAGAGGAGGGTCACCGAAATACAGGGTTGGGTTCATGGCGGTGATCCGGAGGAACATCCGTAGGCTCGAAGTATTAAGGAGATCACGCCCATGGAGTTAAGATATAGAAGTCAAGTGTGGCCCCGATCAGCGTGGACAGCCCCAGCAGTATAGGTGTCGTGACGGACCAAAGAAGGTGTGGATCCTCATCTAAGGAGCCAGCAGGGAAACTCGTGGCTAGTAGGAGCAACACAGCAGGCGTTGCAGGTTTAAACGGTCCAAAACAACAGTGTTCCAATTGCTAAATAAATCTTAAGCGTTATGGGTCACTGCTCACCCTGAGTGTTGTCGGCAAACAGGTCCTGACTTTCAGGTAGTACCTCTGCGTCAGAGCGATCTACGGATTTCCTGCGACGATTCTGGGTAGACGCAGATTGACGCCACCCCTCAAGCAAATCCCACACCTCAGCAGGGGATTCAAAAAACCAGGTCTTGCCTTCCGATTCAATGCGCAGCTTTGCAGGAAACAGCATGGAGTACTTGATGGACTGTGCACGGAGTGCTTTCTTCACTTCCAGGAAGCTGCGTCATCGAGCCTGTACTTTTACAGTGAAAGCCGGGAAGATCGTGATCTGCGCATTGTCAATTCGCAATGGCCGTCCCGCTCGTGCCGTCTGGAGGATGACATCCTGGTCCCGAAAATTAAATACACGGGCAACGATAGGGCGGGGGGAGCGCCCGGCTTCGGCCTGCCCCCGGGGACCCTATGCGCTCTTTCTATGGAGAAGTAGTTGGAGAGTTGTTTTGGTTGGAGATGTTGCAGGACCAGTTTCTCCACAAAGAGATCGGCGGCTGGCTCCTCGAGACGCTCCGGAACACCTAGGATGCGGAGATTATTGCGTCTTGCGCGCCCTTCATAATCATCAAGGAGCATCTCCATTTGGTGCTGTTGTTCCTGGAGTTGAGTTACTTGCTGTTGTAAGGTGGAGGTATCCTCAACAAGTGCTAAGGTCTTTATTTCTATATCTTTTACCCTGGTATCCATTTTACGAAGATCTGCACGCAACAGTGTCACTTCTATGTTCACTGAGTCAATGCGGGTCTCCAATGATAAACGGACTCCAGCGATCGCCTCCATGACATCGTCTAGGGTGGGGGCCTCGTTTGCGGAGGGGGAGTCGCTGTTTTGGGTATAGCATCAGGGGCAGCGTCTTTAGGTTCTCCCTTGGAGCGCCACGATAATTTGTTGATTTGTCTTTGGTTCGATTCCCCTTTCCGGAGGCCATCGCGAAGTGCAGGTCTTGCAGGAGGTTGTGCTGGCTCAGACCTAAGGGGTGCACTATTTGGAGGGGGGTCCCTCGTCGATCGTAGAGGGGGGGAGCGTACCCCGTGTCGTCTGGGATCCCCGTCTCAGGAGAAGCCGTGAGTCCACAGGGCTCCAGGAGGCAAGGACAAGCAGCAGCTTGCAGATAAAAAGTGGGGGTCAGGAGCACTTCTCCCAGTTATGCTGGCCGCACCATCGAGTAGTTCGCAGTCTGCACCTGGTCGCATCCCCCGGGCAGCATTGACAATCCTGGGAGGGCTGATCACCTCAGCACGGGGGCTCCTTGTCCTCCAGGCGTCTCCAGCAGTCAGGGTGGGCACAGAGAACAGTTGCATCGTCACACAGATGGAGGGGTGAGTGCTGTCTACTGCGCTCCAAAGTGGGTCCCAGGGAAATGGGTGGTCACGTCTTCAGCATAACTCACGAGGGCCTCAGAGACCTCCCCGCCGTTTCAGGCATTCGATCAGGCAGGGGGGGAGGTGGGCCGTTTGGTGGGGCCGTATATTCGGCCGCTGTGCAGCAGAGCGGAAAAAAGCCGAGCGGCACCAGAAGTCGTAAGGCGGTCCCCGGCAGTAGGCCCAAAGCCGGGGACTTGCGTAGGCGTCGACGCTGGGCGGCCCCATTGTTCGCCACGTTGCACGGCACCTGAGGGGTCCAGCAAGGCGTGAGTGGGCGGTAGTGGTGGAGAATCGCCCCCGTGAAACTCGACAATGCCGTTCGCTGGTATTCAAGGTCCCACGGCGTCTGGAGCGGCCGCGGTATCCGGAGCAAAGCCTCGGGTGTCTGCGGCCGCCATCTTTGGGCCGAGGGAGAGCCGATCTCCGGGATCAATTCCGGCGTTTAAGAGGACCCAGTGGGCATCAGGGGCCGAGCGAAGGTACCCAGATGGTCAGCGTTCTATTGTCTGTCAATCCTGGGCAGTATGGGGGCACCAGCGCAGGATTAGTGGTAGTTAGGCAGCGAGGGCCGAGGAGCCGCTTCAATGTCGACCATTCACCTCGGCTGCAAGCCACGCCCCCAAAAAGATAACTTTTAATTAACAATTTGGAGATTATAAATTCACTGGATGCCAAAACGGGCAAATTAGATACTACGTTTTCTTCTTGGACATATACTTCTATGATTGATTATGTCCTTGTTTCGCAAGCAAAATAACTAAGTTTTCCCGAGTTAATACTAAGTTTTGTCCTTTCAGTGATCATGTATCGATTTGGTTGCACATGGAATGGATCCATGGTAAACACTATAATAGAAGTAGAATGACTAAACCTATAATTGCCAGGAAAAATTGCATGGTACTGCAATGGGGCAAGATTTAGATTTCGTCATTTACCCACACAGTCGTTACCAAGATGCATCAAGAAATGTCTATTTGTTTAGACTCTAATCCCTCTTATATGTTAATTCCCTCGTTTTTTAAAAAAAGATCCTGGATGAAATTCATGGTAATCTTTCTCACCCAAGTACACAGAGGCCCTGGACTAAGGTAGGCTAGTTTGATGATAACTGTACTAAGGCCCTGAAGAACCTCCACATTGCTCTCAGAGCAAAACCAAGGGATTAGGCTATGGTAAAAATCCTATGCAGTTCTTGTAAAGAGGCCAGAGCTATTAGATTGAAGATCCTTAAGCAAGAACCCTGGGACAGGTTCCAAGAAGCAGCAATATCTAAAAACACCAGTGATTTTTGGAATGTATCTAGTTCCCAATTTGTGAAGTATGAAAGAGAAATAACTCTGAACCTCCATGTAAGCAAGGAAGCATGGGTGGCTCATTTAAAGGAGTGTTTGGGAATTCAGAGAGCGAACTATATGAGTCACCTGCGTTATCAACATCTGCATCTATTACAAATTCTCCACTATTATTTATCTTGCCCAAAATTAGACTGGCCCTGAACCAGTGTAGTACAATGAAGGCCTCTGGACCCGATGGGGAACCTATTGAATTATTTTGATTGAATCAGGATTTATGGGACCCACTACTTACCAACGTTTTTAACATTCTAACTCAAACAGTATTCCCCTTTCTTGGAAGAAGACTGTAATCATCTCAATATATAAAAGGGGGATATTTCCAATCCTAAAAATTATAGACTCATATCCCTTATCAATAGTAAAACAAAACTAATGGGTTATCTACTCCTGAATAGGCTAGAAACTTGAGCTCAGAATAGAAATATTCTATCCCTAAAGCAATATGGTTTTAGAAAGGGAAAGGGCACAGTCGATCAATGCCTAAACTTAAATCTGTTAATCGCCAAGTACACTGTTGCAAGGAAAGGCCATCTTTATCTGGCCTTAATGGACTTGTCAACTTCATTTGATTGCGTGGTCCACGCAAAATTTTGGTTACTAATGGAACGCATGGGCATCGATAAGTCCATCATTTATTTTATCAGCAAGATGTATTCCACGGCTTCCCCTTGCATCCATTACAGGAGACGAGGCAAATGTACAAGTCATTTTGGGATTACCTGCGGCGTGAGGTGGGGCTGTGTTATTGCTCCATTTTTCTTTTCTTTATATACTAATGCTGTAGAAGCAGATCTGATTGGATCAGCACGAGATGTTCCTTTAGTTGGCTCAACTTCTGTCCCTATAGTCCTATATGTGGACGATACGGTCCTATTGGCCCGGACCAGCAACCTTTACAAAGGTTGATAACTTCTTATTTCAAATGTATGCACAATTTGGGTCTCGGGGTCAATGAATCCAAGTCTTGTGTGCTGGTGGCAGGAGCTAGGTTGACAAAAAATCCCAGACTGGCCATTGAAGGAAGAAAACTTGAGGTGGTGGATACCTTTTCTTATTTGGGAATACTTTGTGACTAAAAAAAGACATGGCTAAATAAGGTGTCGAATAGAACCCTTCTTATGGAAAGAAGTTTAGGCGCCCTTTTCGGTTTTATAAAGAGACTTAGCTTTAAACCTATTGAATCAGTAAAAAAGATCTACTAGGCTAAAGCGATCTCTGTTGCTACTTGTGGGGCAGCTCTGTGGGGTATATCCAATACATTTACGTTACAAACAGTGGAGGTTAGTCTTTTAAAGAGGTTAGAAGGTGTTCCACAGTCCTGCTCCACATATATTTCTCATTCAGAATGGAATGGACTGCATATTTGGGATAGGATTAGTTCTGCCCCTATACTTCTATGGCACTCTGTTTGGGAAAGAGAAACATTAACCCGTTCGCTGCTGCCATTGGCCGTTCGACGGCGGGCAAGCTACCTCCCTGGTGCTGCGCAAGTCCAACGGCTGACACGGCCGCACCCGTTTCTTCGAACGTTCAGCACTGTCGCTGAACGTTCGAAGCAGCAAACGGGTTAAAGCTTACACAGGAAATTGTGCAGGATTGCTTAAGCCTAGATGGAGTAAGTAAGATAAAATGGCTTCAATATGTAAAGAATAGCTTATGCCCAATTGGTTTAGGGGATCTATTTGGTAGACCAGCTATATGTACCACTGTGTCTAACACCCACATTAAATAATACTGATATCAATTACCTACCTTTTGTCACGCTGCCCCATCGTAGATATCTTTTGTTGAGGTTCCGGTTAAAATGTATTCCTTTCATGCTGGGTTTTCCTCCTACTGTTTATACCTGCCAATGCCCTCCCCGCATGCCCTTGCTATGAAAGTTTTGCTCAAGGGGAACTCCACTTATTATTCTTTTGTAGATTTTATAGTGAGGAAAGGAAAAAATATATTTTACCACTTATGCGTACCCTCAATTTTAGACAATGTCGTTCTGCTCTGTACCATTTACAATGATTACCTGATCGTCTAACTTACTACTGCATAGCCTCGTTTTTATCTTGAGCTTTTTAACACAAGAAAGAAACTTTTGAAATGTAATATATGATCATCCCTTTTATGAAATTATAATTTTTATCCTGTTGT
This sequence comes from Lissotriton helveticus, assembly GCF_964261635.1. Classification (NCBI taxonomy): domain Eukaryota; kingdom Metazoa; phylum Chordata; class Amphibia; order Caudata; family Salamandridae; genus Lissotriton; species Lissotriton helveticus. The sequence continues at coordinate 469,184,549 of NC_136070.1, forward strand.
ATTTAATTATATAAATTTGAGGTAGCTCATATCAAATTGTATATTTTTTATGTCTTAAAACTTTTTATGATTGTACTTAAAATACTTTTTATGCCATTCTTTTGTACAGGTAAAATAAAGTGATTGATTGATTGATGTTACATGCACGCAAAAAGGGCCAAAGTTACATTCAGGTCATCACCGTGCAACCAATAACGAAATGACCAAAGGTGAAATTTAAACTTGGAAAAATGCTTCCGTGCCTTGGTATTATAGCCACTTTGCTTGTTGTCCATTTATATTAGTTTGTGACTTCCTGTAGCACAGACCATGCTTGCTAAATGTCATGGCTCTACTAGGTCCAGAAGCCATAGGGCTCAGGGTTGTGTCTTGAACATTCCCTTACAGCATAACCTCATTTTAAAACCTGGCAAGTGAAAGCTGGATTTTGTGGTAATAATGAGGCTAGTATTGTACATATGAATGATATCTTCCCCTTAAGCAATTGCAAGTTCCCTGGGGGAAAATCCAGTTACCTGCACATTAGAGAGGATTTTGCAACGGGTAACAACTTTCTGTCATGTTATTAAGCTTCATTGACTTGTAACGAGAAAACACATATATCATTAATAGGATGGTCTTCTATGAATTTTAGTTCTAGGCTTCAACTGACCATTTTTTGGTGAGAGCCCTGGTCAGTTGAAATGACAATTGTCTCTGATCTTTTTCTGTGCTGCTTGCTATTTTGCACTCAAAATGCTAGCTTGACTTTAGGTTTCCCGATGTGTTGAGTTTTATTTTTAACACACTAATAGTTTTTATTTGCCCCATCTTACATACACACACACATGCACACGCAGACAAACATGCATGCACACCTTTCCTTCTCTCCTCACACCATTATCCACGATGCAGCAGGCTGCTGGAATGTAGCTGATTCTCTGACATTTCAAGCAAGTCAGGGACAGAGGACGTAATGGGCTAGCAGATTGTTGGGACTTAGTTGGGGATGGTTTTTTTAAACAATGCACAGTAGACAGTAGGCAGCCTGCACTGCTTTTATGGCACTAGAAGTTGTGTTGCTGCAGTAGCAATGCAGATTTTCCTTTTGATTGCTCTGGGCTCTCTGTTTTTCAAGGTTTCATTTGCCAACATCAGAAGACTGAGCTGGCCTTGCTTAAATACCAAATCATTAATGGTATTTCTTAGGGGCTTCATTCCAAGTTGGATGGATTTATGTCTGATATCCTCACCCTTGGATTTACCAATACATAGGGCGTTGGTAACTTTGCAAGTTGATGGGTGGAAGCAGTTCTAATTTCAAGATTTTTAATATTAACATACAAGAATTGGCCTTTCCTCACTGCTTTTGTCCCTCCATACAGTAATCCAGATGTAGCCTATAAATTCTGTGACTGGACCCATTGGGATTAACTGGGCATGCAAAATTAGGCTCTAGTTTTGGGATACTCAAAGTATAGAACAACACAATAGGAGTCACGGGGGGAAAAGTAAGGCTGCCCCCCACTCACAATATTATAAACAACAACGGCCCCACCTATACCACACCCAATCCTAAAAGAACAATTCAAAGGGTTTTCAATCTTCTTCTCAATTCCCTTGAGTGTGATTACTTTCACTACTCTAATTGTCACGGTGTATCAATCACTGTTTTAAAACCCATCCAGACTAAGTTCCACCTCAAATTAATAAATGTGTGAAAAAAGTGTGAGGAAAGAGAGAGAGTACCTCACGGTAGTAACACCAAAGGGGCTCGGAGCTTCTAACACGCCGGTGGGACGCGGCAGGGGGGGGGGGGCTAGATAGTGGGCAGTCACCATAGGACGCGTGGTCCATTGTGAAGACGGTTGCAGGTACGCGGAAGCTTCGCAACCACTAGGTTTTAGGTGAATCTTGAGTGAAGCTGAGAATTGGAACCCCTATTAGCCCTGGAGAAGTTGCGAGATGGTTTAGCAATGAAACATGTTGGCAGTATAGAATTGATTATGGTTTGACGGAAACCATTTTTAATTGGGGAAGCTTGCAGCATCTAATAAAATTGTCAGGCCAGCAAGCTTCACCGGTTTTTAAAGGTGAGAATTATGTTCACTGATTTTCACAGGGGTTAAATGGGCACTGATAAAATAGTAGGCACTGATGGTTTACTTACATTTAAGTTTTACTATCACTCTTCATCACATTTTCTTTAAGATTCTTCCAAAAGGAGAATACAGACTTTTCTTCTTTTTTCTCCACACAGAGAGAGAGTGTCCTATGATGACAAGTGGGTAAGCTGGCGAGTACCAGTCAGCAGCCACCTTGGTGTTACTACCGTGAGGTACTCTCTCTCTTTCCTCACACTTTTTTCACACATTTATTAATTGGAGGTGGAACTTAGCCTGGATGGGTTTTAAAACAGTGATTGATACACCCTGACAATTAGAGTAGTGAAAGTAATCACACTCAAGGGAATTGAGAAGAAGATTGAAACCCCTTTGAATTGTCGTACCTTTTAGGATTGGGTGTAGTATAGGTGAGGCCTGTGGTTGTTTATAATACTCAACGTGTAGCCCAGGAGCCACTTGTGGCCCTCCTGATGTTTGCATACGGTCCCTTGGTGAACAGGAGCACTGGGCTGCTCTTTACTTGACTGATTAATAACATTGAAAAAGCTGTGTATGGGCAATCATTTATTTACACGTTAACTAAAGTAAAGGAAAAGAAGCATTGGTGTTCTGCACTGGTAATCTGTAAGAACACCTTCATTTTCAAAGACATCCTGCAACAAACATGTAAGAACAAGATAAAGTACATTAAATATTCCAAAAGATATAATCCCTTAACTTGCAGAACTGTTTCATTTTAGTGCATCAGAATGTATTACTGCTGTGCGAGATATTTGTCAAAAGTGATTGTTTAAAAGAAAAAATAAACATAGAAACATTCCTGTCTCTCCCAGCACTAATAACAATGCCAAAGAATAAGTCAGTTTAGTTTATTAAAACAAACACAAAAGAAGTTTTCGGACAGTACACATCCTTAACCCATGTATTTCAAGGTGCTTTCATAAATTATAATAAAGTAAAAAGCTGCAAAGCGAAATAGGGCAATTTTCCTGGATCACACAATTTAGTCAAGTTGGAAAGCTGGGACTAACCCCAGGTCTTCTAGTTTCACATTTTGCAATTCAGCCACTAAAAGTGTATCTCTTTCTCCCCTTATCTTTTATGCCAAACAAAACCCACATGAAAGCTTGGCTTGGTTTGGCTTGTTATGGGTTTAGGTATTCAAGAGAAACTTGAGCTGAGCCAGCTCCAAGCATCTGGTTCAAGCTTGGCTTGGTCCTTCAGTGGTTTGTCCACGTGTGTTGCATAATGATGATTAAGTAGACAATATATAGAAGGATTTGAGTTGGCTATCATCAAGGAATTTGGTTAATCAAAACTACTAACACCACAGTGCAGAACCTCATGTTTCAAGATTCATACCTTTCTCACTACATCATATTTTAATGAGTGCACTGTGAGACGGGGTGTTCTCTCCGTATGGGTAAAATCAAATGATTGTTGGGTTCCAGTCTGATTTCTTATCACATACTTACAACCAATGTTTAGTTTAAGTTTTTCATATCTTTGCTGAAAAAAAGAGATGCAAAGTACTATGTTAAGAAAGTGATTCCCAAAATTTCACAATTTATTACATGGGAGAATTAAGATTAATAAAAAGCATGCCTTATGGTTCCATAATTACCTTCTTGCTCATCACACAACAAATGGGGTGTGAGTGATTCTGATGGTAAGAATCAGGAACTGCTCTCACCACAGAAATGCCACTGTGCTGTAGAGCCTGTTTAGACTTTAAATAGAGTTCACATTCCCCAAAATGTGGCAATGTGGTAAAGCCAGGATTAAGCGTCAAGGCTCTAAATGCCATGGCTAAAACGTACCCACTATCCCATGTCTAGCGGTGGAGTTTGAGTGCTTGTGTTTGCAAACTTGAGTTAGTGACTTGCCGACCTTGTTGGGGCTCTTTACCATGTACAGCTACCTTCACTGATACTGTTTCATTCCAAATCAATAAGCAAGTTGCTTCTGATGTACACTTGACTCACCAAAAATTACAATAGCAAGCCCATAAGGCTTACACCAGGGTGCAGGAGAGGAACAGTGACTCAGATGCAACATAACACAGTATTGTTAAATCTATGACTCTTGTAGAAACTAGGGCTTTAATGTAGAGGGCAGTACAGAATGAAACCTTCAAAGTAACTCCATGACTCACTGTCCACACCATGTCCACCCATCGCTCTGCTCCCCTTCCCAGCCAATCAGCGAGAAGGTCATCAATGACCAACTCTCCGAATTCATCAAAATGAACACATCCTGGACCTCTCACAATTGGGCTTCAGAAGCAACCACAGAACCGAGACAGCTCCCCTCGCTGCCACAGGGGACATCTGCACCCTCCTCGACTGAGGCGAAACTGCAGCCCTCATCCTCCTGGACCTCTCGGCTGCCTTCAACATCATCTCCCACCTCTGCACAAGACTCCACGATGCCTGCATCTGCAACAAAGACCTGGATTTGCTCCTTCCTCACCGGCCTAACACAGAGAGTGAGACTTCCACCGTTTTACTCAGATCCCATAGAGATCAGCTGCGGAGTGCCTCAGGGATCCTCCCTGAACCCCACCCTGATCAACATCTACATGACCGCAACTGCACCCATCGTCAGAAGCCACAGACTCAACATCCTTTCCTACGCCGACGACACCCAGCTGATTATTTACCTCACAGACGAACCCACAGCCGCCAAGAGCAACTTCCACAATGAGATGAAAGCAGTTGCCCCATGGATGAAGAACAGCTGCTTCAAGGTCAACTCAGACAAGAATGAAGTCCTGATCCGGGGCTCCACCACCTCCGCCTGCGACGACTTATGGAGGCCAGCCCGCAGTGCTCGGACCCCTCCCCCACACCCAAAAACCACGCACGAAACCTAGGCATCATCCTGGACTCCTCGCTCTCAATGAACCACTAGACCATCCTCCTGCTTCCACACGCTCTGCCTTTTTTGGAAGATTTTTAAGTGGATCCCCACTGAGTCAAGGAAAATGATCACCCACACGCTTGTCAGCAGCAGATTCGACTACAGCAATGGACTTTATAGAGGCACTACCCAAAAACTTAATTAACTGCAGAACATCCAGAACACCTCCGCCAGACTCATCCTGAACATCCCCTGCCGCAGTCACATCACCGGTCACCTGAGAGACCTCCTCTGGCTCCTGATCAACAAAGAAATTACCTTCAAGCTCCTCACGCATTCCTCAAAGACCTGCATACCTCAACCACAGCTTTGACGTCCACACACCCAGCCAGACATCTCCGCTCTGCCCAACTGGCCCAGGCCACCATCCAACAGATGTGCAAGACCACAGCTGGAGGGAGAGCCTTCCCCTACCTCGCTGCGAAGACCTGGAACTCCTTGCCTCTACATCTCAGGCAGTCACCGTTGCTGCCTCAATCGCTGCCTCAATTCAGGATCGACCTCAATGCCTGGCTCTTCGACTGATTCACAGATACCACCCATTCCCCTTCAGCGTCTTCAGCGCCTTGAGAGCCTAACGGGTGAGTAGTCATGCTTTACAAGAACCCTGATTGATTGATTGATATGCTTGGCTTTCCCTAGGGCAACCTTACACCCTAATCCCCACTTTATTGGTAGAAATGTGGCCCTCGTTTACACACAAACCATAATTTTTTTGGCCCATGAGTTAATGTTTGCAGTACCCCTGCTCTAGATGACAGCAGTGAGCATTTAAATGATTTAGCAATCTTGCCTGCTAAGTCTTCTGTAGGCTTACAGAAAGCCATACTAAATGCGGACCACACCTTATAGGAGTGTAAAATAAGTCTCCTCAAAAGACTGATTATGGGGACACAGAAAGGATTTGTTAACTCTATCACCGCCCTGGGATGATAGAGGCCTGTGCTCCTCTTAATCACATGCGCTGGAACTTACAGAGGAGGCAAACAGTAGTCAAGGCAGCATATTTTTCTCTCTCACTATCTTTCACAGGCTTTTGATCACAGTTTACAAAGGCCTGATAAAATACGATACATTACAGCTCTGAGGGCTGCATTACTAATGTGAGTGAGCGTACATTATGGAGGCAAACCTAACTATTATGTATTTTTTTCCAATATACACCGAATGGTCTATGCTATGCTTACAATTCAGTTGCTTGTATCTCGGCAGGGTGGGAAGAGGTGAGCTTTGATGTTGAGTGTTTTAATCTACTGTGTCAGTCAGATTAACATTACTTATACATGAACATAAGCACATACATACACCCCTATAAAATGGTGCAGTGAGATTAAGAAAATTGGCCAAGACCAAGGGGTGTATTTACTAAGATTTTGCGCTGTGTGCGATGGTAAATCTTTTTTCCCTATTTACTTTCCAGCGTAATACTTGCATTACTTAGTGCCAAGAGAGGTGTTCCATGGTGGTGCATGGGCATTCCTATGCAACCACCCATGGTTTTTAAAGCACCCTATTTACTGAAAGAAGTAGACAGTGTTTTGCATAAAATATAGCACCCATTTCAAATAGGGGCTATCGTAGAGAGATGCTTATATTTCTCCTTTCTTTTCCGACTTTGCATGTGAGTTACACTGTACAGCACACATACAAAGTGGCAAAAGATAGCCTAAGCATAGTATTTTGTACTGAAAGGGTATCCTTCCAGTACAAAACTTATGCTAGACTCATGCAGGCACCCTTGCACTATGGTGCAAAGGTGTGTGCATGGCACACGGCTGTCTGATTGAGCACCGGCGCTAGGGAGCGGGGAGGAGAGTTCCATATTTATCTTAATATGGCACTCCCCTGCTCTCATCTTCTCACGCAAATCATTGCGGCATTTTTGGCTGCTGCGCTGTGTTGCATGAGAATCTAGTAAATCTGGGCCCATGTGTGTGTGAAGCTGACAACTGACACGACCAAAATCATAATCTTTGGGAAGAGCACTTCACCATGGGGCTCCATTTGGTGGCAAACAGAGCTAGGACTGACCCCACCCCAACACTCATGCCAACAGTCTCAAGATCGTCATCATCAGAAAGCTTAACATGACCACCCAAGTCAACGCCATCTCCGCCTTTTACGTCCATACCCTGAAGATGCTGAGGAAGATTTTTAAATGGCTCCCAATCAGCACGCAGAATACTGTCAGGCAAGCCATAGTCATAAGTAAGATAGTCTACGGGAACACCTTTTACGTCGGGATCAATAAAAACGCAACAGAAGCCTGCAGACCATTGAGAACTCTGTGACCAGAATCACTCTCAACCTCCCATGCCGCCCTCACATCACACCACATTTGAAGGAGCTACACTGGCTTCTCATACACAGATGAGCACATTTCAAACTCCTCACCTATACTTTCAAGACACTACATAACACTGGCCCAGTATACCTCACATTTCACATCCGCTTCACAAACATTCCAGACACCTCAACTCTTCCTGACTTTTGCTTGCGCACATCCCACATATCCAGAAAACCAGATCTGGCGACCAAACCTTCGATATTGCTCCTGAATCATGAAAAAATGAGCCAAAACACATACGAACCTGCTACTCACTTCCCGAATTCAGCAAAAAGCTGAAAACCTGTCTTTTCAAGTAGTAGATAGCAACCCATACATAACTATCGATAGTCCATAGATGATGAAGCAACACACCTTGTCGTTATTTGTGGAGAAAATTTGGAGCTGATGTGATGGTGCTTTCAGGAGACAGCGTTTTATGTAAAGAGATCAGTTTACGGATCGGAAAGGCACCTAGAACCAATGTTTTAAGGTAAATTCTGATTTATGTTTTACACTACCCATATGCCTACATTTTACATATCCACAACTCTCTACACCAAGCTACTCAAGATACGTGGAATATGCATTACAAGCAATATCTACACCTTTACAAAATAATTATGTGTACTTTCAAAAGAAAAACAAACATTTCACACAAACCTACAGTAGACCAAAAAGGTTGTTTTTTTAAATCAGAGTTCTTGCTTTTTAACAATGTATGTACACAGCACGTCTCGTATAACCTATGATTATGCTGAATGAGGGTCGGACTGGGACGGCTCGTATTAGCGAATCAGCTAACAAAAGTAGCTCACATTTTTAAACCAGGACAGCTTTGAACTTGTAAAGAGGTGCTTTATTGGTTATAGAGACTGGATGCATGCGTGCTTGCTGCAGGCAATCTTGACGATATTAGGGAAATCAACAGTATAAACCGGCGTCCCAGACCATAAAACAGGCCCACAAGCAACCAAAAAAACCTGCCCACACACTGACCTGCCATGCCAGCCATTCTGGCACTGCCAGACTGCACTACAGGCCAGTCCAACCTTGATTGAACTTTACAATAATTCGTCTTCATCTTTAGGGCACTTTATACAGAGTTTTTTACGTTCAGCAGTTGGGTTGGAGGAGTAGAAAAGTGAAGCAAGATTCAACTAAGCCCTGACCACGGACGGCTACAGAGCAATGTATCCGGTAACCACCAATTCACTTAAAATCTGTCACTACGCAGCAGTTGTTATGCAAGGAGGAGAGGAAGGCTATATGTTCTTTGATCCTAATTAGGCCAGGTGGGGAATGCCTTTTAAGGAAGAAAAGCAATTGGAATGCGCCCGGGAGTGAAAAAGCATGCATTAGTAATTTAGATAGGGAACATTTTTAATGCGGCCGGTTGGGTCTTGTACAGTTTTGTAATTTCATGAGGTAGGCAGGATCTTCAACAATGATAAACTAGCCTTCATCTGACATGCGCTGCACCTGCACGGTCACGAGGACAGACTCACGGCCTCACATACGTAGCATGCCAGCGCCACCGACACAGACGTTTATAGGTTCAGCTGGCGCGAGGAGGAGAGGGAACGAACTTAACGTTAAATTTGAAATGGTTCCACACTTGCTCGAGCCATTTCAGTCTTTTTTTTTTCTTTTTTTTTAGATACAGCTGTCTGGCAGTCTGTGCTCAGAAAAACCAACAGATTATCAGTCGCGCATCTACAAGCACTGAGTGATCAGGGGAGATCAGCAATGCTACTGACAGCATTTTTGACACACACCGGCAGCAGTTAGCATACTTCAAAGTCACACTTCATTTGTTTTTCTTGTCAGATGTGCCACAATAAGGGCCTCATTATGAAAGGTTCAGGGCTTGGCAGAGGAGATATACGGGCCGAAATTCGAGAATCTGGCCGGTATTTCCACCCTAACTCCGGACATTACGAGATAATGTCCCGAGGAGGGGGAATAAATAGCCTGCGGTACCTGCTATTACTGGATAAAAAAACAAAAAAAACCGCTTTTTTCGATTCCGACAATTTATTCATCAAATCTGAGCGACGGACAATGTGGGTGCCATGTGTGGGGGTAGTGGACGTGGATCACTGCAGTTTCTGGCAGAGGAGTAGCTATAAAACTGCAGCAGGTGCAGTGGCACCGAGACCTATAGCCCAGAGAGGCCTATTGATCTATGATATTTGCTGTATTTACTACCCCAAAAGCAGTCAAAAGGACTATCAGCCTGATTCATCAAGGGGCCGTTTTGCGAGCCCCTAATAGCGAATCATAGCGATTCGCTATTGAGGACTCGCAAAACGGTATTCATGTAGGAATTGCTAAATAAATAGCGATTCCTACATGTTCTCTATTTGCGAGTAGCAATTTGCTACTCGCAAAAAAAGGAATACCTCCCCATTCATTCCTATGGGCCAAAAGGCCCATAGGAATGAATGGGGAGGATCCCTTATTTGCGAGTAGCAATTTGCTACTCGCAAATCAGATAGCGATTTTAAGGGTGCCAGGGGTGTCCAAAGGACACCCTGTAGCACCCCTAAAATGCACATTTGAACAGGTGTTGCGCACACACATGTCCAAAGGACATGTGTGTGTGTAACATGCAAAAGAAAAAAATGCACTAAAGTGCTTTTTACACTATTTACGCAATTTACCACCAAGTCAGACCTGGTGGTAAATTGAGACCAAATATTGCGATTTCGCTATTTCTATTTGGTTGATGAATTGCATTTAAGGAATCTCTATTAGAGATTCCTCAAATCCAATTCCTCGCAAATATGCGATTTCGGTAATAGAGACTTTTGCATTTGGGATGATGAATCCCAAATGCAAAAATCGCACTCGCAAAGGGCCAGATTCTCAGAATCTGGCCCTTTGCGAGCGCAAATCAGCTTGATGAATCAGGCTGTATGTTCCTTGCTTGCACAAAGGCACATGGCAACCTTTCTATGCCATTGTTTTCCGTTAATTTGCATTTATTTTAATTTACATGTGCTAATTAGAACCAATGCAATACAATAATAAAGATAGTGAAAATGAAAAATATTATAAAAAGGAAAGCGATTGTCCTGAACATGCCCAAACATAAGGATGAACAGTTCTAATAAAGTGCAAATATTAAGTGCCTTGGTTTGACTCAGTGCTTATTTTCGTGTTTACATGTATTTTGTACTCTGCGACCAGCCTCAATCTCCCAACTTCCTCTCGAAGTTCCTTGTCTTACTTTCCTCCCATTCCCCTTGAGTTCCACATGATCCATCCTAGGAACAAAATCCCGGGTAAAGTACTTATGTGTTGCGATTTAGACCACATTTGAGGAACCTTTTGTTGAATAGTATTTGTTGGAAGACTCCAATCTCAAGTTCCTTCCTCCAGGGCAGGGACTGAGGTCTATCGTAATGCTGAGTGCTCCGACTGCTGTTGTGACGTTAAGAGAAGGTGAGCAAGAGTGTTACTTTGCTCTGGTCTTGTCTAGGGTTCCGGCTGGCTTCCCTTTAAAGTAATCCAGGATCACCTTTTGAACTATTTGAGGGCAAAGTCGGGTGCCGGAGCAAGCCTGGAGAGCATCCCTGATTGTTTGTATAAATCGCCTGCAGCGAGCAAGGATGTAGGGTTCCTTTTAAGTGAAGGATATTTTTGAAGCCTCTAGGCAGGTATTTGCTTTTTCGCCCCAGGTATAGTTCCCTGAGAAGCGTTCTTCTTGGTTAGCTATAGCCAGGCAACAGCACAGAAGGTGCAACCATGATTCTCGTTTGTAGGCACATAGACGGCATCCCCCCCCCCCTGTTTTTAGGTTCGCCCAAACCCGGCAAAGTTCCACTATTGGCAAGGCCAACAGTCGCATATATAGGATCCATCTTCTAGTTTTGGGGTTTAGAGCGGTAAAGAGGTAAGACTGGGGTTTGGATACCAGATATGATGCGTTGAACGGGGCCTGGAAAGGGAATGTTTTTATTGTTTCCTGGTCTTGCCGGAATAAAGTTAATTGCACCTGTTTGTTAATGCACTTTTACCAGGTGGCATATGAGATAAAAGGCAATGCAGGTGCTGTTTTGTTTATTTCTGTAATGGTGAGGGCTATCGCAAGCTGAGTTTGCCACGGGGATCCAGCTTTTGCGAATGTATCTTTGAGGCAACTCTTTAGAGATTGCTCTGGGACTTTCAGAATTCAAATGTAGTATTTTAAAAGTCTGCATCAAGAGTTAGAGATTGTTTGATCAATCCAAGCTCCAGTCTAAGGAGTGCCCTGCAAAGATGTTTTGGAAGTTGAAAAATCTTTTTGTAGCACATGCACTGTGCTCGCTCCAGGATTTCCAAACAAGCGCCCGGGAACGCATGATGACCATATGAAAGTGCTGGTAAGAGGTAGGCTTGCATTACATTTCTTATAGCCTCTGCTGACTGACTTTTTAGCTTGTTGTTTAGTTTGATTAGTCCATAAGTAATAGCTGTCGATTTATTAGTTTGTAAAATATTTTTTATTGAAACTGAAAAGATAATAAACAATACAATGATTAAGGAAGAAGTAACAAGTTAAACAGAGTACAGAGTTAATAAACTCATTTAAATAGGAAATCTCTTAATAACATAGAAAATGCAATACAAAATCTAGTGCTTAGAAAAATGAAGCACACCAATAATAATTATATATATATTATGTGAGTTTTATACAAAAAGAAAAAAGAAGAGAGGGGGAAAGAAAGAAGAAAGAGGGGAAAGAGAGGAGGAAAAGAGAAGACATATAAAGAAAATCATGAGTGTCAGGAGAATGATGAGTGTGAGGATAGAAAAGAGGTAAACGATAAGCAAAGTAAATCAGATTTAGATTCCACCAAACAAAGAAAGATAGTTTAGAATTATCTTTCCAACAAGTTAGTATAACTTTGAATGCAAGAGCAATAAGAGGGTTGAATAGAAATAGTTTTTGAAGAAAGATGATCAAAATCAGCAGATAAAGTCCCCCCAAAAATATTTTGGATAGAGAATGGAACTTTACATGAAATAAATCAATAAACGTTTAGACCATACAGCTTTCCAAAATTCATTCACTTTTATTACAATAATAAAGTAGATGAATCAAAGTAGCATCAGAGGAGAGACATGACAAGCATAAGGGAGAAATAGAGGGGTCAATTTTATGAAGGAAGGAGGGAGTAATAATAACTCTATGGATATAAAAAATTAAGATAGCGTAATATTGGCAGCTTTAGAGGTAATAGAGATTTTTTGTCACATTTGATCCCATTGATCAACATATAGGGCTAGATGTAGGTAAATGATATTTACCGATTCATAAATACCGAATTTTACCGATTCGGTATTTATGAATCGGTAAATATGAAGGGGGGAGATGTAGGTATTTCCAGATGTGGAAATACCGAATCGTTAAAATTCGGTATTTACCGATTCGGCAAATACCGAATCGGTATTTCCTATTGATTCCTATGCGCTGTGAAGCCCATAGGAATCAATGGGAAATACCGATTCGGTAATTACCGAATCGGTAAATACCAATTCCAGCAAGGGTGCAGGGGGTGTCACTTTGACACCCTCTGGCACCCCAAAAAAAGGCATGTGCTCCATGTGGCACACAGACATGCCCTAAGGGCATGTCTGTCTGTCACATGGCTAGGTGTGCATGCACACATGTGCATGCACACCTGGATTCGGTATTTTAACACCCATTTGGATTGGGTGGTAAAATACCGAATTTGTAGGGCCTTTGGGACTCAGAAGAGTCCCACCTACATGTGGGATTTACCGAATCGGTAAAAATACCGATTCGGTATTTTACAGAATCGGTTAATTTACCGAATCGGTAAATTTATCGATTCTGTAAAATTATGCCCCTATATGCCAATTCTTAAATACCGGTCGGTAACGGCCAAAATCGGCCGTTACCGACCGGTATTTTGGCTCCTACATCTGGCCCTTGGTGATTGGGATAAATAATTTTCCCACAAAAGCTCAATAGAGGATTTGTTTGTTGTAGTAATAGGGGAAGACATAGTTTTATATATAAAGGAAGCTCTGGGGGTAGAATCAGTAGTAATATTGTATAAATGTGTCATAGAGGTAACTGGAGTAACATCAGTTACGTTTTTGTAAAGTTAATGTTTAGTAAAAAGGTTTGGAGTACAGGAAATAATAGGTTATATTGCTGAAGGCAAGAATCAGGGAGGTCATCTCTTTACTGCAACTGAGGAAAGGGTAATGGAGTTATGAGAGAACAAATGATGCTCATAAATAATACCCTTTTCTTTCCAATGTTTGAAGAAAAATGATTTATGGCGGAATTTGATAAGTTTATTATACCCAACGGAGGAAGCGAGAAATGGTTGACAAAAATCAAATCCTTGGGTAAATAGTGTGTTTAATAGATGCTGGGAATACTTTAAAAAATTGGGTATTTAGATACTAATGTACAATTAGACATGAAAACAAAATCCTGAAAATAAAATTCATGTAACAAAGAATGTTCAAAAACAACCCATGTTGGTATTGGAGAATCATGGTATTCTTTACACATAGCATAAAATTGTCAAATTAAAAAGGCGATATGATATAACTTAAAGTCTGGAAATCGTACACCGCCTTCAGTCTTTGGTCGGATTAATTTAGATAAAGCAATACAAATACGTTTATTATTGCAAAGGAATTCAGTACAAATAGAAGTGATCTGGGAAAAATAATAATTAGTAATGTAAAGGGTAACACCGAAATCAGAAAAAGAACATGAGGGACAATCATCATTTTAATGGTGTCTAATCTACCCCACCAGGATAAAAATATAGGAGACCAGAAAGATAATATCTTATGAAGTTTAAGTTTTAAGGCAGTAAAATTATGAGCTAGTGTATCAGATATGGCGAGGGAGAACCATAACCCCAGGAATTTAATCTTATGGGGACACCAAGTAAAATTATTCTTATCAAACATATAACGGTAACAAGAGGAATTTAGTGATAAAGTCTCAGTTTTACAAACATTAAACTTGTACCCAGAAACATTGGAATACAAGCAATCTCTTATAAAAAAAAAAGGATCCAGGCAATTGGAAGGGTTGGACATATAAATTAGGATATCATCTGCATATGCAGAGAGTTTAATTTCTTGGGAATTGAATTTAAAACCAGTTATATCGGGGTTATACTTGATACGTTCAAGAAAGGGTTCTAAAAAAAAGAGAAAAAGTAATGGAGAAAGAGGACAACCCTGTCTAGTGCCTCTATGTAGATTAGAATACGGAGAGAAATGACCATTAACAAACACACAAGCATGTGGTTCAACATATAGCAGTTTGATGTAAGAAAATCATTTATGACCAGAACCAAACTAATGAAGAGTAGAAAACATAAATTGCCAATTTTAAGATCAAAAGCTTTTTCAGCAGCAAGTGACAGGGCTGCTAGGGGAGAGGATTTTTTTTTCCTAGGACAAGAATGTTGGAAAACATTCTGGCATTGTCAAATGCAAGTCTGCCCTTCATAAAACCAGCCTGGTCAGGTTTAATAAGAAGGGGAATGATATTCTCAAGACAAGATGCTAAAATTTTAGCCAAAATTTTATAATCGTAGTTGATTCGAGAAATGGGTCGGTAGTTTTTACAAAGGGCAGGGTCTTTATCCGGTTTGGGTATAATGACAATAAGGGCTTCCGAAAAAGAACTACTAGCTTTAGTGCTAGACAAAAATTTATTAAAAAGTTCTAGTTATTTAGGAGCAAAAATTGAGGAAACGGATGAAAGAAGTTCAACAAGAAAAACCGTCAGGTCAGGAGCTTTAGATTTTTTAAAAGATTTAAGAGTATCAATAATTTCTTGAAAAGAAAAATATTTTTCAAGGGGTAAGAGAGTATCAGGAATGGAAGGTTGTTTAGGGAGTCCCTGAAAAAAAGTTTTAATATCACCTTCAGAAGGAATTATATCTTCTGTATATAGTAGATTTCAGTGTTGGAGAACACCATCTTGTTTTTCTGTTCAGACCAATAGTTTTCCATTTGGATTAGATTTTTAAATAATTAGCCAACATTTTACCAGAGGAGACATACCTTCACAGGGGAAGCATCAGCAGTCAAAAGGAACAAAATCACCGCTTGCTGCAAACAGGTCCAAGAATTGTAGTAAATAGAGAGATCCCAGTTAAATTAGTTAGCCCTCATGAAGAAGGAGCACTAAATACTGCCAAAAAGAAGGAAAAAAAAGGAAAAAACTCTGGCGCGAGCGACGCGGTCTAAAATGGAGATGTGTCTATGAGGATAAAATCACCACCGCAGCACAATGGTCTCAAAATGCACCCTCATGGTGTAAAACGGCATGCAGGCTTACTGCCGGCGTTGAGAGGCTGCAGACCGGATCCGTATAGAGTATGAGCGCTAAAGCAGAGTTCACAAAATTGCTAAAAGCTCTGCATCTGTGTCGGAGCTTATGGGTGAGTTGCCATCTTGTATTGGCGTCAAAGTCACACCCCAGCCGTTGATTTCTTGATAAATATTTTGAGAGAGCAGAGGGTTGAGTGGTTTCTGTAAACCAGACCACCAAGTATTTGTATTTTGGGGCTGAGATGATAGTCGCAGCGTCTATGTGGCAAGTGATTTGCTTTTTGTGTTTTTGTCTTCCAAGTAGAAGAATCTTTTTTTTTCTGAATTGATGATTAGGTGGTTTGAGATGCAGCACATGTGTAGACTGGCTAGAGCGCGTTGTAGTCCTACTTTGGTATGATCCATGATGACAATGTCATCCACATATTGAAAAAAGAAGCGGTGGCCCAATCGAGGAGGGACCAGACAGCTGTGGAAGAGAGCTTTGCCCAGGTCTGCTGAGTACAGATAAAAGAGTAAAGGGGCGAGGACACAACCTTGCGTCAAACCTCCAGTCCTGCAGATTTTGGCAGACGGAGTTAGGGGGTTTGTTTTCACATGTACCCATATGTCAGAGTAAAGCAGAGGTCGTCAAACTTTTGGATGCCGAGACCCCCCTGTCAACATTTTCAAGCGTTAGGACCCCCTCCTGACAAAAAATTCTAAACCTCTAGGTTATGGGGAAGGTGAGGACCAAATTATGCGACAAGCTTGACTAAATTGTGTGAGTAGAAAATGTTAATATTGTTCTGTGATGCTGTGTATTTTGGGGTAGCATTGCTTTATTATTTAGAATTTTTTTAAACACAGTAACACTGAGGAAAGATTGCACCCCATCAGTACCAGTTTATAACCAAAATACAGCAATTAACATCAGAAAGATGTCTAGTCAACCTCTGTGAAGGGCCTCCCAATCCGCAGGAATACGCGCTGCCACATTAGAAGCTCACCTGGCCATGGCCGGGAGCAGCAAGGGTGCATTCAAACCGTGGCGGTCTTGTGCAAAGTTAAGCAGTTTACCCATGCCCCTTTCCTCTCACCCCCTTCCTTCCATCCCTCTCTTCTCTCCTCTCCCAACCCCGGATCCATCTCTCACATTGCAGGCAGATGGTTATTAGCCCCAGGACACCTTTTGGTAACAGTAGCGCACTACAAATGTAAATAATAGGCAGAAGCAGGGGATCCACTAGACCCGAACTTCGGGGGGGGGGTTAACACTCCCAGCCAGGGTTTGTCCAAGCACTGGTCGCACAAGGTGCAACAGTCTTTTCACCTTTTCCATGAATTCCCTCACTACCACTCACCAACAATATACCTCATCTCTCTATAGCACCTGTCTGTCAAACATTTCATTTTTTTATAGCGCTACTCATAGTTTACTCACACTCAGTTCTGTGATGTGCATGGTACATCTTCTTTGTACCAGGCACTTTAACCTTCTTCACTGTGTGGGTGACAAGAGTGCCCACATGCCTGCACGGTGAGCAATGCAACAGTGTGAGAGTAGGGTAAAAGGAGTGACTGCAGGGTGAGTGAGGTGACCATATGAATTTGGGTTCGTCTGTAAGTGCAGAGTGGGACGAATTAGTGCATGGTTAGTGATGGCCTTGTTTGAGTGAGCTACAGAATGAGCAGTAAGGGGGGACAGGTGAGTGAAGTGTCACATGAGTGCAGGGTGAGAAGTGTGCTCGTGTGACTGCAGGGTGAGGTACAGAGTGAACAATGCAAGCGAATTTTTAGTGCAGAGTGATCACTGTGAGAGCAGGGTGAGCGGGTGAATGTTGTGAGTGCATGGTGATCAGTGTGAGTGCATTGTGATCACTGTGAGTACATTATGATCACTGTGAGTGCAGGGTGAGCGGGTGAATGGTGTGAGTGTATGGTGATCAGTGTGAGTGAATTGTGATTATGGTAAGTGTAGGGTGAGCGGGTGAATGGTGTGAGTGCATGGTGATCAGTGTGAGTGCAGGTTGAGCGGGTGAATGATGTGAGTGCATTGTGATCAGTGTGAGTGCATTGTGATCACTAGGCGCAGGGTGAGTGGGTGAATGTTGTGAGTGCACGGTGATCAGTGTGAGTGCACTGTGATCAGTGTGAGTGCATGGTGATCAGTGTGAGTGCATGGTGATCAGTGTGAGTGCAGGGTGAGCGGGTGAATAGTGTGAGTGCATGGTGATCAGTGTGAGTGCATTGTGATTGCTGTGAGTGCATGGTGATCAGTGTGAGTGTATGGTGATCAGTGTGAGTGCATGGTGATCAGTGTGAGTGCATGGTGATCAGTGTGAGTGCATGGTGATCAGTGTGAGTGCATGGTGATCAGTGTGAGTGCATGGTGATCAGTGTGAGTGCATTGTGATCGCTATGAGTGCATGGTGATCGCTATGAGTGCATGGTGATCAGTGTGAGTGCATTGTGATCGCTGGGAGTGCAGGGTGAACGTGAAAGTGAAGGCGAGAATGAGAAGTGAGTAGTCTGAAAGCAGAGTGTATTCCCAGAAACTTGAAGCGTAGGGTTTCAGATATAAGTTAAACTATTGCTATAATGGCATTAATCAGGGTTCGAGGGTGGAGGAAATAAATAATGTGCTGATCCTGCAACAAACTTCCAGTCTAATGATTAGGGTTACCAGCTCATTATTTTGATGGCCCAGAAATAAGCAGTCACCTACAGCTGTATTTTTTGCACTTATCTGTGAATACTTCGAACAGCAAATATAAACAGAAAGCACTTTTAATTGTGTTCTAGGGATGCCTCAATGATCCATGACTAATAATTAAAGAGAATAAAGACAGAAAAGTCACATAACTAATTAATACATACTTTTTTATTTATAACTCAATTTAGTGTCAAGAGCAGGTCTCTGCAGGATCTTTAAACAACACATAGCAGGCATGTTTCTTTTGGCAACCCAACTTTATATTTCTTTTCATTAAATGTATCTCACACTACAGCAGTAAGTGTAAAAATACAAATGTAAGGAATAGGCAGAGTGGGGGACCAGGGGGTACTGGAACCATTAAAAAAACTAAGCTTTGGTGATCAGTTAACAAAGGCATGCAAATATGCTAATGGTCTTTAAGACCTGTGAAAAACTCGGGCCGGAGATAAGACTCCAGACACTGCCCAGCCGAGGCCCCAGGAGCGCGAGCTGCACTGCAGCAGCCTGGGCTGACACACAGGATGGGGGAGGCGGGGGGCTGAAGCCCTGGAGGCCAGGGCAGAAGTGACACTGTGAAGGTGCGACCCCCTTTGCATCGCTCCACGGCCCCCCTGGGGGTCACGCCCCACAGTTTGAAGACCCCTGGAGTAAAGGGATAGTATAGCTGTTAGGAGTGAGGATGGAATGCCCCAATTTGCCAATTTCCTCCAAAGCGTCTGTCTGTCCACTTTTTCAAAAGTCTGCTGTTAAGTGAACAAAGCAGCAAAAGAGACGAGGTTGGTTCATCTGAGTGACTTGGTGGCTGAGAGCTGATAGGGCTATTTTATTGTCAGTGGTAGCTGCTCCTCCTCGGAAGCCTGTTTGAAAAAAAGGCGGGAGCTTGTTTTCTTTTGCCCATGTTTCCAGTTTAAAGCTTAGTTCGGGTGTATGCTTTTGCCTCCAGATCCTACAAGGCAATCAAACTGTAATTGCTTGGATTCAGGAGGTCACCTTTTTTGGGGGGATCGGTCATAATATTGAACCTCTCCAGGATTCAGGTGTTTTACCCAAGGTATATGCAGAGTTACATAATGGGGTTAGGAGCACAGCACCGCTCCGGGGCAGATTGAAAGATCTCTGCAAGGAGCCCGTTTGGGCCAGGCACTCCGCTAGCCTTTATTGATTTGATTAATTTTGCTATTTCCCTAGATGAAATTGGAGCTTGGTGTTCTTCTGCTGTTGGCCCTGCGTTCTCCGGGGAAGCTGAAGGATTGTGAGCAAGGTTCTCCCACATTGTTGCTGAAACTGCTTTTGTTCTTCGTGGCCCAAGGGATTTTAGCCTGTTCACATACTGCCAAAAATGGGCTAGAGATTCATCCTTGAGCATTTCTAATATATTTTTCCATTTCTCCTCTTGGTATGCTCGTTTTGCGGCTCATGTGTGCTTTCCGTGCCTCCTAAGCAGCTCCTAAGTTTCCAGATGTTAAGTTGGATTTGAGCAGATGGGTTCTCTTCCTCAGGATCTTCCCCGTGAAGTTAATGCTCTGTTGCTGTTGAACATTGTTGTGCTAGCTATGGTGTTGCTGATTTTGCTTTCGCTGTCCTCTGTGTCCCTGGAGAGATGCAACCAACGTTCTAATCTTGTGATCCTAAGTTAATAGGATTTGATCCCCTGGTTGGCCCTTTACCCAAAGTGTCCTGTCCTCGAGCCATTTAGCCACCTGGGGAAAATGATAAGGATGCCACTTGATTCTTCTTACTAAGTTATTTACTTCTTCTTCTGTTGAAAGACCTAACACCTGACCAGTATCAGCTTTCAGGAGTTTTAGGTTCAGGCTTATGACCAGGGGATTGTGGTCTCTTTCTATGCGAGTTACTATGTCGAAACTCTGAAGATTGCTTATTAAGCAGTTTGACATGAAAATGTAATCAATTGTTAAATGTTTCTTGAATGTAGGGCAGGTCACATTCCCCGCATTCAGCTGTGTCTGGTCTGCCGATCTTAGCTCAAATGTGGATAGCAGTTTGTTAAATTGTATGTTTTTTGTTGGACTTTTGAGCAGCATTGTTATGCTGACCCTGGTATTTGCTGTTGGTCCCCTGCTAATCCGATTTTATGAGTTGGGCAGTTTTTAATGATTTCCTTTATATTCAAGGACGGGGTCCCCATGACCCTTACTTTAGAAGATTTGTCAGTTTTCTAATAGCAATTGACAAGGAGCAAGGAGAAGGTCTTCTGGCCACAATTTAGGCCTTCTATTGCTAGAGCTTAGAAGTCCATGTGGAATTGCATGGATTTGGAAGTTCCCACTATTTCTCCTTGCTTTAAAAAAATCAAGTGGCCCCCCCAAGGGCTGCCATTAAAGGCTTGTTTGCATGGCCTGTTGAAAGATTTCTTAGAATGCATATATTGTCGTAGGATTCAGTGACCATGTCTCCTTAAGGCATAGGATGTTACTTGTGTTCAAGAAATCAGCATTGGCTTCCTAGCTATGTTATTGGTTACTGTGGCTGCTTGGGGGAGGGGGCTTTGCCTGCTTTCCCATTGCTGTATGAGGGTGTGGCTGGTGGCAAGCAGTGCCCCGCACCCCACCAGTGGACTGGTGTCCCGGTGGTTTTACTGGTTTTACCTTAGAATGGCCAGATCCAAAAATATACGTTGTCTTGTACAAACCAGTACATAACGTTCTAGTGAACACATTTTGAATAGTACCACTCTTATTTCTAGTTACCCTTCTATTTTAGCTTTAAATTATTAGCTTTCTCTTCATTATGCCGGTCTAAACCATATTACATTGTGGCACAAGCAAATCTGCAGACGGGCAGTCTAATGCATACCATAACCTTTTTATCCATTTGTTTAAAAATGTCTATAAATATAGTCCTACCATGTCATTCTTTTTTCTCTATTTGTCAGCGTTGGACAGACTTCTTGTAGACCTGGCAGGTCAGGTAAAGCCTGATACATTGCATTGTCTCATTCTTAGGTATGGCTTAAGACATTATTAGCGGTCTGTCTTGTGATCAATTCCCCAAAACAGTACAACAAGAAGTGTAACAAGGCAGTGAGTTTTGACTCACCTCCTTAAGCCACTGGCTTGCTTGAGCAAGACACCTTGATTCATCACTGGTATGGGTTGTCCGTCAAGTACCTCTGGGTGTTACTGATGTTTACATTTCATTTGGTGTAAGGTTTTCCATTGGAGGGGAGCCCAAAAATTAGCTCCACTTAACTTCCATTCTTGGCTATATACTGTGTCCGGCAGCACTCCTGCTGCTTCCTTGCCCTGTGGCACCCTCTCACTGGTCTACTCCTGTCTGTTTTGAGGGCCACACAGCTCCTCTGCTGACCCCCCTCCTGTCTCCTCCTATTTCAAAGAAAAAAAAATAATGAGCATTCCCAGTGGTCAAATTGCTCTGCGGCAAGGTAGCACTGCACATGCAGGGACTATTTATGAGCTGGCTCCAAAAACCTGGAGAAAGGCAACGCAGCACAAATCACTGCATTGCTAACCCTGTCCTGGGAAAGTGTTCCATAGGATTTGCGTTGATGTCCCCTACCAGCTCCCGTGGGCTTTTATGCATTCCTAGATTTACTAGAACTGGTAAACCTGGAAATGCACCAAAAAGATTCACTTCTGACGTGAGGCATAACGAGGAGAAATATCTTTATTTCTCCTTGTTACTTCCTCTTTCTAAGTGTGCTGTAGCAATAGAAAGAGGAGTATGCCTCTCAGGATTGTTTTGTGTAGGAAGGTGCACCTCCCTGCACAAAAACAATCCTGCATGCAAGGCAGGCACCCTTGCACCAAGATTGCCTGCTTTGGGGCTAGGCTGGAAAAAGGGCGCCAGCACAGGGGAAAAGTTAGGAAAGTGACATATTGCCTTAAATATGGTGCATTCCTGCCCTTTTCCTGTCACTCAGTGCAGGAAAGTGCCCCTTTTTGACATGGTCACCCCCACTTTTTGCCTGGTCTTTGATTTCCTTTTGACTGGAAGTGATCTGGGTTCCTGCTAACCAGGTCTCCAGTGCCAGATCCTGTGTCCAAAAATGTGCAATTGTACCCCAATTAGCAATAGCTTTAGCATTCCCTGTAAATCATTAGTAAGTGGTACCCCTATTACCTAGGGGAACGATGTTAAAGATGGCTCTTAAAGGCTGCAGCCTGAATTGGGCCACCCTAAAAGACTTCTCACAAAGCACGTACAGACTGTCACTACAGGGTGTGTGTCTTGGTGCAGACAAAAGTGAAAACACAGCACAGCACCCATTCCTGAGTGCCATGCCGGCAGACCCTACATAAAGTATAGGTAAGTACCCCTGCAGCAGGCCTTACAGCCCTAGAGCATGGTGCACTATACTACTTGTGAGGACATATCTGCATGAGCAGATAAGCCCTGTGCTGGTCAGCTCTATTGCTGCTAGTACAAGTGAACAGGTAAGCCATTTTAAGTACATGTGCTGTACACTGGTTAAAACGAGCTCCCCAGCTAACTGATGGCTTCACTGAAAATAGGGATATTTGGTATCAAACATCTCATATTAATAAACCCACCGAGCTGCCAGTGGTGAACTTATTAATACATGTCCACAGATGGCACCTAAGAGGTGCCCCCTGGAAAGGTGCCAGCTACTGGACTGACTGTTTTTTGCCAACCTGCCACCTGAGACAGGTTTCTGACCACAAAGGATGAAGGCCTCTGCTCTCAGGAGGTCATAAACAGAGGTTGCTCGGGCAGAGGGAGTTCACCCCCCCTCCCACAGATGACCTGCAATCAGCATTGCAAGGCAGCAGACCTTTAAAGAGCCCACAGCCTTT
Organism: Lissotriton helveticus; assembly: GCF_964261635.1. NCBI lineage: Eukaryota > Metazoa > Chordata > Amphibia > Caudata > Salamandridae > Lissotriton > Lissotriton helveticus. Next base: position 469,207,730 of record NC_136070.1, read on the forward strand.
GGTATGGAGAGGAAGCTGCCCCCCTTTGCCCACGGGTCTGTGGCACCTGGGCTTTTGGAAAATTAGCAGATAGGCGTGTCCACCCTCAGGGTAGTACCACCCCTAAGGTGCGCTACCTAAAGATGAGGCGACCTGTCAGATTTAGCCATCTTGGTGATGTCAAACTTAGGAACTCTGGGACAGGGTATACCTTCTTTATAGAGGAAATGGTCATATGGGGGACGTGGTGACCCCAGGGGTAGGCAGCCCACTGGCTACTTCCCTACACTCCCCTAAGACCCCTAAATTCAGTATTTAAGGGAGTCCCTGGCACCAGAACTTCAGATCATGATGGCCTGCAAAGAAGAAGGGCCCTGAAGAGCTGAAAAAGCAAGGACTGAAGAAGAGCAACTGTCATGGCACCAGCCCTGTCGGCCAGTCTGCTGTCCCCAGTTGAATCTCACCAAAGTTGACTCATCCTGCGAAGCCTGGGAGTACTGCCTGTCTTCAATAAAGACTCAAGAACTCCCATGGAGCATTGAAACTGCTTGCATGCTTCCTGCAGGCACCCCAAGTAGAAACGTGAGGAATTCGGAACCGCCAAATCCGATGCCGCAAAGCAACACTGCACCAACCCCACCCCCCAGCATGAGTCAAAGTGGGCCAACTGTGTCAAGCGTGGTCCCGAGCCCTCAAGAGGCAAAGTCCACCTTGGCTTCACCCCCCATGAACTCTCTGATGTTGTCTGCAGCCTCTGTGTGCAGGCCCACTCCACAGCCATTGCTCCTGGATGAAGAAATTCGACAACTCAAAGACCCTCTGCACCCAGCCACCCTAGCCCGAGGAAAAGAGGATCACCAGTATCCCCATGTCCCCTACCATTGCAAGACTTGAATCCTCTGATTTGTTCAGCCCGGCTGGCCTCCCAGTCCACACCTGTAGTCTTTTTTCACCAAGCCTGACCCTATTGACTAACATTTGCCACTCACCACTGTACTGCACCACTGCACCCGGCCGCCCTAGTGCCTCTAGAGGTGACCTGCTGGTGCTACTTTGGACCTTACCGAATACTCACCCTAAGTCCCTGAGATTGGTCTTGTAAATCGCTGTACTGTCCCTGAATGCCACACTTGTTTTTCCTCCTATAGGATAACATTGCAGCTTCTGAAAAATGCACTGTGTAGACTTTTTAAAGGTAAAAGTATTTCTCTTGTAAAATGTACGTTCCTGATCGTACTGATTCTGGTGCCCAAACATATGTAAAGATATGTGTTATTTTTATAAATTGGTGTAGATCTCCTCATTGAATCATTTGCATTATTTATTGACTACTGTGTGTATTTGCGGATGTCTAACCCTCCTTTCTGAGAAGCAGAAGGCTGCTCAACCACACTAACCCCTAGAAGAGCACATTGGAATTGCTAGAGCAAGCCCCTTTCCACTCATAAGAGAATACCGGGACTCTCTGTACGATATATATTATTTTGGTATATCAGATAAAGAGTCAACTTCTTACACGCAGTCCAGGGCAATACAGTGACTTCCTCTACTGAACTGCGTGACAGTCTAATAAGGAGGACAGGCACGTGCTCACACAGGGAGTGTGCCTAGCTGCTGTTCTCCTGTTGCTACCAGACTGCACTGCAGTGAGTGCAGATGCAGCTTTTCTTCCTGCCATTGCCAAGCTACTACTCACAAATTAAAATGTCATGCAGCTCCTGTGATGCGGCCATACCTGCTCCCCCTGGGCACTCTTGTAAGCGTTAGAGCTCTTGGTGACTTTTCTTCTGCTCTGGCAAAGCCAATGGGACTTCCTTTTAATTGGAAATACAGATCACACTTTAAGGCTTTGCTATTGCTGATTGTTTTACGTTTCCTCCCCTTAGGATCTAATCCCTGTGGGCTGCCTTTGCTACTGGGCTTTTGAACCATACCAGGTGCAGTAGGCCTCAAGGCTTACAGACAGGAGGCAATATTCTTCCATCAATCACTCCACCTCACTCTCTTTTTAGAGTGTGATTGCCACTGAATGGCATGAATACTGCAGGGAAGGCATCATTGAAATGGATGTCAAATTGGAGAGCATATAAAGCACACACTGGTGACACTTGGTGGTGATTTCTGAGTGGATCCTTTTACCTGCTACCGGTTAACTAAGGTCTTCATAAGCTGGACCTTTTCCAGTGGTGGATGGATCATAAAAGCTCACTTGTGTGGGTGTATCATTCCAGAGGATGCAAAAGGTGCCAATTTAAAGGTCCTAATGAGGGATACCCAGAAGAAGTATTACGGGACCACATGCTAAGTGGGTGGAAGATGAAGAGATGTAAAAAGTATGTTGGGGATTCCTGAGATAGATTCTTTATTAACTTCATCTTATATATCTTCAGATAATGTGAGACAGAACATTTAATCCCTGGACCCCCTGAATTAGATCCTGATGGAAAGTACATTAATGAAGACTGAACTGCTACTAAAATGCCTTATCTTAAAGAGAACTTAAATTTCCTATCCAATAAATTACTTTCGACCAACAGGTACGTTTTAGGAAGTTCCAACAGATTGCCTTTGATTAAGAAATCAAAGAGGTATGCTACTAGTAGAGCTATCCCTAAATATTGTGCTGCAAATATATTTTATCAAGAATATTGATAACAAACATATTGTGAAAAAAGCATATCTAGGTAAGCATTCCTTTCCTTCACTTATCTCCAAATGTATTTACCTTGATGATATCCATTGTCACGGTATGCGGATATAGAGTTAAAAATAGGAAATTCCTTCTTACTATCATGTACTTACTCTCACAATATTTTTGTAGGCAATATTCTTGCTAAGATATTTTTACAGGACATTATTTTTGTACTCGATATTCTGGCATAGAACCAGCCAAAGATTTGATTTCCTGCAAGTGGAGGGATTTTAAACAGTTCTGGATCTGTTTTTTTAAATCATATTCAGGGTAGCGAAATATTATGAAACGTAACAGAAGAATCCTCTACTGTAGTTGATGAAACTTCTCCATTTAGAAAAAAGCTGATTTTTTTCAGGAACTACTGAGGGATGGACCTGAAATTTCAGAAGTGGCTACAAGGCTACAGAGCCTAGGTTTCAAGGTTCCCATGCCAGTAACTCAAGCACTAGTGTGAGTTACATTCTACATCTCTGCTCTATTTCTGTCATAATCTTTAAAGGCAGTGCCTGAGGAAGAGGAAATGTGTTGTTGGGTCCTCCATCAAATCTCGTTCCCATTGACTGTGACTGCCATGCGAATGACTAGCATTGATTCTAGAGCGATAAAGTTCTACTGGTTTCAAGAATCTTTTGAAGATTAAATCTCAGTGAAAAGTTTGTTCAAGGTTATTCAAGCGTGTAACAGAATTACAATTCTCACAAAGAGTCCTAAATTCTTACCTTGTTACCCGACTCAAACATGTGAGATCGCCTCAAGAACAGGGTAATTTGTTAAGTCTCCAGGGAAGAGCAGGGGTCTGGGAGAGTATTCCCGGTCAAGGAATCTTCAGAAGATATCCATCTTATCATGATAGGGTCAGGGTGTCAGGGAAGACAGACAATTTCAAGAGGGCATAATACCACTTCAGATGCTAGTAGAATATATCTTGTACCTGGATATGGAGTAACAAACCTCCACATTTCAGCCTAGAGGCTACCCACCGCTTCTTATAATAGTGTCCTCAGACTTTTACTTTCAAATCTAAACTTGTTTTTTGATTTAAGACTGCATCTAGGGTTTTTACAGAAGGGTTGCTTCATGATTAAGGAGCTGCCCTTCATTCTTTTTCTTTTAAGTTTAGAAAGCTTTATTGAGTCAGATAAACCATGTAGAACATCTTTACAATACAAAAAGCAATGAGATAAATCAAAAGATAATCCATCATATTGGTAGAACCAAAGATCCCAAAAAGGGAACATTATAAACTGTGCCAAGGGAAAATGCATTTTAAAGGTATTTTGATGAGAAAAGGAAAGGAGGGAAAAGAAGGAAAAGAAAAAGAAGGAGAAATGAAAAGAAAGGGAAAAAAAGGCAAACTAATTCAAAGATTATTAGGAAGGTTTATGGAAAATGTCTAGAGAGGAAATTAGTTAAAGGTAACCACAACAGATCTTTTTTGATCAAAGGAGGTACAGTAGTAGCACAAGCACGATCAACTCTATGATGATGACACAATAGATTCCACCAAGCACCATGTGAGATCGTCGAGGTATCTTTCCAGTTTGTTGTGACTATCTGCAAAGAAGTAGCTATGAACAGATCTATAAAGTTATGCACATTACATGAAACATTCCAAATGGAGAAGATCCACCCAGAAAAATACGAACAATATCAAAGGGGTGGTTCATACTTAAAATATCATTTAGCTTAAACCAAACATGAGACCAAAGGGATTTGACCAACGGACAATGAAAAAACATATGAAAAAAATCACTATCAGTATATTAACAGGACCAATAGTTCTTTGAATCTGAGGCTTTGAACTTAAATAAATCAGAGGGGGTGAAAAAGAGCCTATTATAAAAAATATATAAAGTCTGCGTGGTACTAGCTGAGTGAGAAACAGTGTGTATTTTAGATCAAATGGAGTCCCAGACTGAAAGGGAAAATTCCTGCCATAGATCCTTTCCCCAAATAAGCTGTAGTTTAGATTTGAGCCGGTCTGAGGTGGAACGAGAGAGTAGTTTGAAAATAGCAGCAGCTTTGAGAGGAGTAGTGAAGTCTGGTGGAGGGAAATCTGACGGGACGGTGGTGGATAAGGAACCATTTTGGGATATGAAGGTGGTTAGGGCTTGCTTAAGCAAGGGATATTGAGAAGAATATGTGTTGGACAGGTGAAAAGATGTACGGATATCAGGAAAGTCCCTCAAAGAATTATCTTTGAGAAGACTATCATAAAGGATAACACCTTTATCAATCCATTCTTTCCAAAAGAGCGCTTTATTGTTAATCTTTAAGAATTTATTATACCAAATTGGAGTGGGAGAATGCAACTGTGCTTGTGATAAAGAAGAACGAAATGTTAAAAAGGCAAGTGCTTTTGAATGCTTGAATATGGGTGTGAGAAAACGCTTGGGGGGTTGAGATAAGCGAGTAGCTTTGAGAAAAGAGAACGGTGAAAGTTGCGCTAGTTCAATTGTACTCCAAGCAGTCACGGGAAGAGAGGAGGAATCTGCTGAGAAAGGCCATATTTGTTTTAATGTAAAGGCAGAGTGGAAGCGAATAAGATTAGGAAAATTAACCCCTCCCAAATCCTTGTGTTTTAACCTACTGCTAGAGAATAAACCTAGCGCATTGTTCCTTACTGAGACCTGGTTACATGAGGGCTCTGGTCCGGATGTGGCCATCGCCCTTCCAGATACATATGCGATGCTTAGACAGGACAGAACCCGGAAAACCGGGGGTGGACTTGCAGTTATTTACGATAAAACACTCACATGTTCACTTGAGACGCTACAGATCTCAGACTGTGAATCCACACTTTTTAAACTCTGTTTGAATCCTAATTTTACATTTTCAGGCTCCTTAATTTACCGGCCTCCTGGGAATGGCACCAAATGGGCTTCCGAACTAGCAGACCATATCACCCCTCCTTTATTGGCCTGTAAAAACTTCTCTATTATTGGAGACTTAAATCTACAATTAGAGGATCTATCTAACACCGCCGGTGTGAATTTACTGGAAGATCTGTCAGCATTAGGTATTAATCGCATTAATTCTGGACCCACCCATAAGGCTGGCCACCTGCTCGATCCAATACTCTTTAATCTCCCAGAACTTATCTGGCAGGACAATACCCCGGTCTGCTGGTCCGACCATTATTTAATTAAATTTAATCTGAAACCACCTGCCAACTCCCTCTCTCATATGATACTCCAGGTCTCATACAGAAAAAACTGGAAAAAACTAGACATCTCAAAACTTAACAGGGCACCCAGTACGAATGTACCTAATATAATCCAAGACATGGAAGGCATTGCAACTGCCACTCAACAATGGCTCACCAAAGCGACTGAGTCTTGTCTGCCGATCTCAAACACTAAGAGAAACAGACACCGCCCTCCGGTCCCTTGGTTTAACGACTCCCTTAAAGAGGAAAAAACCAAATGCAAGGTACTAGAAAGATCATGGCGTAAAGACTTTGCTCCATACAAGAAAAAACGATATCAAATTGCCAGAAATACATACCATACTGCATTTAAGAAAGCACGCGCTGTGTACGTTTCTAAAACCATCACGGAAGCTGTGAATAAACCTAAAACCTTATTCAATACGGTGAAAGATCTAGCGGGAGCTCAAACCATAGCCCGGCTCGTCCATTGAATGAAAAGCAATGTCAGGACCTCGCCCAATTCTTTTATGATAAAATAGAGTAATTAATCATTGGAATAGACAGGAACCAAGTTGATACTACCACAAAACAAGACCTGGAGAATACCCCCACTGTTAATCAAACCCTACAACATTGGCCGCCGATAACAATTGATACCCTTCAATCCATTATGAAGACTATCAAATCCGGCTCTCCGCAGGATCCTATTCCTATGAATATCATGAAAGAGCTAGACTCCCCCTCTCTTGAAATTATTGTTGATACTTTAAATTCTTCTTTGGTGCTCGCTGAAGTACCCAGCCTTTGGAAACATGCTATAGTGACCCCTCTCCTGAAAAAACCAACAGCAGACCCCGATGTATTAGCTAACTATAGACCCATATCTCTTCTCCCAGCTTTCTCTAAATGTCTGGAGAGACATGTACATTCTGCCCTCACCATATTCGCGGAAGAAAATTCCCTTCTCCATCCAACCCAATCGGGCTTCCGAGCGGGCTTCTCTACAGAAACCGCTCTGCTGGGAGTCTCTGAATCCATCCGGAAACATCTTGACGACGGTCAAACGGTTGCGCTTATTCTATTAGATTTAAGCGCAGCCTTTGATACTGTGTCACATAAAAAGCTGCTCATCACGCTAGAGTTCAATGCCTTGAAATGGATCAAATCCTTCTTGGACCAACGGACCTTCCAGATAGCTTCATCCATGGCATGCTCTGAATCTTTCAAATCCCCTCATGGAGTACCACAGGGATCAATACTGAGCCCTCTTTTTTCAATCTTTATCTAAGACCCCTGGCGGATTTAGCCGAAAAATCTGGGTTGACATTCATGACGTACGCGGACGATTCTCAGATCATCTTCAGGCTATCAGAATCTCACCCATCATCTCCGTCTCTGCTCAAACAAGGTCTCCAGACCATCTCCAACTGGATGAATGGGAACCAGCTGAAATTAAACGGAAGAAAGACGGAGATTCTTTTAATGGGTAAACAGCCCGATCTATGGAATGCCTCACATTGGCCTTCTCAGATAGGAAACCTTCCAACACCAGTTTCTCATGCCAGGAATCTGGGGGTAATCCTGGACAACTCGTTATCCATGAAACAACAGGTCAGCAAAGTGGTTGGACTCTGCTTCACCATCCTAAGATGGCTCAAGAAGATATTATGGATGCTGCCCATCTCTATGCAGAAAACAGTAGTCAATGCCTTAGTTACATCCCGGCTTGACTACGGGAACATTCTATATCTAGGTGCCAACAAAGGAACAATAAAGAGACTCCAGATGATACAAAATGCGGCTGCCCGGACTCTTTGTCAAATACCTAAAAATACCCATGTGTCCCCTTACTTGCGCAAACTTCACTGGCTCAAAGTGGAAAATCGCATTAGATTTAAGACCCTAAACTATATGTTTAAAATAAAAGCAGGCACTGCACCCAAATACCTTCAGGCATTAGTACACCCCTACATCCCTAAAAGAAACTTACGGTCACTCTCAGCTGCAACGTACTGTGTGCCCAGATTCAAGCTTGCCAGAATGGGAGAGAGATCTTTTGCCTATCAGGGTCCTTCCATGTGGAACACACTACCAATCCACATACGCAAAGAAGAGAGTTACTCTAAGTTCAGGAAAGAAATAAAAACCTGGCTGTTCGATCAATAACTCTGAATGGCCTATGACGTGTCACCCTCTTTTCTTTGCAGTGTCCTCTGGCGCCGGGAAACCCTTTTTGGGTAGCTGTTGCGCCTTACAAGTTTATATAATAAATAAATAAATAAATTACTGAAGACGAGAAGGAGAAATCCTAGGTTTGCGGTTATTCCATAAGAATTTGAAAAGGGGGCGGTTTATAAGTGTGAAAAAGTAAAGGGGAAGAGAAATGGGAAGCATTGAAAGATAAAAATTAACAATAGGGAGAAGCATCATTTTGATAGTTGCCAATCTCCCCCACCAAGATACAAATAAAGGAGACCATCGATCTATAAGCGAGGAAAGCTTTGTAAGAATATCTTTGTGATTAATTTTAATAGTCTCCCTAATATTATTAGTATAAAGGACGCCTAAACATTTGATGCTTTTAGGATTCCATTCAAAACCAGAGCCGTGAAACATGTGAGGAAGGCAAAATTTATTAAGGGGTAGTACTTCAGATTTATCTATATTTAATTTACATCCTCAGATTAAAGAATATTCTTTTAATAAAGAGAAGAGTGCAGGTAAAGAAGTGACTGGGTTAGAGATATATAGTAAGATATCATCGGCGTACGCAGTGAGTTTAATATCAATGTTCTTAGATAAAAAACCAGTATAGGACGTTGAGCGTTAAATTTTGTCTAAGAAAGGTTCTAAAGCTAAAATAAAAAGAAGAGGATATAGGGGACAGCCTTGTCTGGTACCTCTGTGTAAAGGAAAATAGGAGGATTGGGATCCATTAACCCAAATAGAAGTAGAAGGGGCAGAATATAACAAATGAATAAATGTAATAACGGGGGCACTAAAACCGTGCCACCGGAGCGCACCGAACATAAAATCCCAACTAACCCTATCAAATGCTTTTTCAGCATCTAGGGTAATAGCCGCAATAGGGGAATCCATCTTTGAAGCAAGGTGAATAATATTAAGGAGAGTTCTCAAGTTATCCGTAATAGATCTTCGTTTGGCAAACCCAGATTGATAAATATCAATAAGGTCAGGAATAACATTATTTATTCGAATGGCTAACATTTTTGCATACATTTTACAATCTGTATTAATTAATGAAATAGGCCGATAGTTTTTCCAGAGTGATGGATCCTTATCTTTCTTGGGAAGTAAACATAACATCGCCTGCGTAAAAGAAGCCATGGCTTCTTCCCCCATGGTAAGAAAATTATTGATCAATGAAAATAAGTGTGGTAATAGAACATTCTTAAAATGAAAATAGAAGCGAACAGTGAAACCATCCAGACCAGGTAACTTATCGTTGGGTAGAAGAGTGATGGCATTGAGTATCTCTTTTTCAGAAATAGGTACATCGAGGGAGGAGCGATCTATACAAGTGTCTGGGGAATTGGAAATAGTTTGAAAAAAAGAATCAATTTGAGCAGAAGAAGGGGTTGATTCCAGAGTATATAAAGAGGAATAGTATCGGACAAAACAGTCAAGAATCTTATCATCAGTGAAATGACGATTCCCATGCACATCAGTAATAACAGTGATGCTGGATTTTTGTTTTTGATTTTGAGATAATTCGCAAGGGATTTACCTGCTTTATTACGCCCATCATACATTTTCACATTAAATTTAAGAAGGTTATTGCATGCGGCATCCCATGAGTGTTTATTATATTGCATTTTCGCTTTAATGAGGGAGGAAAATGTATCAGACGACTTAGTGGTGCAAAAAAAGATGTTCAAGCTCTTTTATTTGTTTAAGAAGGTGTGAAGACTGAGAAGAAGCTTTTTTCTTCTTCCGAGAGATAACATCTATAATAAAGCCTCTGGTGGTGGCCTTAAAAGCATCCCAGATGAAGTAAAATTGAGATGTAGAGCGAAGATTATTTTGGAAAAATTTCTCCATGAAAAGAGTAAAGTGCTCAGTGAACTGGGAATCTAGAAGAAGGGAATTTTTGAAACACCAATGCCGAGTGGTAGGAATGGACGAGGGGTAATCAATATCCAGAATGACAGCGTCGTGATCAGAGGTAAGGATAGAGCCTATATCAGAGTTAGTCATAAATTGGAAAGTGTGTTGAGTGAGAAAAATATAGTCAATGCGAGAATGTGATGTATGTACAGGAGAAAAAAAGGAGAATTCTAATGTATCAGGGTGGGAAATCCTCCAGGAATCTATAAGGCCTCTGGAAGAGATAGCTTTGTAAAAGGATTTTTGCATCTTATTGGGTATATATCTGGCCTGAGATTTCCGATCTAAGAGGGAGTCCATGAGCTGATTACAGTCGCCACCAACAATTAAGTCATCAGCCGCATGTGAGGAGAGAAGTGTAGAGAAATCGTTCCAAAAAGTTAAATCTACACCAGTGGGACCATAAACATTGCAGAAAGATAAGTTTGTATTGTTAACCGTAACATCCAAAAACAACCATCTACCATTAGTATCATGAAGCTCAGTTTTTAACTGAATAGATAACGATTTATGAAACAAAATAATAAAACCATTTTTGTTATTCACTGACGGAGAGCAAAAGGCTTCGCCCACCCACTGTTTGCGCAGTGAAGACAAATCCTTAAGCGTAAGATGAGTTTCTTGCAGCATTGCAACTTGACATTTTAGTCTTGCTAAGTGGGATAAAACACGTTGTTTCTTAACAGGATTGCGAATACCTTTAACATTCCAAGAAATGACGCGGAGACCGTTCATACTTGGAAATTGTGGAACATTAGACAAACAGATAGGAGAGGAATAATAGAGTTGTAAATAGAGAAGAGAAAAGTAGGCAAGATAGAAATATTAAAAAGAAGATAACTAAGAAAACGTGGAGCCCCCTGACCACCACAGGAAGAGAGATGAGGGTGAATTGAGAAAACAATAGAGAATCAGAAGCTGAATTAAATAAGGAGAAAAATGCAGAATAAATTGAATAGGAAGAAGACTGCCTGAAGGAAAGGGAGGAAATTGGTAAGAAAAAAGGAAACCAGAGAGATGAATAGAAGGGGGAGAAGGGAAGAAAGACGAGGTGAAATATAGAAGAAAGGATAAAAAAGGAGGCAAAATCCTCCAAGAGGTGAAGTCAAGGGGATAATGACAAAAAGCCAAGTGGCTTTAGTCATAAAAGACATTTAAAAAGGAGACATTACTGTGAGAGGAGGGCAGCGAGGAACCAGACAGCCGCACGAGCGAGAAACATAGAAACAAAATTGGTTACCTAAACAAAAATTATAACAAAAGAAATAAAGGGAAAAAAAAGTCTGAAGACTAAAGGTAACCAAATGAGACAAATGAAGGGAACTTACCAAACAGTTAGGAAGGGATGGCAGCGAAATGGGTTGCACGTGACAGACATTGGGGTGACACAAATAAGAAATATATACAATAAAGCTGCAGGGAGGAGACCTGTAAAACAAGGGGTGGGGAAACAGAGGAATTGTTACATCAATAGACAAAATAGGAAGAGAAAATATTGACAATACAAAACATCAGGCAGTTAACAGAACAGTTAAGGTTTGCTCAGTTCCATAAGTTCTCCCTTGTGAATGTGGATGAACTTCCAAAGGTCAGCAGGATCATCGAAGCTAAAAGTTCTTTCTTTATAAGTTGCTTTGAAAAAACAAGGGTAGATTAGGCCATATCGAGCAATCATTGATGTCAGCGCAGGTCACAGGTCCAGAAATTCTTTCCTTCGAACAGCAGTTGGTTTAGAAACATCTTGAATATAAAAAAAATGTTATGACCAGAAGGAGAAAGTAAGCAATAATACCTCTAGGTTTAGAAGTAGAAGATGAATTCTTTGGTCCAAGACGATGAGCTCTTTGAATGTTAACATCCATGTGTTTAGGGAGGCCAGCAATTGGAAGAACTTGAGTCTTCAGAAATTGAATGATGTCAGACCCTTCAGAATTTTCCAGTATACCATAAATGCGCAGGTTATTGCGCCTATTGCGGTTTTCCAAATCGTCAGAGGCCTTCTTGAGCTGATCAACCTCTTTGGTAAGGCTGGCAATCTTGGCTACAACATCCTGAGCATCACTAATCTTTTGCTCTACATCTGTATGTCTCATATCAAGACTAGACCACTTGTCGTCCAGCCTCTGAAGAGTTGAAGCCGTATCAGTCATGAAAAGGACGGATGAGACGCAGTTCCTCCATAATATACTCCAGCGTTATAGGAAGCGGAGAATTTGACGGAGATGGAGAATCCTTTTTGATACGTTTACCAGAAGATGCAGCAGGATCTTTACGAGAACCAGAAGTAGTGCCATGAACCTTGGTTGGATGTGAGGAATCCATTTTGAAGATATAATCCCAAAGAGGGTGAGGCAAAGAGCAAAAAAAAAAATTAAAGTGAAATAGTGGCCAATTGCGGCAGTCCCAAATAGTAGTGACAGAAAGAAAATTAATGCAGAGCAGTTATCAATTGGACCATATTCTAAGGCGGAAGCCAAAGTCGTTGAATTGTGGAGCCAAAAGTAAGCAAGTTGAAAAGACAATAAAAAAACTCAGTGGAATAAACTGCCAAACAGTATATATGCAAACACAACAATGATGGACAGAATGTGGATCAATATCACACATTCACCCCAGTCCAAAGATCTGGGCCCAAATCCATCGATTTTCCACTCCACACCACCCTGGGTTGGACAATGGCGATATGCAAATCAGCGCTGACCCTGTGCCCCATGGGAACAGTCCAGTCCGAACTACAAAAGCCATGTCCTTCCCAGAACGGAAACAAGCATCCGAGGACCGGCCCGGTTTCGAGGTAACACCTCTCATCAGCCCGGCTAGCTTGATTCCAGTGGTGTGGAGTGTCTGGGACTCACGTCTGAGCATCCCCAGTACACTTAGAGCGGTAACTGCAAACACAACAATGATGGACAGAATGTGGATCAATGTCACACATTCACCCCAGTCCAAAGATCTGGGCCCAAATCCATCTTTTTCCACTCCACACCACCCTGGGTTGGACAATGGCGATATGCAAATCAGCGCTGACCCTGTGCCCCATGGGAACAGTCCAGTCCGAACTACAAAAGCCATGTCCTTCCCAGAACAGAAACAAGCATCCGAGGACCGGACCGGTTTCGAGGTAACACCTCTCATCAGCCCGGCTAGCTTGATTCCAGTGGTGTGGAGTGTCTGGGACTCACGTCTGAGCATCCCCAGTACACTTAGAGCGGTAACTGCAAACACAACAATGATGGACAGAATGTGGATCAATGTCACACATTCACCCCAGTCCAAAGATCTGGGCCCAAATCCATCGTTTTTCCACTCCACACCACCCTGGGTTGGACAATGGCGATATGCAAATCAGCGCTGACCCTGTGCCCCATGGGAACAGTCCAGTCCAAACTACAAAAGCCATGTCCTTCCCAGAACGGAAACAAGCATCCGAGGACCGGCCCGGTTTCGAGGTAACACCTCTCATCAGCCCGGCTAGCTTGATTCCAGTGGTGTGGAGTGTCTGGGACTCACGTCTGAGCATCCCCAGTACACTTAGAGCGGTAACTGCAAACACAACAATGATGGACAGAATGTGGATCAATGTCACACATTCACCCCAGTCCAAAGATCTGGGCCCAAATCCATCGTTTTTCCACTCCACACCACCCTGGGTTGGACAATGGCGATATGCAAATCAGCGCTGACCCTGTGCCCCATGGGAACAGTCCAGTCCGAACTACAAAAGCCATGTCCTTCCCAGAACGGAAACAAGCATCCGAGGACCGGCCCGGTTTCGAGGTAACACCTCTCATCAGCCCGGCTAGCTTGATTCCAGTGGTGTGGAGTGTCTGGGACTCACGTCTGAGCATCCCCAGTACACTTAGAGCGGTAACTGCAAACACAACAATGATGGACAGAATGTGGATCAATGTCACACATTCACCCCAGTTCAAAGATCTGGGCCCAAATCCATCGTTTTTCCACTCCACACCACCCTGGGTTGGACAATGGCGATATGCAAATCAGCGCTGACCCTGTGCCCCATGGGAACAGTCCAGTCCGAACTACAAAAGCCATGTCCTTCCCAGAACGGAAACAAGCATCTGAGGACCGGCCCGTTTTCGAGGTAACACCTCTCATCAGCCCGGCTAGCTTGATTCCAGTGGTGTGGAGTGTCTGGGACTCACGTCTGAGCATCCCCAGTACACTTAGAGCGGTAACTGCAAACACAACAATGATGGACAGAATGTGGATCAATGTCACACATTCACCCCAGTCCAAAGATCTGGGCTGATTTGCATATCGCCATTGTCTAACCCAGGGTGGTGTGGAGTGGAAAAACGATGGATTTGGGCCCAGATCTTTGGACTGGGGTGAATGTGTGACATTGATCCACATTCTGTCCATCATTGTTGTGTTTGCAGGTACCGCTCTAAGTGTACTGGGGATGCTCAGACGTGAGTCCCAGGCACTCCACACCACTGGAATCAAGCTAGCCGGGCTGATGAGAGGTGTTACCTCGAAACCGGGCCGGTCCTCGGATGCTTGTTTCCATTCTGGGAAGGACATGGCTTTTGTAGTTCGGACTGGACTGTTCCCATGGGGCACAGGGTCAGCGCTGATTTGCATATCGCCATTGTCTAACCCAGGGTGGTGTGGAGTGGAAAAACGATGGATTTGGGCCCAGATCTTTGGACTGGGGTGAATGTGTGACATTGATCCACATTCTGTCCATCATTGTTGTGTTTGCAGGTACCGCTCTAAGTGTACTGGGGATGCTCAGACGTGAGTCCCAGGCACTCCACACCACTGGAATCAAGCTAGCCAGGCTGATGAGAGGTGTTACCTCGAAACCGGGCCGGTCCTCGGATGCTTGTTTCCGTTCTGGGAAGGACATGGCTTTTGTAGTTCGGACTGGACTGTTTCCATGGGGCACAGGGTTAGCGCTGATTTGCATATCGCCATTGTCTAACCCAGGGTGGTGTGGAGTGGAAAAACGATGGATTTGGGCCCAGATCTTTGGACTGGGGTGAATGTGTGACATTGATCCACATTCTGTCCATCATTGTTGTGTTTGCAGGTACCGCTCTAAGTGTACTGGGGATGCTCAGACGTGAGTCCCAGGCACTCCACACCACTGGAATCAAGCTAGCCGGGCTGATGAGAGGTGTTACCTCGAAACCGGGCCGGTCCTCGGATGCTTGTTTCCGTTCTGGGAAGGACATGGCTTTTGTAGTTTGGACTGGACTGTTCCCATGGGGCACAGGGTCAGCGCTGATTTGCATATCGCCATTGTCTAACCCAGGGTTGTGTGGAGTGGAAAAACGATGGATTTGGGCCCAGATCTTTGGACTGGGGTGAATGTGTGACATTGATCCACATTCTGTCCATCATTGTTGTGTTTGCAGGTACCGCTCTAAGTGTACTGGGGATGCTCAGACGTGAGTCCTAGGCACTCCACACCACTGGAATCAAGCTAGCCGGGCTGATGAGAGGTGTTACCTCGAAACCGGGCCGGTCCTCGGATGCTTGTTTCCGTTCTGGGAAGGACATGGCTTTTGTAGTTCGGACTGGACTGTTCCCATGGGGCACAGGGTCAGCGCTGATTTGCATATCGCCATTGTCTAACCCAGGGTGGTGTGGAGTGGAAAAACAATGGATTTGGGCCCAGATCTTTGGACTGGGGTGAATGTGTGACATTGATCCACATTCTGTCCATCATTGTTGTGTTTGCAGGTACCACTCTAAGTGTACTGGGGATGCTCAGACGAGAGTCCCAGGCACTCCACACCACTGGAATCAAGCTAGCCGGGCTGATGAGAGGTGTTACCTCGAAACCGGGCCGGTCCTCGGATGCTTGTTTCCGTTCTGGGAAGGACATGGCTTTTGTAGTTCGGACTGGACTGTTCCCATGGGGCACAGGGTCAGCGCTGATTTGCATATCGCCATTGTCTAACCCAGGGTGGTGTGAAGTGGAAAAACGATGGATTTGGGCCCAGATCTTTGGACTGGGGTGAATGTGTGACATTGATCCACATTCTGTCCATCATTGTTGTGTTTGCAGGTACCGCTCTAAGTGTACTGGGGATGCTCAGACGTGAGTCCCAGGCACTCCACACCACTGGAATCAAGCTAGCCGGGCTGATGAGAGGTGTTACCTCGAAACCGGGCCGGTCCTCGGATGCTTGTTTCCGTTCTGGGAAGGACATGGCTTTTGTAGTTCGGACTGGACTGTTCCCATGGGGCACAGGGTCAGCGCTGATTTGCATATCGCCATTGTCTAACCCAGGGTGGTGTGGAGTGGAAAAACGATGGATTTGGGCCCAGATCTTTGGACTGGGGTGAATGTGTGACATTGATCCACATTCTGTCCATCATTGTTGTGTTTGCAGGTACCGCTCTAAGTGTACTGGGGATGCTCAGACGTGAGTCCCAGGCACTCCACACCACTGGAATCAAGCTAGCGGGCTGATGAGAGGTGTTACCTCGAAACCGGGCCGGTCCTCGGATGCTTGTTTCCGTTCTGGGAAGGACAAGGCTTTTGTAGTTCGGACTGGACTGTTCCCATGGGGCACAGGGTCAGCGCTGATTTGCATATCACCATTGTCTAACCCAGGGTGGTGTGGAGTGGAAAAACGATGGATTTGGGCCCAGATCTTTGGACTGGGGTGAATGTGTGACATTGATCCACATTCTGTCCATCATTGTTGTGTTTGCAGGTACCGCTCTAAGTGTACTGGGGATGCTCAGACGTGAGTCCCAGGCACTCCGCACCACTGGAATCAAGCTAGCCGGGCTGATGAGAGGTGTTACCTCGAAACCGGGCCGGTCCTCGGATGCTTGTTTCCGTTCTGGGAAGGACATGGCTTTTGTAGTTCGGACTGGACTGTTCCCATGGGGCACAGGGTCAGCGCTGATTTGCATATCGCCATTGTCTAACCCAGGGTGGTGTGGAGTGGAAAAATATTGGATTTGGGCCCAGATCTTTGGACTGGGGTGAATGTGTGACATTGATCCACATTCTGTCCATCATTGTTGTGTTTGCAGGTACCGCTCTAAGTGTACTGGGGATGCTCAGACGTGAGTCCCAGGCACTCCACACCACTGGAATCAAGCTAGCCGGGCTGATGAGAGGTGTTACCTCGAAACCGGGCTGGTCCTCGGATGCTTGTTTCCGTTCTGGGAAGGACATGGCTTTTGTAGTTCGGACTGGACTGTTCCCATGGGGCACAGGGTCAGCGCTGATTTGCATATCGCCATTGTCTAACCCAGGGTGGTGTGGAGTGGAAAAACGATGGATTTGGGCCCAGATCTTTGGACTGGGGTGAATGTGTGACATTGATCCACATTCTGTCCATCATTGTTGTGTTTGCAGGTACCGCTCTAAGTGTACTGGGGATGCTCAGACGTGAGTCCCAGGCACTCCACACCACTGGAATCAAGCTAGCCGGGCTGATGAGAGGTGTTACCTCGAAACCGGGCCGGTCCTCGGATGCTTGTTTCCGTTCTGGGAAGGACAAGGCTTTTGTAGTTCGGACTGGACTGTTCCCATGGGGCACAGGGTCAGCGCTGATTTGCATATCGCCATTGTCTAACCCAGGGTGGTGTGGAGTGGAAAAACGATGGATTTGGGCCCAGATCTTTGGACTGGGGTGAATGTGTGACATTGATCCACATTCTGTCCATCATTGTTGTGTTTGCAGGTACCGCTCTAAGTGTACTGGGGATGCTCAGACGTGAGTCCCAGGCACTCCTCACCACTGGAATCAAGCTAGCCGGGCTGATGAGAGGTGTTACCTCGAAACCGGGCCGGTCCTCGGATGCTTGTTTCCGTTCTGGGAAGGACATGGCTTTTGTAGTTCGGACTGGACTGTTCCCATGGGGCACAGGGTCAGCGCTGATTTGCATATCGCCATTGTCTAACCCAGGGTGGTGTGGAGTGGAAAAACGATGGATTTGGGCCCAGATCTTTGGACTGGGGTGAATGTGTGACATTGATCCACATTCTGTCCATCATTGTTGTGTTTGCAGGTACCGCTCTAAGTGTACTGGGGATGCTCAGACGTGAGTCCCAGGCACTCCACACCACTGGAATCAAGCTAGCCGGGCTGATGAGAGGTGTTACCTCGAAACCGTGCCGGTCCTCGGATGCTTGTTTCCGTTCTGGGAATTACATGGCTTTTGTAGTTCGGACAGGACTGTTCCCATGGGGCACAGGGTCAGCGCTGATTTGCATATCGCCATTGTCTAACCCAGGGTGGTGTGGAGTGGAAAAACAATGGATTTGGGCCCAGATCTTTGGACTGGGGTGAATGTGTGACATTGATCCACATTCTGTCCATCATTGTTGTGTTTGCAGGTACCGCTCTAAGTGTACTGGGGATGCTCAGACGTGAGTCCCAGGCACTCCACACCACTGGAATCAAGCTAGCCGGGCTGATGAGAGGTGTTACCTCGAAACCGGGCCGGTCCTCGGATGCTTGTTTCCGTTCTGGGAAGGACATGGCTTTTGTAGTTCGGACTGGACTGTTCCCATGGGGCACAGGGTCAGCGCTGATTTGCATATCGCCATTGTCTAACCCAGGGTGGTGTGGAGTGGAAAAACAATGGATTTGGGCCCAGATCTTTGGACTGGGGTGAATGTTTGACATTGATCCACATTCTGTCCATCATTGTTGTGTTTGCAGGTACCGCTCTAAGTGTACTGGGGATGCTCAGACGTGAGTCCCAGGCACTATACACCACTGGAATCAAGCTAGCCGGGCTGATGAGAGGTGTTACCTCGAAACCGGGCCGGTCCTCGGATGCTTGTTTCCGTTCTGGGAAGGACATGGCTTTTGTAGTTCGGACTGGACTGTTCCCATGGGGCACAGGGTCAGCGCTGATTTGCATATCGCCATTGTCTAACCCAGGGTGGTGTGGAGTGGAAAAACGATGGATTTGGGCCCAGATCTTTGGACTGGGGTGAATGTGTGACATTGATCCACATTCTGTCCATCATTGTTGTGTTTGCAGGTACCGCTCTAAGTGTACTGGGGATGCTCAGACGTGAGTCCCAGGCACTCCACACCACTGGAATCAAGCTAGCCGGGCTGATGAGAGGTGTTACCTCGAAACCGGGCCGGTCCTCGGATGCTTGTTTCCGTTCTGGGAAGGACATGGCTTTTGTAGTTTGGACTGGACTGTTCCCATGGGGCACAGGGTCAGCGCTGATTTGCATATCGCCATTGTCTAACCCAGGGTGGTGTGGAGTGGAAAAACGATGGATTTGGGCCCAGATCTTTGGACTGGGGTGAATGTGTGACATTGATCCACATTCTGTCCATCATTGTTGTGTTTGCAGGTACCTGTCAGGGCTAGGGTGGCTTGCGGTCTAGGGCCCACCCCACTCTGCAAACAGGTTGTCCTGTGTGGCAAAATGCATCAGTCGTCCTTGGGTGGGCGTTGGTGGATGACCTGCTCTAAGCCTGCTTGTACATCTGCTTTGAACCCTTGTTAGGCTGTCTCTGTTACTTCCCATTCTTTAAATCACTGTTATTGCTATTCCGCCTAATGCGTGAGGTTTGGCACTCGGAAAGCGTCCGCCTAATGCGCGAGCTTTCGTTGCCTGGTCGCATGCCTGTGCGGCGTGGTCACGTTCACTTACGCGACCGCGCCCAGACTCCAGCGCTCACTATTCTAGTCTTTTCTAGGAGGCAGCAGGTGGTTTCTTGTGCTCCGTTTAAATTGTTTTTTCAGATCCAGACTTTGGGAAGAAGTCGTCACCGGAGGCTTTCGGTGAGGAATCCAGGGGGTGTGTCTGTTTCCAGCTTCCTCCGTTTTGCTGATCCTTGGGGAGAAAGACCATCCTGTGAGACCTGAGTGATGAGAGAGACCTTCACAGAAAGCAGAGTAGGTCGAACTCTGCAGGTAGGGAGAAGAAATCAGTGTGAACTGCGCTTTTAATTTAATGGTACAAATTCTTGATTTATGTAAAAGGCTTTAATCTTATTACTGATTAAGTGTTGGAATACTCTAGATCTTTGGCTCTTCATTCATGTTCTGTTTGGCACTCGTAATGCTTCTCATTGCTGGCAATGGTAGTTAAATGATATACGTGTTGTGCAAAGCTACTTGTGTCGCGTATTTACAAGATTAACACTGAGATTTTGGCGCAATTCAGAATTGAGACATTTTGCGTAAAGGTGGTTTTTTCAGATTTTATGAAACAATACGTAACTTGTGATATTGTATGTGATCCCTACAACTTTGGTAAAGGAGTCAATTTACTAAAGCATATTACTATTTCTTTTGAGGGAAGAATCTGTCGCTATTCACAACCAAAGGAATAAACAGATTAGTGAATAGGAATTTGTGTAATGATTGGAATTGCAAGAAACCTATTGGAAACTAATGGTAATAAGTTTATTGTCTTGTATTCATGTAAAATCCCGGTCTGGGGTTAAAGGTCAAGAGACAGACTTTCAACTAGAAAAGTGTGTTGCTAACTTTTCCTTTTCAGATCTCCTTCCCTGCTGTTCCCTTCCTAATTCCCTTTTCCCCCCCGCTTGATCACTCCAAGATTCTGTGTATTTATTACATTCGGAATTGGAGGTATCGAGAGGTGGGTCCTTATTACTTCACGACAGACCCTGAGGAAGACTTCGCCTGACAGAATAGTGAGCCCACGAATATTATTCCTCCCGGTCTGTACGTGAAGTCATAATGGCTACCATCAATGATTTAATGTCGGCTCTTATGCGTATGCAAGCAGATTTAAAAGAAACCATGAATGCAACCGCCTTGTTAGCGGCTAAGGTAGACAATATTCAACTACAGAGTACTCCTCTTCCCGAAGATGTACAGGAAACCGGTGCTAGCAGGGCAACTACGAACATAGCAGTTACTGTTCCTCCCCAGATTCCTCTTGCAGCTCCAGAACGATTTTCTGGGGATTCCTCCAAGGTGCAAATCTTTTTGACCCAAATCGAATTACATTTTGCTTGTAGACCAGCTGCGTTTCCAACCCCTCAGTCTAAAATTGCGTTCTTGATTTCTTATTTGACCGGAGATGCCGCAAACTGGGCAGTTCCTTTGGTCAGACACGATGACACTTTGTTATATAATTGGAAACGTTTTGTGGAAGAATTTGAAAAGGTTTTCGATCGACGAACTGTGACCTTATCAGCAGATCGAGAACTGCTTCAGTTAAAACAAGGAAACAGGGACCTTGTTTCTTATTTGTCACACTTCAACAGACTGATCGCCGAAACTTCTTGGCCAGAGGAAAAAAGAGCAGCTCTTTTTTATCAGGGTTTGAAAGATGATCTAAAAGATGTTTTGGCGCAAATAGACCCTCAACCAACTGTGTGTTCTGAGTTGATTAATCTGACTCTGCGTTTAGATCACAGACTCTCTGAACGAAGATCTGATAAAAAAAGAATAGACAAACCTAATTGGAGATCAGAAACTAAATCCAGACCTCAATTCGCAAACTCTGAAGCTGGGGCTGAGCCAATGGAAATTGGGACTTTAAGACAACCTTTGTCAAAAGAAGAAAAAGACAATCGACGTAAAAATGGTCAATGTCTTTATTGCGGACGAAAAGGTCATTTCGTGAAGGACTGCCTAACTAAGCCTAAAGGAAGATTTCCTAACCCGAGTAAGTCAGCAGCTCTGGAAAAAACAGATCAAAAGTCGGAAAAATAGCTGGCCCAAGATGTTTGAAGGGAGATCTCTTGGGAACCATTGCCTTCCCTTCTGTGAACTCATGTGTCTCTAACTACAAAGCACATTTCAGATTAGCAGTGCAAATCAGGTTAATTCGTGAAACATGCCAAATGGAAGTTTTAGTTGATTCTGGAGCTACAGGTAATTTTGTGGATTTAGAAACTGCCCAACGCTTAGGAATCATCTGTGAACAAAAAGAGACTCCAGAAATTGTCCAAGCAGTGGATGGAAAAATATTAGCTGGAGGGCCAGTAACCATGCAAACTTCTAAAGTCGTTATGTTCTGTGAAGATGCTAAGCAGCAATTACATAAGGAAGAGCTTCAATTTGACGTTATCCAAGCACCTCAATATGGTTTCATTCTTGGAATGCCTTGGCTTTGTTTACATAATCCAACCATAGATTGGCGGAAGAGAGAACTGGTTTTCCCGTCTGATTTTTGCCATTCTTCTTGTCTAAACACCTCAAAACCAACTATAAGTCAATTGGCCACAGCAGAAGAAAAAGAAACACTTTTACCTAAAATGTACAAGGAATACGCAGAGGTTTTCAGTGAAGCTAAGGCAGCCCTCCTTCCTCCTCATCGTAGCTATGACTGTCAAATTGATCTCGTACCAGGTTCTAGTGTCCCAAATTGCCGCATCTATGCTCTGTCTGAAAAAGAGAACCAACATTTAAGACAGTATCTTGATCAATATTTAGAGAATGGTTTCATCCGCCCCTCCAAGTCCCCGGCAGCATCTCCGTTGTTCTTCATTCCAAAAGCAAATGGGGAATTAAGAACCTGTATCGACTATAGGGCGTTGAATAAAATCACTGTCAAAAATAAATATCCATTACCACTTATCCCTGTTCTGTTGGACCAAGTTAAAAAGGCCGAAATTTACACTAAATTGGACCTTAGAGGGGCCTACCATTTGGTTCGTATCAGGCAAGGTGATGAATGGAAGACTGCTTTCAAAACTCGATATGGATTATTTGAATACTTGGTAATGCCATTCGGGCTGTGCAATGCACCAGCGGCTTTCCAGTTTTTTCTGAATGATGCCTTAAAGGAATTTTTGGATCTTTTTGTTATCGTCTATATAGATGATATTTTGATCTATTCCGATTCTGAAGCTGAACATGAAGGTCACGTCAAAAAGGTTTTGAGCACTCTTCAGTCTCACAACTTGTATTGTAAGCTATCTAAGTGTGATTTTCATGTTAGAGAAGTCGAATTTTTGGGAGTTCTCCTCACACCAACTGGAATGAAAATGACTGACAGAAAGATTAAAGCAGTTGCTGAATGGCCTACTCCGACATCAGTTCGAGACATACAATGCTTCTTGGGCTTTGCGAATTTTTACCGTCGCTTCATTGATCACTTTTCTGCTGTGGTAGCTCCCATCACACGTTTATTGAGGAAGAAGGTGAAATTTGAATGGACCTCAGAAGCTGAAAATGCGTTCCAGAAGCTAAAAAAGGCCTTTACTGAAGCACCCGTTCTCATGCATCCCAATGTAGAAGAACCTTTCATCGTTGAAGCTGACGCTTCTGATGTAGCCATTGCAGCCATTCTCTCTCAAAGGCATCACACTACTGGTCAAATGCATCCAGTTTCTTACATGTCTCGAAAATTAAATCCCGCTGAGCAAAACTATGTTATAGCTGAAAAAGAACTACTTGCTATACTAGAAGCCTTCAAAGAATGGAGACATTACATAATGGGAGCGAAATTTACTGTAACGGTTTACTCTGATCATAGAAATCTACAGTTCATGAGTTCAGCTAGAATGTTAACCCGCGACAACTCAGGTGGATGATGTTCTTTGCCGAGTATGATTTCATAGTAACTTTTCGCCCAAGTCAAGACAATAAGAAAGCTGATGCCTTGTCCAGAAAAGACTCTTCTTTGCATCGCTTTGAAGGAACACCACAACCTATAATCGATCCTGGCAAGGTAATCAGTGTGCTCTCAGCAGATCAATTTCTGGAGAATATTCATGAAAGTTTTCCTCCTTCTCAGTGGAAACTATGGTTGAACCCCAAAGATGATCAAACTATCAAAGAAGGAATACCTTTCCATGGAAAAAAAGTGTATCTGCCCTCTTTGAAACTACAAGAAACTGTGTTCAACTGGTTACATTCACATCCTATGGCAGGACATCCTGGCCCCAGAAAGACTGTGGAGAAAATACAAAAGATGTTTTGGTGGCCAACGCTGCAGAAAGATGTAATGAAGATGGCTAATGATTGTGAAGTCTGCGCAAGATTTAAATCCGATCACACGAAACCAAAAGGTTTTTTACAGGTTCTACCAACACCAACTGAACCATGGAAACATATTTCATTGGATTTCATTACTGATTTGCCACCAATCAATCAGCATACTGTGATTCTAGTAGTTGTGGACAGTTTAACTAAATATGCACATTTCATTGCTTGTAAGCAATTACCTTCTGCTGGACAATTAGCGCAGTTATTCTTGCAACATGTGGTGCGCTTACACGGCTTGCCTTCAGTTTTGCTTTCAGATCGTGGTTCTCAGTTCTCTTCCAAGTTCTGGCAACAATGGTGTAAAGATCTACAGATTACTTCCAATATGTCCACCAGTTATCATCCTCAAACTGATGGGCAGACTGAACGACTAAACCAAACTTTGAAGCAATACTTGAGATGTTATGTTACGGACTCTAAGAAATCTTGGTTAGATTTACTTTGGATTGCTGAATTTGCATACAATACTTCGCCTCATTCGTCAACCGGATCCTCTCCGTTTGAGGCTCTTTACGGCTATGTACCTAACACCATTCCGTTGACTCTACCCAATGATGGGAGTGGTGTGCCGGCAGTTAGAGACTCTGTGCAACTTATGCAGACTATTCATCGTCAGATTCAAGATCGCTTATTACAAAGCAAAAGAAAGTATAAAGAACAGTATGATAAAAGACATCGTTCAGGTCCTAAGTATGCCCCTGGAGACAAGGTTTGGCTATCCACAAAGAACTTGAACTTTAAACACAAGAGTATGTTCCAACCTAAGTTCATTGGTCCTTATCCAGTTCTGCGTCAGGTGAACCCTGTGACATTCAAACTGTTGTTGCCCAGGTCCCTGCGCATTCATCCGGTGTTTCATACTTCCCTCCTAAAGCCTGCTAACCAGAACCTGGCTCCCCGTCCAGCACCAATTTTAGTTCATGGCAATTGGGAATATGAGGTGCAGAACATTTTGGATTCTAAACGTCGGGGCTCCAAGTTGTGGTATCTTGTCTCCTGGAAGGGGTACGGTGCTGAGAACGATTCCTGGGAGCCGGCTGACAATGTTCATGCCCCTCGCTTGTTGCGCCGTTTCCACCTCCTTCACCCTCTGAAGCCGGGCCCTAGACCGCTCTTGGGAGGGGGGAGTACTGTCAGGGCTAGGGTGGCTTGCGGTCTAGGGCCCGCCCCACTCTGCAAACAGGTTGTCCTGTGTGGCAAAATGCATCAGTCGTCCTTGGGTGGGCGTTGGTGGATGACCTGCTCTAAGCCTGCTTGTACATCTGCTTTGAACCCTTGTTAGGCTGTCTCTGTTACTTCCCATTCTTTAAATCACTGTTATTGCTATTCCGCCTAATGCGTGAGGTTTGGCACTCGGAAAGCGTCCGCCTAATGCGTGAGCTTTCGTTGCCTGGTCGCATGCGTGTGCGGCGTGGTCACGTTCACTTACGCGACCGCGCCCAGACTCCAGCGCTCACTATTCTAGTCTTTTCTAGGAGGCAGCAGGTGGTTTCTTGTGCTCCGTTTAAATTGTTTTTTCAGATCCAGACTTTGGGAAGAAGTCGTCACCGGAGGCTTTCGGTGAGGAATCCAGGGGGTGTGTCTGTTTCCAGCTTCCTCCGTTTTGCTGATCCTTGGGGAGAAAGACCATCCTGTGAGACCTGAGTGATGAGAGAGACCTTCACAGAAAGCAGAGTAGGTCGTACTCTGCAGGTAGGGAGAAGAAATCAGTGTGAACTGCGCTTTTAATTTAATGGTACAAATTCTTGATTTATGTAAAAGGCTTTAATCTTATTACTGATTAAGTGTTGGAATACTCTAGATCTTTGGCTCTTCATTCATGTTCTGTTTGGCACTCGTAATGCTTCTCATTGCTGGCAATGGTAGTTAAATGATATACGTGTTGTGCAAAGCTACTTGTGTCGCGTATTTACAAGATTAACACTGAGATTTTGGCGCAATTCAGAATTGAGACATTTTGCGTAAAGGTGGTTTTTTCAGAGTTTATGAAACAATACGTAACTTGTGATATTGTATGTGATCCCTACAACTTTGGTAAAGGAGTCAATTTACTAAAGCATATTACTATTTCTTTTGAGGGAAGAATCTGTCGCTATTCACAACCAAAGGAATAAACAGATTAGTGAATAGGAATTTGTGTAATGATTGGAATTGCAAGAAACCTATTGGAAACTAATGGTAATAAGTTTATTGTCTTGTATTCATGTAAAATCCCGGTCTGGGGTTAAAGGTCAAGAGACAGACTTTCAACTAGAAAAGTGTGTTGCTAAATTTTCCTTTTCAGATCTCCTTCCCTGCTGTTCCCTTCCTAATTCCCTTTTCCCCCCCCGCTTGATCACTCCAAGATTCTGTGTATTTATTACATTCGGAATTGGAGGTATCGAGAGGTGGGTTTTTATTACTTCACGACAGACCCTGAGGAAGACTTCGCCTGACAGTACCGCTCTAAGTGTACTGGGGATGCTCAGACGTGAGTCCCAGGCACTCCACACCACTGGAATCAAGCTAGCCGGGCTGATGAGAGGTGTTACCTCGAAACCGGGCCGGTCCTCGGATGCTTGTTTCCGTTCTGGGAAGGACTTGGCTTTTGTAGTTCGGACTGGACTGTTCCCATGGGGCACAGGGTCAGCGCTGATTTGCATATCGCCATTGTCTAACCCAGGGTGATGTGGAGTGGAAAAACGATGGATTTGGGCCCAGATCTTTGGACTGGGGTGAATGTGTGACATTGAACCACATTCTGTCCATCATTGTTGTGTTTGCAGGTACCGCTCTAAGTGTACTGGGGATGCTCAGACGTGAGTCCCAGGCACTCCACACCACTGGAATCAAGCTAGCCGGGCTGATGAGAGGTGTTACCTCGAAACCGGGCCGGTCCTCGGATGCTTGTTTCCGTTCTGGGAAGGACATGGCTTTTGTAGTTCGGACTGGACTGTTCCCATGGGGCACAGGGTCAGCGCTGATTTGCATATCGCCATTGTCTAACCCAGGGTGGTGTGGAGTGGAAAAACGATGGATTTGGGCCCAGATCTTTGGACTGGGGTGAATGTGTGACATTGATCCACATTCTGTCCATCATTGTTGTGTTTGCAGGTACCGCTCTAAGTGTACTGGGGATGCTCAGACGTGAGTCCCAGGCACTCCACACCACTGGAATCAAGCTAGCCGGGCTGATGAGAGGTGTTACCTCGAAACCGGGCCGGTCCTCGGATGCTTGTTTCCGTTCTGGGAAGGACATGGCTTTTGTAGTTCGGACTGGACTGTTCCCATGGGGCACAGGGTCAGCGCTGATTTGCATATCGCCATTGTCTAACCCAGGGTGGTGTGGAGTGGAAAAACAATGGATTTGGGCCCAGATCTTTGGACTGGGGTGAATGTGTGACATTGATCCACATTCTGTTCATCATTGTTGTGTTTGCAGGTACCACTCTAAGTGTACTGGGGATGCTCAGACGTGAGTCCCAGGCACTCCACACCACTGGAATCAAGCTAGCCGGGCTGATGAGAGGTGTTACCTCGAAACCGGGCCGGTCCTCGGATGCTTGTTTCCGTTCTGGGAAGGACATGGCTTTTGTAGTTCGGACTGGACTGTTCCCATGGGGCACAGGGTCAGCGCTGATTTGCATATCGCCATTGTCTAACCCAGGGTGGTGTGGAGTGGAAAAACGATGGATTTGGGCCCAGATCTTTGGACTGGGGTGAATGTGTGACATTGATCCACATTCTGTCCATCATTGTTGTGTTTGCAGGTACCGCTCTAAGTGTACTGGGGATGCTCAGACGTGAGTCCCAGGCACTCCACACCACTGGAATCAAGCTAGCTGGGCTGATGAGAGCTGTTACCTCGAAACCGGGCCGGTCCTCGGATGCTTGTTTCCGTTCTGGGAAGGACATGGCTTTTGTAGTTCGGACTGGACTGTTCCCATGGGGCACAGGGTCAGCGCTGATTTGCATATCGCCATTGTCTAACCCAGGGTGGTGTGGAGTGGAAAAACTATGGATTTGGGCCCAGATCTTTGGACTGGGGTGAATGTGTGACATTGATCCACATTCTGTCCATCATTGTTGTGTTTGCAGGTACCGCTCTAAGTGTACTGGGGATGCTCAGACGTGAGTACCAGGCACTCCACACCACTGGAATCAAGCTAGCCGGGCTGATGAGAGGTGTTACCTCGAAACCGGGCTGGTCCTCGGATGCTTGTTTCCGTTCTGGGAAGGACATGGCTTTTGTAGTTCGGACTGGACTGTTCCCATGGGGCACAGGGTCAGCGCTGATTTGCATATCGCCATTGTCTAACCCAGGGTGGTGTGGAGTGGAAAAACGATGGATTTGGGCCCAGATGTTTGGACTGGGGTGAATGTGTGACATTGATCCACATTCTGTCCATCATTGTTGTGTTTGCAGGTACCGCTTTAAGTGTACTGGGGATGCTCAGACGTGAGTCCCAGGCACTCCACACCACTGGACTCAAGCTAGCCGGGCTGATGAGAGGTGTTACCTCGAAACCGGGCCGGTCCTCGGATGCTTGTTTCCGTTCTGGGAAGGACATGGCTTTTGTAGTTCGGACTGGACTGTTCCCATGGGGCACAGGGTCAGCGCTGATTTGCATATCGCCATTGTCTAACCCAGGGTGGTGTGGAGTGGAAAAACGATGGATTTGGGCCCAGATCTTTGGACTGGGGTGAATGTGTGACATTGATCCACATTCTGTCCATCATTGTTGTGTTTGCAGGTACCGCTCTAAGTGTACTGGGGATGCTCAGACGTGAGTCCCAGGCACTCCACACCACTGGAATCAAGCTAGCCGGGCTGATGAGAGCTGTTACCTCGAAACCGGGCCGGTCCTCGGATGCTTGTTTCCGTTCTGGGAAGGACATGGCTTTTGTAGTTCGGACTGGACTGTTCCCATGGGGCACAGGGTCAGCGCTGATTTGCATATCGCCATTGTCTAACCCAGGGTGGTGTGGAGTGGAAAAACGATGGATTTGGGCCCAGATCTTTGGACTGGGGTGAATGTGTGACATTGATCCACATTCTGTCCATCATTGTTGTGTTTGCAGGTACCGCTCTAAGTGTACTGGGGATGCTCAGACGTGAGTCCCAGGCACTCCACACCACTGGAATCAAGCTAGCCTGGCTGATGAGAGGTGTTACCTCGAAACCGGGCCGGTCCTCGGATGCTTGTTTCCGTTTTGGGAAGGACATGGCTTTTGTAGTTCGGACTGGACTGTTCCCATGGGGCACAGGGTCAGCGCTGATTTGCATATCGCCATTGTCTAACCCAGGGTGGTGTGGAGTGGAAAAACGATGGATTTGGGCCCAGATCTTTGGACTGGGGTGAATGTGTGACATTGATCCACATTCTGTCCATCATTGTTGTGTTTGCAGGTACCGCTCTAAGTGTACTGGGGATGCTCAGACGTGAGTCCCAGGCACTCCACACCACTGGAATCAAGCTAGCCGGGCTGATGAGAGGTGTTACCTCGAAACCGGGCCGGTCCTCGGATGCTTGTTTCCGTTCTGGGAAGGACATGGCTTTTGTAGTTCGGACTGGACTGTTCCCATGGGGCACAGGGTCAGCGCTGATTTGCATATCGCCATTGTCTAACCCAGGGTGGTGTGGAGTGGAAAAACAATGGATTTGGGCCCAGATCTTTGGACTGGGGTGAATGTGTGACATTGATCCACATTCTGTCCATCATTGTTGTGTTTGCAGGTACCGCTCTAAGTGTACTGGGGATGCTCAGACGTGAGTCCCAGGCACTCCACACCACTGGAATCAAGCTAGCCGGGCTGATGAGAGGTGTTACCTCGAAACCGGGCCGGTCCTCGGATGCTTGTTTCCGTTCTGGGAAGGACATGGCTTTTGTAGTTCGGACTGGACTGTTCCCATGGGGCACAGGGTCAGCGCTGATTTGCATATCGCCATTGTCTAACCCAGGGTGGTGTGGAGTGGAAAAATGATGGATTTGGGCCCAGATCTTTGGACTGGGGTGAATGTGTGACATTGATCCACATTCTGTCCATCATTGTTGTGTTTGCAGGTACCGCTCTAAGTGTACTGGGGATGCTCAGACGTGAGTCCCAGGCACTCCACACCACTGGAATCAAGCTAGCCGGGCTGATGAGAGGTGTTACCTCGAAACCGGGCCGGTCCTCGAATGCTTGTTTCCGTTCTGGGAAGGACATGGCTTTTGTAGTTCGGACTGGACTGTTCCCATGGGGCACAGGGTCAGCGCTGATTTGCATATCGCCATTGTCTAACCCAGGGTGGTGTGGAGTGGAAAAACGATGGATTTGGGCCCAGATCTTTGGACTGGGGTGAATGTGTGACATTGATCCACATTCTGTCCATCATTGTTGTGTTTGCAGGTACCGCTCTAAGTGTACTGGGGATTCTCAGACGTGAGTCCCAGGCACTCCACACCACTGGAATCAAGCTAGCCGGGCTGATGAGAGGTGTTACCTCGAAACCGGGCCAGTCCTCGGATGCTTGTTTCCGTTCTGGGAAGGACATGGCTTTTGTAGTTCGGACTGGACTGTTCCCATGGGGCACAGGGTCAGCGCTGATTTGCATATCGCCATTGTCTAACCCAGGGTGGTGTGGAGTGGAAAAACGATGGATTTGGGCCCAGATCTTTGGACTGGGGTGAATGTGTGACATTGATCCACATTCTGTCCATCATTGTTGTGTTTGCAGGTACCGCTCTAAGTGTATTGGGGATGCTCAGACGTGAGTCCCAGGCACTCCACACCACTGGAATCAAGCTAGCCGGGCTGATGAGAGGTGTTACCTCGAAACCGGGCCGGTCCTCGGATGCTTGTTTCCGTTCTGGGAAGGACATGGCTTTTGTAGTTCGGACTGGACTGTTCCCATGGGGCACAGGGTCAGCGCTGATTTGCAAATTGCCATTGTCTAACCCAGGGTGGTGTGGAGTGGAAAAACGATGGATTTGGGCCCAGATCTTTGGACTGGGGTGAATGTGTGACATTGATCCACATTCTGTCCATCATTGTTGTGTTTGCAAACAGTATATATGCAGCACCAACCGCCAAAGTAATCCAATGAATAGGCATATCGTACTTGTAGCACAGCGCAGATGGAAACAGAACCCCTTTAACAGATGTGGATCTGAGGTAATTAGCAAAAAACACAACCGGGGTGTATTGAAGAGTTCCAGCCCCACAAACCATGCCAGGAGTGAAACAAGAGGTCCTCACCATATATTAGAAGAAAAGGACCATGAAGGCAGAGCACAGGGTGGCAGCGAGGAAAAAAAGGAGAGAGAAAAAAAAACGCTGCGTAGAAAAAAAACAAAATGGCGGCCGCTAGTCAGGAGATGCAATTAGGACCATATCTCATTCAAAAAAACGCATTTTGGAGCAGAAACTTGCCATACGTGGCTGGAGACTTCCGACGGTTAAATCAGTCGTTTTCACACAGAAACACTGCCGTGGAGTCTGCCCTTCAATCCCGAGCGCTGCTCGACGGGATGGAGCATTTCAAGTTGCGGCCATCTTAGACCGCCGCGCCACGCGCTCATCGCTGCCCTTCATTCTTGTCTAGGTGAGCTGCTCCTTGTCTAGAGATGGGATCTGTAGTTCAAGGATAAAACAATAGGCAGAGTTGTGTTCATTTCCTATGTTTTTCTTACCTGCACAGAACACTCCAGCTCTAATGTGCATTCTCTTCATTTATACAGCTCATCCGTCTCTACGAGCTGTACAATATTGGATGACCGCTATTCGATTATACTGAAATACCAGCAAAACTGAAACTTTGCTTTCTGGCTTATTTAAGACAACACTGAGTTTGGTTATGTAAGTTAGTAGTTTCACCAAACCCAGTGTTTACTGTCAGAAACTTGGGGAAGTCTTTAATTCCAACGTATCTTTCAACACTTAGATAAGTCACTGACGCCACTCAGTTTCATTTGAACTATTTACAGGTGATTGTGTTATTGCTTCAGACTTGTCATCTGATTTTACTAATAATTGCTGTGGTATTTTCAAGACATTACTATTGTGCTAGTGCATTCTTGAAGAACAGTCAATTTATCCTAAACGAATGCAAGCTTCTGAAAACAGGGCCATCAGAATTGTATGCAGACTAAGGGCCTGTTTTAGATCTTGGCGGACGTGTTACTCCATCACAGTGGTGACGGGTAACCTATCTGCTGAAATATAAATCCCATAGAATATAATGGTATTTATATTTCGTCGAACGGGATATATCCAACACCGTTGTGACAGAGTAACCCGTCTGCCAAGTTCTAAATCAGGCCCTAAATGAACATGACCATCGAATAAGCATTCCTCAACTCTTATTTGGGAAGCATTGCATGACTTATGTCCAGACTACTTAAAGAATGGCTTGCAAATATAAACAACCTATTGGAAAGCTTTGATCAGCTGCAAACAAAAATACACCAAGAGATGTAAAGAAAATGTGCAGGAAAAGTGTGTGTTAGATGGTAAAAGGGCGAGGGAAAAAAGGCCTCACCGAAATGTTGGTTCAAAATAGCTGTGCTGAAATGGAGTGGCAAAGGATCATGGTCTGAAATGGGGTGTGATTTAAAATGTAGTTTGCAGGTGTATCCACATGGCTAATGGACATCCGCTGTGTTGTAGCTGCACTAATAACAGAACAAGTGTCATGGTTGTGTCAATGCGCAATTAATGTGTTGTACCCAATTATTCAGAGAGACTACATATCAACTCAGTGCTTTAAATAAAAGAAGGCGGTCACCATACCTTTCTAAATGGGAACATTTCCCTGCACACAAATAAACATTTTTCTGATCAGCGATAAATCAAATGAAAGTTCAATACAGTAGTAGTCCGCAATATGCAGTATTTTACTCCTTATTTTTATTAATTCTTGACGGATGCAAACATGGAAGTAGCCATTCGTTAAAGTAGCCAACATTTTCATAGTGGTTGATATTCACCACTAGCTTCCTCAGGGTTACAAACAGAAAACATATGCCACATATTACAAGACCAGCTCAAAGTTATGGCGAAATTCCAATATTAATGCCCAAGTGAGAAAATAAAATTCTAAGCCCAATAAAAGATAAAAAAAATAGTGGTTCAAGAATCAACATCTTAGAATCTTTTGTGCACCCCACATATTGCAGTGAAGTCAGAGTTCATCATACAATATCCTGCTAGCAAGCCACTGTGTAATGTGACAACACACTATGTAAATAAAAGAAGGGTTTCCATACAGGCAATCTGTAGTGTCTCTGTTTCCTGTCAACATGCTTGTATTAAGTGTATGATGCATTAGTAAAATCATTCCGCTTGTTGGTTACCATGTACAGACTAGCGGAACCATCGGTTACATCATGGTATTTACACCGCAATACCTTTACAATGCGGGTATTACACCGCAAGTCATTACAATGACTTGCGCTGGGTAGTGCTCTAACCTAAGGATTAGTAAGATGTACTATTCCAACACCTTCCCTACTTTACATAGACTGGAGTTGGCATAATAAATCATACTATTCCTAAGTCCTGCGCCCTTCAGCGCAAGTCGTTGTGACGACTTGCATTGTAATGCCTGCGTTGTAAAGGTATCGCGGTGTAAACACCCCGATGTAACGTCGTATATTCATAGACTAGCTCATGCTGATTACATGCTGTTGCCGAGTCAACCACAATAATTATGTAGCTCATCCATTCTCTTACCTCTAGTTCAATAAAGACATCTGGTCCTTAGAGAGTAACCTTCACGGACAATGTATTTTGCAGATGCCTTAAAGTATCCCTAACATCTATTGCCGATGCACACACAGTTTCATCTTACCCAAATGTTTTGTGTCAGTCACTGACTACCAAAGGTGAAGATAACGTTATTTTACCTCTAAAACACAATGACCCTTGCATAAATATTCATATGCTAACATAAAATAATCCGAGTTAAGCGTACACCTCTCCAAAGTCCCTCAAATAATGCACCTAACATCAACTGCATATAATCACAGTGTACATGTAAGAAACTTCAACCATGTCCCAATCTATTTATCAAAATAATTGTAATGAACACGCAATGGAAAACTGAAAGAAGCACTGTGCCTTCTGTGTGTGACTTATGTTGCCCACCAATGACCGTTACTTAAAAAATGTGTTATTTTAACAGGCAGCTTAACCCATCTGTTTAAAAGAACAAACACAGGGGCGTGGCAAAGATGGCGCCCAGGTAAGATGTGCCTCACCGTCTCTCGTGCCAGCCATTGGCCTTGACTGTGTCCTGGGTCTCGTCTAGTGACTCAAATTGGCCAGAAGCCCTTGAGGAGAGCGTCACGTCACCCGGGAGAGTCCAGAGTTCTGGCGGAGACTACAGAGGCAGAGAACGACTCCTTCCGTTGGAGCTTCCCGGGGAGGTGTCGGCGTCAACAGAGCAAAGGGGTGCAGTCTCCCGGGCAGAGGAAGCGAGGCCCGGGTCTCCTGCATTGTACCATGGTGGAGTAAACATACAAGTGCCTGGCAGAGAGCGGAGCAGAGCAACGAAAAGGGAAACTTCAGACCAGACCGGAGCGAGGCATGCGGTGCCTGTCGCACAGATGCCCGAGCCACTTACGCAGGATAGGCTGAATCTAGGCCTACCAGGTGAGACAGGACCAGAGTGCGAGTCACGGGGCCCTGGAAGGAGCAGGGGCCTCCCATGATTAAGGCAGCATGCCTAGGAGTCGAAAGTGGGGGTCTGTGGTAGTGTGGAACCGCCGCCCCCCT
The DNA here is from genome assembly GCF_964261635.1 of Lissotriton helveticus. Taxonomy (NCBI): domain Eukaryota; kingdom Metazoa; phylum Chordata; class Amphibia; order Caudata; family Salamandridae; genus Lissotriton; species Lissotriton helveticus. The sequence goes on from NC_136070.1 coordinate 469,242,371, forward strand.
TTTTTCATTTAGAAGACTGCTGGCCCGGGCCCTGCTGCGTCGGGGTCCAGGAAGGTCCAAGTGGGCCTGAGAATGGAGTATGGGCGGTACCTTACAATTGGGACAGGAGAACCCATCTACCTAAATGAGAGCAAAAAGGGTGCATGCCAGGGCCATGGTGGTACAGCGGTGGCAAGGAAAGCTTCCTGCTCCTTTGTAATCAACGGAGCAATTCACAAGCATGAACACACGCACCAGTCACGCCAGAGCCCAACCGGTGGAGGAATCAGAGAGATATGGGCTAGTGAAAGACCCTGTGCAAGTCACGTGGTGGCCTCAAAGTGGGGAGGGGGAACTCTTGGATTCAGTCACCCCATTGGGTAAGAGCTGGGCTCTGTGGAAGCTGTGTCTGGTAGCAACGGGACCCCACAGTTGCCTGGCGGGTGCAATGGCTGCATGAAGGCAGTCTACAAGAACAGTACGTGCTGAGGGAGGCTCCTCTCGCTTGGATTACTTGCATGTAGCTAATTGTCAGGTGAGGGCACCTTTGTCAGGTTGCACCCCAAGATGGCAACCTACTGTGCCAAGAAGGATCGCACCATCAAGAACATGCTCCCTAGCATGAGCTCGGGGGAGATCCAGACCCACAACCGGAACAAATCAGAGACCTACCCGATCAGGTAGCTGAGGAACCAATAACCTGCACCTTTTAGGAAGCATTCCTTATGACCGTCCGGGAGAACCTTCAATCATTTAAGCGAGAACTCTCACAGGATGTTAAAGAGGTCCAGAGGGACGTTGATGCTTTAGGGGATAGAGTTGTGGAACTAGAAGATAAAGAGGGGATCAGGAAGAGACAAAAGTGCTACAGCAAGAGGTTCTCCGCCTCAAAGAGCAACACATAGACTTGCAGTCCCACCTGGAGGATTCAGAAATCAGGTCCCGCCAGAACAATATTCTAATAGAAGGCATGACGTCCAAAGTGGTGGGTGACGACATCTTTGGATTCACCAGGGAACTCTTCCGCCACATCCTCGATGGGCCCTCGGACACTGTCATCCAAATTGATCGGGCCCACTGTGTTGGCCTACCTCAGCCAAACTTATCATCGCCCCCAGACATTCTGGTTGGCTTCATGATTTCCAAGTCGAAGAGGAGATCAAGTGTAAAGCCCACAGTATGCACCTGATTGGCAACCAGCATCAAACCCGACCCTTTACCAGGACTTAGCCGCCCTCACATTACACAAACAGAGAGAGTTCCCCCTGGCCACCACACACCTCCATAGCCATGAGATATCCTATTCATGAGGCCACCCCTTTTGCCTCCTTTTCCGGTGGGAATGGAGACTTTACCACCTACAATAATTGACAGAGACCTGTCGAGTGCAGGATCTGCCTGGGGAACAATGCAATCAAGGCCTCTCGCCCCCCCTACTGGAGAAGCGACCAGCATGATGGCGGAGACAAGGCTCGCGCGGAACAGCGAGCCGACCCGGAGGAGACCACCAAATCCGGCAAGCAGCTTTGGAGGCGGTACCAACAGCATTGGCAAAACTGGACGAATCTTGAAACCCTGGGACACTCTACAGCACTACATAAGAGACCTTGGGCTGGCCAGCGTGCAGGGGAGACAGGACCACTGGCCGCATGCAGGACCCCACTAGGCTGGCCATACAGCTTTATTTGGCTACAATACTGAAAGTAAGCAGATGTTCCACCTCTCATGTTATCTTTGTTAATTTTTGTTTCTTATGTTATGTTTGGGGTTTACCCTCACCTCACATGGGGTACAATGACCAACATGTGGCTGGGTGGCGATGGGCTCAACGGAATCCACTGACACTGCTGGGCTCAGGGGCTGCGACACTACGGGGGTCATATAACTTCTCCCAACTTCTCTGCCAGACACTTCAGTTAGAATCCTTACACTCAATGTGAGGGGTCTTAATAACTCGATTAAGTGCAGGGCAGTACTTGCATATCTGGAGAACTCAGGGCGGACATCTGCCTGTTACAGAAGACCCACCTGCTCGCTGGAGACTGTCACCACCTTAGATCCTGCGCCTTTCCCCAACAATTTTTCTCATTGTTCCCCTCTAAAATAGCTGGAGTTGCCATATTGGTGGCACCTTCCTTCCATGGGACATATAAAGGTTTTATATAGCGCTGGCTAGACCCGGAGGTAGCAGAGTGCTTTACATGAGCTTCAGATCATAGTTACAGGTTACATCATTACAAAGGTTACACAGTTATTAGAGCATGGCAACATAGTTACTTGTAAGGTCGAGATAAACAATAAGCACAAATACGTAAGGGGAAAAGCAGGCAAGGGGAAAGATTATGGGGAGGAGGGAAGTTGCTGGGGAAGTAGACAGGTAATGAAGGCGGGAAAGAGGAGGGGAGGGTGAAGGACACCGCATGGAAAGAGGAGGGGAAGGGCGACGGGGACACAAACCGGTAGACGAGTCAAAGCAACGTCCAAAGTCCAGTAAGCTGTGATCCCATGGGAAGTGGTATCACTTTCCTATCTCTGTTATGGGAGGCTCCCTTTACGCAGTGGGCTCTCTCAGAGAGGTCTCTGAGACTCCAAGGCCTACACACTGGATTCTTCCCCAAAAAGAGGAGAGGGAGTGCTTTGGCAAGGGGTGCCATACCGTACCTCAGCTGTGAGTGGCTCCCTTGACGCAGTGGACTCTCTCAGAGGGTTCGCTGAGACTCCAGAGTAGAAATATTGGATCTTTCCCCAACAAGGGTAGAGGAGTGCTTAGTCAAAGGGCACAAAGGACAGGGGGCAAGGCAGACTAGCAGGCAAGGTGAGAGATTCAAGGGAGAGAGGATAGGAGCTAGGGAGGTAGACAAAGAGAGAAAGAGTACTAAATGAGAACAAATTTAATTATTGAGTTATTATATAGTGCTGGCTAGACCCGAAGGAATCAGAGCTCTTTACATGAGGAACAATAATATTGCAATTTACGTCAGTTAAAAGTTACATAAGTATCAAGAACAGCATTTAAAGAACATAGGGGACAAGGTGAATGGAGCAAGGAAGGGTAAGGGGATAGGGTAAAGGGGTAGGAGGAAGATAGGACGTAGAGACGAGTGGAAAATCTGTCCAAGGTCCGGCTGGGTAGGTGACGGCAGGGGGGGAGTCCACAACCCATCTCCTCTTTAGCTATATGGTAGCTCAACCGGGCATCAGCCAAATCGCTAGGTCTCCACAGTCTGGGGTAAGTTCCGCAGGTTCCAAGTCCCGATGTGTAGGCAGGTTAGGGAACAGGTTCAAGGTCTGGTCAATGTCCAATTGTTGTCCCAGGGAAGTAAAACAACCTGTAGGGGACCACTATGGAAGCCATCTTGGGGTCAGGCAGGGGACTGTACTGTACACTGGTACACTGGTGGCCATCCTAAGGTCAGGCATCTGGCAAGTAAAGTCAATATCCAGGACAGCGGCCGCCAGAGAATAACAAATCCTGCTTGCACACACCATCACACGCACAGACATGCACAAGCACACACAAATGTGAGCACACACTCTCATATGCGCACTGACGCAAACACAGAAGCACATATACAGAAACATCTAAAAACACAACACATAAAATCCAATGCTCTAATACAAAAACGCCCAAATACATGCACACACAAACACCATCACATGCACAGACATGCACAAGCACACACAAATGCGTTCACACTCTCATACATGCAGACACGCACACACACACAAAGGAACACATACTGAAACTATCAAAAACACAAGCACACATACAATCACATGCTCCAGAACAAAAATACCCAAGGACATACACACAAATACATGCACACTCACACCATCACACGCACAGACATGCACAAGCACACACAAATGTGTGCACACACTCTCAAATGCGAACAGAGGGTGCACACAAGCACGCATACAGAAACATCCACATGCACAAGTACATATACAATCCCATGCTCTGATACAAAAACACTCAAATACATGCACACGCCATCACACGCACAGACATAAGCACACATCCAGAAACATCTGCGCGCACAAACACAAGCACACATAGAATCACATGCTCTAATACAAAAACACCCAAATATATGTCCACACCATCACACGCACAGACATGCACAAGCACACACAAATGTGAACATAGTCTTTCATACACGCACAGGCGCACACACACACGTGCGTCCACACACACACCCTCATACATGCACAGACACACACACAAAAGCATTCCCATGAAACATTTCTCCAGGACTGCCGCAGCATTGATGGCACAAAATGGAAGGTTTGGACAGACTAATGAAAGAAGGCTAGTTGTACACGCACTTATTGCGACTGCTGCATCCTCCGCTCCATTATGCAAAGTAGTGTCTTTATGGGCGAGCCGTATCCACATCTAATATTGCTAGTCCCCCATGCATCATAGCTGTGGGGCACTGAAGTGGGCTCCGAGGTCTTTGCCCTGCCTTGCTGCCCATCACACGCTGACTTTTGTCTGCCTCATGGTTGGAGCCTCCTAACAGACAGTGCAGAGGAGGGCCAGCTCCCAACTCGCGTCTCCGTCCCAAGGAGCCGCCATCTTTTTGGTGTAGCAACCCCAAGGACTGCAGGGAGAGATCACCAGAGGTATTGCAGAAGAGGATTCCCGGAAAATGCAGGCTGTAAAGTGCCCGCTTTCAAAGGGGGGCATTTATTATGCATTTGAGCAGCGTGTGGTCAGCGCTAACGTCAGTTTGCCTACCGGCGGGTGCGGTCCCTAAAGCCAGTCCAGCCGCGTAGTAAGTCATGGGTCAGGATCGCAGCCCCTCCCCCCTCAGGCACACTCATATCTCACAGAGGGCACAAGCCAGTAAAGTCCGTAGATGGGAGTTTTGTTCCCCCAGCGTGCAGCCAGCAATACTACTCCTCAGGGAGGGGGCATGGGTGATGAGAGTCCCATTAGTTGCTTGGGGCCTCGTCTAGCATATGACAGAGAGGTGCATGGTGCACAGGATGTCTGCCATATACAGGGTGTACGTTGCCATGCAGGACCCACCAGATGCCACAGAGTCTCAGCAGCTCGCAGGGTAATCAGGCAGAGTCAGCGGTACCGATGTCGGCACAGAGACATGGAAACGCCGGAGCCCTGTCCTGCGAGAGGCATGTATGAGTGAAGGAACTTTTTGCCACAAGGAAAGAACTGACACTCACAACAGCTATAGAAATACATACAGCCACACTTTTATTTTCATTGTCCCTACCTCCAGTGACCCCCTCTACTATGCACTGGTGCTTACACAACACCATGCTACATCATCAGGATGTCATAACGCAGATTAAGCAAGCAATCAAAGACTACTTAATATATAATGACACCCCAGTGCTTTTGCAGGCTGTGTTGTGGGAGACACTCATGGCAGCAATACGGCGTAAACTAATAGCGATTTCAGCAGTGCATAATAAAATTTGCAAAGAAAAAAGGGAAGATCTTATGAAACAAATGAAAGAGCAAGAACGCATTCACCAATGCACAGGCGCTCCCAAGAAGTGTGGAGCCTGTTATCTAACATTCGCTCCCAGTGGCAGCCATAGAGTTAGATCGAGTGGAGTATGCAGCTCTCTGCGTATGCCATTCTTTTTATGAAGGTGGGGACAGATGTGGCCATCGCTTGGCTAATAAGCTGCCAGCTAGATGACAGGAACAGGGTTTACACTCGATACAGATAACAGGGGGACCTGGTAACAGTTGACATGGCCATGGCGAACATCTTCAAAGATTTCTACTCTCACTTATTCACAGATCAAACTTTAGACCCCACTGATGGTGCCCGGTACCTTCAGTTGGCATGAACAGCACCCCTCACCCCAGACCAATCTGCACTCCTAGACGGGGAGATTTGCATAGAGAAAGTCATACCAGCCATCTCTCGGCTTAAACCTGTGAAGTCACCCTGGCCCGACGGGTGACTCTGGGCTTTTACAAGTCCTTCTGTCCTATCCTAGCGCCCATACTGATGTGAATTTTTAACTCCTTCGCAGACCCTGGGGCATCCCGGAGTCAATGCTGATGGCTTCCATAGTGGTCCTCCCAAAGCCAAGTACGGGCAAATCGCAATTGAGTATCATAACACTTAGACTTAGTTGACCCAGACCTGACTGGCTTTATCCCCCGGAGACAGAAAAGCAACAATACTAAGCACATTTTGCATATAATTGAAAATACTTCACACGCTCAAGGGGAATACATGCTGCTTGTGGTTGGCATGGAGAAGGCCTTCAATAGGGTCCATTGGCCCTATCTTGAACAGGTCTTACTCATTTAGGTTTTGGGGAAAAATGTAAGACACAAATCCTCAACTGTCACCACGCACCCACAGCGATGGTCCGAATCAACAGCTACACTTCCATGCCCTTTCTGATAAACAAGGGCACAAGCCAGGGATGCCCACTGTCTCTCATACTCTTCGCTCTTCACATGGAGCCAATGGCCCAGAGAACACATGAACACCTCAAAATCATGGGAGAGTAATTCGGAGGTGAGCTCCATACCATCAGCTTGTACGCAGATGGTGTGATTGTGACAGACCGGCTATAGCCTCACAAGCCTTCTTGGGAGTGCTTGGGTCCTTTGAGGATGCTTCAGGTTTCCAGAGCAATGTTGGGAAGTCACAGACACTTAGGGGCCCATTAGGATATCGGTCGGATCGCCACTGCCCGCCCGTCATATTACTATGGTGGGGGGGACTGCGGGAGACCGAAAGACCGCCTGCCGCTTTTCCGCCTGGTCAACAAGTTGACCGGGCGGAAAAGAGTTTAATATGGTGGCTGTGCCTATTAGACACCGCCAGCCATTTTAGGATAGGGGCAGATACATGCCTTTCCGGGCGGCATTACCACCACGCAAAGGCATGCAGGGATTGCTTGTGGGGGCCTGCTGCGGGCCCCCAGGGACTCTGCGGGGTGGGGGGTGTACATGGGGGGTACCTATGGTACCCCCCTGCAGTTCCATGCACAACATGGCAGGCACCGTGCGTTGCCTGCCATGTTGTGCATTGAAGTGCACGACAGGCCTTCCTGGCATTGCAGCGGGTGGTGCTGAGTGCACCGCCCGCCACAATGACAGGTATGCAGGATGCGCCCGCCAATTTGGCGGGCGCATCCTAATGGCCCCCACGGGACCCCCGCCCTTATGGCGGCTGGTCCCATTTCACGATAGGATGGCAGGCGGACAAAGTCGGCCCGCCATCCTAATGGGCCATCCTAATGGGCCCCTTAGCCTCTCTCTGCTGCCACCGCTAGTGAAACAATTGGCAAACCAATATCCCATTCAGTGGTAACTGAGACAATTCCGTAGCTGGGGATCAACATGACCACGACCACGTGGTCATTTGCTCGGGCAAATGCATAATGACTTTGGGAGATGAAAGCGCCATCAGATTTCCTGACTGGGAAGGATAGCAGCAACGAAAATGACTACCCTCCCCAAGATACTGTACCTCTTTCAGACCCTTCCCCTGCCTCTGCCCCAGGTACAATTGCCAAACTCCAAACAGAATTCTCACCATTTATTTGGCAGGGCAGGAAACAGCGCGTGAAGAAGACTCTTAGCTACCTACCTCCGGAGGCTGGGGGTCTGGATATCACTGATCTTCAACTATATTACCAGGTGGAGCAGCTATGCTACCTGGCCAAGTGGAGTTGAGCAGAGTCCGAGAAGCACTGGCTGGAACATCCCTATGGAAGATCCCCTTCTTCATGAAGACGCACAGACCAAGGGATTCCCGATCATGCGGGTGACTATGACAGCCTGGGACCAGAGCAGCATTAGACATGGACTGACCACCTTCCTATCGCCTATGACCCTACTATTCGACAACCCAGACTTTGCCACAGGGGCAGAGGGAGAGGGGTTTGCCGAGCGGAGACAATCAGCCTGCTGCTTAATTGACCACCTATTCGATACTGAGGGTATGCTCTCCTTCCCCCAAATACAAGAAGCGTATGGGCTTCAAGAGTCAGAAAGACTCCACTATTTACTATTACAACATTGAATTGTACACCTACAAAATAAACCTAAAGCACAACGGCACCTTACACAATATGAGAGATGGCTTCTATCTACAGCATTAGATAAAGGCATAATCATATGCATTTCTGATCCAATTTCATAGGCATGCATACAATTCTGGACAGGGGAGGTCGGAGGACATACTGGGGAGGTCACGAAGTGCCAAGGAATGGGGAGAGATATCATACAGAGCTAGACACACTGCCAGCAGCAATGCCCTCGCCGAAACACTCACAAAAGTCGCCACATATTGGTATTATAATCCAGCAAGACCACACAAAGTATGAACTGTTGGCGAGGATGCCGGATGCAGGGGACCCTGATGCATATTTTATGGGACTGCCCGCAATTCCAGAAATACTGGTCGTAGGTGCCCTCCGACAAAGATATGCATCTAAAAACCCAACTGCCACATTGCCCCACATTCACACTCCTGGGTATTCCAAACCCACTAAAATACCCCTTGAAATCTTGACATGGGTGGCAAATCTGCAAAGCATTGGGAGCATCCCTTCAAAACATTCTCAGCTTCTGGGGCTCCCGGCAGACTCCTACACACACTATTTGCGTTCATAGGTTATAGCATATTTTCGGAATGGAAAAGATCACATAAACCCTAGCTGGGCAGGGAGCCTCATTCGGGGACCTGTGGCACCCATACTTGTCCCTGCTCGCAAAAGATTTCTGGACATTGACATGCCCAAGATATCGCAGTCTATTGCGTCTATCTGAGATGAACCAGCCACTGTAGTACTGGAAAATATCGAGAAAGGCCACACTTACCAATAGCCCAATAACATTACCAAATAACCAGTCAGTTGGCAGTGAAGAAATAGCAATCGTTTATTAACAAACAGACTCTGCGGAGAGGAGCCCCCTCTTCCACACCAAAATTAGTGCACCGAGAAGACTGACTATTTACTCATGAGACAAGTCATTTATACCTTAGTTACATTACATGAAATAACCATATTTGGCAACCTCCCAATAGGTACAGGATCTTAAGGAAGAACCATATATGGCACACAAAGCCTGCTCAGAAGTCTGTTTCTGCTATTATTGGGAAGGTCAGAAAGGGTAACTCCCTTTCGTCTCGGTACATGGGAGTAACAGCCTGGCGCCGGCAAGAATGTGCTTATCACTTCTGAAGCCAGATGCGATCTTGGGCCTTCGAGCAGAGAAAAACATTGTGAATTCAGCTGTCCTGTAACTCAACTTATTGGGACTCGCTCATTAACATGAAAAACAACACGTAATCACTACCCAGGCCCGAGTCGACAAATGCAAAATGGCGTTAGTGTGGTTTCGTTATTTAAATAACGTTGAATATACGTGTATGCAGCTACATCAGGCTAACAATGTCATATTAGTAATGACAGAAACGGAATTCTGTACCACAGAACCGCCCTTTTAGCATGATATATCTAAATTAATCTTCAAAGATACCCTCATCTATCTGCATCAAATCTCGAATTTCCTGTTGCACCATCTGAGATTTTTCCTTCTTCGAGGGGGCGGTACCAGGGCAGAGGACACTTTCCTGGCACAATAGGAACAACAGGCAGGCCCACCATGTATGCATAAGCAACATGTGAACAGGACACTCAATATACCTACTAATACCATTAATATCTTCCATCCCCAGGCTGATAGTAGGCCCCAAGACCAGCCGGAGAGGGACCAACTCCCTGTATCAGTATGTATTTATGCTGCTAAACGGTGTAATTTCTGAATGGCTAAATGGACAGAGGGGGCAGAATCAGGAATGTATAAACAACAAGAGCTTCCGATGACCCGACAAGCTCCTCCTCGATCTGCTAAGATAACGTCTAGCACCATACGATTTTGAAGAGAAACAAGTCTCGTAGCCTGAAGCTCTACGGTCAAATTTGGTAATATACCAGCAGTGGTATTAATGACTCTTTCAACTACTCTGGATAACCGCCTCACCTCCTTGCTTGTCATTATGGGTCCCCAAATGGGAAATACTCCCTTTACTATATCCACGAAATGCTGCTCTGGGGTATCAGTTTGATCTACTTCTGACATATCCAATTCTCTTTTATCAAGTCTTATTAGTGACCCTTGTCCATCTAACCGATGATCCTTATGATAATTCGAGGGAGCTGTATATACAGGGGGATACAGGAAGGATAGATAACAACGGTCCATACACCCCCGGGGAAGCCAAGTATAAGCGTTCTCTTCACAAACAAAATAAATATTCGAGGGTGTTATCAATGGTGGACTACTAAAGGTACGCAATCGATAGGTGTAATTGCACCGACTGTCTCCTACCGGGATATGTCATGTTCCTTGTACACAAAAGGCTGAGGTGCTATTTAATACGGGCACGGGGATTGGCTTGTCGTCTGTAACATTTCGATACTGGAAGTCTTGAAAATACTGCGTGAAATTAAATTCGGCAAAATCCAATATCTCTGTTTTCAACCATGTAACATTCTCATATTCGGTTTACATATTCATGCAAGCCTTGGGGTCCAAGGACCCCTCCCGATTATTTCCCTGTGGGTCAAAACCTTGGTGTACTTCTATATAAGTCAAAATCATCTTGTAATCCCTTTCAGTATATCGAGAGGTATCTACAATGTAATGTAAGTACATCATACAAAATAATTTAAACCAGGCTTCACAACTTCCTAGATAGGATAATGGCAATGAGATAAAGAGATCGTGTCGATGCATTACAGAGGGTAGCAGACCGCAAACCCAACCATTGGTCGTATTGGTAGCACTGTGAGTCTGATGCAGCATTTCTACGAATACATTCTTAACATAGGTCTGACGATGTCTTTCTTTATGAGGGGCTAACGTAAAGAAATGGTGCTCTATTGGCGGGGTAGGAGTCCCTATCACTGTATGCATAGAGTGATGAAATTCTAGATATAAAAACACACTCATTATTATAATAAACAACACTGCAACGGTTATTACGAAAGAAACCTTCACTCTGGTTGTCCATGATGAAGACATAGGTATATAAATGGGCATATATCGAGGAGCAAGGGGACGCTCCTCCTCAGGAATAAATCGACCAAAAGGGTACATTCTAACTAGAGTCCAAACTATTCTAAAAAATGAAGTTCGTCATGCCAGAGGGTGCTTCTTTCCTGTGTCCGTCTAGAGCCTCACAGGCAGGCTCCTATCGTTCATCAAAAAGGAACAAAGAGCTAGATATAGGTAAATCTATTTTACCACTTCTTAAATACCGAATTTTACTGATTTGGTATTTAAGAAGTGGTAAAATAGAGGGGGGAGATGTAGGTAATTCCACATGTGGAATTACCGAATCGGTAAAATTCGGTATTTACCGGTATTTCCTATTGATTCCTATGGGCTTCACAGCCCATAGGAATCAATGGGAAATACCAATTCGGTAATTACCGAATCGGTAAATACCGAATTCTGCAAGGGTGCAGGGGGTGTCACTTTGACACCCTCTGGCACCCCAGAAATTGACATGTGCGCCATGTGGCACACAGACATGCCCTAAGGGCATGTCTGTCTGTCACATGGCATAGGTGTGCATGCACACATGTGCATGCACACCTGGATTCGGTATTTTAACACCCAATTGGATTGGGTGGTAAAATACCGAATTTGTAGGGCCATTGGGACTCTGAAGAGTCCCACCTACATCTGAGATTTACAGAATCGGTAAAAATACTGATTCGGTATTTTACAGAATCGGTAAATTTACCGAATCTGCAAATTTACCGATTCTGTAAAAATGTGCCCCTACATCCCAAAAACCCATTTACCGGTCGGTAACGGCCGAAATCGGCCGTTACCGGTCGGTAAATGGTTCCTACATCTGGCCCAAACTCTTTTGTCGATTATTTTCTCCCACTACAACCTGGGCCCCTTTTTCCTTTGTTTCTCAGTCTTTCTTTCTGAACAGAGCAACACAAAATTCCAGCTCTCAACGGGTTCAGTCCAGTGTCTCGCTCAGTACCCCCAAGATTCTCTAGCAATTCCCTACCACTAAAGTCTTTCCCTATCTCCTACAATTATTGGGGGTACCGTGTCGGTTTCTGGGCCGCAGGTTGTATCGAGCCTAACCTGGCAATTCTTGATCACTGAACAAAACAGATGAGAAAGCATCCAAGGTGCCAGATTTTCCATGAACTTTTTGTGCAACAACTGGAGCAACATATTCAGAGGCCAATTCAACACTTGTTGACGCGGCCTATCTCGTGCCCTTTGCTCCCCTTTCTTGCCCTTCGATTTCTTGGGCGTCAGAAAAAGCAACCACACAAGGAACACTTTCACCTTCCTGGGTCAATATTCCTTCTGGATTCAGACGATCAAAAGAAAGGGGAGTGGCACCTTTTTAACATGAGCAACATGGATACAGTGCTTCCATCCGGTCACTTTCATCGCTGTTCGGGTGGCCAGCAAAAACGGTTTCGTCCACCTAGGCTCAAGGCTCAATTTCCGCTGATAATTTTTCACCATTACCCACTGGCCGGGCTCCAACCGATGTCCCGAACCCTCCGGCAGGGGCTGCAAAACATCAGATACCTGTTGATGGATAAAATGGAGGTCTTTAGTCAAGGCATACAAATAATCTAATAATCTGACACCATTGAATAATCTATTTCACTAAAACTTCTCGGACGAGGAACACCCCAAACATTAGCCGGTCGTCCAAAAATAACCTTGTACGGGGACAGACCTGAACTGGACTGGGGGGTCATGCGCAAAGACATCAAAGACAAGGGCAACGTGTCTGGCCACCGCAACCCGGTACTTTCCTGAATTTTAGCCATTTTCAACTTCAAGATCCCAGTATATTTCTCGACTAACCCAGCAGACTGAGGATGTCGAGCAGCATGAAATTTATGTTTTATGTGTAATCCATTACAGATATGTCTGATAAGATCAGCATTAAAATGGGTCCCGTTGTCCGACCATATGACCCGAGGGACCCGGTATCTTGGGAAATACCCCTTTATTAGGGCTCTAGCAGTTGCTAGTGCTGTATTTTCAACGGTAGGGTAAGCTTCTACCGACTTACTGAATGCACAAACCACTACCAGGACATACTTCAGATTATTCACTTTCTCCAATTCGATATAATGCATTTGGAGCACCTCAAAAGGTAAAGAGGGTGGTGCAAAATTCCCACTAAGAACAGGTTCTCTTCCTCCAGGATTGTATTGTAAACAAACCATGCAATGTTGGACCAGATGGGTGGCAGTTTTCAAGATATTGGGATTATTCCAAACTGGGTCCAGTTAATGACAAATTCCCTTTGCTCCTATATGTACATTCCCATGGGCCATAGTTACTACCGCATTGAGAAAAAGCATTGGGAAGCATCCATCGTTGCTTCTCACTTAAATCAACCCAGCAGCCATTATCATCCAACCTCCCTACTTCATTCTCCCACCGGGCCAATTCAGCAGGGGTAGCTTCCTTCTGTATCTCTCGGACACTCTCCATGGTGTTATCGAACATATCAGACTCCTCCACCCACCTGGCTGAATTTACATACATCGGGGACATTTTAGATTTAGCAGTGACTTTTGCAATTTGGTCTGCGAAAGCATTTCCTTCTCCCACAGTATCCACTGTGGCTTTATGACCACTACATACAACAATTGCTACCTTCCGGGGCAAGGTCAACGCAGTTAACAATCTTAATATCAAAGGGCCATGTTGTTTCCGTTGGCCATGAGAAGTGAAGCACTCCCTTTCCGCCCACAGCTTCCCAAAACTATGAGTTGTCATCTACAAAATCTGGGCGTCTTAGATCCATCTCAGAAAGGCTTCCGCGCAGGCCATAGTACAGAGACAGCTCTGTTAGCGATGGTAGAACATCTGCGGAAGTTGTTGGACTTAGGGCAGACGGCGGCACTGATCCTTTTGGATCTCAGTGCCGCTTTCGACACTGTTTCCCACACTGTCCTTCTCCAACGTTTAAAAGAGGCTGGTGTGGAGAGCACAGCTCTCGAATGGTTTCGCTCATTTTTGGCTGAGCGTACTTTTAAGGTTTCTACTCCTCCATTCGAATCTGTTTCTTGCCACATCCCTCAAGGGGTCCCGCAGGGTTCGGCACTTAGTCCGACCCTGTTTAATTTATATGTGCAGCCGCTAGCTGCTGTTGCTAAAAAATGGGGTTTAACCATGGTGTCATACGCTGATGACACTCAGCTAGCGGTGGCACTAAATGGGGACATGATGATTGAAGCCTCTAAGTTCCAGGCAGCCCTTAAGGACGTGGCTAGTTGGATGACAGATAACTGTCTCCAACTTAATGCTTCTAAAACCGAAGTTCTAGTCCTGGGCAAACAGGCTCATTTATGGGGAGACTGTTGGTGGCCAGAGGAATTGGGCCAAGCACCTACTCCGGTGACAGAGGTAAAGAATCTGGGCATTTGGCTGGACTCAAATCTATCTTTTACCCCCCATACGAAAAGAGTTGCGGGGACCTGTTTTGGGGCTCTTCAGAGCCTTAGACCTATTTTTAAGTTTTTTGATGCCTCTACTAGGCAACTCATTCTCCAAGCTGTGATTTTGTCCAGATTGTACTATGCCAGCTCCCTTCTCCTAGGTGTCAACCAAGCTGAACTGACTCGGCTTCAACGCGTGCAGAACGCGGCAGCCAGAATGTTGGTCGGCTTGCCTAAATTTTGCTCCGCTAGGCGTACCATCTCCGATCTACATTGGCTGCCCGTTGGGCAGAAGATTAAGTTCAAAGCCTTGTGCTTGGTGTTCAAGATCCTAAAGGCTGCCTCGCCCCCCATTCTTGTTCTAGCTATCTCCTATTACACCCCGGCCAGAGCATTACGCTCTACTGGACAATTCTTGGCTAAGATTCCTCGCTTTAAAAAAGCCAGAATTGGCGGCCGTTCTTTTGGTGTTCTGGCAGCAAAACTTTGGAACTCACTCCCTGTTAACATCCGTTCCATTCCCGACCTGCTGCCTTTCAGGAAAGCCGTGAAGACATTTCTCTTCACCTTGGTTTAATAGTATTCTGTTTCTGGTATGGTCCTCCACTGTGTTGTGTTGTTCTGTCCACCATAGCGCTGGGACGCCGCTTGGCTGTGGCAGCTACGCGCTTTACAAATAAAAATAACATAACATAACATAACATGAGCCACGCCAAAGGCATACTGGTTATCTGTATAAATGTTTACCTCCAGTCCCTCACTTAGCTCACATGTCCGTAACAGGGCTATTAGCTCAGCTGCCTGTGTAGAATGATAGGGAACTTGAGACATTTCAACTACAATGCGCAGGGTGGTGATTGCGTATGCAGCTGTCGTCGTGCCATCTGGTAATTTAAAACAAGAACCATCCACATACAACTCCCCTTGGGGGTCAGATAGGGGTGTGTCTGTGAGGTCCACCCATCCCTTCGTTTCTTCTTCTGTCCGAAATATACAATCATGTATGTCATTATTTGGTTCATCCGAAGGGAGGAGTAGTAACGTGGCTGGAGTGGCATTATATATATATATAGTAATATGAGGGGCAAACAGAGGCAATTCATATCCAGTAAGACGTGCACTCGTAAGGTGCTGTGTCTTCGTTTTATTCAAAAGTGTGTCAATAGCATGCGGTACCATCACTGTGAGGTGAGGTCAGAATTTAACAGTCCTTCCGACTGCCTAAAGGCCACCGCCACCGCGGCAGTAGCCCTCAGACAGCTAGGAAGTGCTCTAGCGACATGATCCATTACTGCTGAAAAATAAGCACAAGGTCTTTGCTTACCACCAAATCCTTGCGTTAACACTGAAAGAGAACAACCATCCACCTCGTGCACGTAAAGTTCAAAAGGTTTTCGGTAGTCAGGAGTTCCTAAAACAGGTGCAGAACAAAGAGCAGTTTTCAAAGAATCGAAAGCTTTCTGTCACTCATCCATCCAAGGTAAGGGTTCATGCACTTCTTTCGTAATCAGATATAACAGTGGTTTAGTAAGAAGAGAAAAATTAGGAATCCACTGGCGACAGTAAGAGGTTATGCCAAGAAATGCACGAACGTTTCGTTGAGTACGAGGAACAGGCATGTTAAAAATAGTAGACACACGTTAGACACACGTTCAGGAGTCAACTTCTTCCCCTCTTTCGACAGTAGATGACCACGGTAGGTCACCTCCTGTCAACAATATTGAAATTTAGAAAGAGATACTTTATTTACATGGGCTGCTAAATGAGACAATAATTTAACCGTAGCTTCTTTGCAACCCTCCTCCGTATCAGACGCCACCAACAGGTCATCTACATACTGGAGAAGGACATTTCCTGAGGGTAGAGTCAATTCATCCAAAATTACCTTCAAAGCCTGACAATAAATACTAGGGCTTTCTGTATAGCCCTTAGGAGCACGGCAAAATCTAAAGCTACGGCCTGATAACGAGAAGCTGAAAATATGTCTACTCTCAGGGTGTATAGGAATGCTGAAGAAAGCATTCTTTAAATCAATAACTGAGAAAAATTTAGCAGTAGGGGGAATCATAGTAAGTATCATTGTATTACCTGAGAACACTGGATATTGTGGTACTACCACCTTATTAAGCTCCCGGAGGTCAATTACAAAGCAGTACGTATCAGCATAATCAGGACTGCTCCCTATAGGAGCCTTCTTCAAAATTGGTAATATGGGGCTGTTACATGTGTTAGAAGCTGTCTCTTCCACCACGCCCTTGTCTATCAAATCCTGTATTATCAACATTATTGCTTTTTCTCCTGCCGGGGAGATTTTATACTGTGGAATACGAGGCAACCGAGCATTGGGTTTTAACGTGATGGAAACTGGTGGAATATTCAATAAGCCTACATCAGTATCACCAGTTGCCCACAGCGTAGGAGGAATGGCCGCCAGTTCCGGAGGGAGCTGGTCGTTTTTCATGACATTCTGTTTGGTTTATTGTTCTGGTGACTGAACTGTCAAATATACTCCATCCGGAGAACAATAATTCTTAGTGTGCATTTTTTTTAACAAATCCAATCCCAATAAATTTTCCCCACATTGCGATGTCAACAAAAATGGAGAATCTACTGTAACTAGGCCTATTTTAAATGAGAGTGGCTTTGAAATGGGGCTTACTTCTGGAATACCAGAAAATCCAACTGAAACATTATTATGCCCGGACAGAGCAGCCCCATGGACCAATGAATGAGCAATCGAACTATTCATTGCACACGTGTCCACTAAAAAGTTTTCAGACACTCCCATTATTTGTCCTTCAACGTAAGGCCCCTTTTGGTCCACGGGTACTGACACTTGGCCCCTTCTCTGTCCGTGGCTGTCCTATGCCTAAAAATATCCATCTGATTCATCCATTCCATTATTTCCATTGTAATACTGCTTCCCATTGGTATTATCAAAATAATTCCCTCTGGACTCACCTCGTACCACTTCCTCTCTTTTCAGATCGCCTCGATCAACACCACCCCATCCTCTTCCTCTACCTCTGCCTCTCACAGCTCCATTCTGTGCTGAAAAGGAAAGGACACTGAGCTCGCCAGTGCCCTTCCTGCTTACAATAAGCACACTGATTCTGGCCCAAAGCAACAGCCGAACCTCCTCCTTGCCTGTCCCTGCCCCTCTTGGAACAAACCCCCTTCCTCCTCCTTCATTTCTGCCACGTCCCCGGGCCACCTGTTGTAATAATATACAAGCTTTAAGATCCTTAGGGCCAGATGTAGGTTGCGGACAGAGCAGCTCCTGGGACCAATGAATGAGCAATCGAACTATTCATTGCACCCGTGTCCACTAAAAAGTTTTCAGACATTCCCATTATTTGTCCTTCAACGTAAGGCCCCTTTTGGTCCACGGGTACTGACACTTGGCCCCTTCTCTGTCCGTGGCTGTCCTATGCATAAAAATATCCATCTGATTCGTCCATTCCATTATTTCCATTGTAATACTGCTTCCCATTGGTATTATCAAAATAATTCCCTCTGGACTCACCTCGTATCACTTCCTCTCTTTTCAGATCGCCTCGATCAACCCCACCCCATCCTCTTCCTCTACCTCTGCCTCTCACAGCTCCATTCTGTGCTGAAAAGGAAAGGACACTGAGCTCGCCAGTGCCCTTCCTGCTTACAATAAGCACACTGATTCTGGCCCAAAGCAACAGCCGAACCTCCTCCTCGTCCTGTCCCTGCCCCTCTTGGAACAAAGCCCCTTCCTCCTCCTTCATTTCTGCCACGTCCCCGGGCCACCTGTTGTAATAATACACGAGCTTTAAGATCCTTAGGGCCAGATGTAGGTCACCCAATACCGGTCGGTAACGGCCGAAAATCGGTAATTTCGGCCGTTACCGACCGGTATCCATGCAATGAGATGTAGGAGTGATTTTTTTTCCGATTCGGTAAACATGAGTCGGTATAATTCCGACTCGGTAATTATGAATGGGTATAATTCCGATTCGGTAAATAAGAGGCGTTTTTTTACCGAAGCGGAATTTACCGATTACATATTTACCGAATCCTTATTTGCCGAATCGGTAAATAAGAAACGGTAAAAAAATGGCCATGGAGATGTAGGAAACCCGAAAAATACCGAATTCACGGAAAATCGGTATTTATGAGTCGGTATTTACCATGGATTGAATGCAGATGGTAACCAGGTGAAGGCAATAACAAGAGTCCCAAAATGCAACAGTGGAACCAGAATGGCGGCTTTCTACGTCATTGCAAGGTGGCAGAGACTACAGGCAGCAGAAGAGAGGGAATGGCAAAGGGAGGAACAAGTGTACAGGCAGAGGATAACACTGTTCCAACTGACAGAGCCTGAAATACTCCAGAGGTACAGGCTACATCCCCAAACCATCAAGGACTTGATCAGGGACCTACACCCACTCCTGCAGCACCCAACACCCAGGGCCCACGCCATCCCACCCCATGTGCAGGTGCTGTGTAGCTTACATCTGCTTGCCTCCGGGAGCTACCAGAGTGTGATAGCTGCAGTGGGTGGCCTGTCCCACTTCTTCAGGAGGTTCCTTGATGCCATGATCCAGAGGATGGGACATTATATTACATTCCCTGACACACCTGCGGAGCTGGCTAAAACCAAGACTGATTTCTATCAACTGGCACACTTCCCTCACGTGATAGGCTGCATAGATGGCACCCACGTACCACTATGTCCACCTGCAGCCACAGAACACATATACAGGAACCGCAAGTCAACACACTCCATCAATGTACAGGTCATATGCAACGCTGGCAACATCATCACAGACATCGTTGCGAAATTCCCTGGGAGTACCCATGATTCGTACATATTCCAGAACAGTGGAATATACACACGCCTAGTTGCTGGAGAATTTGGAAACGGATACCTACTAGGTAAATGCCATTGACACACCCTGACACCCACAGCAGATCAATGTATCATGTACATGCAACTAATGTCAATCTTTCCCCCCCTAGGCGACAGTGCATATGCCCTGCGGTCCTTTGTGCCCACCCCCTACCTCAACCCATCCACCAGGAGTGAAAGGCGGTACAATGTGGCACACAGATCCACACGCAACGTTGTAGAGCGCACATTTGGACTACTCAAGAGCAGGTTTCGTTGCCTCCACAAGAGCGGAGGTGCACGCCAGTACACTCCAATCCTGTGCTGCAAAATCATTGCGACCTGTGCAATGTTACACAATCTCGCCACCAAGGAAGGCACAGAGGTGGAGATAACACATCATGAGGACATTGATGATGACACAGAACTGGCAGAGGCCCATGGTACAGTAGAGGCACCTGCTATAGATGGGCGACTGAGATGGCAGAGGTCACACAGCAATATTTCTGAGTGAGTAATGAGACACAGACAGGCAAAGATTATGATGTACGTAGTTTAATTTTCACTACGCAAGTGCAATGATACCACACAATGGTTACACGAAATATTAATGTTCATGACTGTGTGGTCACGGTTAACACCACCATGACCTGTTCCTTGGGTGGAGGGCATAGTCAATGTTTACGTTCACGGATCACAGGGTGGGACTGATGTGGCTGTGTGTCAAGTTTCTCGGTGTGGCCTGTCTCTGTCGCATGACGCCTGCTGCTCCTGCATATTTCTGGTTCAGGAGTGCTTGCACCACTCCTGATGGTGGACTCCTCACTTTCACCCACACATGTGTCGCCTCGAGTGCCAGTCTGTTGTGCGAGCATGAGCTCCATGGCAGAGGTCACTCTGGCCATTTCCACAGATAAATTGGTGCAGCACTGAACAATAGCATCTTGCATTGGCACTGACCGTCTGCACAGCAGGGTGGTTGCAGTCGCAAATCTGTTTAGGGCTTATGTCTACTGCCGCACATCAACACGAGCCTTGCGCCTCTCCAAATGGTCCCTGTCCAACTTGTCACGCAGGACAGTCATGCACTGTGTCATGTCTGTAATGCCAGATGCCATCGCCTGCATGCTCTCAGATATGTCTCCTATGCCCTTGCCTATGTCATCAAGCTTGTTGTTGGTGGTGCGTGTCTGCCTCTGAACACCCATCATTGCTTTAGCCTGCAGGCGCTGCACTTTGACCATGGTGGCCTCCAGACCGCAGAAGACCCCCTGACCGTGATGCTCTTCAGCTGCCTCCCGTGACCTTCATCCTCGGACACTGGCCTGCACAGCTCTAGGAGTGGGCAGCTGCTCTGCGTCAGCTGACTCTAGTGGGTTGATGGCCATGTCACCCTCTTCCTCTTCCTCCTCGGATGTTTCCAGTATGCGGGGAGGGGGCACATCAAGCCGCCTTGCCCTTTCCAGCACTGGGGATGGAGTTGTCGGGGTTGGGGACTGTGCAGCCGCTCCTGACTCCTGACTCCCAAATAATAGAGGAGACTGTGGATGTGGTGATGTTGTATCCTCAGGTGACTTGGCTGCCTGCTCTTTGTCCTTCCCTCCGTGTACTGTGCTGGGACCAGCTTCTTCCCTCCTCTTCTCCCTATCCTTTGCTGTGCTGCGCGATGACTCTCCTGTGGACAGACAAGGACAATGTGTCAGTGGAGTTGTTCACCTGTGTCTCTTGATTAAACACTCTAGTATTGCACATTTGCCTGTCCCTCATTTGCTTATGCTAGTAGTGTGTTGCATCCCTTGCTGTATGGTATGCTGACTGCATAGTAGTATCTACCTATGACTACATTTCCCATGATGCATTGCTGGCCATTGGTAAAACCTGTTCTGGAGTGTGATGTAGGCACACAGAGTGTGTAAGGGGAATAGGTAAATGGGTTAATGACCATGTACATGCATCTTACCTTGTTTCTTTGCAGCTCTTGCGGAGCTGTCAGCGTCCCCAATGCTGTGGATGGATTCAGGCTCAAGGGTGGATTCCACCAGCTCCTCAATGTCAGTGAGTCGTGGTGCTCGGTTTCTTCCTCCCCCTGTTGCTGCAGCTTCTTTGCGGTGGGCGGCCAATTTCTTTTTAGTAATGATGCGAAGATCATACCACCGTTTTTTCAAATCGTCTATTTCATGGTGGGTGACACCAATGGCATTTACCTTTCCTTGTATGTCAATCCAGGTAGTGCGCTTGATGGACTCAGCAACATGCAGTGATTGTTTACCAAAGATCTTGCTGTAATGTCTGACAACCTCTGCAACAAGCACCTGCAGTTCTTCAGGGCTGAATTTCAATTTTCTTTTGTGGTCAGCAGCATCTCTCTGTCCATCCTGACTCTCCATGGTGCTGTACAGGTAAGCTCAGGGAAGCCTGCTCCTCAGTCTGTCCTCCTGCTCTCCTGACTGTTGGTTTCTGCACCTGCATGGGCGTGGCCACTCCCAGGTACTCGGGAGGGGTGCTTAATTCTGATTGGTTGATTCCACTGTACCTTTGGGTTTGGGTGTGGTTGGAGTTCCTGATTGGTTCACAGGCTCACATGTTTGTCAGTTTCAAATTTCCGAATCTGTATTTACCGAATCGGTATTTACCGATTCGGTAAATACAGATTTCAGATTCCGAGTGATTCCGAATCGGTAATTTTTACCGATTTTTTACCTACATCTCATTTTCCGATTCTGAAATACCGATTCGGTATGAGTCGGTATTTTAGAATCGGTAAATAAAATGTACCTACATCTGGCCCTTAGTCTTTTCATCGGACTTGTCTTTACTCTCATTTTCCCTACGTTCATAATATTGGGCCATACTCAATATAACTGAGGGAGTAGAGGTGGTCCAAGTACTTTCGGCAGCCTGGAGCCGTGCTGATATTTCCGGCAATAAATTAGTCACAAATCGATTAACAAACAATCTTACTCCCCCTTCTACCAATAATTACTGTCCACTGAAATCAATAAACACGCCTTCAAATCGAGTAAAGAAAGCTGACACACTTTCATCCTTTTTCTGTCTACAAGCAGTCAGTTTATCCCAGTCCACTTTTCGGGGTGGAATTAGAGTGTGCATATATGTAATAATTCGACCTGGCAAGGCCAAAATTTCAGCTCTAGGTTTATCTCCAGGTTTCCGTTCCCCATCCCAAGCCTTAAATTGCTCCCACGTCCCCCCTAACTCATTAGCGTGAGGTTGGTCGTGTACCTGGCGCCATACATAACTGGAACCAATAATCCAAAAAATAATTCCATGTCAGCCAAAGTCAATACAGCTGAAGAAGCTGTTTCAGTAAGCTCTTTATAATAGGCAGTGGGATTCTTTCGTGGGTCGCGTAAATGGGATTTTAGGGATAGGACTTTGCTTAGTTTCCAAGGAGTATATACCCACTGTTCTTGAAACCGTGCTTCAACTCGGGCCTGAATGACCTGATTGGCATTATCCTTAAGTTCCGGAATTTCAGGATGGTAAATAGGTGGACTTCTCGCATGGGATGCTGAGAATCCCATGTGGGACATTTTGTAAATAATCTTTGCCGATATCGCATAATGGTAACCAAATTTCCATATACATGCTCCAGTCCTAGTTCAAACTTATGGGCCTGGTCCACAATATCGTATAGGACCTGCGGGGCTCTCCTGTCCTCAAAACATTGTTCCCATAGAGAAATCAACCGATTTGCCATAGTTTCTATGGTATATTGCTGCATAACCGGTTCGTAATCCTTCCCCAAATGTCCTCAATATTGTAAATAGCATTCTGCACCCACAGGGATGCCTGATCTATCACCATCTGTTTTCCCTTGCATCCTACAACAACACGTGTATATAATCGTCGAATGCCCCCCATTCCGGGAGCATGGGAAGGGGTCGAATCCACCCTGGCAGGGGTTGAAGTGGCTGACTGGGAAGGCCAAGCAACCGAAGACGAAGAGGAGATCAATGTCATTGGGGACATGACAGGGGTCAATGAATCGTCGGTCAATAAAGTAGCCATAGCAGGGGTCGTAGGGGAAGGAGTAGAAATGGTTCCCATTGACATAGTCGTGGCAGGAGTCAAAGGGGCCGTAGCTAACACGACGGGTGCACCGGGGGCACTTGCCAGGGGTATCGCAGGATACACTCGTTGCGGAGCATAAGGGGGTGGTGGATGCGTATCTAATACGTACTCTATCTCATCCTCCACCTCAGGTCGAGCTGTGTAACTTTTATCTGCCTGCAGTCGGAACTGTCTGTCTAAACATTCTATCTTTTTCTCAGTTTGTTCTTTATCATATGCTATAGCTTTTTGAGTTATGGTCTGACAATTCTGTATTTTTAACAACTTCTCGTCTCTAATTTGACGACGTTTTGCCTCTTATTGCCATAATCTTAAACAATCAAACATTCCCTGCCGACTTCTTTTAGAGAACAAACGATCCTGTAAATACTGTATTTTCTTCTCATCAAAAGACCCAGTTACAGGCCACTGTAATTCTTCGTTATCCTTGGTGTATTCATGCCATAGATTGCTGAATAAAATGGGCGTAAGACCATGTTTTACATACAGATCAAAATTTGGACTGCCTTCTGGCGGGGCAGGCTGACTTTCACCTAATCATGTATTTTTCCGCCGACAACAGCATCCAAAACATATTTTACTAAAACACAACATTTTTTAGGTGATCACCCTTCACACTTCATCACACATAATCAAAACATGGCCATGTTTCATTCACACTCAATCTTCGTCGATTCCACACCAACCATGCACACAATTTTAAACATACAACTTTTCACATTAAAAGGCAAACATTTTTCCTTTTCAGTTTTCGATCGATATGAAACCGCCAAGGAACGGAGCCCGTCGACTCCTGTTCATAGAAAAGTTGTGAACCTCCAGCCACCGGACTATACAGAAACAAAAAAATAACAGGCAGTCCGGAGACTACCAAGAGGTCATCAGACAGGAATTAACCACAAACCGGCCTACAGACCATCCCGCATTCTTCCCGGTTCACCTTCAGGACTATTCTGACTGAGCCCGCTACCTTAGCTCCGCTTCAGATGTGTCCAGAAGTCACCCAGGTAGAACCACGGGCCTTTCCGAGGGCAGTCCGTCCGGGTCTGCACTCAAAAATACCACACCGAAACGTCTGATTGCACCTCTATTATTCACCAAACAAGTCTGCGGAGCATCTGCCCGTGCAGCTTCATGCTACCCCGTCAGATCTCCAAAACTCCTCGTGGTAGGCCGACCACCAAACCACCAAAATCAGTTAAATCAGTTTTCTAAAACATTTCTCAATAGCACAATCCATAAACAACGAACTAATACACTCACCTGGTGCACTCAAATAGGATTGCAAGTTCTCTACTGCCCACTCCTGAAGATCAACTCGGATCGGTTCCTGGGTTACACCCGTAGGACTCCGGCGAGGGGTCACTCGCAGCTGGGGCTCTCTGATCGCGAGAGCGGAGTTCGGCCAAAATCATATATCCATCCACCCCCTCGACCAGAGCAATCCCCCTAATGTCCTTATTTCACCCCACATTACTGGAGGACGACCCCAAACGCGGAGTCCCGGCAGAGTCGCCAACTGTAGTACTGGAAAATATCGAGAAAGGCCACACTTACCAATAGCCCAATAACATTACCAAATAACCAGTCAGTTGGCAGTGAAGAAATAGCAATTGTTTATTAACAAACAGACTCTGCGCAGAGGAGCCCCCTCGTCCACACCAAAATTAGTTCACCGAGAAGACTGACGATTTACACATGAGACAAGTTATTTATATCTTAGGTACATTACATGAAATACCCATATTTGGCAACCTCCCAATAGGTACAGGATCTTAAGGAAGAACCATATATGGCACACAACGCCTGCTCAGAAGTCTGTTTCTGCTATTATGGGGAAGGTCAGAAAGGGTAACTCCCTTTCGTCTCGGTACATGGGAGTAACAGCCTGGCTCCGGCAAGAATGTGCTTATCACCTCTGAAGCCAGATGCGACCTTGGGCCTTAGAGCAGAGAAAAACATTGTGAATTCAGTTGTCCTGTATTCAACTAATTGAGACTCGCTCAGTAACATGAAAAACAACACGTAATCACTACTCAGGCCAGAGTCGACAAATGCAAAATGGCGTTAGTGTGGTTTCTCTAACTACTCTTCCCACCGGAAACAACGATGTTCAGGCTCTCACCGATCATTACCTCAATTCAATGACCACGATAGTCAACAAAGTTGCACCCCTTCAGTTAAAGAAAGTCTCCTCCAAAATCTCTAAACCATGGTACGACGGTCTGCTTATCGATGACAGACGAGCTATGAGACTAGCTGATCGTAATTGGAGATCCACCCCGTCAGTTTTTCACCTCAATGCACTAAAGAAAAAGAGAAATGCTTACTTCAGGAAAATCAAACGATCGAAAGCCGACTTCTTTAGCCTTCAACTTGACCAAGCAAAAAAACGACCAAAAAAACTCTTTGAACTAATCAAATCGCAATCCAAGGACGAACCACAATGATTACTGAACACATCCAGCACCCTACCGTCCTGTGAAGAATTCTCTATCTTCTTCAATCTAAAAACAACCAACATCAAGAATAATCTCCTCCTTGAACTAAACCTATACTCTACACCCCTCAGCAAAACCCCCATCAAACTAAAAAACAATGCGTCCTGGTCATCCTTTGACACCTACACAGAAGATTCCATAGGCAAGATCCTGGGCACCCTGAAGCCCTCCAATCACCTCTCGGACCCTCTACCTGCAAACGCTGTAAAGGATCTCATCCCATGGCTTCTACCGCTCTGGACCAAAATCATTAACAGCTCTCTCCAACAAGGATGCATCCATACTCAAGAAACCCACAGCTGACCCTACTGACCTTAATAACTAGCGCCCTATCTCCAACATCCCTACCTTAGCCAAACTGTTGGAAAAATGTGTTCACCTCCAACTGACAAAACACATCGATCACTTTGACCTCCTCAATTTGCACCAATCCGGCTTCCGCGCAGGCCACAGCACAGAAACAGCCATGACTCACATAATTGATGATGCACTTCAAATTCTTGACCAAAATGGTACCTGGCTCCTCATCCTTCTCGACTTTTCTTCAGCATTCGACATGGTCAAACACGAGATCTTACTCGATCTGCTGAACACCAGAATGGGTTTTTCGGGAACAGTACTCAAATGGTTCACCTCCTTCCTCCACAATCGGACTCAAAAATTCAAAATCAACAACACTTTTTCCAGCCCTGCCCCAGTAACACTAGGGGCCCGATTCCGATCCGGTAAAATCCCCGTCCGTACGAATCGTATCCGGAGCCGTTTCCGTACGACTCGTACGGACGCCGTACGACCGGACGATTCCGATCCCGATCGGCCGACCAGGACGCGATTCGTACGGTACACGTCGATTCGTACTGAAAAGCGCACGATCACCTACACACCGTACGGCGCGTACCCCCCATGATCACAGGGGTACGCGCCGTACCCCTGTGATCATGCGGGGTACGTGCCATACACCCAGCGTACATGGGGTACGTGCCGTACACCCACCGTACATGGGGTATGGTGCGTACCCCATGTACGCTGGGTGTACGGCACGTACCCCGCATGATCACAGGGGTACGGCGCGTACCCCTGCGATCATGGGGGGTACGTGCCGTACCCGGGGGGGGGCGTTCCGTACCTTTTTCGGCGCGAACTCTGCGTTTACGACTGTTTTCAGCTCCCGTAGGAAAAGGGTCGTACGGTGCGTACCCGACACGAATCGTACTTGCTGGGTCGTAAAAACCGTAGTGATGTCGCGTACAGCGGGTTCCGAGTGAGACTCGTACGGAGATTTGATTCGTACGGAGTCCTGTACGACTCGTACGGAGTTCGGCTCCTGGTACGGATCGTACTTCGTCATACGTACGGGACGTTTACGGGTACGATTCGTACGGGGAAAAAACGCTCCGTACGACGATTCGGAGCGCATTTTACCGGATCGGAATCGGCCCCTAGGTGTCCCGCAAGGATCAGCCTTATCCCCTACACTATTCAATCTAGTCATGGAGCCTCTCGCCGTGCTGCTTCATGCCTCTAATGTGCAATTCCACATGTATGCTGACGACACCCAACTCTACCTCAAACTACAATCCCCGGATGACATCAAACTTCTCCTTTCAACGCTTAAGGACACACAGACATGGCTGGCAGAGAACCATCTCAAACTTAATGCTCTAAAAAGTGAGTTCTTACTAATAGCTCCCCCCGCCAAAATCCACATCGCTCAGGATTGGCTTAAACACCTCAATGCATTCAACGTCCAACCCATCATTGTAGACCCATCAAAATCTTTAGGTATAACCCTCGACTCCAATCTCAATATGCAACGTCATATCAGCAATGCAACGAAGGGAGCTAATTTCCAAATCAACACCTTGAGGAAGCTGAAACCCTTCCTCCCACCCAACGACTTCCGAACCGCGGTCCAAGCGCTAGTTATCCCTCGGATTGATTATGGAAGCACCACACTCTGCGGCCTCCCCCTATCTACAACCGCACCACTAAGAGCCTCTACCAATGCTGCAGCAAGACTCATGACTGGATCAAAAAAACGCTCACACATCTTCGCCGACTAAAAATCTCTGAACTGGTTACCCTTTGAAGCTAGAATACACCTGAAAATCGCGTGCATTACTCATAAGGCCTTACACCACAATTTGCCCAGTTACATTGCACAGAAAATGACAATCTCAGGAGGTTCAAGAACAACAAGAAGCGCACAAACTCTCCTTCTAAAACCACAAAAATTCCACAAGACAAAAACATACAAACGCTCCTTCTCAGGAATGGCTCCCAGGATTTGTAATGCCCTCCCTCCAGAAATAAGACTTATCTCATCCACTGCATCCTTCAAAAAGGAAGTCAAATCGATCCTCCTGGCTAAATTCACTTGAACATGAAACTTTGGAAATACTATTTAACTGTTTCTCTTTCCCCTGTATTACATTGTTTTTGTCTTCTCATATCTATGTAAAGTGCTCTGATATCTGTAAGGATTTTGTTCGCGCTATATAAAACCTTTAAAATAATAAAATAAAATAAATAATGTGTAACTTAACCTATAAAAATAACCAAAAGCTACTCTTCGTTATTTACATAACTATGAATATACGTGTATGCAGCTACATCAGTCTAACAATGTCATATTAGTAATGACAGAAAACGGAATTCTGTACCACACCGCCACTAACTCCAAATCACTAAGCAGACTCAACAATAGTATGCTTCAAGCTTCACTATGTGGGGGGGAGAAAGGGATGGGAGGGAGGGCGGGTTAGGGTGGGTAGGGTACCATTTGCCAATATGATATTAGCAACACTATGTAAGCTCTCATCAGTGGTTATGTATCTACTGTTGATCGAGAAAACTGCTGTCAGCATTTTCATTTTCTATGCTAATAAAAGAACTGAACTGAAACATGTGGGTAAATTAAGGAAAGTTACCCACATAATCTGATCATCAAAAAATTTATAAATGCAGCATTACAATCGGCATCTAGAACCGGCACCTGTGATCAAGCTATCTACAGTAAACAAGTAGTGTGCTCTCCACTTACCAAGTATTTTTTTCCTCGAAGAAGAATATGCCACCACATCACGTAACCATCAGCTGTGGTGTGCGGCACCAAGTTGCAAAATACTACTATTTGTATCCTCACGTCAGTGTGGGAGGGCTGGTCAGATATATAAATGCGGAGGCTTTATGTATTTTCCAAATGATCGTGCTATATTGTCTGGGGTCAAGGTCTTTGGTTTGACTACCGGGGTTTGGTCTTCCTTCTCTTCCTGCTCTGTCTCCTCTGGTCTTTGATAGGGGCTGAGAATACTTGATCCGTTTCGTCCGTCTCAGGGCTGATGCTGAGGGGTGCTCGCATCGGCTCGTCTGTCGTGCTGGCTTCCTCCCGGAGGCTCATAGAGGGAGAAGAGAAAGGATGCTGTCAGTGATACTGTAACATAGGGAGGGATTGAGTAAACTAACCTTCACCTGCACCATGGATTGGTGAAGTCTAGAAGTGTCAAGTTACTCACTGTAGCTGCTTGGGGGCGATAGGCAACCTTACTTGAAAACAATAGGAATGTTTTTGTGCGCAATCAATGGTGTCTTGCTACACACAATAAGGTTGATAGGAACAAGGGTAGGGATTAGTGAGGAAACGTTATCAGGGATGTGCCGTTTTTATAAAAAGGGCTACGTGCCGTGGTGTTATCAGAGGTCCCGTTCTCCCAACCCATGCTCGCTGTCTACCCTCCTCCCGCCTCCCTCGAATCCGCCCTCACCTTCCCTGGAACTGCCTTCACTCACCGGCTCTGTCGCATCTCTCCTGAGTTGCAGCCATTGTCCAGCCTCCTCTGGTGGGCACCACCACTCTTCACTCCAACGATTGTCGGGCTCCTCCTCTTCGACGCCGCTCTGGTCTCCATCTTCTCTATCTCCTCTCCTCTCCGCATACACCTTGCCTCCTCTGCTGGTCATAGACCCTCCTTAGTGGCCTCAGTCCGTTTTCAGTGGTGGCGAACCACTACTTCTGGGGTCAGCTCCACACCCCTTCCGGCTCCTCACCTCACTGTAGGGAAACACGAGAAGTGGGTGTGGCTATCTTACTGGACGTGGCTTCCCTCATTCGACCCTCATAGTCCGATCTCTGCTCGGGGAGTAGTTGGGTCGATGTTGTTCCCTAACCGTAGATAAGAATGGCACCCCGGTGTCCACCCCCTTACAGTCAGTCACGTACATGTATGTAATTGTGCGATCCTCACAAGAGCAACATATTTCTGGCTATATGAATCGTTGGTCATCTCGGAAGAGGTCATTCTTAGCTATGTAACCCGGTGGCCATCTTGGAACATGCAAAAGGACAAACCCTGTTGTGAAGTGTTACATAAAGGGACCTATTGACCACAGTGTAAATTATGCCTATGAGCCAATACACACAGTCTACTTCTACCAGGCTCAATACCATTAGGTCAGGGATTTCTGATATTATAACAATGGTTTGGGTATCACAATATACTACAAAGCACATATAAAAATTGTAGTTAAAAAAATGTTATTCACATAAATCATATGAGTACCTCCCTAGAGGTTACAATCTAAAACAATTCATTGCCAGTGTACCTTATTTGAAAGAGACAAGTATAATTAAAAACAGTCGACGTGGTGTTTCGGTGTACAGTAGGTATTTTCCACCTTCATCAGGACGAAAACATTTATTTTATTAAAATCTTATGATATTAGTGGGAATTATGTTTCAGCAATTTCATAATTCCTTGGATGTTCAATGTATCCACCGGCTGCTTAATTGGTGCCTTTTTTTATTTTTTTATATTAGAGTAACATTGCACCTCCATATTAAAGTTGCACGTTGGAGCCACCGACTAATGTATGATAATTTGCGGAAGACCACTCAATAGTCTCGATTAAAAGCCCTAAATATCGGCGTGACCTTACGATATATGTCCTTTCAGTATTTCATAGTTAGTCACCATATAATGTCCAGTTTCTCTATTTCAATTTCGATTTCGGGCACTGTTAAAATCAAAGCGGCATCCCTGCTCCAAGTGCACTACCTGAAGTGTTCTTGGAACATGTCAATTTTCCCGATCTAATATGTATTAGAATGCGCATCATAGAGGGGCGTGGCTTAGCGCCCGACGAGGACGGCGTCTCCGATGTGAGCGCTCCAGGTCGACCGGGGGATAATAATAATAATCCACATTTGTATAGCGCACAATCACCCGTTAGGGTCTCTAGGCGCTGGGGGCCGTCGGGAAGATTAAGCAAGCTATTGCCCAGAGTCGCATGGTGCTGGGCTAACCTGCCGCCGGAGCCGGGGATCGAACCGTGATCCCCAGATTCCAGCGTCAGTCGCCCTGGCCGCGGCACCACACCTCTCCCTTCGCTCTCTTCCGCCTACTGCCATCACCTGCCAGAAGCAGTCTCTTCCACCGGAGCATCAGGAGAATGACGTGCTCCTAGTTCGAGGCAGCTTTTGGGCATTTTTCTGGATTTCTTGGCAAGTTTTCGAGCGGCCGCGGCTCTCTGACGGCCGCGACCGCCATTTTGTTTTTCGCATCGCGCTTTCAGCGCGCACCTCGCTATGGACAATGCTTGTCCCCTACAGCGCTCCAGACCTCGGAAACCGCTCTTGGTGAGCTAAATTTCATATTTTCAAGCTGCTGTCGCCCTTAACCTGCCTGTGCTGATTTGTGCGAGTTTAACTCGCGATATTTATGACTTTGGCGGCCATTTTGTCCTTTTGGAACACTTTTCTCACACAGCTTACCTGTGCTCACTCTCTGCGTTTGCTCTCTACCAGGCGCAATACAATTTCCTTGCACTCTCCCACATTTGGAATTTCTTCATTTTGGCAGCTCTTCACGCCACCCACGCATTCTCCTGTTTGCGTACTCGTCTCTGGCTGCCCTTCTCTACTATGACGCTGTGCTTTTCTTGAGGGACTTTTCCTTCTCTACAATACACCACCCTGTTCATTCTCATTATCATGGACATTCTCCGCTTCGTTCTTCAATGTGAGGACTTCCTGACATAAGTAGATGGATACTGTTTAGCGCCTCTAGGTGATACTCTAGCGTTCCTAAGTGGCTGAGAGGGAACCCTCTTTGTTACTTTTTGGTTCTTATGTGCTTCTGCTGATTGAGGCGTTCCTCCACACATGTACCAATTCTCGCAGGCACGCATAGAATACTCCTGGTGCTAGCTTTTCCCTCGCTTTCTCTTTGGAGGTGACTTTCATTGTATGGAGAGAAGTGCAAATACTCGTATTTCCAAAACTCCACGACGTGTTTTCATCAAAAACTCAAGAGTCTTCTCTGCATTGGCACATCTGGAAGCTTCTCAGGCACTTGCTGTCCAAATGTCGCAGTCCAACGCGGAACGTTCAGCTCAACCTTCCGGGAAAGCCACGTCGAAACGTCCTTAAAAGGATCCTCCATCACCGACAGGTTCTACCTCAGCTGTATCTATGGAGTTGCTGTTGGAGGAAATACGTGCTCTCCGACTTTTCATGGAGGAAACCAATTCCAAGCTGCAGGTTCTGACTGACAACTGGTCACAGATGGATGCGAGAGTAACTACAGTGGAACGCTCTATATCTTCTCTTCAAGAGTCATCTTCCAAGGTGACACACATGCAATCGCAGATTTCCTCTCTCCAGAAGCAGGTTGAGGAGCTTGAGAATCGTAATAGACGCAACAACCTTCGTCTCTACGGCCTGGCGGAGAACTGCGAGGGAAATGACCCCATTGCTTTCTTCAAATCCTTCCTACCTAAGCTCCTTCACTTGCCCGAAGGTACCACGCTTAACATCCAACGAGCACATAGGCTGGGTTGCATTTCCTCCACTTGCTCTGCTTCTTCAAGACCAAGAGGTGTCATCATGTATTTCTTAGCATACACTGATCGTCTCAAAGTCCTTTCAGCGGCCCGTGCCTCTCCTCGCCTCACATGGTCTGGATCCACTCTCTTCTTTGCGCAGGATTACGCCAGAGCCACAGCTAGCCGCCATAAAGCCTTCTTGGATATGCGACCAGAGCTCCGTTCCATTGGCGCCAGATATGGCCTTTTCCATCCTTGCCTGTTCAGAGTTACTCACAACAACAATACGACGACCTATGAGGATCCTGTTCGCCTCCGGAGCTTCTTGAACCCTGCTCAAGCGTCTGATATGGATCTATCTAGTTCCTCATCAGCCTTTCCTCCATGACTTTCATGAGTTGCTGTTTTGTTTTCTTAGTTAGTCTGCACAATTAACGTTGATTGTTTCTATGTTCGCATATATCACGTTGTTTCGCCCCTTTCTTCTATATGATTCTTTTTGCCTCTCGTTTGTTCCATTATGTCTCTACAACATAGTCATTTGTTGTCTGCCATTGTCTGCCATTTCGTTTTTATTACTTAATTCCTTGATGTTTCCTTCTTCTCAGGTTTTTTGTTCTTTCTTCTCTTCCACAGGTATTACAACTTACAATGTGTCTCCCCCTCGGTCTGGTGATTTGCTTACATTGGATGTTTTGCCTCCTCCAGTTGGTGCTCCCCCCTCAGTTTTTTCTTCTCGTCTCCTCTCCCTAGTGATCGTTCCTCCCCAGTTCCTCCCTCCGTAAGTATGTTCTCCTCCTTTCCCTTGTTGTTTTCTGCCTCCTTATTATCCTTCATCCTCTTATTTTCCCTGGTTCTCCTTTGTTCACAGGTGTCTTCCTCTTCTTGTTCTCGACAACAATTATGTTTGAACTTTTTTCATGCCTTTTTTTCTCTCACTTACATTCCTCTACTTTGTTTCCTCATTCAACTGTTTTTTATCGCCACTTTTTTATTCTCTATCCCTCTTCCTTATTCACTTTTTCAATCTCACATTATCTTACTTCTTCTTGACTTTCCTGTTCCTTTTGCTCACTTTCTCCTTCTGGGTATTTGTTTTATTCCTTTCTCTCTCATTGACATTTTCTTTCTCACTTCCATGATATGTCGTTGAAAATAGTTACATGGAATGTTAAGGGCGTTAATTCTCCCATCAAGCGACAGAGAATTTTGTCGCACCTAGCACGTTTAAATGTTGTTATTGCTTTTTTGCAAGAAACTCATTTGTCTGCTGAAGAATCTGTTAAACTGAAGAGAGCTTGGGTGGGTGATGTTTACTAATCTCCAGGGGATGGCAAGCGTAATGGAGTAGCCATTTTATGTCACAAAAATCTTTCACACTCTCTGCTTGCTCAGGAATCAGACGATGATGGTCGCTGGACATATGCTAAGCTCTCTATTAAGAATGTTCCAATTTCCCTTTTAAATGTATATGCCCCCACTGCAGGCGATCCTACTTTCTGGCATACATTTTCCCGTCATATTACCAAATTTATTGATGACAACTTTATTTTAGCGGGAGATTGCAATCAGCCCCTTGACCCCTTTTTGGATAGAAATTCCAAGGCTCACTTTATTCCTAATAAGTCACATAAATCCTTTTCTCAAGCTATCTCTCAGCATAAGCTCACTGATGCTTGGCGCTTATGTAACCCAGAGCTGCAGCAATTCACTTTTTACTCTCCCTGTCATCACTCCCAATCCCGGATTGATTACATTTTTGTTACTCACAACATTGTCCAAACCCTTACCCATGCAGAGATCGGTCCGATCTTACTTTCAGATCATGCCCTCACTTTGGTTCAACTTGACATCCTACCTAAATCAGTTGGGCCCAAGCGATGGCGCTTTAATAACTCCCTTCTCTTGGACCCCAAGTTCACTGCATCCTTCACTGAATTTTCAGATGAATTTTTTTTACTTAATGACACTCCCTCTATTCCCAAGCACACCATTTGTGATGCCTTCAAGGCTGCAGCAAGAGACTTTATAATTGGCTTTGTGGCAAAAAAACGGAGAGCTGCTCGTAGCTTTACGGCTGCCATCCTTCTTGATATTAAGAAATTGGAGCATTCTTATTTTACTTCCCGATCGCAGGAAAGTTTAACAGCCCTGATTAATGCTAAAATGAAATTTAACAAAAAGTCCACGGATGATGCGTCCTTATATCTGTTGAAATCGAGTGCCAAGTTTTATGGAGGCAAAAATAAAGCTGGGAAGGTTTTAGCTAATTATCTGAAGGTAAAGCACAACAAGTTAAATGTTGAATCAATCTATGACACACACTCTGTTCTTAAACATACGGATACAGACATTCTTGCAGAATTTTCTACCTTTTACAGAACTTTATACTCTTCCGAAACCCAACCCTCCTCTCACTCCTTAGACCACTTTTTCTCCAACATCCAAAAGCCAGCTCACTTCCCGCTTGACCTTTCTCATTTAGAGCTTAGCATCTCCCAACAAGAGTTACTCACAGCACTTCAGAATCTTCAAAAAGATAAAGCTCCTGGGCCGGATGGCTTTACTGTTGAATTTTTCCTTCACTTCTCAAAACTTCTCATCCCAAAACTACACTCCCTTATTGATGCTTTCCTCACCTTGGGATCTTCCTCAGGTTCTTTCTCTGATGCACACATTTGTCTCATTCCCAAGGAAGGAAAAGATCCTCAACATTGTAAAAATTAATGGACCAATCTCCTTGGTTAACATTGATTATAAAATATTTGCGAAGTCTCTTGCAGCACGTCTCGATCTTCTTCTCCCGGATCTTCTGGGTGAGGAACAGTCGGGCTTTGTCAAGGGCCGTTTCATAACTGACAACACTAGACTGCTATTTAATGTCTTATCTAAGTCTCGTCATTTGCCCCATTCCCTTGCGGCCATTGCCCTTGATGCTGAAAAGGCGTTTGATAGAGTTGAATGGACCTATCTTTTTCATACCCTTCATTGGTTTGGTTTTGGTCCTAATTTTATTTCTCTGATTTCCTTACTTTACTCTAATCCACGTGCAGCTGTTTGTGCTAATGGTCAAATATCCTCCTTTTTTTATTTGAAAAGAGGCGTTTGTCAAGGGTGCCCCTATCTCCTTTTCTCTTCAATTTGGCCTTAGAACCCTTTCTGTCTAAACTCCGTCAGAACCCTTCCATTCAGGGCTTTCAGATATCAGATTCCCAAATTAAACTAGCCGCATACGCGGACGACATCCTTCTTTTTATCTCTAACCCTACTGATTCGATTCCCGCCTTCCTTTCTGAAGTAAATGATTATTCCCAAATATCCGGTTATAAACTTAACAATGATAAATGCGAGATCCTGCCCCTGACGAAATTTACATTTAGGCCTGATTTCGCTGCATCTAACTTTACATGGAAATCTTCCCATATTAAATACCTTGGATTGCATATTACTCCTACCATCCCAGATACTGTTTCCCTCTGTCTGTCCAAATGCACCCAAAAATTAGTGGACTTAACGTCCAAGTGGCATCCTCTTTACCTGTCCTGGTGGGGCCGCCTTGACACTATTAAAATGATGTTGTCTCCCATAGTCCTTTATAATATTTCTAACATTCCAGTCTCCATTCCTTCCAAATTAAAAAAAAAATTAACTCCATTCTAATGTCCTTTCTTTAGAATAGGAAAAGGCCTCGAATGTCTCTAGCTCGACTGATCCGTCCTAAGACGGAGGGTGGAGTTAATTTCCCAGACTTCCCTGCTTACTATAAAGCGTTTCATTTACGACAAGCCTCCTTCTGGCTGCAGGATCCCAGCACTCTTTCTCCTTTATGGACTAAATTTGAGCGCCTTCTTCTCTCTCCTTTTTCCTTTGCTGAATATCTTTCCTTCTCCCGTAAACCCTCTTCCATTTCCACTCCCATTCACAAATTTACTACTAAACTGCTCCTCTCTTCCTCTCTTTCCCCTCCCATGAACATTGCTGATTTCCTTTCCTCTGCCATTTGGCATAACACCGCCCTACTTATCCGTAACAAACCCTTCTTTTGGAAAGCATGGCACCACAAGGGGCTGATATGGGTATCCCCACCCCTTTTCTCAATCCTCTTTCTTACCTTTCCCCACTCTCCGTTCCCTTTATGGCTTCCCTACCTCTTTCATTCGTCAATATCATTCACTTAGAGAGGCTGCACTGACAACTTACAATCGGCTCTCTCAATTATGCCCCTCTCCTGCTTCTCTCGCTCCCATCTCTTTGCTTCACTCCTTTTTGCGTACCACCCCAAAGGCTTCCGCCATTTACAAGTACCTTCACACTACTGACTTTGTTAGACCTAAATCCAAAGTGGAGGAATGTTGGGAATGTGACCTTTCCACGTCCTGGCCAATTTTACTATGGGACAAAGTTTGGATCAAGATCCGTAAATCCTCGAAAGCGGCAACTTTGACACAGTCTTTGTTCTTCATTTATAATAGACTTCTTTATACCCCCTTTGACCTCCATAAACGCTTTCCAAACACCTCTCATACCTGCTGGTCTTGTTCATCCCCATAGGCCACTTTGTTTCATATGTTATTCCTATGTACCTCTGTTCATGATTTTTGGTTACAGGTTTGGGCTCAAATTAATCTGTTTTTTCACACATCTATCCCCTTTTCTCATATACACATTTTCTTAGGCAGCCTTTCCCCTTGCTGGGATAATGTTGAACTAAAGCCTCAGATTATTGACTTGCTATTGGCTGCTGCATTCCAGCAGATAACGGTAAATTGGAAGGACTTCTCCAATATCTCCTTTAAGGCGTGGTGGTTTAATGTTTACCATAATCATAAACTTGACACTGCTTTTGTCTTTCCGGCTCGCTTGGCTGCAAAGCGCATGGACTTATGGCTCCCTGTCACGCTTTACTTGGACACTTGTGCTAGTCGTTTGTTTCGTCCACTGCCTGCGCCACAAGAGGTCCCCAAACCTCCTTAAATGCTCACTGCATTCCATTTTTCTTCATCGTATCAACTTTATATTCCTTTCAGGTATCTTCATGCTTTTTATGATTAATGTTTCAAATGCTTTTTCCTTTTTTTATGTATTTATTTATTTATTTATTTATTTATTTTATTGCCCAGATTTCCCTTTTGACACTATTTACAACCGTAGGCTTGTTTTATTTATCATAATTTTCAATGTTTTATATTTCCACTGTATTTTGTTTTGACACCTTGCTTTCTCTTGTCATTATCAAATAAAATTTTCTTGAACTTAAAAGAATGCGCATCATATTCCTATATTACAATAGCACATTACTACAAAGGAAAAGTGTTTAAAAACCATTGTCACCTCCTCAAAGAAATATCTACGTATATATGTATGTCTGTAACATTCATCATCAATCCAAATCTGTGTATTAGTATTGCATGTCATTATTGCTAGTCACCCAAACGTCCACCCCTGGCGGTGACGGAGTGCGAATCGTCAACATTGCCGTCCTCCGAGTCACAGGCGGAACACACTTGACGACGAGGCTGGCAGTTCTTGCTGCATGCATGGCAATAGGGCGGATGGAAGACCCCTGACTTCACGGTGTTCTTGGGTCCGCCTCTACAGCGATATGGTGGTAAATCAGCCAAATTCATAATCAGACCGTTAGCCTTGGGCCCGATTTTGTCTGAGTTTCTCAGGACTTCTTGGAGGCAAGTCGGGGTAGGCAAATTGGCTCAAGGATTTTTATCTATCGATGTCAATAAAAAATATTGGTGAACCAGCAGCTCAGATGGATGTTAGAACCTTCCAAACCGGCAATCACTGCATTACAAGGCAGGAGTGTGCCATACTGCTTTAAATACTGTGCATCCCTGCACTTTTCCTATCATGCTGTGCAGCACAGCACTGCGCAATATTATCATTAATAAGCCCCTTGGTGTGTCAAAGTGTGCAGTTTTCAATGTATGCATTAATTTGATATATGTGAGCTTCCTGATGAAAAGCTGGTTACGGAGCCCAAATTCTAGCCTGATCTAGCTTTGGGCTGCATTTGGATGCAGTTGAAAGATTTTCCTGAATACTTTAGTGATGATGAGGTTAGAACAACTAGCAATATCAGTTGGCAAGGCATCAATACCATACTTAAAGGCAGGCTCTAGCTTGCTAATAGATATTTTTAGGAGTGGTTTGAGAGAAAGACCATGCAATTTGGCATGCAACTGTTTAAAAGAGTAATTATTTTTAGTTGCAGTGATACTTTATGTTAATTGAAAAAGGCCTGATGACTAAAAGTAATGCTTAAAGTATTTTTAAGAATATTCAGTTTTGACTTTTCCATTAATATCACAACAAGCTCCTTTCTTTTTAGATCTTTGTGTGCTGACTTTCATAGTTTTTGATTGATTGTTAATGGTGAAATAAATTCCAAGTTTATCTTATATGTCTTGCAGATCAATCAGTGTGTTATTCATTAGAAGCATACCAGCTGAAATTGTAACATCAGAAGATGTAGGTAGATCACACATGAGTTTATCGAAGGTCTATCTTAGGTCTACTGTAAAGAGGGTCTGCTATATATCACAACAGGTTGCAGTACTCATACTTAGCTGTCCCGTTTAACTTACAGTTCTTGGGGAAATGATTCCATTCTTGAATACGGATACTAAAAAGTTGGGTTGACTGCTCAGGGCCGGCTTTTGGGCGGTGCCACCCACCGGGTGCCAAGGTCAGGGGGTGCCATGTGTACTCTGAAATCGGCGTCAGTCCCATTTCCGAAAAGCCTGCGCTGTTGAACACTATTGTCCCTCTTTCTTTTCCACAATATTAATCTTTATAAAAATAGAAGAGAGATAACAGTATAAACAGATCATGAGGCGCGCCCATGCCTGCCCATGCACAGTGTTGCTAGATTGGGCTATTTCCCACACAAATGGGCAACATTTTTCCCATTTGTGCGAGAAAAAAAATAAATTGAGGGGTGCTACTTTTTGGGCATTTATTACCCCGTTGTGCAAATTTTTCAAGCTGGGGCAGCGTCTCAGCAGTGTCCGCATCGCCAGGACACTATCATCATTGGCAGACAACCCTCAGAGAATGGAAACGAAGCGCGAAGCATGACTGGCCCTGATTGGCCACCAGTGTGTATAAGTGGAACTGCACTGCATGCACCACCTGAGGATGCATGAGTAGCAGCACCTGAGGGGAAAAAAAGCTAGTTTGCATCCTCAGTGAGGATGCAAACTAGCTTTTTTTGGTCCTAGGGCCGTCAAGCTGGGAGTGCGCGAGAGCGTTACCAATGAAGGCCCTGCAGACATTATTGTCCCGAGCCCGCCCCCTGGCAGTGAAAGTCGTGCTAAGTCAGAGTGCTGTGGACTTCGAAAGCAGAGGAGTCGTCATTGTCAAGACAGGGCTGGTTGACCTATCCTGCAGCCTGCTTCTGTTGGGCTGTAGATCCGTAGGTGCCCAGCAGGTTTATTAATTTAAGATTAGTAGTCGAAGTGTCCACTTCTCCTGCTATGCTACTGTCAGCTGCCCCCCTCTTTCTCTTGTTACCTCTCCTCCTGTGTGTCTCTCGCTGATCCTCACTTGCTGAAAACTGTGACTTCAATAAACGTCTATTACCATCTGTTTTCTCTACTCTTCTTCATTTGTTTCCCTGTGAGATAGGTCCAAAAAAGATAGAAACACTTTTGCTTAGTGTTTTGCAGACTGTTTAATCTTGCAACGCCGGGTAAAACACTCTCATGTGTGCTTAACCACCATAATATCACAGGTTCTACATTCTAGGCACCTTGTACATGAACATTAAAAGTTTGCCAGGACTTTGCCCGACCCGCTTGCAGCAGTATCACTGCAGTGGCGAAGTGACATTTCATATTATTCGTCAGAGACATCTTTGATTCGTGTTCTCGCCATCCACTGCTATTCGTCTCCTGCTTTATATCCGAGAGGCGCGATCTATGCAGTTAAGGGTGTGGGTTAAAGTATTAACTTAAATTGTTTGCTTCACATGGTGTACCATTTGACCAATCAGTATCTGAGTGCCTTTCCCGTGAGTTTTCTGCTACGGCATCCAAACATATCTTATGACAATGAACATATGGCTAAAAGAAGGAAGACTTAATAGGTTTGATAATGCCTGTTAGTAGTATAAAACAAATAACAATGTCATTGTGAATAATCAGAATTGAAAATGTTTTGATTCTGAAAATATAAAATTGAATTAAAGATTATCAAGTTTGTGGAATGGTTAGTGGACACTTCGACCATTAATCTTACCTTAATAAACCTGCAGGCGTGAGTAAGCCAGCTAACTATCTACTTCTCCTGCTCTGCCACTGTCAGCTGCCCGCCCTCTCTTTTCCTCTTACTCTTTTTCTCTCTCTTGCTGTCTCACTTGCTGAAAACTGTGACTTCAATAAAAGTCTCTTACCCTCTGTTTCTTCTACTTTCCTTTATTTGTTCCCCTGTGAAACGGTTCCCATCAAAAAAAGAAACACTTTTGATGGAAATGTCTTTTTCTGACATTATTCTGTTCCAAAGTGCAGCCTCAGGACAAAGAGAAAATAAATAACTAAATAAGGAATGACAGAGCAGTCACAAAGTGGCCAGATTGTTTTTATTCACCCCCAAACACATTAGTGCCACTTAACACAGCATGCCAGTAAAGCGCTACTTTCATTTTCTCATATTTATTTGAACAGTACTGCTTTCCACGGGTGGGGAAGTACACCATTCCTGGTGATTCTGCAATACCTGGTTGATGACTGGAGTGGTAACGTTTAATGTGATCCTTGTCAGCTGTTTTCCTTATTTTAGTTTATAAAATGTGTACAGCGGCTCTTTGTTCAGGGATGTGGTCTTTTTAAACCATACTGCTCAAGTTTTGTAAGGATATACTCAATAAACATTGAAACGGGTCGCCTCCGGGCCCTGTAGTCATGTCCTTAACATTTTAGGTAAAAACACTAATTGATATCTGAATAATGAGTGTAAAAGTGTTAAGGTAACCATGTTGCTCTGCTTAAGTTTCAAATGATTTTCTTAATCTTGCATTATCTATGAGGGTTCGCTTTCTCCAGGATGTTCCCTTTTTTTTTAGGTGGCATATTACTCTTGTCTAGTGCATAATTTGAATTGAGTCACATCCAGGTGTTTATAGTGGGGCACAATTGGGTTGTAGCTGAAGGCAGTGAGACTGGTGGTGTCATGAGATCTGTTCCCCATCTAATCCGTATTTCATTTACATGATATTTGAGCATACATTTGTATACTCTAAAATTTATTCTATATATATTGTCATCAAAGCTTTATTTCGATATGCAAGGTATCATAAAACCACATACAAAATATAAGAAACCACAATTCATAGATATTACATTTTAGAAAGTAGGTTACAGTAAAAACATTCATATTACAATAAATAGTTTAAAAGGCATATTAAACATTAGCAGCTATGTGAATGTTAAAAATTTAACTAAAACTGAGGTCATCTCGCAGCCTTTGATCTAATCAGCCAAGCCCAGCTCAGAAATTTGGCGACCCCACATACTAAGCTTGTACTAGTGTCAGCCTTGAGTATTCTAAGTGCTGAGGAATGATCCCTTATTCCAAGCAATAAACACACGGGTTTGAGCCATTTCTGTCTGGGTTTAACATAGGCTGGGCATACAAAGAAAACATGAGCGATACTTTCAATGACACCTTCACAAATAGGGTAGTCAGGTGAGGTTTGGTACGGGGGCTTCCATTTACAGGTATACTCATGGAGGGGGAGGTTTCCCAACCTGAACTGAATAAATAAGGATCTGTCTCTTGGTTTCTTGATAAAATCCAAGTAAGGCTCCAGGCGAGGCTTAGGTTTATGCTGTTTAAACGCTTCAGTCAATGTTCCTTGGTTTGGGTCCCTTAGATCTTGCTCATCAACCCAATGCCAGTAAGCTCGCTTAGTTTCGGCCTTAGATAAAGAAACTCCGAGCTCCCAATCAATTGGCAAGACAGTTTCATGGAGAAACTTCCTTATGTTGCGGATCCAGTTAATTTTATGGGCACCATTAAGGTTCATGACCTCTTTCAAACCGTCTAGGTACTTTGAGAGCTCTGGGGTCCGCCATAACCTAGCCCAGTATAAGAGAGGCCGTAACCTGGCTAGGTCCCGAATGGAGCGGCGACCCAGATCGCTCAATAGTGGTTTAATCGGGGTGCCCCTTGGAAGGGATATCAACTCCCTAAGGAACTTATTCTCAGAAGTGGTCAGACCATTGATGCAATCGAAACCCCACAACTCTGCACCATAAAGGGCGCTGCCTACAGCTTTTGCAGCATAAATATCCAAGGCAGGAGCAATGGGCTTGGAGATGGACATGCGATGTTCTCGCCCTAATGCACCAACCACCCGTTTATGATTTAAAACCATTTTATCAATGTTGGGCTGCCACTTTAGATTTTGTGAGATATTTAATATGTGGGTGAGAAGCCATACTACTCAACTCAAAAAATAAAATGTTTGTTGGGTGTGCACCAGTAAAGATTGTCGCACAGACTTCCACAAACTCTAAAGCCGGCCCTGGCTCTGCCATGATTGACTCAAGTCATGCTTAAGCTAACCCTCTGTACTTGAGCCTCCCTGATTATCTTCTGCAGGGACTCAAAATTATTGAGAACATAGCTGCACACATAGCAGGTGGACCTTCCCAGGTTTGTGGAACTCAGAGGACTAAATGTCCAAATCTTTATATTTTTAACTGTTTGAAGCCCATTGATTTTTTTCAAATATTTATTGCTTGAAAACTACTGAATGTATTTACATCAGGTAGTTTTCATCCCATTTAATACACATATTTGGGGCATATGGATTATGTTGTCCAAAGATTTAGTCCTGCTCTCCAGCGTTAGCACCGCACTACAGACCTTCCCTCTAAATGTGCCTGGGTGTTTAGTTCTGCCTCCACCTGTCCCACCTCGTCCTCCATCTGTATTGAGTTGAATTGGCTGTCCACAAAGGATTGGGTGCAAAGCCTTACTAGAGGTCTTGAGCAGCCAGGGTTGGTCACCTGCAAAGTGCTGGGTGCAGTACCTGACATTCAACCCCTGCTGCACAGTTGGGTGCAGCGGCGCGTTGGCCACCCTTGGATGGTTGGGTGCATGGCCTTGCTAGAGGACAGGACCTGTGGCCTCCTCTTGCTGTGCACAGCTGATGCCATGTGCAGCAGTGGTTGGCTACCCACATAGGGCTAGTTGC
This sequence comes from Lissotriton helveticus, assembly GCF_964261635.1. NCBI lineage: Eukaryota > Metazoa > Chordata > Amphibia > Caudata > Salamandridae > Lissotriton > Lissotriton helveticus. The sequence continues at coordinate 469,286,313 of NC_136070.1, forward strand.
AGAACCTAGCCAGGAGCTAAGCCCTGTGGCCAACCCACAGCAACAACATACAACACAACACAACTAAACATAAAACACTCAACGCAGTAACAGCACAACACACCCAAAAAAGAGACAAAACACTCACTTTAACAATATACGGTAGAACACATCAAAACATAACAAAACACACCAATGACAATACAGCAACACAACTCAAGGCAACGACAACACATGTAACTACAAAAATAGCACAACCTAAGCAGGGCCACACATAACGAGCACAAAACACCAAATACCAATAGCTGCATAACAAAATATCAATTATAAATACTCAAAAGGCAAAGTCACAACACAACACACGTAAAAACAACACATTAACACAATCACAGAATCAACATACTAATATAACACCTCAAAACACCATAACACCACACACTGATATAAAAAACACAAAAGCAAACAATAACACCACAAACATGTATGCACACAATAATACAATCATTGTATTGTGTTGTATTGTTTGGTATTGTTTTGAATTGTATTGTATTGTGATTGTGATTGTTTTTATGTGTTGTGATGTGTTGCTGTTGTGGTATGCTGTTGTGTGATTCGATTGTATTTGTGTGTCATTGCATTGTATTGGAACATCAACTTGGGCATCTTTGTGATATTTAATAGGAACAATAAATAAGAGCTCTTTGTTGGAAGTAAGTTTCATGAGTTTGTAACCTTTGTGTATGTTTAAAGTGGGGGAGATTGTCAATGTGCATGCATGCATTTGCTTTAGAAAGTCATTGTTATGGTGGTTTGCACACTATCTGTGTTTTTGATGGGCTACACATTCCTTTTTTGTGTTGTGAGGTGTGACAGGTAATATGATCAGAGCTACCAATTACAGACATCATTTAGGGATCATGGCATGGTGGGTACCACCCACAGACTAATGCCAGTTATGATGCGCCATGCACACCTCTGACATAATGGAACCCTCTTCTGGCATGATACCGATCATGGCATTATGATGGCAATTCTTGGCATAATGTTTATAACTCTTAAGAAAATGTGGCCATGCTTGGCATCTTCTTGCCGAACACAAGCATTTTGACAGTAATTATTTACATACTGTTAACATCTATGGCATGACGGAGTCCGCTTCTCCATAACGCCTGCACTGGCATTATGGTGGCAATTTATTCTGTGTTGCGGGCATTATTGGCACGATAGTGTCCATCCTTTGTTTATTGCGTGTACTCAGAATATTGGTAATTCTTTGTATTTTAATAACTTTATCACTTCAGAGGCCTCCCTATCGGTGTAACCGGTATGCATTTATCAGTGCAATTGCTGCCTTATTCAATCAGCCCTTAATCCAGGCACGAGCTTCCCTACTAATTATGTACGCATCCAATCGCTTTGTTCATCCACCCATGCAGGTATTAATCAATCCAAGAGCTGAATTAACTCACTTTCTAACAGTTATACGCTCACTGGCGCAATCTTTTAAATCACTGACAAACTATTTAATTTAGCAAGTAGTCAGACATATTGCATTGTTAATGTTTGTTTTATGCTGTGGCGCCCCAATATAGTCTGTGTTTTGGGAAAGTATGACAAGTGAAGCATGGTCATGAAAAAACAAGTTTAAGCACTTTCTTTCCCAGGTGCGACTGGAGAAACATGACTTTCAGGAAACTACCAGATAGGACCTGATTGTTCTAGGAACGAGTCCCGCTCTGTGTTGGTTGTTCAAGCACTGATGTGGGCCCCAGGGGGAGAAGGTGTTTTTGATCCGCGTGACAGACTCTTATGTTGCCATTGAAGCTAGCGCCGTGTATGTGATAGCATATCTTTCATGTAAGGAACACATCCGCTTTATGTTTCACAACATAATGGCTTACCAGTTAATTTAGTACTTAGAAAAGGTGTCTGGTGAAGGCCTTACGAACCATATCCCCCGTGTATTTATAGAGCAAGCACCGTGTGGGCAGCAATTGCACGCACGTTCATAAATGTGCCGTGTACGATGCTCTGATTGGAGCATTATTAGAATACGATTTGGTACTCCTTTTGTAAACCACATTTAAGGATGGCCACTCTTTTTGAAACAGTCAATTCGTCTGGTAGTGAGAACATATTATGTGGAATAAAGCAGGCTGTCCAGCTTAGGTAAAGGAAGGCCTCGTCTATGCTAGATGTTCAGTATATTCAATATTTTACATACAGCGATTCCAAACCATGCACATTTAAATCGCGGTTTAAACATCAGGCATTGATCCGGCGCTCCTGGACCTATGGTGGACACCGTTGGACTAGATTCATCCCTTGATACTGATCGTAAGGCTATTAGAAGCACAGGCTTTGTACTTCTGTACTTTATACAAACGAAGAACACAGGTGATGTATAATATATGTAAACTGTACTTGAAGAGGATACATTTTTGGTGGAATATTGTTGGACTTGGCCCTTTTTGCAGGGTCATCCCTGAACGTTTTGCCTTCTTCCTGTATTTTTTCTGACTAGTTGCTGGCAGTTTTATGACTCTGGGCACTTTACTACTGTTGATCAGTGCTAAAGTGCATAGGTTCTCCCTATTGTAAAGTATTGTATTGGATTAGTGACTCCATGATTGGTTCATTTGATTTACTGTCAGACCCTAGTACAGTGCACTGCGTGCGCCCAGGGCTTGTAAGTGAAATGCTGCTGGTGGACTTGCAGAACTGGTTTTGCCACAGACAGAAGAAGCCTGTAAAGTGTGTCGCAGGCCTGCCATTGCAGAGCCTGTGTGCAGTCTGCCCTGTTGACTGGAAAGTGCACCCACTTGCCAGCCCCTAAACCTTTCCTTTTCTGCATATTAGTCACCCCTGTGGTAGGCCCATGGGCAGGGTGCATTGTAGGTAAAAGGTCGGACATGCCCTGATGTGTGTGGCATGCCCTATTAGTGAATTACAGCCATTTTTGTTTTTCACTATTGCAAGGGTAACTGTTCCCCATAGGCCAGAATGGGCAGTTTGATTATAACATTTTATAATCCTAACTGACTCAGGGAACTAGGTAGAAAATTCGAGCTTAGCATGCCTGAACTCAGAATGATGAAATACATCTTTTAGTGAAGTTGGTTTTAACATTCTGGGTTTGAAAATATCACTTTTAGAAGGTAGTATTTTCTTGCCTAACTATCCAAGCCTGCCTCTGCTAGGTTGTGTATTCCATGTCTGGAGTTTGAGTGACAGGGGTTGGGGGATTCCAGGAGACAGGGTGAGTCAGCACAGGGCTGAATAGAGCTATCTGCATAGACAGTGAGGGGAGGGTTGGCACCTGGGTCTGAATAGGGCTGTGCCTGCCTTCCACAATGCTGGCTCCACCTCTTTTGTACGTCTGATGTCCCTAGCCCACACTATCAAAGGAAAGAAGGAGTCCTGTAAACAAAGTGCTCCACGACCGACCAGAACTGGTTTGGACTAGGTATTGACACTCTCTGCCTTCAGGGAATAACGAGAATAGTAGTACAAATATTGGGGCCCAGACCCTAGGACTTTAGATCACTTCTGGAACAACAAGACAAACCTCTGCCAAGGAGAAGAACCAAGGAAGCTGTAGGAGTTGAACTGCCCCGCAGACAGTGCGCTGTGTTGCTGGGTTGGCCTACAGTGGTGTCTTCAGTGCCAAGGAGAGGAGAAGGAACTTTTAAAGAACTTTCATCATCTTGCAGAATATTACTCCAAGGGCTTGAACTTGGTCTTGCCCACTGCTGAAGTCTTAGGGACAAAAGACTTCACCACCAGCTCCCCTCTGAATTTCCTTGCTGGGAATTCTGTCTGCAGAAGCCTGCTTGTCGCTGGGAGCTGGAAGCGCGACTCAATGAAAAGAAGCATGCCACAGTCGTAGCTGTTGCCGTCGCATCGCCAGAGAAGTGTGTCGCCGCCACAGAAGTCGCCGCCGCATCACCAGAGAAGTGTGCCTTCGTCAAAGCTGTTACCCAATGCATCACCGGAGAAGCGTGTTGCCACGCAAGGGTCGCCGTCACATCACCGGAGAAGCGTGTGGCAGGGCCTGTCGCGGCTCCAAAGTTGCAGAGTTCGTAGCACAGCCGCCGGGCGTGCATGCATCGTTTTCACATTGTAGCATCAAGGGCGCATCATATCGCATCGCACCGGATTGTCGCATCGCATCGAGGGGCCATCTTGCCGCATCATAACCGGGCCGCAGTACGAGAATCTACTCATCAACCCCTCCCCGGTAAGGACCAAGCATTGAGGTGCGACGCATCGTCTCCCCCGAAGCAAGGAACCAACGCATCTCCAAAATCTGCTAGTCTTTTGTTTGTTTTGCATCCAGTTACTTTTGTGAGAACTGTGTCGCATTTATCATCAACTTGAACTAAGTGACTTCTACCATCTTTAAGTCTATTTTAAGTACAGTATTGTGGATTTTTGTTGTTTGTGGTCTTGTGTTAAGTCTATATAAAGAATACTTATTTTTATAAAACCTGTGTTGTGTCCATCTATAATGTTTTCACTGTATTATTGTGTGTGTTCACAAATGCTTAACACAATGCCTCTGAGATAAGCCTGTCTGCTCGTGCCAAGCTACAAAGGGGGTGAGCAGGGGTTATCCAGCAGTGTAATCCCCTTTCCCTGACTTCTTATGCCCACAGACCCCTGCCCGCGCCACATTTTTAACCTCGAGAGACATCCTCTGTGGTGTCCCTCAAGGATCCATATTTTGTTAAAGGTGAATACCATTGCTAACTAGAGACCTCCAGTTCTAACAAATATCAAAAAGACAAACCTGCACCTTGAGATTGGAAGTCACAGAAATCAATGGAATATCAATGGGAGGGATGTGCTGCCATTTTTTAAGTAGTGTAACCACAGAGTTATGACTTATACTGGTGCCACAAGCTCAGACTAGGTCAATGTGCCAATTAACTAAAAACTACAAGTGCAGTCTCCTGCCCATGTGTTAGGTGTACGATCTAATACATGAACTGAAGAGTGTGTCTCACTAACAGAGAGCACCAGATGGAGGGAATCCAAAGGTTCACAGAAGGTTGGGGTTTTCAATGGTTTCAGGGCACCACTCTGCAGATACTATTCTTTCTTCAGCTGCTGTATTGTCACTGTCTGTGCAGGGGCTCCACCCCCCATCTTTAGCCATCTTTAGAAAAGGGCCATGAGCACCCTGCTCCCCACTAAAGGTGTGCCACCCAGGCAGTATGTGCACGTTCTGCAGCTCCCCAAAGCCATTATTGTCTTTGTGTATGTTTCAGGAATGTGAAGCATGCATATTGGCAAAGCGAGTTCTCATTGTATGGCCTCCTGCATCCACTGCTCCTTCTCCTGTACCATCAGATTGCACAACAACTTGACATCCACCACTACGCAAACCAACCAACGCAACCCACCTACTTTACAACAACTCGCCTATCCCCTCCTCAACACTCGCTCACTTTGCAAACACCCCACAGAGATCTGGGACCTCACACCACTCTCACCCCCGACATCGTCTTCCTCACCAAGACCTGGCTCACACCCACATCCACTTCTGACATTGCCATGGCAAAATCCAAAGGATACAAGATCATACACTGAGACCGCACCAACAAACCTGTAGGAGGGATCACCATCATCTACAAAGAAAACAACCACTGCACCACCGAGACAGAAGACACCATCCTGACCATGGAACACCTCAACTTCAAGCGAATGGAAAAGACACCATCAGAGGCATCCTCATCTACAGACCACATGCACCAAGCTCCAGCTTCTGCACCGTCATCCCCGATTTCATCACCCCTCTCGCCATTGACTCCAAAGACTACATCTTCCTCGGATATCTGAATTTCTACCTCCAAGATCTCAACAACATCAACTCCGCCAGCTTACTCAACAGCATGAAAAAAATTGGACTCATCCAACTCATTACCAACCACACCCACAATGCAGAACACATGCTGGACCCGATCTTCACCTCCAGCAACAGGGTCAAGTACAGCGACATCACCAAACTCACCTGGACTGACTATTCCATGTACACTTCAACATCTCCAGCCTTGGCACCTCTTCCACCAAGCCACCCAACACCCGCTAGTGTAGTTGGAGCAAAGTATCAGAGAGGCAATGGACCAACGCCCTCAACACATCCTGCCCTTAAGTTGCATCTAACCTGGACAAATCTGTCAAAAGCTTCCACTCCTGGAACACCAACTGCGCTGACATCATCACTCGCATGAAGACAAGCAGATAGGAAATTTACCGAGCAGGCAAGATGGACTACCTAGGAACTAAGAACAGCAAAACGCCACTCAAGCAACTGAAAAGAAGATGGCACACAAGCAAGGACATTTCAGACTGGACAACCTTCAAGACCTCCCTCAATCCCTACCACTGGCTACTGAGAGAGATAAAGAGGAAATCCCTAGCTGACAGCATCAAGTTTAGCTCCAACCAAAGCAAAGAGCTCTTCAACATGATCAGAGTGTTTGCCAACCCTGCAGCCACAGAAAACAGCATCACCCCTCCCAAGAACCATGTGACAGTCTTGCTAACTTTTTCCACAAAAAAATCCCCACCAATTATAAGAACTTTGAACGCCAGCTCAAGTCCTCAGATTTCGGTCCTTGGAAATCAACACGGACCATCGACTTACCTCATGGGACCAGTTCACCCCCCAGGACACCACCAACTTCATGAACTCTATTCACTCAGGATTGCCCACAGACCCCTGCCCGCGCCACATTTTTAACCTCGAGAGAAATCCTCCGTGGTGTCCCTCAAGGATCCTCCCACAGTCCCACTCTCTTCAACACCTACATGACCCTCTTGGCCAACATCGTCAGATCCCACGGACTAAACATCTTATCCCACATAGACGACACCCAGTTTATCCTCTTGCTCGCATAAGATCCCATCAACACAAGAACCAACTTCCACAGGTGCATGCAGTGGCATCAATTCCGCTAAGGCGGAGGAGCGTCGCCTCACTGCTTAAGCCGCAAGCTGAATGCAGAAATATTATCATTTGGTTTTTGTATTCAGCTTGCAGCTGAAGCCAGGCTGGGGGGGGGGGGGTACTGGTCTCCCTGCGGCAAAGAGGCAGGAGTGGTGCTAGCACCTAAAGTGCGCATGATGGTTTGACCGACCATCTTGGGCCGCCCAAACTGTCATGTGCACTCTACATATTCTCCCTTCAGGCTGCATTACAGCCTGGGTGGAGAACATGCACAGCCGCCAGCCCTGTCTAAGTGCTGAACCATGGCGCTCAGACAACTCACAATGCTGCTATGGCATTAAAATGCACAATGGGAAAATGCTATTTAAGTGTAGTTAGGTGGTGGGGGTGTGGCCAATATGCAACTGAGGTGGACACGTGATAGAAAGCTCCGCGCCTGGCACGCAGCTGATCCTGAAAATTCCACCACTCCCCGCTGGCCCAGTGGTACACAAAGTGCTCCCCCTTACCTGCGCAGCATCTGTCCCTGCTACTGGGAGTGGCTATGCTCGAGGGGGGAGCACCGATTTGATTGATTGAAATCCCAGGCCTGGAGGCCTATTCTGCTCCTGCTAACTCGCCTGTGCTGGGCTGCCGCCCAAGGACTGTGCTGCCTAGGGAACTGAGGCACTGCGATGCGCTACCCGGTCGAGTGCGTTGGCTGCAGAGGAGCGCCCTCCCTTGCCATCTCTACTCTCTGGAACCACTCGGAGACATTAATGAGTGGCGGGACACATATAGGGAGGGCTTTGAGGATAACGCGACCCTCATTCACATGGCCCTAAAGGTCCATCAGATGGTAGGCCCTAGCCAGTGCACTTGCAGACAGCAGTGCCCAGAGGTAATTACTTAACCAGGTTGATAAGACGTAGACAAAGAGCTCAGTACCCGTGACACCCTCACAACACGCTTGGCATTAGGATACGAGTGCACCTGTCTCCATAACCCTCCTCAGCAACAAGAAGTGGACGCTGTCACCTGCCATATTAAGCCCTGCCCAAGAAAGGCACTCACACTCTTTAAATATTCCTCGATTGATCAATCTGCATTACTACATCCCCTTTCTGATCTCTCTGCATCCGAGTTCTACCCCACCCTGTGCTTATGGCCTGGGTGAGCGAACGCTGAGACACTAATAGAGGCGGAGAGACCAGGGTGGCCTCGGCCTACTACACTGCTACCTGTCCCCCTGCAGGGCACCTGGGTCAGGTTGTGACCTCAGGTCGTACCCTTCGTCAGCTGCCACATTAATACTGCTGCTTACCTCATGGAGCATCCACCACAATGGTGAAAAACAAGCCGGACAGGATTCAGGCACCGGCCAGGGGTGTGCAGGAGACTAATGAACACTTGGCGGGTGATATCCTTGCGGATAAGCCACTGGAGGCCACACTATCACATTATTCCCACCGATTTGATGAACTGCTCTCAGAGGTTCTGGACATCAAATCTACCTTGGAGCCAAAACTGGATTCCCTATGCATAGTGGTGGGCCGCCTTCGTGAAGACCACAGAAAATTGAAGGATCAGGACGAAAAGTCTGAATCTATGCTGGCAACTCTCAGACCCACGGTTTTAGACTGTGAGAAGTGCCTTCGGGCTGTGCAGAAATAGGTGCAATATCTGCAAGGCTGTCTTAAAGACCAGGAAGGGAGGTCACAGAGAAACAACGTGGGAATAGTAGGCCTCCCCGACCGAGCAGAAGTTCTAAACATGGAACTCTACATGGAAGACTGGTTCATTCATACAATCCTCCAGGGTAAACAGTCTCCCTTCTTTCCAGTAGAGAGGGCCCATAGGGTGCTGGTGGTCCACCCTACCCAGGCGCCCGCTGCGTCCTGTGGTGGTGCGCTTATTCAATTATCGTGACAGGGATCACAAATTGCAGGCGACTAGAGCAAGAGGCAGATGGACAGTTGAGAACACCAAGGTACATATCTACCCGGACTACACTCTGGAGGTTCAGAGATGCAGATCATCCTTTCTTGAAGTGAAGAAAAGCCTGCGTGAACATAATGTGAAATACGCTCTACAGTTCCTTGCCATGCTCTGGGCGCGGCATGAGGGCACTACCTCCTTTTGTGCAACTTTGGAAGAGGCTTGGTCCTGGCTGGAGCATAAAGGACTTGCACCTTCACATGGAGACAAAACTGGATCCCCCCTTCCGTGGCAAACGCAGAGTCATCAAAGGGCATGCAACAGACGCTGACTGCAGGGTCCCACCAAAGAACAAGCAGCAAAGGATAAGGGTCAGAGGTAAGGGACGTTGAGAAACACACCACATTCACTTTCGGGTCCGAGGCGGAGACCTTCATGAGGACACACTGGCAATGACAGCCTCTCAGCTCGCAGCGGTGCTAGGTGGAGGCCCATCATCACCCCACAAACATCCGAATAACTGATATGTCGAATATCAAATAGGTTGGGAAGGGGTCTGAATGAGTGATTACGACTGTTGCTAGGTTGGGAATGCATTACCGGCCTAATTCTACATATAGGCCAGGCCACAGATGGTGGTTTATATCATGCGGCCCTACCACGGTTGCGGCATTTCTTTACCCCCAAGCTACACAGTATCACTGATATAGACACTTTTGATTCTTGTTTTGTATTTATTGCATATATGTGCTAAAGGCTGGCTGCCAGTTGGCGTACTGGCCTGGTAGTGGAAATTGGGGACTGGTACTACTCTGTTTTCATTGTTCACAACGCAAAGGAGGAACTATTATTCATCTCAAATGGGGGTCCTTTCATGCCGTGCGAGTGGGTCAATTACGATGGTGGGTGCGGGGTGAGTTGTTATTACTTATAGGGTGGACTTCACTTGAAATAATATGGCTTTGATGACATGTGAACAGAGCTCAACCACACTGTTATTGACTTGGAATGTCCGTGCCCCATCCGGGTACGCCAAATGCTATCATGTATACCAATATCTTCGGAGACATAGGATCACTATAGTTCTCCTACAGGAAACTCATCTCACCTCACAAACATTGAACTCCATGTGCAAGCATTGGAGGGGGACACTGATGGGAACCCCGTACCCTGCCAATGCTAAGGGTGCACTGATCTTGGTGGCCCCTGGAACACAGCCAGAAGTCCTGCACACTTGCGTTGACTCTGAGGGCAGCAAGTGATGCTGGAGGGGCTGTTGGACGGTCTTCCGATATTGAGCATCAAACCGCCATCGCCTCATGCAGGTGTCAGATCAACTATATGTCGGCAGTACCAACTGCCCGATTACAATGCAAATGCTGTGCAGGTGGCCGGAAAACTGCTCTTTTCCATAGCGGCTTGTGCTGTATCCCAGAAAAGAGTCACAGCACAAGCCACAGAGGAAAGGGCAGTTCTCAAACATCCATACACCATGTGCCAGGCACCAGCATGTGGTGCCTGGCACACGGTGCATGGCTGTTTGGGGGGCACCACATGTGCCCCTCTGGTTACAGTTCAGTGGCCCTGCTAGGGGCCACAAAAGTGCTTTTCCAACAGCCTGTTTGTTCATGGAAGTGAGATATCCTAATCCCTACTGTGGTACCTGTGCAGGCACCGCCCCACTGTAGGGATTAGGAATCTGACCGCCGTCCCAACAGGCTCCTTGAGCCTCCAACTGATGCAGTCCAACCTAATGTATCATAATGCGGCAGTCGGACGGCTATCTTGGATGTCGGAGGGACCGCCATCGACCTTCTTGTCCCTGGCGATCCCACCGACATCCTAATGAGGCCCATTATATGTTTATTTAAAGATAGTGATATTTTTGCTTTCAATGTTTCTGTTTTCAATATCGGTTAAAATCACTATGTTTCCCAAATATATTTGTTGTACTCAATATTTTTGGTTTTACTAGTTAAGTAAAGGAAGTTGATATTTTTGTTATTTAATTTCCAATATTTGTGTTGTTTCATTACTGTGTGCAACGATATTATGTCAGTGAACCAGGTTAAAGACATCAGACAAATCTGGGCATCAAAATTGACCCCACCAATGAATAACAAGTGCTTTTGATTGATGAATCTGTCATTGGTATGTGGGTAGAATTACTAGAAGTGTGCTCTGAAAAGCTGGGGTTACTCAAAAATGTTGTACACAAAATTAAAATTAAATTCAAAGCAATTCAATTACACGGTGCAGACCTATCCCCGTACACATGGTGCGCATATTGCAATGCTGAATTAGATGTATTTGTTGGAATCAGAAGTCCAATTGATTCATAGGAAATGGAGAGGTCAGATGTTCTCAGCTACATACTCCACTTATGCCTGGTGAGTGCTAGTACATGGTATGCTTGATGGTGTGGAGGTATGCCTGCTAAATTTGTATGCTCCAAATGTTGACAAAAGGGGTTTTTACTTAGAGCTGGAGAAGAAACTGCTTCTCTATGTGGGACTGCCTCTGCTATGGACCAGGGATTTGAAGTGTGTGCTCGATGGAGCTGTGGATATACACACCCCAAGGTTACGTACGAAGCCCCACATAACAGACACACTGCGCACAGTAATGGACCATTTGCACTGCATTGATGAGTGGCGTGCAACGCATCCTGGGGTACAAGAATGAACCTGATGCCCAGGTTGTGACGTATATAGCTGACTTGATAGGTTCTTGATTTCTGGCAAGATGGTGCGACTGTGCTACAGACACAAACTCTGAGACGCTTCCTATCAGACCATGCCCCGGTACTGTTGAAGTGCGGGAATGGGCGGAGTCCGATCGACAATCCCCCTGTACCGTCCGCCCGGAGACACTCAGAGACACCTTGTTCAAGGAGGAGCTCAGGGAGATGACCGCTGGGTATTTCAAGACTAATTGCCTATCCACCTCTAATAAGGGGCTGAAGTGGGATGTATTCAAGGGGGTGGCACATGAGGAGTGCCTGTCTAGAGTTGGTGGTACAAGGCTGCATCTGGAGAGACACATTACTGAGGGGGATGAGGTTCCGACTGATCTACAGGGTCCAGGACCCCTGACAGTAACACATCATAAGATCTTACTACAGTGGAAGATATTTTGGACAGACTGGCATGCCTGACTCGGACCCAATACCGGCCACTATTACATCGTTTGGGTGACAATCCAGGAGACTACTGGGTGGCTGCTGAATCAGCAAAGTCTACCCCACCCATATTGATGCTCAAACTTCCCAATCAGCATTAACACCCTGCTACAAGACCATTTGGCTGAGGTTTATAAAAGGGGCTCACAAGTTGACCTGATTGATATTGGGAAGTTTTGAGATGACTTACCACTCCTGCACCTAACTGAAGTGCAGAGTAAAGGTCTTAGAGAGATGCTCAGACTCAAAGACTTATAGGAATCTGTGAAAAGCATGGCCCGCTGCAAGGCCCTGGGCCCGTATTTTCTCCCGGTAGAGTTCTATCAGATGTTCGCTGACCCTTTATAGCCACGCTTGATGGAAGCCGTCCTGGAATTCAGGCATGCAGGTGTCCTACCTCCATTCATGCGGCTCAGATCGTCATGCTCCCCAAGTTGGGTAGTGACCCGCTGGACCCCAGTTTGCAACATCCCTTATCCATGCTAGGAGTGGACACAAACATATTGTCTAAGGCCATGGCGATGCACCTGGGCCATGTGGTGACCTATCTGGACCATGAAGACAAGTGTGGGTTTATGCCAGGCAGAGAGGCACATATGAATATCTGGCGACCAATGTTGTTCACTCGGTGGCAGGTGTCGATATGCCAGCTGCAATGGTCGTTTTGGACATCGAAAAAGCAATTGATACTTGAAGCTTGGATTATCTTTGCGAAGTCCTGAGGAGGATGGGACTGGGCCAGGAGTTCATCTCCTGTGCCCGGCTACTTTACAGCTGACCGATGGCGTGTGTCTGCAGTGGGAGTGTGGTATCTGAGTGCATCCCTATATAGAGGGGCACAAAGCAGGGGTGAGCACTGTACCTGCTCCTTTTTGCACTGGCAATGGAGCCCTTGGTGATACTGTTGTGACGCCATGTGGTCCGGTGGGGTGGACACACGTGTGTCATCTCCTTACATGTCGACGTCAAATTACTTTAGGTTTGCCACCCGGAAAGGGTCGGTACCCCCACTCTTGGAAGTGCTGTCCTCCTTTGGATGATCTGGGGCTACGTGTTAACTGGCAGAAGTTGGTTCCCTTCCCGCTGGCAATACTGGTTGGGGTGGATGCTGTCGCTCCCCCATGACGTAACTCAGGTGGGAGTGTGACCACTTTCGGGATTTTGGTATATAGGTCACCCATGCGGCTGAGGCTAACTATCTACTAAATATGGGAGAGGTTATTGCAGGTCTGGACGCCTCTGTTCAATTCTGGAACGACATCCTCCTCTCTATAATGGGAAGAGTGACACTAAGCAACATGGTTCTGCTCCTGCATTGCCTTTTTGTCCTACACAACTCCCTAGGCTGCATTCTGTGTACCACTTTCACCATCTTGAATAGTCTCCTTATTTCTCTGGTGTAGGCCGGCCGGCAAAGTAGGGTGAAGCTAGAGGTATTAATGCTGGACATGGAGTCTGGATGCTTGGGTCTACCCGACCTTAGCCTCTATTATTTTTAGTATTACTGCACTATGCTGCACAGTGGTGTGCTGAGGGCTACCCATTCATAGTCTATAAGGTTGCGGGTGTTTGGGAGCTGGCAGTTAGTATGCTCGACTGCTTCTCCTTGAAGGCTGCATGTCGGAAACAGAATGTGGTGTACCTTATATAGTTGAATGCTGGTGGATGCTCTGCAGCTGGGGATCTGTATTTTAATGGAACCTTCCTCTCGCTTGAGGATGCGAGGGAATGCTATTAACTGTCACCTGGTCAATTTCTGCAATATGCGAAAATTTCAGGCACCGCCCGCGAATTGTTGTTTACTTTTCTGGATGAGCTGGAAGACATTGCAGTTGGTCCTCTAGGGAACTGATTAGGCGCATATATACAGCTCTAAAGGCACACCACAAGGTCGACGTGACAAAGATCCAGGACAGAAGGCTGGCAGACCTGCCGCAGCCCCTCAGAGAGGGGAATGGTGGCAGGCATTTGCACCGATCCAAGAGTTTGGCATCAACACCTGCTTTAAACTCACACAGTTCCATTATTCACATCACACTTGTTTGACATTTCAGCGAATATCTCATTTCTATGTGGTGCACTGTTCGGCGTGTCCGCGGTGTGGTCAGGAACCTGTGATGTTCCTTCATATGACTTGGACTTGCGCAAGATTGCAGGATTATTGGACAGAGGAATTTCAGGTACTGTGGGGCATTGTGGAAATCCACACTGAGCCCTAGGTTCAGCACTGTCCATTGGGCATATTTCAAACCCCAAAAACTGTGTCACAAATGTGACATAGATTTGCCCTATTGGAGCTTGTGTTGGCCAAGCGCTGCATTGCAATCAATTGGATCCACTCTGCTCCCCCCTGACTGGATAAATAAAGGGCTGATTCGAGTAAATAGATAGTAGCCAAGGAGTGGTGACTCCAGCTGGTCCGCACAGAGGAGAACACGGAACATGACTTAGAGATCTGAGGTGATATATTGGAAAGGCTGATGACAGATGAAGAGCCAGGGGTTGTGCAAACTATTCCTTCTCAGATTGTGGGATCCACCACGCTGCTGATACCACTAGAGATCGTCTCCTCGAATATCTGAATGATAAATAGCAGAGTATGCAAGAGTAGGATGTATGTGGGTAGAGGGTCACCTACAAAGGCAATAGAGGTGGGACCAGCTGTGATCCCCGAGGTTGACTGAGGGGTCCCATCTGGGACAGAATGGCTCCCTATGGCCGTTGGGACAATTAGATTCTAGATGAGTGGCAGCCATTTACAAACAGGTTGGGCTCTATGCCTCCTGGCTCCCTGTTCCTCCCCTAAATGCTCCCCATCTGGGGGAGGCGGTTGACCTCTCTTGAAGACCAGGGCCCCAAATCTTGTTTTTTCTTTATTTTTGCCTGACTGCCATGGGTGATCACCCCCCTTAATGCGTAGCTGCCACCACAGTGGATTATTACTATGTTTTTGGGGGTGGTTCACTCCCAGGTAAAATGCATTGTATTATCTAAGTCTAAGTTCACATGTGTAGTTGAGCTCACACTCAATTAGACAGTTGAGTTTGCACACACAGTAGATAGCGGCCCTTGGACAGAACTTGCCCATATGGACCCTGTTCGAATAAAATACCAGTATGTGTTTTCTGTTTTTTCTTCAATTGTAGGTACAGATACACTAGATCTGACGTTCCTACACACAGTTGGCGGACAGGGCATCTTTACAGGAGCCACAAAGCGTCTCCTTATACACCATTGGTCCTGAAGAAAGCCTCTAGATTCCAACACAAGGCTGAAACATGTCGACCTACACCAGTGCAGTGGGCTCATAATAAGATCCACTTGCGCACGCCTTTTTGTTTTTAATTTCTCACATCACTGATTCCACCAGTAAAACCTAACGTCACAGTGATGTAGGGCCTTTTAATTCCACCTCACTGTCACCAGAGCACAGAAATGCCCTCTTGCTAATTTTCTCATCTCTGGACACTACTGGTAAACCAGTTGGTCTTCCTCCGGGTGGAGGATTAGCATACCTACGATGATAAAGACCCAATTATGATGCTACTACAGTACCAATAGGCGGAGAAACAAGATATACCGCCCACGCCATTTGTGTAAGTATATGAGGGTTTTTACCAAACTTCCCCGAGAAATCTAAGACCCTGGTATACAGGACAAGTGATCCATCCTCCTCCACTTGATTTTTTCTTCTTAACTGTAAGATGCTACATGTTGCTTAATTTTGTATTGTTTTCATACATGACAAAATGTAATGTACTATACTGTGCAAATTCTTAATAAAAACAAGTTAAAAAAGAAACTACACGAGGAGACAACCGTCATGTAGGAGACTGTCAGATTCTTCCTCGGATTCCACTGGTTATTCGGATATTACTACAGTGGTCTTCCAGATGCTTTTCTAGACCTCATTTTAGCTGGATATTGCAACAATATGGTGCACAGACACTAAGTCAAAAGCATTTGAGTTTAAACTACTCTCATCTCGACAAGAATGACATTAGACATAGAGCACATTACAATTATATACATACTAGTATCTCTGGCCTATGGGCTTGACATTGGTAACTTTGCAAAACTTGGTTCCAGGATAAAAAAGATTAGTCTCTCAAAGTTTTAAAGTTCTGGGATGCCTTTGAAAGGGCCGTGCTCATAAATTCTAGACCTGTTCTAGAGACACAATCCGACTGTACTTTTTAGCAGCATGAAAGCATAGAGGGGAGGAAATTTGTTATTCAGCCAATCAATTAAACAAGAATACCTTTGTACACATAGTAACCACAAACCACTATGCAAAGTTAGTTTGATTTATTACAAAGCCAAAAACAACTGAACTTGGATGCGCTGTCGCGGTGCTTTGTGATAGAGCGCGCCCATAGAGCCCTGACGCAGAAACCGCCTACAGGCGAGCGGCCCAGACCGGTGATCGCACGGATATTGAACTTTCACGACAGGGACACCATTCTGCGGGAGGCGAGGGCGAAGGACACGGTCATGTTTGACAGTCAGAAAATCATGATCTTCCCAGACTATACGAAAATGGTGCAGCAGCAACGACACTCCTTCGTAGCGGCCAAGGCGAAGCTACGCGGACTGAAGCTCCAGTATTCGCTACTCTATCCGGCTCGCCTTCAAGTGCTTTTCCAATCGCGGACACACTTTTTTGACACCCCGGAGGATGTCTTCAAGTGGACGGATGAGATGGTGAGGGTTCGGCCGCATGCTCAACCGGGCCTGAACCCGGGTTCATCCAGGAGCTCCTCTCCGGAGCGGGCGGACCAGCGCGTCCGGGGGAAAAGACACAGGAGTTCTAGGTCACGGCAGCGCTCCCCTTCTCACGCTGGGGCACGAGATGGAGCACCTGCAGACTCGGACCAATCTAATAAGGACAATTGAAAGTCGTTGGAGTATAAGGTGACTTATTGCTGTGGTGGATCTTGGCAGTGTGTGGCTGATTAGTATGTCCTGCTGCTCAACCATTCTGGGACAGGATACCTTGACATTGTTCGCTTTACATGTTGGGGTTGATGTGGGGCTGCGGGGTGGGGTTCGGGGTGCTATCTTTTAGGGGCTACATCCCTTCTTCATAGGCGGGTATTGGTAAGGGGGGGTTCCTACGGGTTGAGTGGGTAGTTGGGATCCATTGGTATGGTTGGCTTTGGGCGCTCTGTTTTAGGCCCGAGGTCGCCCATGCCGCGACAGATACTTCTGTGTTCTATGAGGTATAGGGGAGGGGGGTGGGGGTTGAGAGATGGGAAGTTCAGGGGGATGTTTTTGGGGGGCGTGGGTGGGTGAGTGGGGGGGGTTCGGTTTGTTGTGCACGTGATTTTCATGCTGAGCTAGAGCTGGTGTTATGTATTCGGGCCTGCTACTGGGTACTTTTGCTTTGTTTTCCCTGGGATCATGGTTGATGCATTGCCTACGGGGCCTCGTGGTGGGTCTATGCGCATATTGAGCTGGAATGTCAGGGGAATGCTGGATAAAATTAAGAGGGGAGCCGTTCTGCGGGGGGCGAAGAGGGAGGGGGCGGATGTACTGCTCTTGCAAGATACACATATGCTGGGAACGAAAGCACTCTGCCTGCGAAGATTTGGCTACCACCAGGTTTTCCACGCCGGCTTTACGAGGGGCTCTAGAGGGGTTGCCATCTTGATTCATAGACGACTTGCATATGTACATGAGAGACTCTGGTTTGACCCACAGGGCAGGTACATTGTTGTGAAGGGAAAGGTGGGTACGGAGCCGGTCGTGTTTGGGAGTGTCTATGCCCCTCCCCCTCTGCAATGGGCTCTGGCTGTGAGGCTATTCGCGGTATGGGCAGAGGTCCCAGAGTCCCTGGCTGTGATTGGTGGAGATTGGAATGATGTGCTGGATGTGACTGTGGACCGTCATCGGTCACGGGGTGCGCCTGTGGTGGCCGCCCCCTCTCGATTGTGTGCTATGGTGGATGGTCTGGGCTGGGTTGATGCGTGGCGACATCTGCATGCTGTGGCCAGAGAGTATACGTATGTTTCGGCAGTGCATGGCTCATTTTCACGGCTGGATTGTGTTTTTGTGCCCAGTGGGTGCCTGAGTCGAGTGCGGGGGGCGGCCATTCTGCCTCGTGGGTTGTCCGATCACTCTCCAGTGACCGTAGATGTTGAATTGTGCAGGCGGAGGCAGCCGTTCCGGTGGCGAATGTCCCCATGGCATCTCCAGCAAGATGACTATGTCCGACATATGCGGGGGGCGATAGCCCACTATTGGCAGGAAAACCTTGTCGGGGACACGGAAGTGTCATTGGCTTGGGAAGCTATGAAGCCCACGCTTCGTGGGGTGGACATAGCGTGGTGCGCGGCGGCTCACCGCAGACGCAGGGAGGCCATCGTGGCGACGCTGTGCGGTTGCTCCTGCAGGCGCAACAGACCCATGCATATGTGTTGCTTGATGAAGCTCGACAGGCATGGCTCGCCACCCGCAGTAGAATTTATCAATGGGGGGACAAGTCGTGCACTATGCTTCATCGACTGTGTCAGAATACCATGCAGCCGATTACGCTGCCTGGACTCACAGATGAGGCTGGAGTTACAATAACGGACCCGGTGGACCTGGCAGCTAGCTTCGCGCGATACTATGCCGCACTTTAACCCGCACAGGACTGCCTCCCAGCCGAAGCGGCGGACAAGTTTATCGCTGTCCTGCCCCCGAGGGCTGTCTCTGACGAGGCGCGGGCGATCTTGGACCTCCCTATTACGGGGGAAGAGTTAGATGACGCACTGGCGCAACTCAACACGGGAAAGGCGCCCGGACCGAGTGGCTTCCCGTGCGAATTTTACAAGAAGTTCCAGCTCCAACTGGGGACTCACTATAAGGCGGTCCTGGAGGCTGCGCGTGAGTCGGGCCGGTTGCCCGCTGATTGGCGACATGCTGAGGTGGTGGTGTTCCAGAAACCGGTTAGGCCGCCTGCTACGCACGACTCGTATCGCCCCATATCGCTGCTTAACATAGAGGCTAAACTACTGGCAAAAGTGCTGGCGAACCGGCTTCTCCCCTACGTGGCAGATCTGGTTCATCCGGACCAGGCAGGCTTTATGCCGCACAGGGCGACGCGACACAATGTTAGACGGACCCAGACGGCCATAGATGCGATGGGGGCCACGGGTGAGCGAGCGGCCCTGTTGCTGGCGAATATAGATAGGGCGTTCGACTCCGTGAGTTGGGCCTATTTGTTTGCGCTCCTGCCTCACCTTAACCTGGGCCCGTTTTTATCTCATACGTTCGGCTGCTTTACACTGACATCACGGCGGCAGTGCGGGTCTCGGGTGCTGTTTCTGCGCGGTTTCCAATTGGGCGGGGGACCCGTCAGGGCTGCCAACTCTCCCCTTACCTATTCGCGTTAGCTATGGAGCCCCTTGCCTCTTGGGTGCGCATTGATACTCAGTTGCGAGGTTTTAGATGGGATCGGGGACGCACGGATAGGATTGCGCTGTATGCGGACAACGTCCTGTTCTTTCCTACAGACCTAGATAGGTCAGGCCCGCGGGTGTTAGAGATCATGCGCATCTTCGGAGGAGTCTCAGGTCTGTACCTTAACCCGCGTAAGTCCACCCTATGGGTGTTGGGCGATGGAGCGCGAGCGGGCCGCTGGGCGTCGGCCCTGAAAGTGGCGGTTGGAGGCCTGTTGTATCTGGGTGTCTTCTTATCAGAATCTGCGTCGATCTCCTGGGAGCGAAATGTGGTGCCGGTCTGGGATAAAGTCCAATCGGACCTTAAAACGTGGGCGCGAATGCCCCTTACTATTTTAGGCAGGTCTGCAATATTTAAGATGGTTGCAATGCCGCGCCTCTTATACCAACTGCAGAATCACCCACACCCGATTGCACCCCAGTGGTTTCGGCAGGTTAACTCGGCTTTAGGACGCTTTTTATGGGCTGGGGGCGCCGCCAGAGTAGCGCTGCGTACATGTTTTCTATCTACCTACTGTGGCGGGCTTGCGACGTCGGACGTACTGTCCTACTACCAAGCCTCCCACTTGTTGGTCCTAAACGAATGGTGGTATGGAGATAGAGAGGACCCTGCATACGCATTGGAGCACCTGCTGATGAAAGGCCACACTCTGCACACGATTCTCTACTCGGCCAGATTGCGGCGGCGGCTGCCCCGTGCCACACAGGTGGTATTTACGATATGGAGACAGGCGCTGCCCCGCATGGGTTGGTGGGGCAGACTGACAGCCGAGACCCCACTGTGGCATAATGGGTAGCTCCCTGCATTGGCCACGCTATCCGGGTTTGACGGATGGGACTCAATTGGGATCTCATCGCTAGGACATGTCGTATCCGGCACGGCACTCAAGTCGTTTCAAGAGCTTAGGGTTGAGTATCATATGCCCAATACCCAATTTTTTAAATATCTTCAGCTCCGCCACGCACTTGGACCTAGCTTGGTGGGCCTGGAGTCGCTGCCGGAGTTCAGCTATCTGGAGGCTAAGGTTTTTATGGGGGATCTGGGCGATAAGAAAGTGTCCCGCATATACCAAACATTGGTCACTCACTGTTCCCCCTCCCTCCTTAAACTGCGGGAGGCCTGGGAGCGAGACATTGGCCCACTGGACGAGGATGATTGGAGGGAGGCTCTAGAGTCTCCGCGGGGTGCTGCTATTGCGGTGCGCTTGCGCCTGATTCAGTTCAAATATCTACACAGGGCCTATTATACCAGAGAGCGATTGTGGAAGGCGAGCTCGATTGGGTCCCCGGAGTGTTTGCGATGTGGTACTGAAACAGGCACGCTGCTACATACTGTGTGGTCCTGTGCTGGTTTGTCCCGGTTCTGGAGGGGTGTATGGAGCTGTCTGTCGGAGGTGCTGGGATGGGATCTTCCCCAGACTCCTCGTTTGGCCCTTCTCCATGTCCTAGAGGGTGTTGGGGGAAACATTTACATCTGTTGCTGTTGGGCCTTGTCATTGCCAAGCGGGACCTGGCGCAAGCGTGGAAGAGTGAGCGGGCTCCCCCGTTGAGTGCTTGGAAAGCAGGGATTGATTATTGCATGGGATTAGAGCGCCCGGTATTTGAAGCAAGAGGGTGCCCCCGTAAACATTTCAAGATCTGGAAGAGGTGGGCGGAATATAGGGGTTTGACACTTGATCCCCCGGTGGAACCGGATGACGAAGAAACAGATTCAATGGACGGGCTGCGGGCCTGAAGAGACACTGGCTCTCTTACTAGATTTGACCGATTACTGGTGACTGGCAATGATCACGTGCACGGGGCTAGGGAGGGATAAGGGGTGGGTAGTGGGCTCTTTTGGGGGTGTTGGGTGGTGGGGGGGGTTGGGTGGGGTTGTTTCTGATTGGGCTTGCATTTTGCTTCTGTATACTTAACACTGTGGCAGGATTCTCCTGACTGTGGAGGTCTGCGGTTTTGCTTACCCGATCTATAAAATCAATAACATTTTGTTGTGAAAAAAAAAAAACTGAACTTAAAGACACCTCAAAATGAGAGTTTCGTAATACATTTGAATTAGCATAAAGGCAAATCTGCTTATCCAATTTAGACTTTGTAGCATAAACAATGCAATTAGCTCAAGAAGCAGAATGCAGAGGATCAGAAAGCATGAGTCCAAATTTCCCTGGATCGAGGGTTGGTGAATAAAGAGCATTAATCTATCCCTACACCACACTAAAGTGACATCCCAACTTAAGCATCTTCAGCATGTGGAGTCTTCCTAAGAAGTTTCTCCACAATCAGTGGGTCATGTAGCATAAGCTGTAGACAAAGAAAAGGGTTTGCATTGATTGACAGGAAGATGTGGCGCTCATGCGTGTATGACTGGTAAGTAAATTTGTAAGTACACTTGTTTCACGGTGCAAGAAGGTCAGTGGAAACAAACCCAAAGCTAACAACCCCTGCACCGGTATAGGAGACCTATACCAAACATATAAGAACAGAGTCCTGTGCACACGTTTCGTAGGAAAATAGGTTCTAGTGTCAGAGCCCCATCGTACCCTGCTCAGGGTGGAAGGGTAGGCAGTGGACGGATACGTCCCGAAACAAAGGTAGGGTCCTGTATTCATGAACAGATGGCCGCACGGATGTGTGCAGGGATGTGGTCGGTCGTGGCTCCGGGTAATGGACCCTACCTTTGTTTCGGGACGTATCTGTCCACTGTCTACCCTTCCACCCTGAGCAGGATACGGCCATCGCCATTTTCCAACACTGCGCATGCAGCCGGTTTGGACATCCTCCACCCTTGCGATCTCTTTTCTATACAAGATTTTTGACAGCCCTGATGAATCACATCAAGTACACGGTGTGACGAAACACGTGTCGGCTGGCGACTATCGTTTGTACTGATCAAGTTTGAATGATAAATCTTTATCACATGCAAAAACCTGGAGTTTGACCCTCATTTACTCAAATGAACATTGTCCCTACAATGGGGTTCTGACACTAGAACCTATTTTCCTACGAAACGTGTGCACAGGACTCTGTTCTTATGTAGCATAAAGCTATTGAGACAGAGCTTGTTTTCAGATGCCTCTCTCAGACCGCAGAAGAAGAAGTGGGCACTTTCCCTACTCCCAACATCACATTATTTCATTTAACTTTTCCAAGATTCATTGTGGATCATGTCATCTGCTCTGGGTAAAATCCCAAAAGTAGTTTTCCATGGGACAACGGTGTTCTTCTCTCGCAACACGTTGTCCTTGGTTCCAAAGCCTCTTCCTGTGTGAAACACAACAACCTTCCTTTATCAACTCAAGTCACATTATGTAATTTCTTCTCTACTTGCCTGACTAGTAAGACAAAGACATTATTCTAACTAACAAGAACACTTCTTACACCTGCAACACAAACGTGAGAAAGAATAAATTCCACAATGCACATGAAATTCAACTGTTAACTCTAAAGTGAGAGTTTACTGAGAACTGCATTTCAGGCCTACAAGATTCAGCTAACATAAGAAAACAGCACATGAGCTTTTATGAGTGACATGTAAAATAAGGCACATTCAATTAATGCATTTACCTACACTTAAAATACAAAACTAAATTAGCATTTTTAGTACATGAATAATTAATTGTCCGTATCATAACACAAGTTCTTTACGTTAATGTTCCCTGCTAGTTACATTTACTTTCCACATTAATTCTCTCCATGTTACTTTTCAATGGCCTAAATACATCACATTTCAAGTTAATACATTTCACAATTCTAACAAGGCATGTTAACACAACAAAGGAATATATGCGAGTGAGCTCTACTTGTGTGATTATAATGCACCCCTACAATTAAACTGCGATTCCCGCTGCATTAGTTCCCCCCTCTGATGATGTTGAGTCATCACAAAACACCATTAAAATCCCTGTAGAGTAGACTGATCTAAACAGATTTCGTAGCTAGTCTCCTCTGTCTCAACTCCTCTAACCATTTCAAATTTGCATAATGACTCTCCTGCAGTGTTTCCACCCTTCTCTCTCTTTCCCTTAAGGACTTCTCCACTTGCTTCGCCTTATGCCATTTGTATGCCCTTATCATACCTATGACGATGATAACCCAGCCTACAACAATTATGATTGGCTTCAAGATATATCCAATAATTCTCTTTCCTAGATTAGCAAACCAACGTCCAACTACGCCAAATCCCTTTTCAATCTTATCCCAGACTCCCTCGTTGCCAGATCATGCATCTCATGATGTATCACACCTATGTTGCTTATATGTCCTCTCAGATCTTTACTTTTATCAGAGATATAAGTACAACCCTGTTGAGCCCCCAGCATTCAACAGACTCCACCTTTTTTTGACAATAACACATCTGTTGCAAGATGGTTTTGCTTCACCATTGCCCTTATCAAAACCTGAGCTGTGTTAATCGACAACTTATCCACAATAGTAGACAACTTCCTGATCTTGATGTCATTCAGCACTGCTCCTAAGCTAGATATCATCGCTCCACATATGTTTCCCACAACTTAACCAGCACTCAATCCACGTTTTTTTCTATGGTTTGATTTCCCTTCAAAACTTTCCACACATTTCAGTTGATATATCTTTGAAAACACAACTGCCACATAACAAGTACCATACCAATTGTTTGGAAGCCAAACATATGCATTCTTCCCACCCACAGAATATGCTCCTGGAACCAATTGTACAGCTTCTGGCAGAAACGTCTTCCAAGGACCACCAATTAGAAAAACATGGTTACACACACTCAGTTCCACAAATATAGTCTCATAATGACTCTAAACTTGGCATATGCAAAGCTTGCCTTGTTGTTCCCAATCTAGAGCTATAGGATCATAAATTCCTTTAGCCTTGTGAGCTAACTCCTCCTTGGGCCATTCAAACTAACTATGGGCTGAAAATCCGTTCCTTTCGTGGAATTTGCGGATTTTTGGCAATTTCGCGGTCTGCGAAACGCGCAAATTTGTCAAAAAATCTGCAATTCGCAAGCTGGCGGACTTTTTTGCTTGGTTGCGCTTCAAAAATACAATCTCGCCCGCGCGGCATTGACTTACCGTGATTCTGAGTTCGCCGAGTTGTTTTTTCTCCCGGTTTGCGTGCGCTGCGCCATTTTGGATCTTGCTGCGCAATGGTGTGAGAGTTTTTCGACCGCGAGTACGTCATCACGGCCCGCCATCTTGCACAGCGAGAGTTTGACAACGCGAGTACATCATAAGCGCCCGCGATCACGCATCGCGGGAGTAAACAATTGCGAACACGTAGATGCGGCGCGCAGCTGACTTCCGGCGGGAGATTTGAACAGCTCGCTTTCCCCAACTTGCAAAAATTGCAATTCTGCACAAGAAATCCACCGCAGGCAGCATAAACCTTCTGAAAATGATGATTTTGATCAGAATAACTCCTCAGTAAGTATGGGCGAATTTTGCGGATCTGCGGTCCGTGAATTTGCGTGAAATCGCAAACAAATTCGCGGATTTTCCCACGAACTCGCGGATTTGTGGGCGTTTTGCACTGGAGTACTTTCTACTGGCTAATCCAGTAAGTGTTTAAGAAAAGGTGGCGCACCCAATAAACCCTTGTAGGCTTGAGCAATAAAATCAATCAAAGTAAAGATGTCTACAAGGGATTTCACTTGTTTTCAAAGTATTAGAAATACAAAATTATTTTTGATGAGTCAGTTAAATGTAATCAGACTCCTAGGTGTCTACTTAAGACAACCAAACTAAATGTAATAGAGCACAATAGAAAACAAAGCACACAGAAGATCCTAGTCATAGAAAATGAATTTATCTGATTTTGGCATGTTTTAAAATTAAGAAGGGTACAGTTGAACAAAGTAGATATCAGCAAATACAGTTATGATAAAGATGTACAAATGAATTTGAACACACAATTCATAACCTACACCAGCTCCTGAAAATGACAAAGCAAATATAATCCAACAATCAAAAAATAATGCTTAAGAAAAACATTTTTTTCTTGGAGTTGGCGGGACTGTTGACGTTTCTGTCTTTGTGGCTTCAGTCCATTAGGCCATCCCCAGGACAAATAACTTTATGCAGGATATACAACCCTAAATAAATGTAATAATATGTTATCACATGACATAATATTAACACAAAATCGATTTAACTAAACTAGAGACAACCGTGTGCAATGGGGAAAATAGTGAAATGGGCATAGAAAAGCTACCAGTGTCAAGAGATCACATCTGTGCATAGCCCAAGAAAGTGCAGGTAAATCAAAACATCAATACCTTTAACCCTGTGTATTGACTAAAGGGAATACAGGTAGAACCAAAGATAACAAAACAGCTTACTTCTTATGGTAATCACAAGGAGACACAAGTTGACCCTGAGACAAGAAGGCAGTGGAAAACAGCTTGGAAATCACTGGCAGTGGAAAACAGCGTGGAAATCACTGTCAAAATAAGTCAAGCGAGTAGATTTTACTCAACGGATCAACAGTATGTGAAATGAAAAAGTAAACGACCGATTAGATGCATAACTGTTCGTTTCGGACAACAAAAATGTCTAAATAGTGAACCAAGAGTGAGTCTACCTATATTCTTCAAGAGCGGAAGAACTCCAATTTCTATGGAGGCATATAATGAACAAAGTATCATAGGTTACTCATAGGGCTGGAACATGAATGAAAACTAATCATGAAGATTACTAATTATAAAGATTGGCAATTCAGTCTGCTAAATATAAACTGGAGCTTAAACCAAAATGTGCCAATATATAGGTAATTCATATAGTATTGCTAGCAAGGCAGGCATTGAAGAAAAACAATGACCCAACCATATAGGCCAATGTGCTGCCTGTTTAAAACACCAATCTAGAGCCAAAAGTAATGTGAATTATAGACTAAACAGGACTCAATCCTACTGGTCGAGGCGTCGGACATGATCTGGGAATGTCTTAGGTACCGGAATTAATAGTAATAGAAGAATCAAACTTACAACAACCGATAGCAAATGATGTACGACTGATGGAGGTTTTCCATACACAGAGGCACCTAAAAAGAGAGTATAAATGATATATTCTTCTTTTAAAATCAGTAAAAGGAGTCGAAAGTAACTAAAAAAATGCTTAAAATCCAATTAATTATTCCGCACCGAAGAAATCATGGTAAAAAATGATCGCATCGCATCCAATTACCTAAACAGCAAAGCAAAGTCACTAATCGCCCGATTGTAATAGATCGACAAAAGGCAACATGAGGCATCAGGTATTGGAACAGTTATGCCTGTCACATAAGTGAAAGATAGAGAATGCGTGTTGTCCTTAGAATGTTAAGCCCAAAATTTATATATTTAACATAATAGAAAACAAGATTTATACATCAAATAATGGCGATGTTCCACATGCCGGTCATTACTGGGGCATGCGAGAGCTATATCTAGGCATGTGAAAGTTGAAAGGTTCAAGGTTAGACAGCGTGACTGGAGCCCTATTACGGGAGATCTCCTCAGCAACATTTACTAGAAATGGTGCCTATTACTTGGATTTAAAGTTAGCAGGTCGCAATAGTGAATTTGTTTAGGCAGAAGACAACTACACAAGCTAAGAAACAACATCGTTAGACAGCATATAGTGCCAAAGATAACTTACAATATACTGATGAGTAGTCCCACGCGACGGAAGTTCAGCCGTAATGCATCAAGGCATGCAGAACCGGCACTGGATGAAACAAATAGTCATCCCCCAAAGGTGGGAGGCACGGCACTAAGTAACCTTTTATATGCCAATGACCTGGTTCTTTTTAGCCTCACAACGGTCGGGCTGCAAAGGCTCCTTGATAAACTACTTAGTTACACGATCACTAACCAACTAGAGGTTAATTTAAAGAAAACCCAAGTTGTCCCCTTTGGAAGGAAACGTCATGTCGGTGGTGGGTGGTCATATAACAACACAAGCCTTGTTACAGGTCACTCGTACAAAGATCTAGGTGTTCACCTGGACTCTAGGGGTAATCTCATTAAACAGCGTCACGAGATCACAGTTAAAGCTATGACCCTTGGGGTGTCACTAGCCAAGCTTACGAAAAATCTCTCTGGCCCAACTCTCTCGCCACTTTTGGAAGTCCTGAGAGCACAAATTGGCCCTACCCTATTATACGGCATAGAGATATTTAGGGGCAAACTGAACACTGTCTTAAATCAACACACGACTAAAATCTATAAAAAGGTCCTCCATTTGCCAAATTCAGCTTCTGCAGCCCAGATAAGATTAGAGCTGGGCTTATTAAATTATGAGGCCTCTAACATCGGCGCATACTTAAACCTCTGTCATAAACTGAGACAAGCGGTATTAGGCACACTAGAATCCCTAGTCTGGCTAGAAATCACCCAGAAAAATCCAGAAGAGGTGCGTTTGGTCGCCTTTTTAAGGACTCTATTCATCAAATGTCGGCGAGTGATTTATGAGCCCTTAACCCCAGCCAGACAGCATTCAAAACCGGTATTAAAAAATGTGTGAGAATGAGTTCACTCATTACGGACAAAACCCTCTTTTCCAAACGCAGTCATGCTTGGGCTCTTGTAAATTCTTACAGACGGTTAGCCCCCGTCACCTACCTGTCTTGCACATACTCACTGTATTTAAAACGCAGCCTTATGGCCATTAGAATGGGTGACTGGCGATTTTTGCAAGATCTGCCCCCTTGGCGACGTACTGTGGAAAACCTAACCTGTAGAGGGTGCGGCAAGACAGCTGAAACTCTGTTGCACGTGGTCTGCCTTTGCCCAGCCCTTAATTTCCAACGCAGGTGCAAACTCAAAGCTGAATGGAACAGGCTGGGTGTTGAACCTGTAGGCAAGCCATCATTGCGGCTCTGAACTCCGAAAATACAGATTTAAACAAAGGATTATTAATTTTTATTCAGCAGGCGTATCGTAACTTTATGCAAAAGAGGTCCTGCTAATGCTTTCCCCTTACTTTATTGTTTAAATCATCTAATATATTTCCTCCACATCCCCAAAAGAACAAAAAAAGGGAAGATGAAACAAAAAGAACATCATGTTTTTTAACTTGACTGGCCAACACATCGAGTGGTACTTCTCAGAACACTGGTCTGTCTTTTACACGTACGATACCACTGACTGTCAGTTTAACAAAAATGGGGTGAATAATTTTGTACATTATGTTTTAATTTTTTTTAATATGTGATGGAAATAGGAGGTCCAGGATGCGAAAGATCTCTATTTTTATTACGGTCGCCTAATTGATCGCCTTGTTTTCTTTTTTATTTTAACAGTCTGTATAAAATGTGAATTTTGCAATTTTCTTTTAAAGATATCTGTGTTATATCTAAATAAAGATTATTGTTATTATTATCATTGAGGGCATGGATGGCATTGGATTGTGGTGATTTATGTGTGTTTTTTTACTTTTTGGGGTGGTGTTGGGGCCTGGCCATGTGGGTGGGGGCCATTTTGAGGCCTGGTACAGGAAGGGCCTGGCCATGTGGGTGGGGATCAAGGAGCCATTTTGAAGCCAGGCAGTGTGCTCAGGCCTGCACCCAGTTTGCCTTGCTTTCATCCATTATGCCCAGGGGTACTCAGTGGTGCATGGACCAAGTCTTTCTGTGGGGTGTCTTGAATTGAAACATCATTGAGGGCATGGATGGCCTTGGATTGTGGTGATTTTTGTGTGTTTTCTTGACTTTTTGGGGTGTTGTTGGGGCCTGGCTATGTGGGTGGGGGCCATTTTGAGGCCTGGTACAGGCAAGGCCTGGCCATGTGGGTGGGGGTCAAGGGGCCGTTTTGAAGCCAGGCAGTGTGCTCAGGCCTTACTATCCTGGCCGATAAATGTAACAGCTAATCCCCTGTGTCTATCCTCTACTAAGTCTACAAATTTCTTTTCAATGTCTGTTAATATGCAGGTCCTGTTATGTCCTTGCGGGTAAGCAGCATTGCACCTCCTGCTTATAATAGTCGTATTTGTTCAAATGTTTATAGACTGGTATTTCTGAGAATACCACATGAGAAGCAGTACTCATAATGGCCTTTTCCATAGAACATACTTAGGAGCAAACTACAACTAATTGCAAACGTCGAGGGTAAGTGATGATATCTAATCCCCACCTTGACCGAAGCAGGCGATTGCATGCACACATAACAATATCTCACATCCATAGTATTCACATACTTGTAACGTAACTTAGCATAAGCATTCAGCATATAATCACCTTTCATACAAATCTATATGAAGAAAGTGGCCAGTTTGCTTTATTGAGCCTTTATCATATCCTAGTGAACCCTCCTTTGATGCAGCAGTGGTAGGTGTGGATGTCCCATGTACCCCCACTCCCTGTTCCTCAATCTTGTGTGCACTTAAAATGTACTCAGTGATAAATACTGCTATTACTATGATTACTCCTACAATGAGTGTACCTATAATACATCTGTGCCTATGATTAGTAGTTCCAGACTCCATTTTCAAAGTGGCTCAGATTGCAGCTGTAAGATGATCAACGCATAGAGTCTCTTTTCTCCGCCTATTAATCACATGCAACAAAAGTCTTTAAGCAATTTTTGATTTGCTCTTGAAAAAATCTTTTAACAGTCTTTGCACAATATTTACACAGCTTGGAAGACTTCCCTAGCCATCTTTCTTCTTCTAAAGGGAAAGGTCCCTAATTTTTACTCTTCTTCCACTGGTCCTAGTTCAAGTTCAATTTACATCCCGTATGAGATCAGAGCCAGTCTCCTCAATTACTCGTTGTAGCAGTTCAGCTTTCAATGCTGCAATCTCTTGAGGATATTGTGGAGCTCTGAAGCTCGGAAATTCGTTGTCTTCCAGAATCAGAGCCCGTAAGCCACTCAACCTTGGTGGAAAAGGCACAATCAATGACAGAATTGCATTAGTCTTGATTCCAGAAACTCTTAGCAGGATCTCAACAATCAGTATCAAAATCTCAGACCTCGCCCTCCCCGGCGTTTGTAACCAGATAGGTCTACTTGGGAAAATAATTTCTCTGACACAGCACTTGTTTTGTCATGGACCTCCCAGCATCCTTCTGTGGCTTGCTCAGCTCCACTCAGATCAGACTCCCAAGATTCACTTATCCCTTTCAGATACGAGTCCTAGGTTGCTCCCTCTCTGTCTCACAGGCCACCTTTCATTTGCGGCATCTTTCTTCCTTGACTGCACTCAACCAATTTCCACACCAGTTTCTTCTACTAAGTCAGACTCTATACCACTCATGTTACCGTCTCCCTCAGAGTCTATACCAGTGTCTTATGTAGCTTGATCCCCATCAGTCTCATCTGGTGGGTATCTAGCCTCTTCAGGAACCTCCACAGCTTGGCTTGCCCTTTTCGGTGACCCCTTGGTCATGGCTGAAACTACTTCTGGGAGAGGTGCTGTTTCCTCGGAGGGACCTGTCACTCGTCGAGCATGGGAAGCATGGATACAATTTGGCACTCCTCCACACGTCACAGCAGTATTCATCACCAATATCACTTGATACGGTCCACACCACCAAGAGTCAAGACAGTTTTCCCTCACATGCTTTTAGACAAGCACCCAATCACCTGCGCTTAGGTCGTGACAGAGGTCTTTTGAAGTTGGTGCAGTTGCTGCCCCAACCTGATGAGACACAGAAGGAACCACATCAGCTAATCCGTTCCTGTAGTCAAAGATCAAGTCATCTGGGATATTGAACAATGCAATGGCGGGAACAGCAGGCAAGCACATCACCCTACCCATCAAGATTTCATGCAGCGATAACTCAGTTCTCTTAACAGGAATGCTGCGTAAACTTATCAGAACCAAGGAAAAAGCACCGGGCCATTTCAAAGATGTTGGGGCACACGCTTTAGCCAGTCTTTCCTTTAAGGTTCCGTTAATATGCTCCTCTATTCCAGATCCCTCCAGCCTGTAACTACAATGCAGTCTTTGATCCACACTTATGTCGGGACACATCAATTTCATGACTTTGCTATGAAAGTGCGTTCCTCTATCCGACTACAATATAGTTGGAAATCCAAATCTAGAGGCATCAGGACTTGGAGTCAGTGCCGGGGCAAGATGGCGGCCGCAACTGTGGCCGTGTGAGGTGCTATCCCATTGCTCCCGGTCAGCTTCCTTACCTGCGGTGACCACACGTCGGCTACGCCGTTGGCTGCATCGGAGTTTAGGCGCTTCCACACCCGCGCTTCACCCTCGCTTCACAGGTGTGTTGGGCGGTATCTTTGCGCTGGTGTCGGAGGATTCAAGAGCCACTCGCATGCAGAGGTGAAGGTGATTTGGACGCGGCTCCCGTTTCAACCCGCAGGGTGTCCCCGCAGACCCCGCAGACACCGACGCAGCGTTTCATGCAGTGGCAGGTTTTTGGTTGCCGATTGCTGTGCAGCTGTGCCGGACGGGTGTGTGGAGGGAGGCGTAGCGGCTTTGGATCCCGCTGTATCTCTACTTCCCCGACAGCTTTCTGTATTCTGTTCACCGGAGCTGGTGTTGACGCTTCTGGACCCTGGCTTTTGAATGGGATTGCCGAGGGAAAAGGATTCAAAGACCTAGTACCGCTCTGCAGCAGGCAATGCTCGAAAAAACAGCGAAAAAACGGCGAAACAGCGAAAACAAGTAAGCTAGTCTGGTGAACTCTGGGACTAGTAGTTTCTCTTCTTCAAATTTATTTTCTTAATAAAAGCATTGTGGACAGCTGTTGTTTAGAGAGTGGTATATCAGAGACTTGGCAATAAAATTTGTGTTTTTCGAGGAGGGATACTCTGTCCTGATTTAATCACCAGTTCGAAGGATGGCACCGAAGGGCAGGGGCACTGCCAGGAACAAGGGAGGGGCAGCGATTGAAACATCAGCTGGGGTTTCAGCTACTGGAGAGCAGAATCCAGGTACTGCAAGTACTATTGATAATGGTTCTAAGGCTAAGGGGAATGCTACAAAGATTAAGTCTGGAGGGGCCAGCAGCAAGCAAGTTCAGAGCGCAACGCCCGAAGATACTCCGCTAGCTTCTTCTAATCAAGCATTGGCGCCGCAAGGTGCGCTAGGAGACATACAAAATCAGTATCGTGACTCAGCGGCCCATCAGCCTCAGGTACAAGAGACACCTAAGCAGAAGACTGTGGCAGCAATATTCGACAAAAGAAGAATTGCGAAGACCAAAGAGACCATAGTGGCTGCAACTGTGCCGTTAAATGAAGTCAATGACCCTCTACAGCCAGGATCAGGAATGGTGCTGGAATCAGCTGATAAAACTGTTGAACTGGAATCTGATGGGAAATTCTATTCCATGTCGGATTTAACTACTTTGTCAGACAAGGAGCATGAGTTAGATAGCTCTAGCAACCTGGGGGATTGGGCGGACCTACCAGACGATTTTGAAGGGGAAGAGCTTGACCAGTCTGCCTCATTGTCTACAGTGAGGAAAACGACTGATGCTATGGATGGAGTACAGCAGGATCAAATCCAGCAGGTCACGCAGCTAAACCTAGATGAGGAGCTGGAAGAGGAGCTGGAAGAGGGCTCAATCACTCTTGGCTTAATTTACAAGACTATCATGGCTCATCGAACCGAGACGAAAGCGGAGGGCTTACGCACGCAAGGAGCAGTAAGGAAACTACAGAACACCGTGAGACGGCTGGTCAAAACCTGTGCTGAAGTGACCACGAGGGTGGTTGAGGTTGAGGAGAGAGTCTCTTCGGTCGAAGATACTTTAGTGAAGCAACAGAGGGCTGTGGAGTCCATACAAAGATCTGAGTCTGACGTAGAATGGAAGCTCACGGACCTAGAGAACCGGGCACGCCACAATAACTTACGCGTGCTAGGAATAGCTGAATCGAAGGAGGGTGCAGACCCTCGTAAATTTGTTGTACAGCTGTTCAAGCAAGCTTTCCCCGAACTAAGTGCTTGGAATTGGGAAGTTGAAGTAATCCGTGCTCATAGATTCCCGTTGTGTTGAGAAATCGGGGTAAGGAAGGACAAAGTGGTCAGAACCTCTACCCAAGGGCGATTCTAATTTGCCTGAACAATTACTTGCTGCGTGAGGCCCTGTATGACTTAGCAAGGCCGGAGAAGAAGAGAGCCGCTATGGGATGCGAGTTCTTCGTTCGCCCAGACTTTTGCCCAACGACTGTTAAAGAACACTGGCAAATGCGAAAACTAATCTCTCCCTTTCGAGAAGCGGGAGCCCAGGTGTTCCTGCTCAATCCTTCAAAGTTAAAAGTTATTGTGAATGGGAAAGCGCGGTTCTTTACATCGTGTAATTCAGCACAGGATTACTTAAAGGAGATGGCTGAGCACACTAAAAGATAGACATTACATTTATAGCGCTTGCCCTGTTAAGAGGGAACCTTTTTTGCTGATTTGGCTTGATTTGTTTGTAGACTGCAGTCTGGGGGTCACCGCTTAATTTGCTGTTAGTCTATGTTAATAAGTGCCTACCTTTTTTCCAGCGATCTCTGCTCCCACATTTTTGTCATTCAAATGTTTAGTTTTGATATAATCGAGTACCCCGGAATTTCTATCTTTACGACTAAGACATTAGTCGGGGCACAGAGGTTGATTGTAATGATTAGGCTATGAAGTTTAATAGTGTGTAATTGTGTGGGGATCTTTTTTTTCTCTCTTCCTTTTCTTTTTGGTCCCGAAAAATTATTTTTCTTTCCTGTGGTACCTACAATTACTTGGATGTTTTAGGAAAGGAAATATGGTGCAAGGAGTAGAGGGGAAAAGGTGTGGCGCAGGTGTTGGTAGGGTAGCTGATGGGGGGGGCACGGTTGTAGCATCACAACATCACTGAGAACTTGGTCCTTAAGCCTTACTATGGGTGGTGGGGGTGTGGGGGGGAGGGAATGGGGGTGGGGGGGAGGGAATGGGGGTGGGTGGGAGGGCATAAGGGTGGGAGGGGACGGGGTAAAAAAACAAAAAGAGAATTGATTTGCATTGTAGAAATGGTATTACAGTTTGAGTATTTGCACATCTTGTTCTGGCTTCTGATTTCTTTCTTTTATTCTGATGGGGCAGGATAAACTGGCTTTATGTACATGGAACGTATGCGGCCTTAATGATGGCAAAAAGCGGGTTCTCTTTGCTAAAATTATTTATCTGCTGCGGGCAGACATCCTTTGCATACAGGAAACTCATGTACCATGGGGGAAGCGTGATCTCCTCAGGCTGGCTGGCTATGAGCTCCTTATTTGTTCCAAACAGACCTCTATGATTAGAGGGGTCGCTATATTAATGAAGCGGGGTTTAGGTTCCTGTAAAAGGACATTGGGGGACAGAATGGGTAGGTGGGCCATAGCTGAAGTTTGCATAGGTGGTAAACAACTAACGATCTGTAATGTGTACGGGTCGAATTTAGACGATCCAGAGGTGGTGCAACAGCTAGATGTGGAATTGGCAGCTTGGCCTACTCCACTTTTAGTATGTGGCGATATGAACATTAATATTTTAAGTAATTTTGATTTAGCTAGAGATCCAAAATATGTGGGTAGGAAGCCAAAAGTATTTAAAGCGCTTCAGACTTTCCTCCAGGAGCATGGTTTGGTAGACCTTTGGTTTTTGCATAATAAAATGGAAGATGGGTATACGCATCACTCTATTCCCCATAACAAAAATGTTAGGTTAGATTATGTTTTTCTCACAGAGCAGGTGGCAGTTGCTTCTTCTATTTCCTGTTTTCCACGACTTATATCAGACCACAACCCATTAATAGCAGAGTGCGAATGGCCTCGAATTAGGAACCCCCTCAGGGAGTGGACGTTTGAAAGGAAGCTGCTTTGCGAAGATGAGTATCGGGCCCATATTAAAAAGTGGATAGCACAGTTTCTAAATATAAATATTGGGTCGGCATCTGATCAAGTGGGATGGGACACGCTGAAAGCTGGACTACGGGGGGAGACCAAAAACTTCACTTCGTATAGATGGAAGTCTGAACAAGAGCAGATTCGTAGTCGTGTTGGGGAGCTAAGAGAGGCAGAGATCGAACTAACTTTGA
This sequence comes from Lissotriton helveticus, assembly GCF_964261635.1. Lineage (NCBI taxonomy): Eukaryota > Metazoa > Chordata > Amphibia > Caudata > Salamandridae > Lissotriton > Lissotriton helveticus. Next base: position 469,321,759 of record NC_136070.1, read on the forward strand.
ATATCAAGAATGGCAACGAAATTCAGTCGAGTCAACAAAAAGTAGCAATCTTGAAAGCCCAATTATTGGAGTCATTCGGAAAAGATCTCGCATTGAAGTACTTGCAATATCGTACAGAGATGTTTGAGTTTGGGGAGAACTCCGGCAGGGTTTTGGCCAAGAGACTTCGCCAGCGCAGTATACAGAATCATGTAGTAAAAATCCAAGATCAACATGGAATAATACATGATATCCAGGAGGAAGTTAATAGAGTTTTCTTGGATTTTTACTCCTCTCTGTATACGGAAGATAAGGAAGATATTCCTAGGCCAGATATGGAGAGGGCTGTGGAGGAGTTTTTTAATGATATGGAGACAATCAAAATTTCTCAAGAACAGGCTGAATTTCTGGGCTCTCCCATTCAAATGGAGGAATTGGAGCTGTCTGTTAAATCTTTAGCCAATGGCAAGGCCTGTGGCCCAGACGCCGTTCCACTTGAATTCTACAAAATCTTTCTGGACGATATTAAATTGTTTTTCCTCGAGGTCCTTAGATCAGCGCAGAAGGGCATAGTGCCTGTATCTTGGCAAAATGCAACTATAGTCTTGTTCAAGAAAAAAGGGAAACCAGAGCTGCTCCCGTCATCATTTAGGCCGATATCATTAATTAATGGAGATTCGAAAGTTTATTCTAAAATCTTGGCTTGCCGACTTGCGCAAGTGATTACTCCGTTGGTCTCCATATATCAGCATGGATTTATTCCAGGCAGGGACACAGCGGACCATGTCAGACGCTCCATTGCATTGATAGACTGGGCCCATGTCACGAAATCTCCCCTCGGGTTGATCCTGTTGGACGCCGAGAAGGCGTTCGACAGGGTCTCCTGGGGGTTCTTGTAGGCGGTACTTAGATGGAAGGGGTTCCCAGAGGGATTTATACATGCAGTTTCTGCTATGTATCTTTCTCCAAGGGCCCAATTGCGTATCTCAGGGCAGCAGACTAGCTTTTTTTCTATTACTAGGGGCACACGGCAGGGGTGTCCCTGTTCACCCCTGTTGTTCGCCCTATATATAGATCTGTTTCTCTCTAAAATCATGGCCAATCAGGCAATAGTTCCAATTAGGGCTGGTGACATCTCCTACAATCTGTTAGCTTACGCGGATGATATAGTTGTAATAACATCTGATGTTCCATCTGCTTTTCTGGCACTGAAGGAACTAGCTAAACAGTTTGGAGCAGTGTCGGGTTATAAGCTCAATGTTTTAAAAACGCAGGTGGTTCAGACTCCCGATATGCCTATATCCGATGCTCCAGTTGTACCCGAAGCTACGTATTTAGGGGTGCGGATAAGTTCCACAGTCGATAGGATTCCGGACCTCAATATCCTCCCATCGATAGAAGCAGTCAACACTAAATTGGAGAGACTTGACAATCTACATCTATCCTTATATGGTCGCTGTAGCGTCCTTAAAATGATAGTCCTCCCGAAATTTTTGTATTTGTTTAGAACCATTCCTTTGTTATTTTCTCAAAATAGCTTGATTAAGGCAGAGAGGGTGTGCAGTAGGTTTTTGTGGGGATATAGGCGATCGCGACGAGCAGCTAAGTGGATTTATCTTCCCCGAGATCGGGGGGCTGGGCGGTTCCCAGCCTTGTTATGTATTACTGGGCAGCAATGCTACAAGCCATGGGAGTGCTGATATGTGGAGATAAGGCGAATGTACTGATGTCCAACCAACCTACTATATATGAGATAGGGTTAGGTGAAGCTGCCAAGGGTATACTGTTGGAAGTTTTGGAGCCTAGCTATTACAAAAGGACACGCTTTAAAGTTCTGATCGCTGCATGTTATATCTGGCGGAAAATTAGGAAAAATTTAGACATTCCAAATTTGAATTCCTATACACCATTTAAAAGCAGCAGAGTCTTTCCCAGTATCTTTCAAGATCATGTAATGCTTAGTTGGCAAAGGAAGGGTGCCTATACGCTGGGTGATCTAGTTGAGGAAGGGCAAATTCTAACATACAGTGACGTTAGGAATAAATATAAATTATCCCCACGCAATTTTTTTAAATATTTGCAAATACAAAGCTTTGTGCACAAACAATTGAAGACCTCACCAGCTATACTTGATAAACTACCAATTATTGAGATGATCGGGAAAAGAAGTAGAATAGGGGCACTTTATCAATATATAGTATTAACTTTTCCGGACGACTTGTCAGTACAAAGTGCCAAGTGGGAAACTAAATTGGGACGGACAGGTATTGATTTAGCCCCGGTCATGGAATTTGCTAGTAAGGTTATTGTATCAGGTTCGCTGAAGACACAAAGCTATATGGCCATGCTAGATCTTTATTACACGCCAATGAAAATCGCAAAATGGGGTGCTAGGAAGGGCAACACATGTGCTCGCTGTAACTCATCGACCGCGGACATAATACATATGCTTTATGCTGTCCAGTATTAGTAGGGTTTCTTGACGACATCAAGCATTTTATCAACTCCGCACTTAAGATAAGTTGTTTATTGATTCCAGCACTAGTAATATTCGGGGTTGACGTGGGTAATAACTTAGCTGGTACTCATTCCTTCTATAAATCAGCCCTTCTATTCATTGCTATGTCCCAGGCACGTCTGTGTATTACATCTCAGTGGTTATCTGTGGAAGCCCCAACGTTTGCACAATGGCGAGCAAGATTGTTAGCCCTTCATAGGTTAGAATTTTCTGCATTTTCTTGTAAAGGGGGGAGGAGCCGGCAATTAGCAACCAGGATCTGGGCGCCGGTGGCTGAATGGGTTGGCTAAAGATTCATTGTGCTGCGGGGTATTGACTGATTTCTGTTCTTCTTTTTTGATTACTGCTCATTATCCCCTTGTCGATATTGTTTTCTATTTTATAAACCGCTACATAAGTGCCTATCATTAGATTATTTACATGGATGTGCAATGTTTTAATTTTTTTTATAGTGACGTTTCTTTGGGTTAAAAACCAACTCTGCAATGTGTATTGTAATGTGCTTTTTGTTTATCAAAAAAAAAAAAAAAAAAAAAAAAAGGAAGTCCAAATCTAGAAATGAGTTTCCTCAACAATAACTTTGCTACTGTGAGACTATCACACTTTCTAGTTGGATATGCTTCCACACATTGGAAAAAGATGCACACAACCCCCAATATGTATCTCAACCCAGTACACCTAAGCATCTTAACAAAATCCAATTGGATCTGATTGAAAGGACCCCTGATCTTCCAATGTGGCTGTGGGCAACAACTGTCTTCTTCCCAGCATACATCTGCTAGCACCTGACACAGCGATGACATAGTGCTTCCGCTATCACACAAAACCTCTGCCTTAACAATCTCTCCATTGCATCCTTTCCTATGTGCGCTCCATAAATTTGCCTTGCCATAGGGTTTAATAGACAATTAGGCAACACTGCCCTACCATCAGCTGAAACTCAAATGTTATTTTCTCCCTTCTCACAACCTGCTCTGATACAACCTGCTTGTTCATGGTCTGTTGCTTCAATTTGCAAATGCCTGACTTCATCCATGTGTCTGCAACAGCTAGCATCATGTTGAGTTCGGTCTTCTCTATACTCCAGCCAAAATATTCCCCACTGAAAATACATGCGTGTAGCAAAAAAGCGCGCAACTTCGTCCGCATATCGGTTCCCTGTTGTAACAAAGTCATCTCCTTTCCCATAGGCTGTGCACTTGATGACAGCGACCTGTCTTGGTAAATGCAGTGCTACCAGCAGTTGTCTTGATTATTCCCTGTTCCTAATTGGTGAACCTGATAACGTTACAAATGATCTCTGAGACCATAGCTGTCTGAAGTCATGAACCACACCGAAAAAGCACTGGCTATTGGTATAGATGGTGACTCGGATCTGCTAGAAGACTCAACATGCACGGGTCAAGGCAATGATTTAAGCAACTTATGCAGAGTGTACCCCTTGTAGGCAAGCAGCCTCCACCACTCCAAAGATGGTACAGACAGAACATTTCCTTAATTATCTCTTAGGCATGAACCATCAACAAAAAGGACTTGGTCGGGAGCAGACAATGGTTCTTCAACAATATCAGGTCTTGGCTTGGTGCAAAGCTCAGTAAAATATAGGCAGTCATGGTCTTCACAATCCTTCCCATCAGCAGTTGGAACGGTTAAGAAGGTAGCATGATTTAAAACAGAACAGCGCTTCAGAGCCATGCTCTCTGCAGCGAGCAACACCTGCTCATATCTTGTTAACCTATTATTCATAAATTGCTGTGTTTTGGTCCTTGTCATCAGGAGCTCAACTGAATGCGGTACATGTATAGTATGTGGATAACCCATCACAATGCTTTCACATCGTTCAATACTGACACCTATTGCAGCAATGGATTTGAGACATCAGGGCAATGCTGAAGCTACAGGATATAATGTAGTTAAGAAAAAGGCCACTGGTCAATGGGCACCCCCGTGTTGGTGGGTGCGTACAGAAAGAGCACAACCCTCCCGCTGATGACAGAATAATCAATCAATCAGGGGTATTGTAAGTGTGCTACTCACCCGTGAGGGTCTCAAGGCGCTGATGGGGGAGGTGCAGATCTGTTTAGCCGAAGAGCCAGGTCTTGATGTTCTTCCTAAAGGTGTTCAGGGAGGGGGTGCGTCTGATGTCTGCCTGGAGCTCATTCCAGGTTTTGGCCGCAATGTGAGAGAAGGATCTTCCGCCTGCTCTGGTTCTGTGGATGCGCAGGGTTTCGGCTAGGGTGAGTTTGGAAGATCGGAGTTCTCTTTTGGGTACGTGGAAGTTGGCTCTGTCGCTGAGGTATTTGGATCCGGTGTTGTGTAGGCATTTGTAGGTGTGGATGAGGATTTTGAAGGTGGCTCTTTTCTGAACAGAAAGCCAGTGGACGCTTTGTAGGTGTTGGCTTATGTGTTTTTGCCGGCGGATGCCGAGGATGAGTCTGGCGGTGGTGTTCTGTATCATCTGGAGTTTGCTGAGTAGGAAATTGTTTATGCCGGCATAGAGTGTGTTTCCATAGTCCAGATCCATTTGAAAGTCTTGCAGAGGATGTGGAGGATGTTAAAGCAGCTGGAGATTACGGCGTTGACCTGTCGGCTTATTGTGAGGGATGGGTTGAGTACGATGCCAAGGTTTCTTGCGTGGTCCAGGGGGGTCGGTGGGCTTCTGAGGGTGGTCGGCCGCCAGGTGTTGTCCCACGCTGAAGGGGTGGTTCCAAGGACGTGGACTTCTGTCTTCTCGGCGTTGAGCTTGAGGCAGCTGTTGGTCATTCATACTGTGCCATACTGCATTCCTTTCTGGAAGTTGAGTCTGGCAGTGGTGGGGTCTTTGGTATTGGGTGAGCTGTGTGTCGTCAGCGTAGGATACGATGTTGAAGCCGTATTGTCAGACGATGGCAGCGAGGGAGGGATTGTAGATGGTGAAGAGGGTAGGGCTTAGTGATAACCCCTGTGGGACTCGGCAGGTGATTTCCGTGGGATCGGAGAAGAAGGGTGGCAGTCTAATTCTTTGGCTTCTTCCAGTGAGGAATGATCGGACCCAGTCTGGGGCTGTTCCTTGTATGCCGGCATCATGTAATCAGGCAACGAGTGTGCAGTGGGAGACGGTGTCGAAGGCAGCTGATAGGTCGGGTAGGATAAGGGCTGCGGAGTGGCCTTGGTCCAGGAGGGTGCAGATGTCGTCTGCAGCGGCAAGTAGGGCGGTCTCAGTGCTTTGGTTGCTTCGGAATCCAGATTGGGACAGGTTGAGGACAGCGTTGTCTTCGATGAATCGTGTCAGTTCTCTGTTGACTGTTTTCTCTGCAACTTGGGCCACAAAAGGGAGGAGCGAGAGGGGCCTGTAGTTCTTGAGGTCAATGGGGTCAGCTGTGGGCTTCTTGAGCAGGGGCCTGACTTCTGCGCATTTCCAGTCTTCTGGGCAGGTGCCTGTTTCAAAGGTGGTGTTGGTGGTGCATTTTAGTTGGGGTGCGATGGCGGCTCTGTGGTAGATGTGTGGAGGGCAGGGGTCGTTGGGGGCCCCTAAGTGGATGCCTTTCATGGTCGAGGCGGTGTCTTCGGCCGTGATCGGTGTCCAGGTGGAGATGGTGGGCTGGTTGGTGTGTTTGGGGGGTGGGCTGGCTGTTGCATCTAGTGGATGGTCGACGAAGTTGTCATAGAGGTTTTTGATCTTGAGTTGGAAGTAGCTTCCGAGCTTCTCGCAGAGATCTTGGAATGGGGTGATGTCTGTTGCTTCACTGCGGGGTTGGTGAATTACTGAATGACACTGAAGAGTTCCTTGGAGTTGGTGGAGTTAGCAAGGATTTTGTTGTTGATTAAAGTTCTCTTGGTAGTTCTGATTTGGTTGTGGCAGTCCGTCATGGCGCCTTTGTAGGTGGTGTAGTTTTCGGGTTCTTTGTGTTTCTCCAGTTCTTCTCCAGACATCTGCAGGTGTGTCTGGCTTTTTGGAGATCGGTGGTGGACCAGGCGGCTTTTCTGGGGTAGTGTTGGTCAGGGCTGCATAGCGGGCAAGCTTGTCTGGGCAGTTGGAGATCCAAGTGTGGAGTTCTCTGGCTGCGATGTTGGCATCGGATACCGAGGTGTGGTTGTGTTGGGTGAGGGTGGAGTTCAGATGCTCGTCGTTGACCTGGCTCCAATTCCTACGTGGTAGCCCTGGGCCTGGTTTGAGTGTCTTGGGTTTGTTGATGGTGAAGTGTACGCAGTGGTGGTCGGTCCATGGGGTTGCGTTGTGTGGATGAAGTGAAAGCTGTTTACTGCTGTGATGATGTGGTCAAGGGTGTGTCCTGCCTGTGGGTCGGCATGGTGACGAGTTCTTTAAGTCCGATGTTGGTGAGGTTGTCATGAAGGGTGGTGGAATTGGGGTTGATGTGGTTGTTGAGCTGGAAATTCAGGTCTCGGATGATTATATAGTTCATTGAGGTGCGATGAGGTTGGTGATGGTGGTGGAAAAAAGGGAAGGGGGCTGGAGGGTCTGTAGATGAGGGTTCAGTGGAGTGTGGAATTGGGGCTGGTCTGGATCTGGAAGTGCAGGTGTTCCGCAGAGGAGAAGGTTTCGCGGGAGGCGGTGAGGCAGAGGGTGTTCTAGTGGACGATGGCGAGGCCCCCACCCGGGTGGTTGGGGCCGTCCTTCCTCTGGATCTCATATCCGTCGGGGATGGGGGTGTTGATGTCAGGGGCGGAGGAGACGTTGGTCAAGGTCTCCACGAAGAAGACGATGTCAGGCGAGAGGGAGTCGAGTAGGTTCCAGATCTCCATGGCGTGTTTGTGCACGGAGCGTACGTTGAGGAGGATGCATCTTAGGGTCTCACCAGTGTCGGCTGTGTTGGAGGCTGAGACGGTGGTGAAGGTCTGTCGGCAGTGGTGGCAGGATAATTGGCTGTGCATAGTGTTTGGTGTGGACAGCTGGCAGTTGTTCTTTCCGGGGTTGAGTGCAAGGAGGGTGGTAGTGTCGTAGCGATGGATGGTCAGAGATCCAGGGTTCCTGATGCTGGGCGGGATCGGGTCCGGGACAAGCACAAACGAGCTTGCATTAGGCGCGCCTTTGGTGCGCCAGCGGCGTGACCGTGCAGCGGCCGCCATGAAATAGGATAGGGGAGAGGGGCCGCAGGGGCAGCAACGGCGGGAAGAGGGAAGCTGGAAAAGCAGGCACCAAACCAAAATAAAGAATTACAAAATCGAACATAAATACATTTACCAATGTAGTTACCAACTATTGCAACAATTAGACACAGGGAGATGGAATCTGCCAGAGTCAACAACTGGCACACACGGAGCAGACAGCGGTCTTGAACACCTCCCAAGAGGAGGCTGGGGGCTCAGCGGCAGTGTGGATGGCGCGGAGCTGCTGGGAAGAGAGCAGGCCAGAGAATGCTTTGTTGTAATAAGCAAATAGTCATTATCCCAAGGTACCAGATCACACACATCCTTGTGGGTCAGCATCTGCAAAGGCTTTGCCATCAAGGAGAAATATGGAATCAACTGTTGGCAATAGCCAACGATTCCCAAAAACAACCTGACCTCCTTCTGGGTTTCTGAGTAGTAGGCAGATTAATTTTCATGATCACCTCCACTCGCTCTTGTGACACCTTCTTCTTGCCTCTTTCGATTTGCTGACCCAAATACTGTACTTTAGTCAGACAATACTGAAGTTTACTCGGAGACACCTTATGCCTATTGTCAGCCAGATTGTTCATTAAGGCGAATGTATCATCCTTACAAACCTCCCTCGTTTCTGATGCATTGAGGAGGTCATCAATGTACTGAACTAGCCCGGAGTTTAGGGGGAGACTCACGCTCTCAAGGTTCTTTTCCAGTAACTGATTGAATATGGATGGACTTTCAGTATACCCTTGAGGGATACAACACCACATTAAGACTGAAGGCAAATAAAAATTGGCTTTCCTAGCGCAATGGGATGGAGAAAAATACCTGACAAAGGTCAATCACTGTGAACCTGTTAGCCTTGCAGGGGACAGGATCACAGATGGTTTGGTGCCACTGGACAACATGGAATCACAATGTTGTTTGCCTTTCTAAAATCCTGAGGAATGCACTATTTCCCGCTCGGTTTCTGCAGTCCCATGATGGGTGAGTTGCACGGACTACCCATGATCTCCTTTAGAATACCCTGTGCAATCATGGACTCAATTAAAGGTGTAATTCCTTACAACATTTCTGAGGTCAGGTTGTTCTGAGGAGTTCTTAGAAATTCTACATTGGACTTGATCTGTATGCGGACAGGCTCGACTCCTCAAATCAGTCCGATTTCCTCACCTGAGAAATCCCATACCACTGGAGAGACTGTGTCTCTCAAATCCAACGTCTTCCACTGTCAGTAAGGGAAACATAGCTGTATGATCGTTCTGATTAGCCAATTTGAAAGCAATGACCTCATCATCAGCCTGCAACTCAATCCCCTTCAGCATACAAGATGGTACAACTCAATTTACACAAGCAGACTGAACTCGAATCACACCAGTGGCGTAACAAAACATGAGGGGCCCCCCTGCAAGATATGCTCAGCTAGGAACTGAGGGCACAATTGCCCCTCATCTCTCCAATCATAAGTTATTGCTAAACACATTGCCCCCCTTGAGGTCAGCACCCCCTCCACAGGTCAGCACCCAGTGCGACATCACCAATCACAGTGCCCTAAAACCGGCCCTAAAATCAGGCACACAAAAAGTGATTGGAGAAATGCATGCTAATCACTGCCAATCGCTCCAGGCAGCATCAACCCATTGTTCTTTTGCCCACTGTGCCCCTTCAGATTAGACCCTGTCGTATGCAAATGAGTCCTGGTCCTGCTCCAATAGAACAGCCCAACCTGAACTGCCAAGCTGTCATACTGAACAAAACAACACCTTGCTCCATGCAGACATTTGATTATTTGTGAGCGATAGTGTTTGGTACAACTTCCGCTAGGATTCAAACAGTTATTTTCAGATAAATGCCCAACTTTTTCTAGTAAAAAAACATATCTTTGCCCTAAAGCGTACGCCACAAACGCTTCAAGATAGGTAACAGCAGTTAGCAAAATGACTGATAAAGCTGGCTCACTATAAACGACTGCAAAATGTGTCCTCAGAAAATATAGGCCATGTTTAGAAACAAGATGCCAATTTTGTATTCGTCAATTGCATCTTCAGAATATCTTCCTAAGAACATGACATGATAGACAATGGCTGAAGACTGCCTCAACTAGACCTTATTTTATCTTCTGTTATCAAGAAGGGCAGTTTTATTTGCCTTGGGCAATTAAATGTGTGGGTGACAAGGTTAAACTATGATGTGAGCGTCAGCAGGTGAATGATAGGAGGGTAACTGAGGATGAATTTTACTTATTTTATTGCCTGCTACATTTTAAATCTGGTATTTGTATGTGTTTTTCTTCATTTTCTAGCACTTTAACTTGGGCTTTTTTGGTTTTGGTGTTCTCGCTGACACTATTTTGCTCTCCTAGAATGTGACATCTTTTGGCCACCATTTTGGTTCAGTGTGCCAGGTTTCACAAGACAGCACCTACTTAAGGTGGGCTTCTGCATCGATGCACAAATGATAAAAGCAGCAGACATGCCAACAATGTGCCAACGATGCACCAAAGAAAAGCCTGTCTGTGCCCACCTAGGCACTGGTCATGCATGATGTCAGCCATGCTGTCGGGTTTGGTAGCCATTTAGCAAACAACACTGCTGCTACCTCTTACCCAGTTATAAGGTAATAGAGAAATGTTTAAAGAGCTTCATGGTATCTCCAGAGAATGGGGATTCCATAATGTTCTTCCATTCTTCAAGGCGAGCTTAGCAGTTGGATTAGCCAGGAGATGGTCCCCACTCACTGATTGAGTTGGGATCAAGACCAAATCAGACAGTCCCACAGATGTGCCTGCAGAAAAATGTCACTTGCAGAGTTCTTACTAGACCATCTTCCATAGTAGTCAGTTAATTATGTGCTTTAATCAATGCCTGCTCACTCATCATGGGCGATGTATTCCCTGATGCTAAGCTTCACAATCTATTAATCACCTGAATTGAGGACTACACCCAATTCAGACCCCTGTTTTGATATGCGGTGCCCGCCTAGCTATAAAGCCATCCCTTTTCTGCATCGCATTCGTAAGGGCGGTGGGATTGCAATTCTTTTTAGTCACTCCTGGAGTCTGAAGGCTCTTCAGTTTCAGGACTTTTCAGAGGCATAATTTCAAGGCTTCTCCCTCCAACTCTCCGGGTCTCTTAACTTAGCGGGTTTAACCTGTTGTTACCATCCTCTTGGTCCAGCAAATGAATTGACAGAATCTTTTTTTGAGTTCCTCATGCCTTTGCTATTGTCACATGCTATTTTTCTTCTCCGGGGCGATTTAAACATGTAGACTGAGAGGGCAGCCAACCTATTGGTTGCAGTTGGGTTGAAACTATTTATTATGGGACCAACACATATGGATAGTCATATGCTTGCTTCAATCTTTGGCCCAAAGGATTTTGCAACTGAAGGAGTTATTATTTTGCAAGTTTGGATGGACCACTATCTGATCTCATTTACAATCTGGATGGGTTGCAAGACTTTTTCAGTACAAACTGGTAAATCCTGCTCCACACTGGTACATCTGGCCAATCTGGATATTTTCATTTTGAAAGCTTTATTCGACATTTGTCATAAAAGCATCAATCCCTACCCTATACAATAAATACTATAGCTACAAACTTTTTCTTTTAAAAAACATATTAAACAATGACAGTCGAATACTTTGTACACATAAAAATTATTCTCAGTTCATAAAAAGCAGTTAAAATAATATGTACATGTTTCAGATATAAGAGCAATTGGAACAGGGCGGCCATACTTCATTATGTTACATTTAACAGTAGTGAGCGGGAACGGATTACCCAGGCCCAAGCAAGGAATTTTGCTACCGCAATCGCTAATAGTGTAGAGCAGTCAGATTTTAATATTCTAAGTGCGGTTGATTGACTACGAGTACCCATATTTAAACAAACTGGCTTTAGCCATTTGCGCCTTGGACTGGCATATAAAGGACAACAAAACAATAGATGGGAGGTGTGCTCTATTTGGTCCTTACAATGATGACAGTGTTCATCCCGTGAAGGGTTCCAGTGTTTCTTAAAAGCATTCACTGGAAGTGTTCCAACACGAAATTGAAAGTATAGTTTCCTGTCATGCGGACGTTCGATTATGTCCCAATAATCTTCACACGATGGGAACATCTTAATGTCCAAGAAGCGAGATGACAAATTGGGTAAGGGACCTTTTTGATACATTGTTGAGTACACCATCTCCCAGTACATTTCTTTCAGTATTGTTTTCGATGGGAAACAAGCCACATGACTGTTACCCCACAGATGTTCCAACTTTAACTTTACAAGAGTGTCCCGCAGTTCCTTTATCCATACAATACAGTGGAATCGGTCACACTTAACCACGTCTAATAATGCTGATACATAGTGGGTTAACTCTGGGGTCACCATCAGGCGCCTCCAATATAACAGAGGCCGTAGCCGAGCTATGTCCTCTACGTTTTTCCTGCCAAGGTCCAATTTCAAGGGGATTGTGGGCGTGCTCTGTGGGGCCATTACAAGCCCTCAAAGAAATCTATTTTCTGCTCTCCCCAAGTCACCCAAATTTGAGAAACCCCAAAGCTCGGAGCCATATAAACAGGCGCTCAGTACTTTCATATTATAAATTTCAAGAGCGCAGTTTACTGGTTTTGTCAGTGAGGCCCTGTGTTTAAGGGCTACCACCCCTGCCAGTTGGCTAAACTTTAGTACTACCGTATTAATGTGCGATTTCCATTTCATATCTCCCTGTAGGATTATTCCTAGATAGGAAAAAGCATCTACTTTCTCAAGTGGGGTGCCCTTGTATGTTATCACACCCCTAAACGTAGAGTGATAATTAAGGCACATGAATTTGGTCTTAGATGTATTCAATTCAAGGCCCCTACTATCACAAAATTCACCGAAGGCATCAACCACTTTTTGGAGACCACTCGGTGTACGCGAAAGTAGAAGCGTATCATCCGCAAACATTAATACGGGTACATGTGAACCTGCTATAATTGGCGCGTCACTTGGGAATTTCTTCAGGTGATCAACAATACCATTTATATAGATTGAAAACAATGTTGGGGCCAGGACACACCCTTGCCTCACCCCTCGCTCCACCGGAAAGGGCTCAGTCACTTCTCCCTGCTTGCCCCATCTGATTTTAGCGAAGTTATTTTCATGGAGGCGTACTAGAAGAGTGAGCAGTTCTTGACTTATGCCTACATCAGCCAGGGTCTGCCACAGGTTTTCTCTTGGGACCAGGTCAAAGGCTGCTTTTAAATCTACAAAGACAGCATATAATGTGCCCTTTTTTAAGATAACATTCCTCCAATAAATTGTTATAAAGTAAAAGATTTGGTCGACACTACTGGTCAAGGGGCGAAACCCTGCTTGGTATGGTGACAATATGTTTTTTCCATCAATCCATTGTTGCAGCTTGTTCTGGACTAGTCGCCCCATAAGTTTTTGCGCTGTATCAATAAGACTGATGGGTCTATAGTTTTTCGCCTGTGTTTTGTCACCTTTTTTAAATATGGGGATGATTTCCGCTCCCTTCCAAGAAGCGGGCACTTCCCCTCCCATCGCCACTGCATTTGCCAACCATGTAAAGTAGGTGCACCATGAATTCCTATCAGATAGAAACACATCTGCCGGGATTCCATCCATACCCGGTGCTTTTCCCCCTGATACGCAATCCAAGGCCAAGCTAACATCTTTTTCGCTGAATATTTGGTGTTTAAAAAAGATACTAGGAGGGGGGGAATTTACAGTGTGCATTGGGTTACATGCATACTGTGGTTTGAAAAACTCAATCCAATCATTTTTTGCAACATGGTTATGTGGTTGTGCAGCTATCCCACCCCTATCCCATTTTACTGTGGCCCAAAATAGCTTGGAATCCTTGGCTGCGCAAGCCTGTTTCAGCTCGCACCAGCGTTCTTCGTCCCAGCGTTTCCTCGCTTGTTTTTGAGTCGATCTATATGTGTCTCTCGCCTTCCTAACTGTCATGGGGTTGCCCGTTCTCAATTCAATACTTAAGTTATGACGTGCCAGTCTACAGCTCGTGTCGTACCAGCCCTGCCTAGGCTGTTCCTTTTTAGCTCTTCTTGGATCTACAGATTTGGTAAAAAAGCTTTGAAGTTTGGAGAAGAATGTTTTATGTGCCTCCATCATATAGACCTGAAAATTGGGATTCTCACAATGGGGCTGGATGTTATTAACTTCCTCTATCACTACTTTTTTGAGGTCCTCTAATCTCGTTATATCTTCAATCAACATTCTCCATTTCAAATGGCGCTGGTTGTTTGAACACACAACATCTTGAGTGACCCGCTCAATTTTGTTGACACAATCTGTAGTTTTGTGGTAAGTGTGGAGGGTCAAGCACAAAGGATTGTGGTCACTTTCCATTCTCACCTCCACAGACATATCTACCAGTTTGCTCCATGCCCTTACATCTATCAAAAAATAATCGATTCTGCTTGTGGCGCGTCCATTATCAAATGTATTGTTCCCTTTTAAGTCAGAGGGTGTACGCCCATTTGCCGCTCTCAATCCTCTTGCTAAGCAAAGACTCTTTAGCTGGATTGCCACAGCACTCCATCTTTTGATGGCTGGGACCTCCAACTGAGGTATTCCCCACTTATTGTCCTCCTCCTCAGACAGAATCCTATCCTCTTCACCCATGGGTTCAAAAGTAGAGTTAAAATCCCCACCCACAATTACGTGGAATTGTGGTTCCAGCAATTCTAGATCATGTTCTAATGTAGTTACTACTTCTGAGGATTTACCTCCGCCAACACCCCTGGCATAGACATTAAACAAAGCCAGTTCTTGGCCGCTGTCCCATCTAATGATTAATGATAAAATATCGTTTGATGGGGCTGATCTTTGAGTTATTGAGCAGTTCAGCGACTGGTCAATCCAAATTAATAGACCTCCAGAAGGACGTCCTGTATGATTTCTAATTGCTGGTATATAGTAGTTTAGATACCCATGGCGAAAAACTGGTTTTAGTGCCCAAGTTTCTTGTAACATGATAATATCATGTTGGTCAATAGAATCAGCCCATTCAGGAGAAGATATCTTATTTGTTACACCTGCTATATTCCACGAGATAAGGGTCAAGGAAGATATTCCTGGGTTACGTCCTGGATAACCCATGTCCTCAACATTTTCCACATGGTCAATACTCATTATTCTTCCACCCTCCATTACTACCTCACTTTCTGCTCTTGCACTATTTTTGCCCTGCTGCTCTTTATCTACCTCCCCAGATTTTAGATCTTGGATTTCCTTGGGCTCTATTGGCTGTTTGCACAGTTGTGTGCGTTCCGGGAAGACTACCTTTCCCTTAGTTCGCCTTGTCTGAGATATAACTGGCGGATATTTGTGCCTTGTGAGTCAATCGCACTCATTTAGATTGGATATGGCTGAAAATCTATTTTCCAAGTGCAACCCCCAATCACATCTTGGGCTATCCCTAACACTTCTGCTACCCACGACAGACCACTTGGTCCTTAAAACACTAGGCTTTGTCCCTAGTCCTCTTCTACTATAGAAGAAGTCTAGCGTAAGTGGTATTAGTTCTGCCGTTCTTCGTTGTGGTGGGAATAGATTAAGCAGGATTTCCGGTAGCACTTCTGGGCCCTTCAAGTTCAGTACCACACAGTTCCCCGCAAATTTCTTAGGTTTGTTCCCTATCCACTTCACTCGTCTTGCTGTAATCAGGTCATCTGTCAGCTTTTCTTTTCCCCTAGGAGAAATGTGCATGTTGTTACTCAACCAGTTTAGTGCTTTATTTAACAGTGATTCTGGTAACTCAATCTGTCCCACATTCAGAGGTGGGACGTTAGCGAGAACGAGGATCAAGGGTGACGCTTCTATAACTAGCTCTACAGGTCCTGTCTCTAGATTTGGGCCTGGATCAATGGTTTTCCCTGGGATAACTGGTAGATCAGCAGGAGTAGGGTTAAATGGTTGTGTATCAGGATTTGATCTTGTTGTCTGGATGGGGGCTACAAAATCTACTACTCCCCCAGATATAATTTCTATAGATTGTTTTTCATTGATTTTATCCAATACCAGATTCGGTATCTCCCCCACATTATCATTGGTAGTTTTTAAAAGAATCTCCAATTTGTTAACTTTGTCGGTGAGGTGATCGATTTTAGATAACAACGGTTTGATTAACCTGTTTAATTTGTTATCCATCATATCCATGAGTTTCTTTATAACTGCATCATCCCAGCCTATACTCCCATTTTCTTCTCCCGCTTTACCTTTTATGGCGTTCTTACTAGGCGGAGTTGCTGGTCTTTTCCTATTTGACCTCAAACCTTCTCTTCTGGGGAGGGTCTTAGAGCCCCCTCTGACTACTCTTGGAGCGGGGACAGGAGCCAATGGAGAGGAATAACACTCGACAGGCTCTAGATCATCTTGGAGGGCATCTATGTCACCCTCCTCTATTATGTCAGAGTTGGTTTTTGAATTTGAAACCACAGAAACATTCAGCTCTAAATCATCAGCAAAATGCTGAGTGAGTGGATCTATGACATTTCCTGCATCCATATCTATCAAATTCATACATAGATTTCCCCCTTGCGACGCTATTGGTGAGGCGCTAAGACCCAAGAAAGACCTACGCTCATTATTTATTTTTGCCACCACCTGCACCAAATAGTTGTCCATGGTGTTGGTTGGAGCAATGGGGGTCTTCTGTTTAGACATATATGGGTCTAATGACGACAAATATAAAGATTGTATTGTAAACCCTTACCAATATAGATATACAACACTTCAGCCTGCTTCCCCCAAGTACAGTCACTAAAATGAAAGGAGGCAGGATTATCTAAGTACCTCACCACGAAAATATATTTTCACTCAGGAGGTATGGCCCAGTCCAGTCGTGGCCAGTCTTGGACTGTCTTAGACTGTCCGCCCTTAGTCCGGGCTTCGTCCGGCGCGTCCCGCGCGCGTCCTCGCGGGACGAAGGCTCTGTCGGTGCTTTAAGCGCCTCCTGGCGCGCTCGTCGCAACCGTCGTCGCTGACCCCCTGAAGGCTGCTGGGGGTTGTGGTCCGGCCGGCGGAGCCAAGCCCGGCCGGTCAGATTCAGTGCAGGAATGGCGGAGCCAAGCCCGGCCACAGTTCAGGAGGACAGGAAGCTTAGGCGAAACTGCAGGTATGAGGAAGACAGGGGACTCAGCCCCTGTCGGTGCTTTAAGCGCCTCCTGGCGTGCTCGTCGCAACCGTCGTCGCTGACCCCAAAGGCTGCTGGGGGTTGTGGTCCGGCCGGCGGAGCCAAGCCCGGCCGGTCGGATTCAGTGCAGGAATGGCGGAGCCAAGCCCGGACGCAGTTCAGGAGGACAGGAAGCTTAGGCGAAATTGCAGGTATGAGGAAGACAGGGGACTCAGCCCCTGTCGGTGCTTTAAGCGCCTCCTGGCGCGCTCGTCGCAACCGTCGTCGCTGACCCCAAAGGCTGCTGGGGGTTGTGGTCCGGCCGGCGGAGCCAAGCCCGGCTGGTCGGATTCAGTGCAGGAATGGCGGAGCCAAGCCCGGCCGCAGTTCAGGAGGACAGGAAGCTTAGGCGAAACTGTAGGTATGAGGAAGACAGGGGACTCAGCCCCTGTCGGTGCTTTAAGCACCTCCTGGCGCGCTCGTCGCAACCGTCGTCGCTGACCCCAAAGGCTGCTGGGGGTTGTGGTCCGGCCGGCGGAGCCAAGCCCGGCCGGTCGGATTCAGTGCAGGAATGGCGGAGCCAAGCCCGGCCGCAGTTCAGGAGGACAGGAAGCTTAGGCGAAACTGCAGGTATGAGGAAGACAGGGGACTCAGCCCCTGTCGGTGCTTTAAGCGCCTCCTGGCGCGCTCGTCGCAACCGTCGTCGCTGACCCCAAAGGCTGCTGGGGGTTGTGGTCCGGCCGGCGGAGCCAAGCCCGGCCGGTCGGATTCAGTGCAGGAATGGCGGAGCCAAGCCCGGCGGCAGTTCAGGAGGACAGGAAGCTTAGGCGAAACTGCAGGTATGAGGAAGACTCATATGGATATGGTACCTCTAGTGGCCAAACGGGATATGGGCTTTTTACTAACTTACTCCTGGAAACTTGAAAGGCTCATCCTCCAGAGCACAGGGATGATCTCTACTGGTGGCCACTTAGAATTAATGGACTGCTCCTGCTCTTAATGCAGTGCTAAAAAAAGAATTATTACAATTGCCTACACCTCCTATGGCCCCATGGTGCAATGAACACTGCAAAACCCTCAACAATTGTGATGAATCACTATGCAGTTGAAGATAAACTTCAACTTAAAACTGCTCTCAAAGCTTATTAAAAGGCTTTTCTCTTATACAAAAGCTGATTTTTTCTGAAGACAAGATATCTGCAGAAAGTGATCCTGTTGGAAAAACGTTTTGGATTGTTCGCTCGTTTACCTGCCCAGCCAGCGTCACACAATCAATGACCCACTCTCAAACCCTTTGTGACAACCTAGTCCTTTACTTTAGGGATAAAATAGAAAACATACTGAATGCAACCATCCTCTGATGGTGTTTTGGCTACTCATCTGACCCCAACCTTGATTATAAGTACACCACATCTAGGGTTGTAGACTCTACCTGTCCAGCAGTCATGAGATTCGGTCAGATTACAGCAGATAGTTTCCAGACACTTGGAACCTTCAACTGTTCTGGTTCCCCCATGGACCTGCGTCTCCCTAATATCTTGAAAATGACTGCACCTGTGTCCTTTGTACCATCAAGAAGCATCTATAATGCTTCCCAATCCATCACAGTTGAACCTTCAAACTAGAAGAAGGCCTGGGTGGTGACCCTTTTAAAGAAGCCACGTCTGACCCTGCCTTTCTGAGCAATTGTCATCGAGTTTCACTGCTTCCCTTTCCGGTAAAGATCTTGGAAAAACTTGTGAATATGCTCTGTTTACCGCATCTCAAGAGAAATTTGCAGTTCAACCCAGCGCAGTTCAGATTCTGACAGATGCATGGAACTGAGACTGCCCTTATCCTAGTCATTGGTGATCTTCGTATAGCAACCAATAAGAGTAACTTTATAGCCTTTGTATTATTTTACCATTTGGATGCCTTTGATGCCATCACTCACATAGTTTCCAGGCTGGTGAAAATAAGCATTGGGGGTACAGTCTTGGAATGCTGAAGATCTTGCCTCTTCAATAGAGCTCAAGTGATTCATTTTCCCTCTTACCAATCTGAATTTTGGCCTAGTGATCAGGGGATAATTCAGGGTTCCTCTTTATGAGCTTAATATCTATCTGAGGCCTCGTGCTAAGTTGGATCACAGTCTTGGCATTGCCTTCATGAATCATGGAGATGATACACAGCTCATTATTGCAGTGGAGCAATCAACATCTTCACCTTTTCAAGAATTTCATCTATATATGCTTAAATTCATGTGCTGGCAGACGCAGAATGCCTTGAAGTTTAATGGGGACAAGACAGAGGTTCTCTGCTGCTCCATTATTTCGATACACTGTTTACTCCCTGATCATTTCTGGTCTTTGCAGGAGGACTTTCCTCCCTCCCCTAATCTGAAGTTCGAAATCAGGGCTTTATCTACATAGCGATCTATCCTTGACTTCTCAAGTTAGTAAGTTGGCTGTCTCTATTTTTGCTTTCCTAAGAA
This sequence comes from Lissotriton helveticus, assembly GCF_964261635.1. Lineage (NCBI taxonomy): Eukaryota > Metazoa > Chordata > Amphibia > Caudata > Salamandridae > Lissotriton > Lissotriton helveticus. The sequence goes on from NC_136070.1 coordinate 469,340,955, forward strand.
TTCTACAGAAGATTCTCCCATACCTTCCTGATCATCTACAGCCTTTGGTGGTTCAAATCACAATCCGGAACCAGTTAGACTAAGGACATTTTTTATTCTTGGGCTTCCCTAACTTTTTAATCAAGCTCCTGTACAGAGGTCAGATGACAATCAAAAACACACAAGGGTCCTTTGGTTCAGATATTAGGGGAGGAGGCAGGGAAAAACACAGTAATCATAAACACAGGAAACCCCCCCTAAATCTAGATATATATTGGAGGCAAAAGCTCTAATCTATTAACATTGTAACAGTCCCACACAGAGAAATTTTATTTAGAAAACATATTTATTTATTGTTATTTTTTGAATTTTTCATTCATTGATTCAACAATCCTAATGACATAAATGTATGTACAAAATCCATTTACATATCAAATAATATGCGACACAACCCTTTCATACCCTCATTACAACCACCAATCACACCCATCCAAACATCATCAGTCATACCAATTCACAGTATATACAGACAGTTAATAAAAAATATATATATATACACCATAGAAAACAATTAACACAATTAAGGCAAAAAACAAAACAGAACAGAGCGCCGACGCGCGTTTCGGAACAGGACCGATATTAACCAATCCTTCGTCAGGGCGCAAATAATTTCTTCTGTAACTATTCAGAACAAAATAATAAATACAATGAATGTAGACAGTTAGATTCAGGGCTGCCGCTTCAAGTCGTAATGTTCAGTCTGAAGACAATATCCCTATTGGAAGACACAGTAGAGCGTGGATGAAAAGGTTCAGGGGCAGGAATTAGCTCCTACGGCTTGAGGACACTCAAAATAAACGTAACGGTGAATTTGGACCAACAATGGGTCTGGAATAAAAAATGTCAACCGACAGGAATTAAAGTCCGCACATAGGCTCTTCCAGGTAATCACGAATAAGTACACCTCCCGGTCGAGCGGTGTAAAGCCCCGAGCGGGCTACTTAGCACCGTAGTACAGAAATTTAGATGAGAAGATCGAGGTAGCTGCGTGTGGGTACGTCCAATCGATGGGCGGCTAAAATAAGCGTGTCCCGCACGTCAAGTCGTCACTCAAGTCGTCCGTATCCAACTCACGGGCCAGATCATGTCAGATGACTGCAACCAAATTAGCTCTGTCTCTTTCAGGAGCGGCCAGTACAGGTAAGAGCGGTGGGGCAGGGAGGGGGGGAATCGCGGAGTTGGCAATGTAGCGAGCACAAGGTAAGTGGTTTTATGTATTTATTTATTTTATTTTCCCTATCCCGTTGTATGTCGACTCCTCCCTGCCCCACCCCAGCACTCTAACCTGTACCGGCAATGCCTGGTCTCCTCCTTGTCATTCTTCAGCATCTGCTGTGGGAAACTACCATTACAACGCAGGCATTACAATGTAATGTCATTTCAACTAACCCTTTACAACCCAGGTACCATTACAACGCATGCCACTACAACGCATGCCATTACAACACATGCCTTTACAGCGCAGGTACCATTACAACACATGCCATTACAATGCAATTATGGTTGAGGTAACTGGGATTTGTTGTAAAAAAAAATACGTATGTTGTTAGTTATTTTTAACCTCAATTTTTAGCAATTACATTTTTTAAAATAAATTTAGGCTATTTTTTTTATATATTATGAATAGGATGAGAGGGATTTGGGGGATTTGGGTGTGGAAGTGTATCAATACTCAGGCATTAATTTTAAAACTTTAGGATTGATTTATTAAGAGAATTAATTATAATTTTAATAAAGTAAAATACATTAAATATTATAATAAATGGTTTTGTAACATAGCCCAGTAGGTACAGAATATGAGGGATTTAGGGGTTATGGATGGGGAAATTTATTAATACTCAGTATGTTTTGTAACATAACAATATAGGCATGGGGAAAGGGATTTATGGGTATTGCGTGCAAAGGTGACTTAATACTTAGGTATACATTTTTATACTTGAGTAATATTTTAAACATAGTTGTAATTAAAAAACCTTTAAAGTAAAAATGATTATGATATATTATGGAGAAGTTTGTAACTTAATCATTTAGGCACGGCATGTGAGGAATTAATGGGTGAGGAAGTGTATTATTAATATGGTATTATTTGAATACCTGAGTATTAATTAAAAGAAGTGATTACAAATATTTTTAATATTTTTGTAAAAAATACACACACAAAACCCAAGGATTAGTAACATAAGCCTTTAGGCACGGGATGTGAGGGAATGATGGTTATGGGTGAGGTGGGGAAGTGTATTAATACTCAGGTATTAATTTTACAATTTGAGTAATAATTTAATTACAGAATAAATTAAGATTTGTAAATTTTGTAAAAATATATGTTATCAATGGGGTTGTAACATAATACTCAGGTATTAATGTTATTAAAAATTAATCTTAATAATGTAAAGTTTAAAAAAATACAACAAATATTTAAACAAAAGATTATAATTTAGAATCCATTTTACACTATACACTTTTTTCAAGTTTGAAACATATTTTATTAATAATTCAAAATAAATAATATTATATAATAATAGATAAAATAAGAAGTACATTTTTAAACAATCAAAAAACTTTTTTTATAAAAATATATAAATGTACAATTAAAAAAAAATGTATAATTTTGAACTTAGTCAATATTTTTTTAAACATATTTTTCCCATGCGTTTGCATTGTATTCAATATAAATTGTCCTTTTTACTATTAAACTTGAAGTTTGCGGTTGAACGTCTGTTTCTACAGTTGGTGGAGTGTCGCAGTCAAAATCGGATACAAGGGAGAGCTACGAACAGGTTAGAACTTTTAATAGTTTATATGTAGAGTTGTCGGTGGGTAAATTAATTGTAAGCAGAAAGGAGGGAGGTAGTTATATGGTAGTTAGTGTAAAACAGGATGTTATATATGTTTAAACCCAATTTTCATCCTATGCAGGTAGTTGTTTTAGGCCAACTTCAGGAAGATTGCGGTTAGTGCAAGATACGTTTAAAAAATTATACCTTAATAAAAAAGTGGAATACTTTTCTAAACTTATTTGTAATAAAAAGAACGTTTACATTTTTGCCCTTTTTTGTGACATTTTTTGTAGTACTGCTCTGTGTTTTTTAGTAAGAGCAGCCACGCGTTTTACGGATGGAAAAGGTTTTGTGGGATGGGATGCAGGCCTTACAAAAGGGCGAAGAAGGATTCGTTTTTTTGGGACATGATTTTTTTAATGGTTTAATGCTATTTGGAACTTTGAAAAAGAAGTTGGACTTGGAGAATTTTTTGGGGACTTATAACATGGATCGAAGTATGGATTTTGTTGCTTTTTTTTGTTCAAATTATCTTTTCGGGTTATTTGTTGTTTACTTTTACATTGGGATTTTTTTACTTAAAACACAGCTTTTTGAACCAGCAGAAACATTGTTGGTACTGGTGTTTACACTAGTCTGTGTTTTATTTCTTGATTCGTGCCATTTGCATATTTATGGATTTATGGTCGAAGATTGTGGAATATTGGAGTACAGAAGACTTTTGGTGACGGGATGAATTGAAACATCACCAAAAGTTTTAAGAAAGAAAAGTTAGGATTTCTGACATTTCTAATAACTTAAAAAAGATTTTAAAAAATGCCAATTTAATTGTTTAAATAAAAACAAGCAAGTAAGTTAGAAGAAGGCTTTAATTTGTATTAGAAAGATAGTATGCTTGCAATATTTTCCAGGTAGTCAGAAGCCACTGACAATGTGAACTGTTGCATTTGTACCAATGTTCTTTCTGACATTTCTTTACCTTTTTGGGGATATATGTGGGTTCAGACAACCTGTTAAAGATTGAGCTATTCTGTTTTCTTGGTAACTGTGGGGCTGATTAGATGGCGGTCGGACATTCGTCCGACCACCATCCTTTCATAAATGGACATTAGGATGTGACACCACAGCCGTCGCAATGTCTATATTTTGTATTGCGGTGGGTGCTGCTGGATGCAGCGCATGCCTCTGTACAAAAAGGGGAGACTACACATATCCCTACACTACGTGGCAGGCACCATGCAGTGCCTGCCACATGGTGCAGGGATATTGAGGGGGGCTCTATCCACAGTTGAGGGCCAGGGGGGAAGGGGTTCCGCTACGAGCCCCCAAAGTCCCTTTCTGCCTGCCTTTTCATGGCACGTTGACCGCCATGAAACAGCTGGCGGAAAGGGTCATTGTAATCCCTAGGGTGGTGCCTCTCAGGCACTGCCACCATTGTAGGGAATAGAACTTCCCATGACGGTCTCTCCGACTGCCACCCATCTGTCCGCCATTCTAATGTGGGGGCAGGAATCTTCATTGCGATGGCGGTGGGACCGCCACTGATAGGCTGTTGGTGGCAGTCCTTCTGTCATCGTAATCAGACCCTTAGCTCCTTCTTCAAGGTTTCCAAAAAATGATAAAATGTTTGGGTGGGTTTTACCAATAGATATGTTGAAGGAGTTGTGCCATCCCTCAATGGCATTATTATTCTTTGTGCCACCCTCTAAGCAGGTCGTGTAACAGTTCCACCAGTCAACTGGGTAACATGGTTTCCTCCTGTGACCCGACCTGCTTAGACAGTCAACCAATGTGTCTTCAAAATAATTTAGGACCTCATTATTATGATGGGTGGACTTCATTCGTGCAGCGAGCGCCCACGAGGTGGCCTCCCCACACTCCGAATTACAATGTGACCATCACTACGGAGGCTGCACTGCCTGTATTTTGTATTGCAGTGGAGATGCAGTCAGCAACCCCCGTCGCAATACAAAAAATAGGATGTTTACACATCCCGGCACTCTGTGACAGGCACCATGAGGTGCCTGCAACATGGCACAGGGATATTTAGGGGGCACCCATAGGTGCTCCCCAGGGCCCATGTACTGGCCCCATGGGATAAGGGGAGGCCCGCTACAGGCCCCTAAATCTGTTTCCGCCTGCCGTTTTATGGCGGGTTGACCCCACAGAATGACCGGCGGAAAGGGATATTGTAATCCCCACGGCAGTGCCTGACAGGCACCGCCACCATTTTGGGGATGCAGGGCAGTCTGCCAGGTGGTCGGAATGCTTCAGACTGTCGGGACCATGTCCGTCGGTCTTTACGACAGCAGACACACCACCCGCCATCGTAATGTGGCGTACGGTGATCCAGTCACCGATGGCAAGCAGACCACCACCGACAGCCTGACGGTGGTTAGACAGCCCTGTCATCGGAATCAGGCCCTTTGTTAGGGGCCCAATTTCTCATTGTTTCATGTAAAGTAGTCAGATTCAGCAAATGATGTGTAGTATTCATCTACACAGTTGGGTGGCACAACACATAAGGCTGCTAGTTTCTTTAGTTGATATTTTAGTTCACTGTATGATATATAATCTTTAATGATTTTTTTTGTATTTTCCGCCTATATGGGTGTGAAAAGTGGAAAAAACATCCTTGAATTTGGGTTTCTGGGTATAATTTAGTAATGGTATTTATCATAGATAATTCAAAATCAATAATCACTTTTCTAGGACTTTTATTTAGAGTTTTAGTTTTTATCACTGATACAAATTCAGTGTAGGTTAAAGCTTGGTTATCAGGCAGTAAACTGTACACTAAAGGAACAGTGTTGTTGTTAATGTGGGCATGAATAGTTTATATTTGGCTGAAGGGGTGGGGGTGGATATAAACATACTATCCATCATCCAAAAATCACTATTCTCAAGGTTAGCAATGTTACAGGGGGTGTCAACATTAGTATTCACTTTAGAGGGTTTTCATTGTCATGCAACATGAATTTTTCATTAGCAAAGATTACTGTTAATTCCTCAGGTATGTTGATATCTGAGTAGGTATGAGGTGTGACATGTTGAGGGTTACTTGCCTGTTTTTGTCTGTGTATAATAGGAAGTAGATTAGGAATAGTAGGCATAGAACTAGCCACATGCATAGGTATGTTTTTGGGAAACCTCCCTCAGAACTGAGCCACAGGGTTCATTAGAGGTGGATGCAAGGGTTTTTATTTGTTCACTATTTTGACGAAATTTAAACTCCATTGCAGAGGCAGAGTGGTTGTGCTTGGTTGTTTTTTTCTGCAATGTCACCAAGAGTAACCGCTCTTACTGAGCAGTGGGATGCATAATCCTGCACACACCTCCAATGACACCTGGGCTCAGTTAATCTCGCCTTACAAAACATGTAGCCACCGTACCTCAGTAGTCTTTTTCCCCTGCTTGATTTTACATAATTTGCTTGTTTTATTGCTGCCATTATTTATCTGTATTTAGAAATCAAAAAAGGAGAAAACATTGTTTTAGTGATTTCGTATATGAATGATTTTTTTTTTTTTTTTTTTTATTTCACAAAATTTTTATTGAGAGAGTTTGGTAGTGATATGAACAGAACAAATAATAGCAGATAAAGTCCATGGTACAAGTACATAATAAATCGAGAAGCGGTGAAGTAACATAATATGGAGTAAACATAACATGCGGGGGAAAAAAAGTAAACAGGTAAATAAAGAAAATGACAATTAAGCATCAAGTCCGTACAACACGAAGGGATATGTCAGCCGGCAGATAGATCGGTCATATAGCACAGCAGGGTGAATCACAACCATCAAATGACATATTGAGAAGTTGCTTGCCACAACAAAGTTTTAGGTGTCTCACGGAGGTTTGAAGAGATCAAAGTGAGCGTCAAGTGAGACCCATATTTTCCTGTGTTGTGGGCGCCATGGGTGAGAGGCAAGTGCAATGGTATCGGCACCCCTGAGGTTAGAAACCCAGTTGAGCCAATGGGGGAAGGAGGCTTTGGCTGTATTTTTCCAGTTGGACGTTATGACTTTAACCGCCGCCGTCAGTAAAAGATCAAGTAGGGCTTTGTCATTTTCATTTAAAGTGACAGCTTTGGAAGAACCCATAACTAGAGTAGCAAATTCTCTCGGGAGAGAAACGTGCAGGGCTTTGTTAACAAAGTCAAATATCCTGTCCCAGTATGTGGCAACCCGGGGGCATTTAAATATTAGATGTTCAAGGTCTCCTCCCGCTTCCAAACAGTTCCAGCAGGAGTCATTGTCTTTGATGTTGTGCAGAAAAAGTCTCCTGGGGGTCCAAAAGGCTTTGTGTAGGAGCCAGAATTTAGTTTGGGATAGAGTTGGGCTAATTTTGTGTCTTGTGGTCGATTCCCAAATTCTGGCCCACTCGTTATCAGATGTGGGAGTGGAGGAAAATGCTTCCCAATAGGATTGTAATGCAGAGACCAGGTTAGATGTCTGTGGTTTGATCATTTTGTACATTCTGGATACCTGGTGGCCAAGTCTATTAAGGGTGGATAAAAGGCCAGGGAGTGAGGGGGATGTGTTGCCCAAGTTTGCTTTGGTTAGGGCCACCTTAACTTGTAGAAAATAGTAGAAGTCAATGTTCTCGAGTTGAAATCTATCCTGTAATTCCTTGAATGTGAGTGGTGTTTGGCCCTCGTAGAGGTGGTGAGGGAAGTGTATTCCCTTCCTGATCCAAGAAGGATTATACAGCGGTTTACCTTTGTATGTTATAGCGTTATTCCGCCATAGAGATTCCCACTTTGAATTGCGAAATTGATGGGGTAGAGATTTACTTATATGGAGGAGGGAGTTCTTAGTGTTTTTAAATATGATATTAGAGTCGATATCGGGACGCACTTTGATGGTAAGGAGGGAGGAGGGGTCAAGGCCTTCCACTAGGGATTTTTCGATGCGTAACCACACAGGTGTGTAATCAGGCTGTGGTGTGAGCCAGATCGCACCTTGCCTGGCCAGGAAGGTGGTCTGGTATAGTCTAAAGTCGGCCAGATTGACGCCACCCAAGGATTTATCTAGTCGTAGCTTTTTCATGCTGATCCTGGCTTTTTTCCCCTGCCAGAGGAACGAGGTAATTACCTTATCCAGTTTTGAGTGGAAATCGTTAGAGAGCGTTAGGGGAAGCATCGAGCTCAGGTAATTGACCAATGGGGAGATCATCATTTTTATCGTCTCTATCCGACCCCACCATGTAATGAATCGCGGCGACCAACCATCCAAGATTCTTTTAATTTTCGCTAGTGTGGTCGATTCATTGTGCTTGAGTGTACTTAGTATGTTGTCGGTGAATTCTATTCCTAGGTACTTAATGACATCCGGTTGCCAGGCTAGACCTGAATTTCCAAGGACCTCTTTGGTAGTATGTACATTAAGGGGTTTAACTTCGGATTTGTCCTTGTTTAACTTATAGCCGGACAATGCCGAGTACTTACTGATGGAGGACATAAGCCCCTTAATTGATAGGGTTGGGTGTTCTGTGGCTATTAAGATGTCGTCGGCATATGCCGCTAGTTTTATCTGAGTGTTTCCGAATGTGACACCTGCGATGTCCTCATTTTTCTTGATGTCGGTGAGTAGTGGGTCAAGAGCCAGCAGAAATAGAGCCGGTGAAAGTGGGCAACCCTGTCTAGTTCCCTGGAATAGGCGGAACGGGTCAGAGAGTGTTCCATTAATAGATATACGGGCAGAGGGGGCGGAGTATAAGGCCATCACCATTTTAATGAAAGAGTTACCCAGATTGAATGCGCCCATACAATGCTGAAGAAATGGCCATGAGACTTTGTCGAATGCTTTCTCAGCATCTAGGGTTATTGCAACCATCGGCATTTTGCAGTTTTTCGCTTTTTCAAGTATGTGGCATAGGAGTCTGGTGTTGTCATTCGACATCCTGTGTTTCAAAAATCCTACTTGTGACGGACTTATCAATTTGGGCAGTACGGCGTTTAGTCTAGTTGCTAAGATCTTGGCATAGATCTTGCAGTCAATATTTATGAGTGAAATGGGGCGGTAATTTTTTGTCTGGAGGGGATCTTTCCCTTCCTTGGGTATAACAATTATTGTGGCTTCACTCATCGAGGGAGAGATACTCCCACTGGTGGCGGTGGAGTTGAACACGGTTTGGAGTGTCGGGGAGAGTTGGCTGTCAAAGGCTTTGTAGAAAGAGGCAGAGAAGCCATCAGGGCCCGGGGCTTTGTTGCTTTTGAGTGTTTTTATGGCCGTCGAGATTTCTGTGATGCTGATGGGGGACCCTAGATTTAATTCGTCTATCTCTGAGAGTCTGGGGAGGTCTAGGGCCTTTAGGTACTCTATACATGTCTGTGGGTCCAGGGGCTTATCATTCCTGTATAATTCTTCGTAAAATTGCTTAAAGGTATCAAGAATCTTGGACTGGTTGGTGTGCGTATTATTAGCGGGATCTCTTATAGAGGATATGGTTGTTAGTTTCTGCTTGTGTTTAAGGTAGGAGGCCAACAGCTTCCCGGCTCTGTTTCCCTCACACAGCTTCAAGGCTTTGAAGCGGTTGATCCACACGCCTGCTCTCTTGCTCACAATGGAATTATACTCGTATTTCTTTTTTATGAGTTGGTCAAGGGGTTTGGAGTCTTGAGGATTGGTTTTGTGTAAGGATTCTAGTGATCTGATCTCCTGCTCCAATTGCTCCAGTTCTTTGTTTATCGCTTTGTTGGCTCTGGTTCTTATATTAATAATAACTCCACGGATCGTGGCTTTGAGCGCATCCCAGAGGATGTTTGGGTCTGTGTCAGGGACATTATTTAAGAGTAAGTACTCTTCAATGGCTTTAGTAATCTGTAGTTTGTCGTCAGGGTTGGTTAGCGTTTCATCGTTGAAACGCCATCTTCTGGGCGGTCTGATTGAGCGGGAGCCTGCAAGTTTGGTGTGGATACATGCATGATCGGAGATCAGTTTAGGGGCGATGTCGGTTTCCTCGATTAGGTGTGCAAATGTGGAGGATATTAGGATAAAGTCAATACGCGAGTAGGAGTTGTGGGGAGTGGAGTAAAAGGTGAAGTCTCTCCCATCAGGGTTTTGTAGACGCCATGAGTCTTTAAGGCAGTACCTTTCGCATAGCCGCAGGAGTGCCTCATGTGAGCGTGATGGGTGAAAAGCGCATTTGGACTGCCTGTCTAGTAAGGGGTCTAGAGGAAGATTAAAATCGCCTCCCACAATGAGAAGGTCGTCCTGAGGGATATGCTCCATCGAGCGGGAAACGGAGTCCCAAAACCCGGGGTCGTCTGAGTTAGGGCCGTAAATGTTCACTACGTGTATTGGGTCATCTTCCCTGCGTAGATGGGCCACCAGAACCCTTCCCTCCGTATCATGAGTGTGTGAAACTAGTGTTATGTTTGACTTCTTTGATATCAGGGTAATTAGACCTCCTTTCTTGTGCGGTGCAGGGGATGACAGTATATGGGAAGACCAATGGACGTTTAAGAAACGTGTGTCCTCTTCCGATAGTTTAGTTTCCTGTAGGAGGATAATATCCCCCTTAGTTTTGGCGATGTAGTCGAACACTTTCCTCCTTTTTACAGGGTGGTTAAGACCCTTAACATTTAACGAAACTATGTTGAGGTCATCCGCTATTGACTTAGTGTTAGACATTAGAGGGCAAGGTTATCGCTAAGTGGTGATCTGGTGGTGGGCAGAACAATGAGACAAACATCCCCGTGGGAGCCTGTGTGCTAATACAATAACAAGTGGACAGAGCTAGCAAAATGGCTAGGGATATAACTAGCGTCCTTGTGTTGTAGCGGAATGAAACAGACAGAAAAAGGGACAAAAAATAACACAAAAAGATATACAATGCTATAAAGTACCAACAATCATTATCTGCTGAAAACTCTCTCTTTTTCCCAATCCCCATGTAAGCCCTCCCAATCCCCCCTCCCCCCCTCCCCCCCCAATACGTACGTAGGGAGTACGACGACAGTACCTAGCTAGGCAAAACAGGAGTTATTAAACATTAGCAATAGATATTCATTAGTTCCAATGTCAAAACGTAAGAGGATTTAGATGTCCAGACTGTGTGGCAGCGGGTAATATTTACTGCAGCAATAATACGTGCGTAATGATAGTGTTTGTGCGCAATAATATGCTGTATTAAACCAGGAGTGACTGTCTGCAACGTGCAGACGAAAGCAGTAAGAAGGTTAGAACCAGCTAAATGTTGCGTCAAGAAAACTTGAATCGTTAAAGTGGATTGAACTCCCTGTAGTAAGGGCAATATATGTGCACAGAAGCATATAATATCAATAATGACAAACTAGTAGCGACTATTTGCGTCGTGCAATAGAGTCTAAGTGTGAGAGTAGAACCTGCTCGACATTATGCAAGCAACCACCAACCCTGTTGCAAACCAAAGGAGATAATAAAACGTCACTTATCGAGTGGGCGGACTAGCAAACAACTAGAGAAGGCAACTATTACAAAGCTATTACTAAACTACAAGTACAAGTACACAAGTACACAAGTACACAAGTACACAATAGTGCGACCTGGAAAGGATAGAGATCCGATAGACCTCTACTTTGTCATGATAGTCACGTGGTCTTCCTTTTGTTGGAAGGGCCATTCGATTGGTCCATTTCCTGAGGTGGGCCATTTTGCAGGTAGTTTTCCAGATCTTTCGGGTCCGTGAAGAATTTTGCGCGGCCGTTTATTGTGATTTTGAACTTGGCTGGACCTGCAAAGGAGTAGGGTATGTTCTTGGATCTAAGCTTGGCGCGGATTTCCAGGAACCCCTTGCGAATCTCCACTGTGTCCTTGGAGTAGTCCTGTGTAAAGATGATCCTCTGACCTTCCCAAATGATGGAGTGCTGCTTCCTTGCGTATTGTAGGATCAGATCGACGTGCTGATATCTGAGTGGTTTGCATATCATTGGTCTGGGGCCCTTCTCGCGGTTAGTAGTGAATGTGGGGATTCTATGCGCACGATCTAGCTCCAGACCATGCGGGAAAGCAATGCCGGTGATCATGGGGATCCATGCTTCCAGGAAAGTCACGCAAGAGTCTGCATCTTTTTCTGCGTTTTCGGGTATGCCAAAAATTCTAATGTTCCCTCGCCTGTTGCGGTCTTCCAACTCAGCATGTTGGCGTCTGAGGGTGTTAGTGGTGTCTTCAAGGCGCTGTATTCTAGTAGCTGATTGACGTGCGAGGTCCTCCACGTCGCTGATGCGCTGTTCCGCTGTGTTCAGCCCGGATTTTAGGTCATGTATATCAGCTCTGATGGCCGTTAGCTCAAGCTGCATAGCATCAGTATTCGCCTTAGTGGATTTGGAGATAACAGTGAGGTCTCCTAATTTTTTCAAAATCATTTCCATCGTGTCCGCCATGTCTGGTTTGCTCTTAATAGGGGAGTCAGAAATATGCGGCCCAGGTTTCACCTTCTTAGAATTTGTCTTTTCATCTCTGCCCGCCATTTTGGACGTGAGGTTTGAGAAGAGATGTGATTATCAGTTAGCTTGTCAGGAACACCTGTCTTGGGTCAACGATGGTGGGATCAGACAGGGAGTTGACAAACAGGCTAGGGCTGTTAAGACGCTCAAGGCTGGCTCCGCGCGGTGATTCTCTCAGCGCCAGGCGAGCCTAGTGCTGGCTAGCTGATTGACGCTGTTAGTGTGGGTGTGCTATTTCCTGTGCTGACTCTTGACCTCTCGAACCAAGGCTACCCTGTATAGCTGATAGGAGAAGCAAAGTTAGGTGCTGGTAGTGAGGTGCTGGGTAGGGGCACGATGCCAAGGTAACTTAGAAATGTGACCCCCCAAGGATCGAGGAAAGCCTCACAGAAAGTAGACAGGTGGTCTTCTGCATGAGGGCAGAGGAGAACCGCTTCTCTTTACAGGCGCTTTCATGCTGAATTGCAGTTATTTGGAGCAAGTAGGAATCGGAGCGTTTTTTCGATGGCAGCCGCCATCTTGAGGTCAGGCGAGAAGGGCAGAGAGTGGCAGCACAGCGCTGTGAAAGCGTGTTAGCTCTCGCTTCTTACCGGCATGAGGGGAAAACTGGGGAGCAGCTGACACCCCCGGCTGCGATAAACTCGTCCAGGTGTTGCTGGGTACAAGAGACCGGAGAGGTCGTCAGGCATCTCCGCCGTGACGGCGCGGCGCCATTTTGTGCAGAATCGGCGCTGGCGCGCGATCGCCCCAAAGAATGCAAAACTCCTCGTCAGAAGCCTCGAGAGGAGAGATCAAGGCACCGGAGGGCTCAGCAAGGTGTGAGGCATCAGGATCACCGCTTTTGCTGCTGGATAGGACAGCGGGTCAGCAGGAAACTGATGGAGTCGTTCTCCTGAGTTGCGGAGCTCGAGGTTAGGCGGCCATTCGCACTGCCGTCCAAGCCACGGCAGTGGCTTTTTTTTTTTTAAGTTCACTGGCAAGCGCAAAAAGTTTTTAGATTAATTATTTTACAACCTATTTTTTTATATATTATAACAAGGGTTGCATTTCTTTTTATTATTATTTTTGAAGAGAGTTGAGTTTATGACGTATGTTGTGTGAATTGTAATTCCTGAAGGTGATGGTGCGTGTTTTCAGATTTTTGGACAATTTGTTCCTTCTGATTGGTGTTGTGCTATGGCTTCTTCAATTCGGAAAAAAAGAGAAAAAAAATGTTTTCATGTTTTGATTCAAAAATGTACTTTTGAAATTAGCCTGCAAAGAAAAATGGGCCCAATTACGATGCCGTCCGCCATGGTATCAGATTTGGGACCGGCCTCCTACCCGCAATCCGAATAATGATGCAAATTGTGGCTGGGATGTGGTCAGTAGCCCGCCACAGTACCAAAAATAAGATGCAGACATATTCCTGTACTACGTGACAGGCACCATGTGGTGCCTACCAAATGGTGCAGTGATAGGTAGGGGGCACCATAGGTGCCCTCCAGGGCACATGTCCCTGCTCCAGGTTTATCCAGGTTTAAGGGGGGGTCCCACATCCATTTCTGCCATCCGTTTTGCTGCAGGTTGACTGCCGCAGAAGGACCGGGGGAAAAGGATATCACCGCCCCCATTTGCACTTGGTCCGACGGGCGGTCGGATTTGAGCCGCCTGTCTGGACTGTGGCAGTCGTTCTTTCCGACCAACTCGCTTCGCCCACCATCATAATATGGCGGAGAAAACCGCATTGTTATTAGTTTTTTTTTCTTCAATTTTACCTTGAATAGTTTGGCTTGTTGTGCAACTTCTAATGGTGTTGATTTGGTTGCTATTGAGGATGTGTTGCTCCACACTGATGGTGTGATATGGTTTGAACTGTAGAGAAATGTAAAAAAGGGAATGACTGTATATTATTCAGTGCTTTTGTTTTCCTGTGGATTGATTGTTTGCTTTACACCCGTAAAAACGAATATGCATTTTTTTCTGTGGTTAGTGCCAAACAAACTCCATTACTTTAGAGATAGGTTTTTATTTTATCTAGTGAGATTGGTTAGGAGTGGTTTTACATTTCCCTTTTTGTTTGTTGCATTTTTAAACACTGTGTGGACTTATTAGGTTCTTGTGTCAAATTTATATTTCAATGGTCAGGAACTCTTGGGATTGGTTGTAGTATGTTGTTGAGTGGATTATGAAGCTTTAATTTCCTTGCAAAAAATTGCAGATCTGAGAAAGAACAGAACATGTGACTGTGAAATTTACTGTTCATGTTTTCGTTTTTTTAAATTGAAGGGCAGTGTATTCTTTCTTTGAGGCCAGCACAAATAGTGCTCATTGTACTTTATTGTATTAAATACCAGGCGGAATTGGATTATTAATTTTAGGTGCCCACTCTCATCCAGCACCTTCCCTGAGGCAAACACCTGTTGGAGTAGGAATAGTATATTTGCCCCCACCACCATCCAGCACCTTCTCTGAGGCAAACGCCTGTCAGAGTAGGAATAGTAAATTTGCTCCCACCACCATCTAGCACCTTCCCTGAGATAAACACCTATCGGAGAAGGAATAGTAAATTTGCCCCCACCACCATCCAGCACCTTCCATGAGGCAAACACCTGGCGGAGTAGGAATAGTAAATTTGCCCCCACTACCATACAGCACATTCTCTTAGGCAAACACTTTTCCGAGTTGGATAAGTAATTATTTCCTCCATAACTTACATGCAGTTACTACTTCTCTAATTGACAGTCTATGGTATACTACTACTATTTGTTTACAATACCATCTCGGTAATTTAGTTCATTTTATTTTTTCCTTTAATAAAAAATGATGGAAAATGTTTTTTTAAATACCAGTTGATACGCTTACTTTTGTGAGTGTCTTTAGCTAGAGTCATGCAAAAAGAACAATTGATGGACAGAATGCAGAACAATGTCATGCATTCACCCCAGTACAAAGATCTGGCCCTAAATTTATAGTTTTTTTGCTCACCATGCCATTCCAGTTTGAACCTAGTCATTTGCAAAATCAGCCTTTACCCTGTGCCCAGTGGGAACAGTCCTGCCCGAACTGCTAGGCCAGGTCCTCCTTAGATTGGAAACAAGCATCCTAGGACCAGTTTCGGGGTTTCCCCCCTCATCAGCCAGGATAGCTTGATCCCATTGGCACTGAAAGCACAGGGCCCACGTCTGGGCATACCCTTCCCACTCGGGGTGACAAATACAAAAAAAACAATGGATGGACAGAATGCAGAACTATGTCATACATTCACCCCAGTACAGAGATCTGGGCCTAAATCCATTGGTTTTTGCTCACCATGCCATTCCAGTTTGTACCCAGCCATATGCAAATCAGTCTTGACCCTGTGCCCAGTGGGAACAGTCCAGCCCGAACTGCAACGCCTGATCCTCTCTGGACTGGATACAAGCATCCTAGGACCGGTTTCGGGGTTTCCACCCTCATCAGTCCGGATAGCTTGACTCCAGTGGCATGGAGAGCACGGGACCCACGTCTGGGCATACCCTTCCCACTATGGGGTGACACATGTAAAAAAGAACAATTGATGGACAGAATGCAGAACAATGTCATACATTCACCCCAGTACAGAAATCTGGGCGTAAATCCATTGTGTTTTTTGCTCACCATGCCATTCCAGTTTGAACCAAGTCAAATGTAAATCAGTCTTTACCCTGTGCGCAATGGGAACAGTCCAGCCCAAACTGCCAGGCCAGGTCCTCCCTGGACTGGAAACAAGCATCCTAGGACCAGTTTTGGGTTTCACCCCTCATCAGCCAAGATAGCTTGACTCCAGCGGCATGGAGAGCACAGGACCCACGTCTGGGTACACCCGTTCCCCTCGGGTGACAAATATAACCCACGCCTGGGCATACCGGTCCCACTATGGGGTGACACATGTAAAAAAGAACAATTGATGGACAGAATGCAGAACAACGTCATACATTCACTCTAGTACAGAGATCTGGACCTAAATCCATTGTTTTTTTGCACACCACGCCATTCCAGTTTGAACCCACCCATATGCAAATCAGTCTTGACCCTGTGCCCAATAGGGAACAGTCCAGCCCAAACTGCCAGGCCAGGTCCTACCTGGACTGGGAACAAGCATCAAAGGACCGGTTTCGGGGTTTCACGCCTCAACAGCCAGGATAGCTTGACTCCAGTGGCATGGAGAGCACGGACCTACATAAGGAAAATGAGCTGTATTATCATAAGTGTGCTTTGCCCATGGCAGCCATGTACTCGCGCTGCCCTGGAGGCAGCACTTTCATGTGAAAAACGGTGGGGCTGCTTTGAATTCGCTCCATGTTTTCACAATGCAGGCGGCAACCCACCTGCACTTATAAAGGTGATGTCTGGGCGCTGCCTTTTTCCCCTTCATAGAGCTGCTCTCAGAGGGCGAACTGACAGTGGGCTGCCTTTCAGGTGGCGCACTGGCAGTGCGCCTCCTGAGAGCTTCTTTGCCTCTCCACCCCCATCCGTAATATGGAGCTGGCACAGAGGCCAAGGGATTCCCTCATTCCCAGGTCAGGTCCTCCCTTTATTAATTGTTTCTTCATTTAGGCTGCTACATACAAAAATATATACCCTCTAATAAAAACCTCCATAGAGCAATAATATGCATGTTTATAAACATGTCTATAAACATTCGGCTATTAAGACAAAAAAAGCACTTCAACAACATACATACAATCACATGGACTGATACCAGTTAAATTAATTTTGGCAGAAACAAAGGGGGTCACGTAAGTGAACTAATTATGTTGATTTAGACATATTTATAAACACTTCGGCATAAGCTTTCCAGCAGAAGATACCTGACTAATAAAAGAGAAACAGCTTCATTTCTCATTCTCTTGCTGTTTTTGGGGTTCCAAACACATTATTCCTCATATAGTACACCTTTTAATACAGCTGGATTATATTTTTTTCCTCATATCACCGTAGCGTCAGCAAATATCAGACTGATCTATCTGTCGGCCCCGCGGTCTGTAGCATTTTCACTTGGCTCCACTGCTCCAGGCCACCCGAGTCAGGCCATTTCCCGAAGCAATGCCTAGGTGTAATCATAGGTGCTCCTTGTTCTATCTGAGGATCCTTCACTCTATGTCCATGCTACGAGTCCAGATCACCGCTTTTCCTATCAGCAATAACCGGTGAGGATGAATCAATCCACTGTTTACAAAGTTCCCTCCTTGCCAAAAATATCAAGTAGAACATGAGACCGCTCTGCTCCCAGTTCAGTACACCCCGAGAGATCTAATCTACCCCCAGCAGAACTAATGAAGAGTTTAAGGCTATTGTTGCCCTTAAAATATCTTTTAAGATGATCTCAATGTCAGTCCAAAATGGTTTAATCTTAGGACATGAAAAGAAAATATGTCCATCATCCACTTTTAGAAAACCACACCTTCTACACCTGGGTGTGGGCAAAGAAGGGAACTTGACAATGTTTTGTGGAGTCCAATATAACCTGTTAACAGTAAAGTAAGTTTGCTGGCTTGATGATAGAGTATAATAGTTTCAATGAGTTGTGCCACAGTGATTGCAAATTCATCCCCTGAAAGGTGTCCCCCCACACTGTATACAGGTACTTCATTTTCTTTTGTTCCTCTGCCAGGAGATACCCATACCATCTGGCGACCTCTTTCCTTTTTGATCTAACATCCTGGATAGAGGAATCGAACTCCCCCTCCCCTCATTCTCTGATGCAAAGGACCCACCCCAGGAGGACGACTGCACATATTTAAACCTGAATAAACTGTACCAAGTTTTGGCCTCTCAGGACTTCCCAGGGTAGTATCCCTTTTACAGTCATCAAGTCCCACCAGGTGGCAATCCCTGCTAGCCTTAAAGGGAGACTCAGCCCATCCTTCAAACATTCTGGGGTTCCAGGGGAGTCCCAAATTGGTGCAACGTCAGAATAATACCTAATACTGAGCGTTTTCTTCACATTGCACCATAGGTTGAGTGCTGTCCTTACGACCTTCAACCATTCCTTTTTAAAATATTTTGGAGCTCTAAACTTATACAAAAACCCATTGAAGCTAAACTCCCTTATCATTTCCCCTAGAAGCATCCCCCATGTTTTACTATCCGGCTTTCTCAGAAGCATCCGGAGATTTGTGTACCGAAAAACTATACAGTAAAGATTTAAGTCACTCTCCTCAAGCCCACGCCTCATCTTCTTCCATACCAACCAAACACCCCTGGAAGCCCATATGAAATGAGTGATTTTGCCCTGAATCTTATCTATAATTAATCTTGTGAATGTGAGGGGGATGCAGTGAAAAAGAGATGTCAATTTAGGGAGGATGAACATCTTAATTAAGTAAACTCTCCCGAAGATTGTTAGTGGCAAGTTCCTCCGTCTGGAGAGCAAAGAATCGATTTCCTTAGCCACTCTTTTAAAGTTATGTGATGGAATTTCGCCCACTAGATTGACTATAATGATACCAAATAGTTATCTGTACTCACTCGCCCTCTCCAGCCTTCAACATTCCAACACACAACGTCTGGCTTGGAGTTATTTGCCAAAACACCCGACAGGGCCCTGAACTCTGCCAAGATCCGACTGCCCTCGGTACAGTTTTAACAGGGTCTGATGTGCAGATTATCAAATAATGAGCATAAATTGCAATCCTGCTGCAAAAAGTGGATGCATAAAAGGGGATAACCCGACTATCCGAAGCTGTTGTGCCAAAGGCTCAATGTATAAATCAAATTAAAGGGGCTATAGAGGGCAGCCCTGCCTTGTACCCCTTTGTATTATGAATCCCCTGGTTAAAGAGCCATTGAGAAGAATCTTGGCGGAGGAATTTCTATATTAATTCTGAAGAATATGGATGAATCCTGGGCTAAATCAATGCAGCTGATATTGGAACAATAGTCATAGTGAAACATTTAGTTCTTCATCAAATTATTGTATTAATGTTATAAAACACACATTGGTGAGACAGGTACTAAAGACAACCCAGTGTTCTAAAAGAAATTAATTGATGAACTCCATTTCACACTCCTGTTTACATAAATAAGACTGGAAACTACAATCCAATCCACTCCAATCCAAATAAGCTTTATTCAACAAATATGTCATCAAAGCATACTACAGGAAAACAAATTCTTGAGGCACACATAAGTACAAGGAGACAGATTCTTATAATAAAAATGCACACAAGATAAGAACCCCCCTTTTTGAAAATAAATTACAACTAATTGTAGATACAATAAAAAGTACATGAATACAAATGTGATTGAAGTTAATAAAACTATAAAAACCTTGTTAGCATCAGTCAATTCGTCATCGTCTATAACACAGGCCACCTTACATGTTGCCAGAACCAAAGATTCATACATGGAGAAAACAACAAAAGCAACCATCAGCCTGAAGAGAGTACATGCGATCTAATGGCCCTGGCCCAACCCAGAAACTTTGCCAAGGCAATCACAATGGTACTAGATGTTTCAGAGTGAAATAATCTTAGGGCAACCTCATTCCTTCTGGTGCCTAGAGATTTACAGATTGGCTTCAGCCATACTCGCAAGGGGCAGCTTAGGCGGGGCAAGCAAATAATAGGTGAGCTAATGACTCTGAGTGAGTGGAACAGATGGGACAGGAGTCAGCTTCTGAGTTTCCCCATCTTGCTGTAAATGATCTTACTGGAAATAAACCCACCCTGAATTGGAAGTAATGCTTCCGATCATGCAGCTTTGTAATAATGTCCCAGTAATGTTCAAAACTTGGTGCTGGTTTGACAGCAAGGAAACTCCCTGTAAGGGAGGAAGTGTTGCAATTCCTGTAAATGCTTTGGGCCACCCATTCCTAGTATTTAGCTTTTAGAACCACTTTCAAGGGGAATGGAGTGCCTGCCGGGTTTCCCCATAGAGGTACCATGCCGAGACTTATCAGGGAGGCTCTAAATCCCCACTAGTGGAAACTACAAATATAACAGATTAATTAATCTGTCAAACCTAACCACCGTCACAGTATTCATAATGTATGGGGCAAGATGCTAATAAAGGGTCAAGTGTATCAAGGTTTCTTTTGTTATATTTATTTATTGGAGAGCATAATCTATATAAAAGAACAACGTGATTAACCATTTGCCAACAGCAAAGCCACAAAAGAGAGAACAAGGGGTAACCAGAAGAAGTGTAGTATAAATATTATCATAATAATTCATATGTAAATGAGAAGCATAGTGTGAAAATAGAACATCAAAAGAAAAAACAAATGTCTTAACCAGCCAGCATTTCACCAATCCAGAGCCTAACTGGATCCTAGATATTGCTCAACCTCCTTCTGCAGACATCATTCTCCAGCAGGCACATGTCCATAGAGCATGTATTTAAGAATTCATGCCTCCAGCTCCACGGACATACAGCTTAACTTGCAAGCCAGGAGAGTGCCAATTCCAATCTCATCTGTGAAATTGATAAAACCGAAAGCCTCAAAGGTTTTATGGGATAAAGGGTGGAAGCAGCGGTCATCTGCTTTAAGCTTCATAACCCAGAACCGGTGGGGAGTATAGTAAGAATCGTTAATGCATTTGATATGATGGTCCTTGATATGTTTAGGACGCATGGTGCAAGAGAGTTGCTCAGCATCATATACAGAGCTGTCATTACCATGTCAAAAGTCTACTCCATTTATCTGCATGTAGCTGGAGAGGATCTACCCAATGATCCAATTCAGCTGACAGAATTAGCTTATATGCCAGTCTAATTTTCCCCTTTTTGGGAGCTTGCGCTAAAAAACTATAAGAGAAGCAGATCTCATCTCTATCGAGGCTGGTTATGAAAACCATATGTGGTAGGGAAAATTGCTGCAGCATAGTCTCAGAAAAAAAGGACATCCCCTTGATAATTTGTCCAAGAGTAAAGAGTTTGGCCACCTCCCAACTATCCTGAAAGCTAGAAAGGACACAGATAGGTAAGTTAGGGTTTAATCCTAAGTAAGTATATTGGTTAAAAAGGAATTTATCTGGAAATACTTTATTATGAGAGCTCCAAGCAAGATGGAAAACCTTTAAAGTCTTGAACCTGGTCCTTTTAAAGTGGACTGTGTTGATCAAGCTAGTCCCCCAGTGGCAGATAGTCCGCAAACATATGGCCCTGCACCGTTTTGCCCCAGGCCATGTCCAGACAGAGACCCAAATTAGACTTCAAAGAGCTAGGGGTTAAGCTATTTTGGGACTCTTCTATAGTTGATTTCCTCTGCTGATGGACAGCGGATTTCAGAGTGTGTCCTTGACAAAAAGCCTTCAGTGCATCCCAGACGACTGTAGTGGCTGCTGCTCCAACATTGGCCGCCAGATATTCACTCTGGAGTACCTCCATTGAGCGAATATAACCTTCTTCCAAAAGTAGTTTACGCTCAAATGTCCATCCTTGCAGCACCCGAGACTGAAGGGGCCCTTTCGATTGAATGAACAAAGATAGAGAATTGTGATCAGATATAATTCTAGGATTAACCACAATCTTTAGGAGTGAGATCAAAGAATGACTCACTCAGAACATGTCAATGTGTGAGAGAGATTTGCGAGGGGCTGAGTAAACAGTGAAACCAGGCATATTATCTCTTACATGCCGCCATAGGTCAAGGAGTGAGTAGGTAAACATAAGCTATTTGAGTGCACCCTTAAGTCGCTGCATCTCCCACTGGGCTGAATACCAGTTTCCATGACCTTGATACGTGTAATCTCTTTTAGGACATAGCGTCACATTAAAATCCCCACATATAAAAAGGGGTGATGGTTAGAGATGAAGCTTGGTCAATAAGAAGTCAGTAATTGTCAGGTCGTCCTCATTCAAGCCATAAACTACGCAGATGGCAAAACACATGCCATCTTTCCAGATAGTCGCAATAAGCCAGTATCCATCAGAATCAGCCTTTTGCCGCATCACCCACCATTTACTATCGCTGACCAACAGTACAACACCCCTCTAAGCCAAAGTGAAATATGAGGTGTATAGAACTCTACTTTTAACAGTATAGTTTGCCCAGAAGGAAGATACTTCTCCTGGAGATAGACAATTTGAGGTTTGAGAGTGTATAATTCTTTCCTGGCTATTCTATGCTTAAGAGGTGCTTAGACACCGTTGATATTCCATGAAAGAATATGCACATGCTGATCAAGACCCCTATCATTACTAGTCATTTTCCCAACAAGTCAGAACCATAATGCTTCTCCTTAAGACAACACAAATCTGCATCCCCACACCCTGAGTCTGTGTCCCAAAATCAGTTGGTCCACACATCTCCTCTGGCAACTTTCTTTCTGATTTTTAGCCCCAAACCTTTTGAACCCCTCAACCAGAACACACATACCCAGCATTGTGCCATGTGATCTCACAGCCCCTCCCCTCACCCCACAACTGAGAGGTTCACTCCTCCCCACGCTATACCCCAAGAGAGGCACCATTAGCCAAAAGAAAACCAAACCTACACATCAAATGGCTCATGATCCTGAGTAGGCCCCGGGCCAGGCTCTCTCTGGATGCACCTTGCCCTGAAAAAGAAAAGAAAACACCATACAACCCCAACCCTTTATCCCCAAAAAGACTTTAACCTACATGTGATAACTCCCAGAGAAATCCTCCAATACAAGTACAAGTACCAAAAATACATAAAATAACAAAAAGTATGTAGGTGCATAACATTTTAAACATTTTTTAAAAGGAGCCTTCTTAAGAGCCATTCTACCTAGAAAGAGAGAAAGGAGAAAATAAGAGTAACACAAGAAAAAAAAAATACAAGAGGAAACAGGCTCCTTGCCCAAGCTGCCATTTAGCTAATAGTGCCAAAACCTGTGGGTCATTGTACCAGAAGTATTTAATCTGCAATGTTGCTAGAGCCATAAGAGAGACTTTAACTCCAATCTTCTGTAGAGCTGGAATATGTTCTCGGAGCTACCAGTGCTGCATCACTGTTTGAAGGCAGAAATCGGACCAAACAAAGAATTAAATTCCACAATCCCTCATATGTGACTTAGATGGGGCTAAATGATACATCTCATGTCTCAGTAAAAAATCCTTCACATTGATAAGAATAGCAAGGGACTGGCAAAGAGGCCAACCCTACTGGGAGGCCTGAAGGGGAAGGGATGTGTCCTCTATATCATATTCTCCATATCCTAGTCACTTAATGTAGGAGAAGATTCTCTAAAAAGACTGACAGTTAAACCTCTGGGTTCATATGCTTCCACCCTTTCTGGGATACCCAGAACTCTTAGTTTATTTCTTCATGATCTATTCTCCAGGTCTTCTAGTTTGGACGAAAGACTAGAGAGCTGAAAGTCATGCTGATGAATAGATAACTGAATCTCTCCAACTACTTCCTGAAGGACTGCCTGAGATGCCTCCACTTCAGTGAGCCAAGTTTGGATGATGTTCCTATTCTTTGACAACTTTGTCAGCACTACCTGAGTGTTTAAATGGGCTGTCTTTAGTGCCAGAGAGTCTTTTCTATAATCTTCCCCATGTTGCAGGAGGAGATTATAGATAGCAGCCAACGTGGGAGCATCCTGGCCTGGTAATGTCCCATCCTGAGTTACGCTCCCTGGAGTGAGGCTCCTGGGAACAGGCAAGTTACCAACTGAAGTGATCAGAGAGGAGATATAAGTGGGGATAGTGGCTGGCGTAAGAGAGTGGCTATTAGCTTCATTTCCCTCTGGATCTAAAAGCAACTCATCCTCCTCCGAAGAGAGGGCAAAATCAAGAACTCCATATTCGAATGCAGACTTAACTAGATCCTCCACAAGGGGGGAGGGAGCACACTGTAGTTTTAAATCAAAGTTGGTGTAGGTAGTGCTGTTAACTCTAGACACCTGCTTCTGGGTTTCGCCCTTCATCAGAAGAGAGCAGAAGTAGTTAAGAGCAGAGAAAGGTCACCTGGGGTTGCTGAACTGCTGCAAAAGTCTTCACAGGTCACAGTACCACTACACAGGCATACATGTGCATCCCAGGTAAGCTTGTCAGCTTGTTGGCTTAAAGGAGCCTTTTACACCTGCACAAACACCTGTGTTTGATTTACGTTACCTTGGGAAAGGAGGCCTAATTGGGCGCTGTTAACATTGTGGTGGATTACTGTAAAATGGTTGTCCTTTTTATTCCTATACGTTGAAGCACTGGACTTCAGCAACTAGGTTAATAGATGAATATGAAGATACGTGCAGTTATCCAAATATTTGCTTGATAATACTGTTAGCCATGATACCGACAGTGGTATTTACTCTGAGATCAGTTTTGGTTTCTACATGAGTGCTTTTTGATGATGGATTTTTAATCGTTTAAGCCAGCCTGCTACTGTTACCTGTGCAGTTAAGAGGCAAAACGTTTATCTCCTTTTTCCCTAGAATTTTAAAACATGGGAAACTGACAATAACATATATCATGAGGTAATTAATCGCTCTTCAGGGGTGTTCGCTGGTGGTGGAGTTGTCAAACTATGCAACAGGTTTTGATGGAGGTTTTGAACAACGTGAATTTTTTGTAACCTTTTGGAAATGATTAGGCAACTTTGGTAGGAAACCTTGAGACACTTGATCTTTTTTTAGCATCTCTCTCCATCCTTTATGAATACTGTGGTGGTGGTTAAGATAGATATATGAATGAAGCTGTTATACATGTAGTTTACACTCTTATTTATGTAAACAAGAGTTTGAGACAGAGTTCTTTAATTAATTTCTTTTAAGCACTGGGTTGTTATTAGTACTTGACTCATACATGTGTGTTTTATAGAATTCATGAAACAATTTGCTGAAGAACGAAATGTTTCAACGCTGACTACTGTACTAATACCAGCCATATTAAAAGGTGTACTATATGAGGAATGCTTTTGGAACCGAAAAACAGTAAGGGAGTGAGAAAGGGAGCTGTTTCTGTTCTATTATTCAGGTATTTTCTGCCAAAAAAACATTTGCCAAAGTGTTTATAAATAAATGTCTGAATCAACATTATTAGTCCAACTACGTGACCTCATTTGTTGCATTCAAAATTAATTTAGCTGGTATCAGTCCCTGTGATCGTATAAATGTATGTTGGTATAGTGCTTTGTTGTCTTAATATGTGGTTGTTGATAGGCACGTTTTAAAGTATGTTTTTAATTGCTCAATGGACGTTTTTATTAGAGGTTAAACATTCTTGTATTTTTGTATGTTGCAGTCCTGATGAAGTTTGATTGTGAGCAAAATGCGCTGGCTGCTCATAAATTAAGAAACAATGAATAAAGCAATTTTATTTGGCTAGAATGAACTAAAATTCTAATGATTGGACTAATCAAAAGAATTTTTGGAAGTGGATTCAATATATGTGTTGCCTCTCTGCTTTGATGTATAATTTCTATTGTTATGTTATCTGGTAGCCAACCTATAGAGTTGGGCAACAATTCTACATACATAAGGGAACTCTCACTGGTAGTGCTGCACATTGGTCGTTAGCTGTCTAGGTTGTATATGAAAGGTATGTGAAACTCTGGGAGAATAGATAGCCGAGCCTTGGTGGTGAAATGAGCAGCAATTGTAGAGCAGTGATTATTGACTATTAGTGATTGGCTGCAAGAATAGGGGTGCGTGAATGGTGGTAAATGAATGGTGATGACCGGTAGAGATGCAGGAAATTTACTGGTGCAGCCAAAAGCTAATACATTGAGGGGCAGATTTACAATAACTGGTGCATACCTGCATATCAGCAGGGATGCGGCAGTTATTTTATTTATTTATTTATTTTTGTCCTCATTTGCCTTTCCCTCTTTTCAAGAAACGCCAACCACCTTGCGTGTCCGTCGCAGAGAGGCTTAAAGTTTTAGTTGTCTCCCGCAACAGGCACGATTTAATGACATTGGTGGCAGAAGAGTCCTGAAGAAAACCAGAGGGGGGAGGGGAAGGGAGTGAGCTTGCAAATACTCCATCAAGGTATGTTTCAACCTGTAGGACTGATAGTGAGCCGAGGAAACCAGGGTCCATGGAGTGTTACAGGCATAATCATAGGACCCGGGGAAAAAACAAACAAAAAAAAAACACCGGAGCACTATCTCCATTGAACCAACAGGTCCCCAAAAGCCAAGTTACGTTTACTGCAAGATGGGGTCAAGTCCACCTTAGATGTTTCGTATAGGGACGTCAACCAGCCACTGTGTGATGGAGCCGTTTCTTCTACCCAAACTTTGCAAATTTGTTACATTTCTTTCCTGGGAGGAATTTAGAGAGCCTCAAGGGCGAGAGGTAAGCCTGATGTACCGTGAACACGTGATTACGTCTCAGCCATGCCGGTTTAACGATTTTATAAAGGAGAGTAAATGATTTTAACCAAGTCTCCTCGCACTGAAGGCCTAACTCTTCCCCCCTCAGCTCATCAGGCAAAGTAAATTCCCCGTCAACCTCATCCAACAGCCTCCAATACCACAAAGCTACCTCTACTAGCTGCTGTTCCAGATTGTTGGCTTTCCCCAGTGCAATCCCTTTCCGACACAAGGCCCTGGCCCAGCTTTCCAACTGCATGAACTTAAATCTAGAGAGACCGGGGCCAACCTGCTCCCGAAGCTCCTCCCATGCCCTCAAGGACCCTTCTACTAGGAACTCACCCCATCTTATAATCCCAGCATCCTTCACTAGAATAGACAAGCTATCCATTAAACATAACGGTAGACCTGGGGAATTCCACACTGGTGCAAAGTTTGAATAGTAAGGCAGCCCCATTCTCTTTCTAATCTGTACCCAGGCTTTCGCCAGGGACTGAAGAATTTTCAACTTGAGTTTTTGAAAAATTTCTGGTCCCCAAATTTAAACAGGAAACCATCGATTGGTAAGTCCGCTCCAACCAGCATGGCTTTAAACATTTTCCTTATCGATGAGCTAGATGGTGTTTTTAAAAGCATTCTAGAGTAGGACAACTGAAAAGCCCATGCATAGTGCTGTAAGTCAGGTAGTGCAAGCCCCCCCTTTTCCCTCCTCCTCCTCAGCTTCTTCCATGCCAGTCTGGTTGATCTATAATTCCAGATAAAGAAGTTGATCTCTCGCTGGCACTTATCCAGGATTTTCGCATCAAAGGACAGGGGAATTGTTTTAAAAATGAATGTAATTTTGGGGAGGATAGTCATCTTTATCAAGCTTACCCTTCCCAATATGGTAAGTGGAAGGTGAGCCCAAGATTTTAATAGCTTTCTGCACTCGTTGCAAACTCGATCAAGATTATTTTGTGCGATGTTGCCAGCATCTTGGGTAACCCGTATTCCAAGGTAACGCATGGAGGTGGTCACCCCGAGATGTAAAGTGGGGATATTCCAAGCCATAATTTCCGTTTTGCTGGCATTAATCTCATACCCTGAAATACGTCCAAACTCTTCCGCCCTCTTAATAACAACAGGAAATGATAGATCCGGGTCAGATGTAAAAATGAGAATGTCATCTGCGTACAGTGCGACCCGCCTCTCCCACTCCTCAAACTTGAATGAAGGAATATTTTCCTCTGCCCGCAAGACTTGGGCGAATGGTTCAATATACAAGTTGAAAAGGAGGGGAGAGAGCGGGCAGCCCTGCCGCGTGCCCCTTGTGTGGGATGCGCCAGTTATTGTGCGTCAGGGCTCTGCCACCATGGATGCGCCACATTTACAATGCAGCGCACCATGGGACAAAAACGGACAGATGTGTGACGCATCTGTGTCGTAAAGGTGGCGCATTGCTGGAGTTGCGTCGCAAGCGTGACGCAGCTCCTGCAAGGCTCCGGGGTGCCCTATCTTTTAAATGCTGTGTCAATCCTTACGCCTGCTTCAAGCAGGCGCAGGGTTTTGACGAAGCATGGGCTTAAAAGTGACTGAGTGAAATCTTGTAGATTTCACTCAGCCACTTTTAGGAGGCGTTCCTGCGCCGGAACGCCCGCGCCTGTAGGCCTACTCTGGCACAGGCCTTTACAATGTGACGCATCTCCAAGATGCGTCACGTTGTAAATACCCCGCAGCATGGTGCCTCTTTTGCTCCACCGCTGCGTCACAAAAGTGACGCAACAGTGGCGTAAAAGAGGCGCAAGGGGCTTGTAGATCTGCCCCTGAGTGCTTCTTGCATTTGTATTATCGGAGGGTAGGAATTCAGAGTCAATGTCAGGAGTCTTTACAGCTTAGCCAGGATGAACAGTATCAGTGTATGCTGGCTTGCTGAACAAGAGGTGATGAAACATCAGAGTGCCTATTGCAAGAAGCCACTCGTTCTGCATCACGTTAGGCAAAGCTGATTCTGTGGGTACGTCTTGTGCTTCTTATCTATCAGAGAGCAATTATCAAACACCATGGTAACTTGAAGCTCTCTTATTGACATGAAAAGTTCACTTCCAGCCTAATATGTCTTAGAGCCACTGTTTAATGTTACTAGGTACGTTTTGTTGATGGGCCAAGACCTCTTTCCAGCCAAACCTAAAAAAAACAACATTCTAGAATGATTTCCGAGAAATTAACCAAGAACTACAAAAACACGCTTATAATTTGTTTGGGTGAAGTGTTTTGGTGAATGCAGAATAAAGTGTTTTTCACAATCCTTGTTAACTCAAAGATAACACATAATTACAATACCTTAGAAAAGTCTGTACAGTTGTATTTGTATTGACTCTGGAGGTAGGGTATGCTTTCTGGGCATATGATTACCCCGTGCCTTGATTTGAAACACAAAGGGACAGATTGATCAAGAAGTTTCAATGTCCTTGTATCACGAAGGGTGACGCAAGGCACACAATTGCTTAATTCAGATTTAGAAAGCCACACCATGGCCGATTTCCACCTCCTAGGTTTGTATAGAAATATAAGGCAACGGAGCGGCTTGTGCTGCCTTATTTTACGTTACGAGCTGAGAGGCGTTCCATTGTGAGGCATGGACGTTCTTCTGCATTCATCCATAATTTGACTTAATCCCAGATTTACAAAGGTTTGCAAACCTAAAATTGTGTCAAATTGGAACACCTCCCAGATGATGGCATAACAAAGAGAAAAATATTTTTTCTCCTTGTTATTTCCTTTTTCCATGTGTGCTGCATTGTGCATCACACACAGAAAGAAGAGGCCTCTCTGGATTGTTTTCGTGTAGGAATGTGTCCCTTCCAGCATAAAACAATCCTGCCCATTACACAGGCACCCTTGCAGCATACAAAGATGCCTGGGTGGAGCTAGGCTGCACACAATGTGCCAGCAGTAGGAGTATTCAGAACTGCGCCATATCTTAGAACAGTGGTCTCCAAACGTTTGACTCCTGAGGACCTACATTGAGTCCCTACTGGAAGCCGGGGACCCCCAAGCAATTTGCACAATTTAAATTTCAAACATTAAGACAGTATTTCGAAGAAAATAAACATATGTGCACACAAAAGAAATACAGGAATTACTTAAGATTTTTGTATTTTAGATTTAAAAAATTGGCAAACATTGAAAGATTTTAATGAGAAGGTTGGTGCTGCATCTCGGCGACTAACTTTTCAAAGTTTGGTTTTATTTTGCAGTACAATGCTCCTGCTCCTGCCAGGGCTGGACTGGAAACCCAAAGACAAATGTTTTCAACCAGTCCCTGTACAGTGTACACCAAGTGCAGTGAGTGAGCTTGACCACTACAAAGAGGACTTTGGGGGTCTCTCCCTTCAAGAACATTTGGGGGAAATGGTGCATTCTACAACACATTTGTCAATATATATTGGACTGTATTAGCTTTTAAAGCATAGTAAATGATGACCTTACTGTGCACCACTATACAACAATTTGTGTTGGGGGTCTTCAATGATTTCCTCTCTATCATCCTCCAACAGTGCTTCACATCTTTCCATAGCCCCTCTATCACATGTATTTCATTTGTTTTATAGCACCTCACATATTCTTCACATCACACACATATAGAGAAAATGAATCATACTAGTGTAAATCAGTGTATAGAAAATGTCACATAAGGCAAATGGCACTACAAGGTGTAGGATTCACATCTCATTCGTACTGGTAGGCATTTTTTAAGAGTGCTTGGTCTGGAGAAGCACAAACTGAAAGGCTTATTTACAAGCCACTGGCGCCACTGGTATGTCACTTTTTATCATCTTTTTTTTTTTTTGCAGAGTTTTATATAGCGCGAACCAGAACCGAACCGAATCAGTTATCAGAGCGCTTTACATAGCACTAGTTACGTTACATGAGGAAACACTTTCATTTTTTTTAGGCATGGGGAGATTAAGTGATTTGCCCAGAGTCACAGGGAGTTTTTGGCGTCGTTACCGAGACTCAAACCCAGATCCCCAGGTCCGAGGTCGAGCGCCTTAGCCGTTAGGCCAACCCCTCTCCCCTATTAAAAATATTAAAAGTGACGCAGCACAAGGGGCTTCTAAATAAGCCCCTCAGGATTCAGAACATAACACAGTGGTTAGCATTGACTTTATTAAGAAGAATATTTTTCTACCCAAACAAACCGTTTTTAGCAGCACCAGGATACTGAAAGACTGGGAAAAAGGAACTAACTAACTAACTTGGAAAATGCAGTTTGCATGCAGCTCTATGATGGCAGTTCATAGCTCACTGTGCTAGATTACCATTGTAACTTGTGAACTGCACAGTAACAAAAGAATCGCTGTGACAAAAAAGCAGTAACCCACTGAGCAATGCACATAAAATACTGTTTTCTGAAATGCATGGTACACATTCTTAGCAGCAGGCATATTAACCCTCACCCCTACCTTAGATGAGCCAAAGCTGCCACTAGACAACACTGTCATCACTCTCCAGCAGGGACATTAAGCATTGGAGGTGACACTTTTGTTGTTGACCAAAAACTGCTGATTATACAAGGAACTTTGCTGTGCTTTTAAAACTGAGGCCTCCCTGGGAATGTGTCATGGACCCCTGGGGTCCGTGTACCACAGTTTGGGAACACTGCCTTAGAAGATATGGTGCATCTCAGGTCTCTCCAATTCATGCGACAGAGTACAGCAACTTTGCTTGCTGCCATGTGTTGTGTGAAATGTTAGTAATTGTGTGACAGGATATACTTGATACTGTGGTGTATTGTACTTAACACTGGATACAATTATTTCTTCTCTGTAACTTTAGGACTTGATGTAGAGTTTGGTGCTAATGGAAAATCTCCCGAAAACTCGAGGAAATGATAAATGCACCAGTAGAGTTTTTGCCACCTTACAAACCCTGTTATGGAGAAAATAACCCCAACACGCTGTATTTTCCAAATTTAGCACTTTCTCCAAAAATCAAAGGTATTTAATTTGCTATTCAATTTTAATTTAAGCAGTAACATGCAATAACAGGACGGAATGAAAGGAAGCCAAATGGTACATCAGCCCAGGGCTGTTACAACATGGAAAAAAAGGCAATGAATAATGCTTGTCTCAGAGGATTGCAATTATTCCCGTTCATACCACAATATTTCACTACACAAAACCTTCCACAGCACACAAAACACAATTTACATAAAGTTTAAGATGGTGCGAAAATGAATCAGATTTTTGCAGTTTTTTTATGCTTGTGAAGGAGAGGATGGAGCAAACAAGTAGTCCAGAAACTAAATGTTTTTGCACGAATACAAAAATAAAACATATCGTGAATCATTAACATATACATGTATATGACCCATCACGTGCTTCTTTGCCAGTTTAATCCGTATTTTAAGTAAAGAAAAAGCCTGATTCGTGAGAAGAAATTATTAAAAAATGAAACAAACTATTTTTGCATTTTTCTTCTGCTCTCTTACTAATAAACGGAGCGAACATATTTTACCACAAACTTGCATTCACCTTTCATATTTTGAAATCAAGTAACATGTAGTTGTCCCATTTTCTCTTTGTAAACACACCAAACATTGAATACATCTACATAGCTTATTTCTTTACTTAGTATAAAAAGAATATATATTTGTACCAGCACAAACCTGCCTCTTATTGTAGATCAAAACGGTGCAATCTATTTAATTTATAAGACAACATCAGCCCAATGGAGTGCTACAACGATCAAGTGACTAGGGACAACATCTGCTTCTGTCTCCAATTTGAACTATGGACTGGAGGAGGACCAGTTTTGGTGCTGATGCCATGTTCAAGTGTTCCCATCCTACTGAACCTGATCGAACATAGGGGCATATTAGGATGGCAGACGTACCTGCGTCCGTCCGCCACCCCAGAGGTGGAGGGACCGTCCGCAGGGGCAGTGGCGGTCCCTCCGTGTGAATTAGGATGTGACCGCCAACCTAGCGGTCACATCCTGTATTTTCAACATTGCGGCGGGTGCTGCTTGAAGCTGCACCCGCCGCAATGTTAAAACTGCATGCAGTGCATTTGCATGCACAAAGCGGCAGGCACCGCGCGGTGCCTGCCGCTTCATGCATGCAAATGCAGGGGGGTATCATAGGTACCCCCCATGTGCACTCCCACCCCCCCTTCACCTGGGGGCCCGCAACGGGCCCCCAAAGAAAAGACCATATGCCTTTTCGAAGCGGCATTGCCGCGGAAAGGCATGCCCCAGGGCAAATCCTAATATGGCTGGCGGTGTCTGATAGACACCGCCACCATATTAGAGCTTTTACGCCGTGGTCTCGCGACGGAAAAGCGGCGGACGGTCTCCCCGTCCGCCGATGACCCCACCAGCCATCCTAATCTGGCGGGGGGGGTCTGTACACACACTGCAGCGGTGAATCCGCATCCTCCGGGCCGGCGGTGGCTACCGCCGGCCCGGAGGATGCGGATTCACAGCAATCACAATCGGCCCCTAAGTCAGAACAGCCAGCTGCCAGCGTGAAGCTCACTGAAGCGCCACACGTCTGTCAAACAATTAGGGACGGTGAAATTCCCGGATTCATGGCCTTGATACCATTCAGTTCACCTTTTGCAAGCTCAACAATATGAATGTGACGTCACTTCCCTTATTGCACTGTGAAGACATTAGAGCGGCATAGCCGACAAATGTAGACTGTTCCCACAGCTTCTTGGAGTTCAGGACAACAGAGATGTTGGTTCCTTTACTTTACACAAGTGCAACCTACTTTCTAGCAGCTTGCAAGATGAACTGAATGCAGCAGCCCAGGAATTCACAGGTTGAGTTCTGGATGAGAAAAGGAAGCTATCTATAGCGGCAGTAATGAACAAGGGCAAGGGTCAGTAATGAACAAGGGGAACACATCCTGAAAGGCAAACGGTTTTGCCTCAAATCTTGAGCAGTTTTCCCCCTGGCTCCAAATCTGCCATTCTGGCATGAGCTATGAGCTCTCGTGCCGACTTGATTTAGCTTAGGTGAAGAGGGTTGTGTAGCTTTCAGTACTTTTGAGAGTTATTGACTGTGTGCTTCTGGCAACCCTCACAATGTTCTGCCTTCAAGCTAAGCCATTTTTCTTTGCTGTTTGGCTTTCTCATACTTGCTTGAGTGGCAAATTAGTTCTTTCTATCCCACGGGTTAGCATATTTGCAGCAAACATCACTATTTATGTATGTCCACACTGGTTTGCTTTGTTTGACACCAATGTGATGTGAGTGTCGCACGTGTGACCTGCAGCGTCATTTCCTGTATTTTATCTTCAGACATCAGATGTCCAAGCAGCACAAAATTGTCTTTACCCTCATTATTATTGATTAGTAGAGGCGGGCGGCATGGCTCGTGGGTGGCGGTGTGAGCACGGGGGATCGCTTGGGGGGTAGTGCTGCGTGGGGTCATGCATGGTGTGAATATTTTAAAAAAAGAATTTACTTACCTTACCACCGGGTCCTGGGTCTCTGCTCCTGCTCTCCTTGTGGAACTCGAGGAACAGGAAGCAGGTCCCACTGACGAATCACACCGCTGCAATGCAGCGTTGTGATTGTTAAGGACCCAGGCTCCCTGACTAATCACAACACTGCAGGGCAACATTATGATTGGTCTGCAAGGGAATCGGGGGCCTGAGCAAGTTCTCCACACAGGCTGTAATGCAGCCTGCATGGAGAATGGGGAAAGAGCGCATGATTGGTTTGGGTGGCCCAAGAGGGCCGACCAAACAGTCATTGTACACTTAGGAGTTGGCAAACCACTTCTCTTTTGCTCCGAGAGCAGAGCAGCCCCGCCCACCCGCCTGCCAGCAAAATAAAAATAAAATGATAATAACTCAAAGTTATTATCATTTTATATTTCCTTTACTTCGCACTGCTCAAAAGCAGTGGGGCGACGCTCCTCTGTAATAGCGTAGGAGCCACCACTGTTGATTAGGCCGTAGATGTATATTGAGGCCTTAGGCATTCATTAGATATGTTGTGACCCGCAAGAGAAAAGTGCACTTAAAGCCACATATGAAGTGAATGTGCTATGTAATCATGACATTCATAAATGTGTGTTCGCTAGTGCTTTGTTTTCGGTAATAATGAATTGTAGTTTATATGCATTTAAGAAGATGTTTTGCCTTTTGCTATATAATGTAATGTGTATTTGTGAAAAGTGCAATTATTTTCATAGCATGAATGGTCATGTATTAGCATTTCTCTAGTATAAAGTATAAAGTGTATTGAAGTTTTTAATTTGTTAACTTAACCAAAGGCCTTAAGCATTGGGGTTTCACAATGTCTAACTTTTAATGTGAATTTTTTCTCTAAGGGCGTGTTTTTCTCCCCTCCACAGGTGCCTTGTAAGATGGCCTAATTAATGGAAATAGGCTCTTGGCCTGAAACAGATACGGAAGCGAGATGGGAGTCAAGGGGGAAATAAATTACAGCCAGAGGGAAGGCTTACTGTCTGGCTGGAATGAAGGCAGACATTCAAGGTCTTCATCAAATATGTGGATCAAAGAAGCAAGAGTTACAAGCATATTTCTGAAATGTACATCAAAGAAAGAAAACTTATGAGTGTGTTTTGCTAAAGAGAGATTTGTTTAAAGGTGGTCTTTAATTAGGTCCATGACAATAATTTTGGAGGGTGTTTGAGGGTATAACTAGGCAATGTTCTATGGTTTTGTACCCACACTTAAGCGGAGACTTCTTTAGGTTAGGAGAGGTTTAGACATCTGCACATTCTATACTTTAATCTCATTGTGTGGCTTCATGCTATGCAATGCTTTGCTTTAGAAACGTATACTGAAGTTTCTATGCTGACACCTTTGTCTTTGTCTTATGGATCTGATTGAACTTAGTTTAGCATTTTTAGTGTAGTTTATTAGGAGAATTAGAACTTTTCATTCACCAGAGACAGGAGGATCCAACTTATCAATCTTCTCATTCGGCTGGGTTTCTTTTACTTTGTACTATCTCTGCTGAGGTTCTCATTGCGAAGCAATGTTTTTGAGATTGATTTATATTACATTGGCTTTGCATTTGTAATACATCTATGTTAATCTGACTATTCAATTTGGAGCTTTACTGTGTAGCCAAATGGGTTGCACTGTATTTATGAATTTGAATTGAAAAATTAACTCCTTTATTCCTCAAACTTCTTAAAAAGATCAGAGTCGTAGGTGACAAAAAGGACCCAAATCCCACCCGCTGGAGCATATGGTAGCATAGTACGGTTAGGGTCTTAAGATAGGGAGTTAGTGGTTTTGGTGAAGAAGGTTAATGCCCTGGGTTAGGTCCGTTCCAGGACTGAAGTTCATGATTCGATTTGGTGGAGAGGTGCAGTTCCAGTGTCCGGTGGTGGCGTAATAGAAGAGGAAAGAGTGAGTATCAATAGGGTTGTGTGCATATGGCTTACGCATAGCTTGCAGTGTTGTAATAGTTGTGTGATATTTGGCGGAGTTGTCGTGTATGTTGTGTGAATCTGGTGTTTAACATGGTAAGTTGTTAATGTGTCTGATCTGGTCTACGATCCCAGGATAGTAGACTAGTTGTCAAGACACCATATTGTATTGTCTGCTAAAGTGCTGTGGGATTTGTTGTGAGACGTTGTTGGCAAACTAATTAGGATAGGGACTTTTCTTTTGTGTGATTGAGGAGTACAATTAGTGCAGTGGACAATTTGCGAAGGGAAATGCTGTATTAATCAAGGTGATTCTTCACAGGTCAAGGTTTTGCTTGAAAGTGTGCTTGACGAGATTTAATTGTGTGACAGCATTCTGTCAATCATTTTAGTAAAGCAGACAATTGTTGTCTCGTATTTAGTTGTATGTGTGAGGTTGAAAGAGTGTGTTTGTGAACATTGTTAAAGGACGGTGAATCATTCCAACGAGTGAGATCGACGTATGCTGTCCAGCTCTGGAATTGGTCGGCTGGTGTGAAGCCATGCTGTTATTGGTTGATTACGTCACATTGTGCTACGCTGCTATTGGTTGTTGATTCTGAAAATAACTTGTGCAAAAATCGTTTTTTTATTTGAATTGGATAACATTGATTGTGATTTCTGATATATCGACTAAAAAGGAACTGTTTTACAGTGATGCGGGACTTGATTAGAGATGTGTCTATACCTGTAAGAAAGGAAGAAGAGGCATCACCTGAGGATGCAGCATATGGTGATAAATTCAGGGTTCCACACTTGTGTTTGGTTTAAATAATGGCATAAGATCACAGGAAATGAGGGTGCATTAGCGTTTCCTCGCTATGGTACATTTAATATATGAAGCATTAAAAATTGGAGATGAATTTTGTATGAAATGAAGCCACAGCCCAGACCGGTACATTTTGAGGCAAATAATGAGTGTGAACATGCCGCACAAGCTAGAGAGAAATTTGGTTTCAAGGATGGGATAGAGGACAGTAAGTACTTAAGCAGTGAAACTAATGGAAGGGACTCCAGTGATGATCTTTTAAATGCTTTTCTGTCTGATTGTCCTCCTCCATACAATGAGACATGAGTGAGGAAAGCTGGAAGTTTAATGATTAACGGAAATGTAGAGGTTGCTACTGCACCGATGAATACAATAACTAATCAAGTGGAAGATACGTATACGAACTGGAACCAAAATGTGACGCGATGGAGTTCTGGAATTTGTGTACTTAGTCACCCTATAGCTGCAAATAATTTTACAGCCCCAAATGTACTGCATGCCCTTACGGTTTCAGCCACGATTGGACCCGTATTACCGATATATATCCCTAGTACTACAGGGAGTTTTACATGTGATGTTTCCGTTCCAAGTGAGACAAGACCACCAGAAAAGGTTTCAAGTTTGTTCCCGTAGTTTAGATAAATAAGGAATCTCCTTGTGCTGTCAGTGCTGATACCTCTATGAGTCAAGGAGGATTTGTGTCTTTAAGGTAATTTGTGTGATTGCAAAACTGGTTTGCCTTGTATGGGAAACACCTTTGAATGTACCCAAAAGCACGCCTAAGGTTAAGGTAGTTCAAGCCACCTGAGGCGACATGTATAGTGACTGATAAGAATGTAGATGAGTGCTTAAAGGAATGCAATGCTCCATTAAGGGAATGTGATGTTCTGTCGTATGAGACTCAGAGTACAATAAGTCAAGGGACGATTCAGTCAGCTGGAAAGGTCGATTTGGGGGATGTATTCAAATTTAAATTTGAATTGGATGAAATGATAAGTAGAATTTTGGAGTTTAATCGGATTGACACTTATCAACCGAATGAGCTTTTGTTTATGAGCAAGGATGTTACTCGAAAGGCAAGACATGCTCATGAGAAATTATCTAAAATTGGCACAGAAACACAAGATAGAACAAACTAAAGCTTTACAGAAAAGTCATTGACTTAATTTTTCTGTTCAGGATTTAGGAAACATGACGACGGAAGGCTTAAAAAATGCAAATTAGGGAACTAATTCAAAGTAATGGAATTTGGGAAACATTGGAGAAGTGGAAAGTCAAATGGTCAAAGAAGGCAAGCCAAAGAAGATTGTTGGGAGAACCGCCTCCTCTGGGAGATGGAAGAACAAGTGTTAAGATTTTACCTTTATGAGAAGTGCCTAGTGGAAGTTATGTTCATGTACCATGGAGTTGAAGCAATCTTGCACCATTCACAGATGATTTTCCCAAGCTAAGAGAGAAACCTATCGATTGGTATCCAGGTGATTTGTGTCTGGAATGCAAAATAGCTATTGAAAGGCATGAGAGGGGGCCCGAGAGAGAGATCCGGTGACTAATGGTGTGCCAGATATTGTGATGAGGAAATACAATCAAGTGATTACATGGTTGAAATCTAAGCTGTCACCCAAGGATGTTGATTGGGTTAAAATTGAACACACAACTCAGGAACCCATTGAAACCATTTGTGCTTACTATGAGATATTGTTACAGGCGTTCAAGGAGAATACTGGAATGGATACATTGAAAACCAAGATTACAGGACATTTTGTGTCAAGATTTGTGACAGTATTGAAACCTGAGATTAGCATGATACAGCAGTATTTGATACCCTGGCAGAATAAGTCAGTTGATAAGTTGTTGTGGTATGCAAAATACTGCAATGATGAGATTGAAATGAAGCAGAAAAAGTTAAAGGAGAAGCTCATGGAGGCACAAATCAAAGCAGCACAGAGAGGAAATCAAGGTCCACCATTAATTGCAAATGCAGTTCCTATGCAGGGAGTGTATCAGCAAGGAGTCCCCACCAGGCAGAGTGGAGGTGGATTTCCATGTCAAGGCAGAGGTAGAGTAGTTCCTATTGACCCTAGTAACGGAATTGATGTGGTTTAATTCGAAAAAAGTTCAATCCATGCTACATCTGTAATGGGTTGGAGCAATGGAAGAGAGAATGTCATTTTAATCTAGTAAATCAAGGGAAAAATACAGGGTTTGTACCTCAACACAGTAACAGTCCTATCCAGGTGCAGAATGTGTCTAGACTAAGAGTTCAAAATTTCAATGTACCTCAAGCTCCTGTGATGCATTTTCAACAACCTCCGATGCCACAGCAAAATGCAGCTTTTCCCAGGTTTGCTTTGAATCAGGTTACAAATGTAAACCCGGGTTTGTTTCAGGGAACTGATGCGTATCAGCAATACCCCATGT
This sequence comes from Lissotriton helveticus, assembly GCF_964261635.1. NCBI lineage: Eukaryota > Metazoa > Chordata > Amphibia > Caudata > Salamandridae > Lissotriton > Lissotriton helveticus. Next base: position 469,380,065 of record NC_136070.1, read on the forward strand.
TTGACAATATTGAGAATGTTGGTGCCGATCAGTCAGTTTGAAGGTGCCTGAGGGGGAGGGGGATTACTTACTTGGTGCAGTCCTACAGGTAGACCAGAGTGGCCCTTATGTAAATGGTGCGGTGAATGGCCCCGATGTATCATTCTTGGTTGATACTGGTGCTACCTGTTCTACTGTGAGATCAGAAGAAGTTCCGAACCTAACCCTCTATGGGAGAACGGTCTAAGTTGTTGGAGTTGTTAATCAACAGATGAAAAATCCCATACAGAAGAAGTTCCTGTTAAAATAGGGAATTTTGAGTACAGTAAATCTGTTAGGAAGTGATTTGCTGTGCAAGCTGAATTGCACTATTTACACCAAAGTTGTGGAGTTTAAGACACACGATGAGGATGTGGCTTTTAAAATGGTCAATCACACTCCAGTGTTGCCATCTGTAGGAAGTGGCTCTGTATATGTTATACCACTAGGTGGTTATACCGTGCACAGAATCCAGAGAATCCCCAAAAGTGTACAGGGCTCAATGTATACCCAAAGTGCTCTATTAGTAGTGGTGTGGACGAGCAGCCTTAGGCCTAACACAGAGGTGTGTAAGGCATTTATTGCACAATATTAACCAATATGAGACACACAGCTCAAAAAGGAGACCTAGACCAATTTTATAAAAATACGTTTTGTTTGGGTTTTATTTTAAGACCAAGATCCCTGCAATAAGGAAAGTATGTTTGGCAGGCAAAATACTTAAGACTTCCAAAAGTCAACATTTAATGCAAATTTTAAAGAGTTCAATGTTATCCTATGGAGGAAAACAATAATGTGGTTATATTGGTACGTGCCTGGCTTACAGTTCCAGTCTTCTGGAACAAAGTTCAGCAAGGGTCAGGTGAGTACCAAAGCTGCACCACCAGCGGTATGAGGGTGCTGTTTGCAGAGGTCAAATTCAGAGTTTGAACCAATGCTTTTCAATGAAGACTAGGGGGGGATCGTAGCCACACTGCTTGTAGGTAGGTAAATCAGTTGCAAGGGTGAAGCTTTGGGGGTAAGCACAAGCACAGGGGGGCACAAAGCAACACCAAACATACACCCAAAGCATCACAGGGGGGCCGGGTGCAGGGTGCAATTACAGCATCAGCGCTCAATGCTTTTCAATTGACAACTTGCTTCAGCCAAACAGGCTGCAGGCGTTGCACTGGAGGCTACAGGATGGAGACCAGCAACAGCAGAGGTCAGTAGAGATGTAGGGGGTTATAGGGGCACCATCTGTTTAGCTCACCAATGCTCAAGGGCTTCGGGTACAGGGGTGTTCTTAGACATCAGATTATTTTTACTGCAGCCCGTCGAGGTCGGGGGAGCCTCTTGATTCAGGCTGCAGGCTTCATCGTGGAGTCCAGGAGGGGTCAGCCAATGCTGGACTTGAAATCAGGATCACAGGGGAACCTGTTCTAGATCATTGGGCCTCCTATACATGGGCTGGAGGCATTGGGTGCAGAGTGAGTAGGACTTGTGGGTCCGGAGGGCACAAGAGTCCTTTGTGTAGGTTTGGGGAGACAGACGCTGTCCTCAGGAGTTTGTCAAAGGACAAGCAGTCTTCCTTGGATTTTGAAACTCATTGGCTGCAGGATGGGAGGCGTCTTCTTCGCAGGGTCTTCTAAGCTGGCGACAGGTTGGTAGGCCTGGGGCCATTGCAGTAGCCATCTTCAGACTTCGCTACATAGGGTCTTTTTCCTCCTTCTTCTTAGGTCGGTAGGGACTAATCTCCAGGTCTGCAGAAGCAACGTAGAAACTAAAATTAGGGGCATTTTAAGGGAGTAGCAGGTAGGGACACCTTACCTGGGGTGACTACACTCTAAATGATGCCACCCTCCTGTGGTATGGGGTGTAGACCTAGTACTGATTGGTGAGGTCTCCCTATCTTCAAGATGGAAGGGACTGAAAGATGAGTTTCACTTTCCTCCCGCCACCTTAAGAGTGGAGTTTACAGAGGTGGGCACACCTCCTATTCTCCTAAGGTTTCCCGCTGGTGTTCTCGCCCAAATTGGGTGTGTAAACCGGGGGCTGCCATCATCTGCTATCAGCAGAGTCTGGGGGGTCACATTAAAAAGGCGGCAGGTCATCAATGCTTCTCTCTGCCCAGGATGTTATTGTTATTGTTATTGTTAACTACAGCTTATATAGCGCCAAATCACCGTCGGGTCTCAAGGCGCTATTGACAGAAGAAAAGCTATGCTAACAGAAAGGCAGATACATAAAGCCCTGGCACTAAGAAGAGCTTAAGGCCTCCCTAAACAGGAGCGTTTTTAGTGATTTCCTAAACTGCAACAGGTTGGGTTCCTTACGAAGAGACTCTGGGAGCCTATTCCAAACCTGTGGAACTACCACTGAAAAGGATATGCCGCCCTTCGTTGCTAATTTATAGCGGGGGCAGGACAGCAGTTGAGTGTTTGAAGACCTTAGTGATCGTGTAGGTTTATAGACTCCAAGGCGTTCTTTTATGTAAGCAGGTGCTTGACCATAGATTGCCTTGTGGGCAATGCACAAACTTTTGAACTCCACCCGTTGTTTTGTGGGGAGCCAATGTAGCTTACAAAGCAGTGGAGATGCATGAGTGTGTCTGGGTAGCCTAAAGATTAGCCAAGCTGCATCGTTCAAGACTACTTGCAGCCTATTTGTCAGTGTTTTGGGGAGGCCCAAGTACAGGGCATTCCCATAGTCTAATCTTGATACTATGGTAGCAGTGACAATAGTACGGAGCGTGGTGGAAGAAAGCAGAGGGACTAACTTACGTAGCTGTCTAATTAAGTTAGTGCAGGTCCCGACCACTGACGAGATCTGGCTGACCATTGACAACTCATGATCGATCTTTATGCCTAGGCTTTTTACGTTGGAACAAGGCTTAGGAGTCGGGCCAAGGTCTTGAGGCCAAGACAGATCCCCCCAAGGGGACGCCTCGGTTGAAACCACCAAGACCTCAGTCTTTTCCGGGTTGATATTCAATGAATTTGCTGTCATCCAGCTCACCGTATGCCTAAGTATTTCTTGAGCGTGGGTCTGTGCGAATGCTGTATTATCAATACTGAGTAGCAACTGGGTATCGCCAGCATAGTTAAAAGTTTTACAGCCCATGCTTACCAAGGAGTCAATTAAGGGCTGCAAATAAAGATTAAAAAGGAGAGGGGACAAGGCGGATCCCTGAGGGACTCCACACTCCAAAAAACCCAAGTTTGATATACAGTCCTCCAGTTGAATCCTTTGAGATCTTCCAGAGAGAAAGGATTTGAGCCATTTGTAGGCTACGTCTTGAATCCCAAATGCGGCCAGTCTGTCCAGAAGCAAGGTATGGCTGACAGTGTCGAATGCCGCTGACAAATCTAATAATATCAGGGCACACTGTTTTTTACTGTCAGCCATACCTCTAGGCTCATCATTGTGCATTGTTTCTGGTCCCAGAGAGCAGAGACTCTCGACCCAGGGGTCCAGAAGTATGTCTGATGGTGGCACACTGCCTACAGTCAGTGTGTGACCAGGGTTGGTAGACTTTTAGGGGGCCTTGTGGGTACATGGTTCAATAAATACCACACTGGCATGAGTGAAGGTTTATTGAGAGGAGTAGTTTGTTACCAAACACTCCTGGTTTTAGAGAAGCCATCATGGTGCTGGGGAAGTCAAGTAGTCAAGTTTCCAGCCCATATACTCTTGACACTTACAATAATCTAAGAATGGATTTAAATACTACAGGGGGGCATATCTGCTCATGCAGATATGCTTATGCCTGTGGTATATTGCACCCTGCCTTAGGGTCGGAAGTCCTGCTAGATGGGTGACTTACCCTTACTTCAGGCAGTGCTAGTTGGCATGGCACACAGACAGTGAGTCATGCTGATGTTGTTTTGTCTGCACCAGGCCTTGCATGCTACAAGGGTGGTCTGCATGGCCTAAGTGAGGGGTCCATAGGGGACCCTCTTCATTCCAAATGCCCTAAGTACCAAGGTACTATTTACTTGGGGCTTACAGGGGCCTGAAGGGCCAATTGTCGAATAGTTTTTAGGGAACTAGCACTGGCACAGGGGCCGTGGTTGGCAGGTACCCTGTCCACTGCAATAAACACCACATCAAATACCAGGCAAAAAGTGGGGCCTAACCATGTCGAAAGAGGTGCTTTCTCACATCATGTATCCCATGATGATATGTGAAGATCTGCCTCCAGAACTTAGAGACTCAGTGAAAGTTTAAGCATGGAATTTCCCAGGAAGGGATATTGGACTCAATAAGGAGTTGAACCTGTCGGCCTACAAATAAAGTCAAATGCAGAATTTCCCAGAACTCGAAAGTATAATTTTTCTCCTTAAATGATTGTTGGAATAACCCCAGTGATTGAGTCCATGATTCAGCAGGGAATATGTAAAGAAATTAGGGGGAGTTTGTAACTCACCCATTATGGGCCTGCAGAAGCCTAGCTGTAAGTGTTGCATAGTGCAGGTCCTACGTAAAATAAATGATATTGAGGTCCGTGTTGTCTTGTGGTACCTAATCCTGCTCTACTATTTTTCTAGATTCCATGCGAGGCTAAGTGACTTTCTGTTATCGATTTGTGTCAGGCATTTTTCACCCTACCCTTGAATGAGGACAGTCAGTTCCTCTTTGTATTCCAGCTAGGCCATCATGTCCTGGCATGATGCCGAGTTCCACATGGGTATACTGAGATTCCTTCAACAAGATCCTTAAAAAGAATTTAGGGTCCCTAGGCATGCCTTTTAATTCTGTCCTGGTCTAGTATATTGATGAATTGCGAAACCACTTGGCTGAGAATGGACATAAAGTGTACCCTGAAAAGTTGCAGTACTGTCTGAAAGACGTTCAGTACCTTGGTCATCAAATCGAAAAAGAAGTCAGAAAGGTATCACAAGAAAGAATTACAGTGATTTTGCAGATGAAGCCACCAACAACTCAGAAAGAGGCCAGAATAATTTTGGGTATAGTTGGCTACTGTAGCCAGTAGATACCCAACTTTTCCCTAGTGGCCAAGCCATTACAGAGGCTGACACACTAGGATGTGTTGGCTCCAGTACCTCGGGACAATGACTGTTTAACTGCATTCCTGAAGTTGAGAGAAAGTCTTTGCCGCACCCCAGTGCTTGGAATGCCTGATTATAGCAAAACATTTTGGCTTTTCTGCAGTGAGAGGGAGGGTTGTGCTCTCTCAGTACTCACACAAAAATATGAGAATGCCCATAGGCCTGTGGCCTATTTTTCAGGTACTGTAGATACAGTAGCAGCAACTCTGCCTTGGAGTCTTAAAGCAGTGGGAGCAGCAAGTGTCAGCATAGAGAGATGTGAGGGCATTGTCATGGGTCCTCTTTTAATGGTGTAGGTGCCTCACTCTGTAGAAATATTGCTGATGCGTACTCATACTCAGCATCTGACAGTCTCTTGACCCGGTATGAGTAGATCATAGTTAAATGTTCTGTTCTAAATCCTGCCACACTGTTACCTATTCCTGATGCTGATATTGATGAAAATGAAACCGAGCATGACAGTTTCGATGTCACTGAAGTAAGCACCAAGCTGAGACCTGATATACCTAAATCTGATCTTGCATTGTTTGTGGATGGCTTGTGTTTGCGTGATCATGAAGGAAATTTGCAGGCTGCTTATGCGGTTTGCACAGTTTCAGGTGTAGAAGAAGATTTGTGGCTCCCAGATGTATATTAAGCACAAGCGGCTGATTTGATTGTTCTTACTAAAGAATGCTGTGTTTCTGATCAAAATATAGTGACTGTCTATACGGATGGTCAATATGGCTATGGTGTGGCTCAGGATTTCGGAGAGGTGGTGACCCAGAGGGGTTTTCTGACCTCCTCAGGATTGCCCATCTGAAATGGGGAGCAAGTTCGGAAACCCCTTAAAGCATTGCAAATGCCAGCCCAGATTGCTGCTGTTAAGTGCTCTGCGCACTGTAAGGGCGATGACTATGTAACTGTTGGAAATAGATATGTGAATGACGTGGCAAAATACTGTGCCTATAATGTTTGTTCATTTTATGGTGAATAGCTGAATGAAGAAATAGACGAAACCAACTACAACCTGTTATTGACGACAGCAGACACCTGGGAAGAAGTAAATAGGTTGCAGGAGGTAATATCAGAGGAGGTTCAGCAAAGTTGAGTCAGAGCAAGTTAAGAGAGCTAAGGACGAGATTTGGATTTCAGCAGATGGAAGACCTGTGATGCCGAGTAATCTTTTACCACCAATGGCACAACATTATCTTGGTCCCACTCATGTAGGAAGAGATGCGATTGTGAGGTTGTTTCAACAAACCTGGTTTAATCCCAGATTTAGATTGATGGCTGAAGCATTGTGTTACATGTGATGTGTACTAACAGAATAATGAGGGGCAAAGAACTGCAGTTATTTTGAGCTATATTGGGAGGCCTGGTGGTCCACTTAATAGGATGCAGCTAGATTTCTTAGAGATGCCGGTGTGTAATGGATTAGGGTATGTGTTGGTTGTGGTGTGCATTTTGTCAAGGTGGGTCGAGGCATATCCTAGATGCAGGAATGACAGTTGCCAAATGATTGTTGAGTGAGTTAATACCTAAGTTTGTCTTCCCGACTTCGGTGGAATCTGATCAAGGGACACACTTCAAGAATTTTTGAGAATGCTGTGTGCTGCTTTGCAAGTTGAACAGAGGCTTTATTGTAGTTACAGACCTGAGGCTTCGGGTCTGGTGGAGCAGGTGAATGGAACTTTGAAATCAAGGCTTGCCAAAATGTGTGCTTCCACGTCATTGAAATGGCCTGATGTTTTGCCAATTTTTATGATGAGTGTTCACAGCATACCTCATCAAAGGACAGGATTGTCCCTCCATGAGATTATCAAGGGTAGGGCAATTTGATTCCCTTCAGTGCCTGCAAATGTGCTTGTCAACATTACAGACGATTTGCTGCTCAACCACGGTAAAGCACTGGCTGATGTGTTGCGCTTTGTATCTTATGAGATCAAAACTGCTTTGGTTCCACCTAATCAGGAGTAGGCCTGGCCGGTAAATTCCGTTCTGCTCGCGGAATTTGCAGAATTTGGGTAATTTTGCGTTCCGCAGAGAATGCGGAATTGCCCAAAATTCTGCGTTCTGCGACTTTGCAAAATTGTTTGCTTGTTCGCGTTCTCAAATGCGTGTTTGCAAGATATTTCGCCCGAGCACGCAAACAGCGATTGCGAACAGCAAAAAAGCATCGCAAACAAGCAATTCCACGTGTTTGCGGAATTTCTGCGTGTTCGCGGAGATTTTTTGCCGTTTCGCGGAGGTTTGCATAACGCGATTACGCAAATTCCGCCGGGATCAGGAGCAACTCCATGATCTGACTCCTGGTGACTGGTACCTGGTCAAAGAAACACATGAGGAGAAACTGTTTGGAGCCTCATTGGTGAGGGCCATACCAGGTGATTCTGGTCACAACAACCTCAGTGAAGTCCGGAGGTCTCCCCAACTGGGTACATGCTGCCCACATTCACCAAGTCCTGTGTCCCTTCAATGAGATAACATCACCTGTCCGAGGAGATCCAGTGGTGGTCAAACAACCACAGGAACCGGTTAGTCAAGCTGTTGGGGATTCACAAGAACGCAAGACAGCACTTGTTCTTCCTGAGGAGGGTCTTGAAGGAAAGGTTACTGTGGCTGCAAATTAAATTGGTTCTGTGACTGTGATAGAAGGCGAGTTAGACCCAGATGAACGGCTTACTGCTGTTCAGTCAAGCGTGGCAGCTGGTGAACGTTGGCCTAGACGACAAGAAAAGGGAAGACTGATTCTGCAAGGATAAGGTGGTCTTGCTGTAATTCCAGAAGACGTAGAAAACTCTGATCTGAGTGACGCAGGAGAAGGAGAAGAAAACACACTCAAGAGTTCAAAGAGATCGAGGGTGCATTGTTGGAGATACTCTTCTCCTGAGTGGACATATTTCTTTGTAAATGACCAGCAGCTCAAATTGTTTGAATCCAGGAATAGTAGTGGAAATTCATCTGAATTTGAGGGAACTTGATCTAGAGTTTGAGCTCACATTTTAGCTTCCTTTGCTTATAAGACTGAGTGCTTTGAGGTATTTCATTTTTAATATGATCGGGCTTCCTTTCCTGGACACCAATGAGTATCCTGTGTTAGTCAACAAACTGTAACATTTCCTTTTAGAACTGATTATTAGTGAACTCAAGCCATTTATCAAGAGAGACATTGAATAGGGTGCAAGAAAGAAAGACTCGCAAGGACTTTGCATGTAATCTGTTGCTTATTGATTGAACTTGTTTTTGCTGTTTGCACAGGTGGAAATCAAAAGTAAGATTCTGTAGCACCTATGTTCCACTCAAAGGTTTAGATTCAAGCAAAGAAATGGAAGCCAATTCCAAAACAAATATTATATTTGATATTACACCTAGTACTAGTTCTAATAGACGTAGATACATCACCACAGGTATAATATTAGATGTAATAGTTGTACTTACAACAATACTTATAGGGTTGTCTCCAGCTTCACAAATGCCAGGAGAAATTATTCCAACAATTGCACCAACTACATTACATCCTGCTATAACAATACTTATAGGGTTGTCTCCAGCTTCATAAATGCCAAGAGAAATGATTTCAACAATTGCACCAACTAAATTATATATTGTTGACAATAAAGAACAAATATGGGGAACTAAAATGCTACATACAAATATGTAAAGAGGAGATTATGATTCAAATTTTCAGTTGCTGTAGGAGTATGTTGATCCGATGAGCGTGAGAGATTGTTGAGTGTGTACGCAGTTGCCTGCCTCAGTAGTTGAGAGTACTGCCTACCAGGGAGGGAATTCTACCTGCTCTTGTTTTAAATCGGAAACATAAGAGAGCATTTTGCATACATGTTGATCAGAGTTCTTAGGGGAGAGTGATTGTGAACATGTTTTTTAAGCAAGAAGAAGGAATTCTCATTACCTGGAAGGACAGGATCTTGTGATTCCTTGATTACATTTCTATTGTGGACAAAATGCATGTTTAAAATTGCCTTTTGGATGATAATCCAGGTAAGGGATAAGAAACACAAAACAAAACGAGGTGTTAGTGCAGCTGAAGTAGTAGGTGACATTTTTGGTGCAATCCTTCCATCTGTAGGTGTGATCCTGAATGATCTGAAGATTAGGAAGTTGTCTACTATAGTGGATAGATTCGCCACTAGTACTACAAATTCTCTATTGCGTATAAATACGGAAATAGTATCAATTAGATCAGTGGTTTTCCAGTGGAGGGTGGAGTCTGTCGGATGCTCAAAATCCAGCAGAATCTGGATAAGTACATCAGGAATATATCTGGGTTGACAAAGGACTGGGAAGGGTTGAAAATAACAGGAGCTTGGAAAGCTATTGGAAATGGTTTTCTGCTGTGGGAAATGGTTTGGAAATTTGGGAAGTGAAATATTGGTTGCTGTTTTGAAGTCGATTTTGATAATTGCTCTTTGTGTGATATTCCTGTTCCTAATTTCCAAAGGATATAGCTATGCTCAAGTTCGACAAGGAGGAAAGAGAAACATAGCAGACGTAGAGCTAGAGGAGAGTCATTCTAGATACTATGACGATATGAAATGCCTGGAGGATTCACTATAAAAATTATTAAGACCACACAGTTTTAGGTGGTTCATCTGATATTACAGATTGTTATCTGTGATGGCTCGTTACGCCATCAGAGGGGGGGCGGGAGAAGCAAAAACTTGGCTATACCCTCATAATTATTGATTAAGCAGGATATGAATATTGAGGCCTTATGTTTTTATGAGATATATTGTGATAGTATTTGGCTCATGCATTATTGATAGTATTTGTTTATTTGTAATGTGTTATTGATACTATCTGTTTGTTTGTGATGTGTCATTTACATCATGAAATATTGTCCTGTGCTTTGATGGTTTTAAATTTTAACCGAATAAAGCAAATCTTTGACTTTGACTTGGAGATATATTGTAACACAGAAGAGAAAAGTGCACTTAAAGCCACATACGAAGTGCATGTGCTATGTAATCACGACATTTTAAAATGTGTTATCTCTACTGCTTTGTTTTCGGTAATAACGAGTTGTAGTTTATATGCATTTATAAGAAGATGTTTTGCTTTTTGCTATATAATGGAATGTGTATTCATGAGCAATGCATTTACTTTCATGACATGACTGTTCATTTATTAGCATTAATGTAGTGTAAAGTATATTGAAGTTTTAAATTTGTTAACTTGACCAAAGGCCCTAAGCGTTTGGGTTTCACAATGTCTAACCTTCAATGTGAATGTTTTCTCGGATGGAGTGTTTTTCCCCTCTCCAGGTACCTGGTATGATGACCTAATGAATGGAAAAAGGCTCTTTGTGTGAAACAGATAAGGAAGCAAGAAGGGAGTCAAGGGCGAAAAAAATTACAACCAGAGGGAAGGCTTATTGTCCGTGTGAAATGAAGGCATAAATTCAAGGTCTTCTCTAAAAATGTGCATCAAAGAAGAAAGAGTTGCTAGCATGTTTTCGAAATGTACATAGAAGAAAGAAGAATTATGAGTGTGTTTTGCTAAAGAGAGTATTGTTTCAGGTGGTCTTTAATTTAATTGGGTCCATGACAATAATTTAGAAGGGTCTTTGAGGTTAATACTAAGCAATGATCTGTGGCTTTCTACGCACACTTACACTGACATTTCTTTAGATTAGTAGAGGTTTAGACGGTAAACAGACAAAATATCGACTACAAAATATCCAGTGGACATAATATCGAGTACAAAATATGGGCTGGACAAAATATCGAATGGACAGAATATAGACATCAAAAATATCGTTTTGAAGGTAAGTAATCTAATATCGAATTTTAAAATATAGATAGTCAAAATATCGAAGTACATAATATAGGTTACTAAAAATATCGAACATTTAATAATATTGAATCTTTTATTTTATGTGTTAAAAGTGTTTATTTATGTTATAATGTAATTTAAGTAATGAATTTAATGTTATTTAAATTTTGCGTAATTTAATTCTGTAGCGGGTTGTGGGTTTATGGGGGAATAGGGTGGGAAGTAATTTAATTATAATTAATTAAATATGTAAATGTATTTATTGGTATTTGTTTATAATTAATTGTTAATTCATTTTTTATTTCGTAATTACATTTTAATTGCCAATTAATTTTATTTAATTGATTAATTGATAATTATGTTAATTTAATTAATTTAATTTCTGTAGCGGATTGTGGGTTTATAGGGGAATAGGGTGGGAAGTAATTTAATTATAAATAATTAAATATGTGAATGTATTTATTGGTATTTGTTTATAATTAATTGCTAATTAATTTTTATTTTGTAATTAAATTTTAATTGCCAAATCATTTTATTTAATTCATTAATTGATAATTATGTTATTTAACTAATTTAATCTCTGTAGCGGGTTGTGGGTTTATAGGGGAATAGGGTGGGAAGTAATTTAATTATAATTAATTAAATATGTTAATTTATGTAGTGTTATTTATTTATAATTAATAGTTAAATAATTGTTATTTGGTAAATAATTACATTTTAATTGCCAATTAATTTTATTTATTTGATTAATTGATAATTATGTTAATTTAACTAATTTAGTTTTTGGAGCGGGTTGTGGGTTTATAGGGGAATAGGGTGGGAAGTAATTTAATTATAACTAATTACATATGTTAATTTTTTTGGTATTTATTAGATTTAAATTGTTAAGTAACTTTTTAATTGCTAATTATTTAATTGTTAATTTGTAATTAATTAGTATTAATAGATAATTAATTATAATGATTAATTTAAATTAGTATTTGTAATTGATTAATTATTATATTATATTAAATTGGTATTTACTTTTAATTAATTTTTTTATAGATATTAATATCTATATTTGTTTAATTAATATATGAAGTATCTACTGTCCCTAATGTTGCACTCTCTGGAGTGGGAATAGTAATTTGTACCCCTACGCTATCCAACGCTTTCCCTACTGTTGCACTCTCTGGAGTGGGAATAGTAATTTTTACTCCTACGCTATCCAACCCTTTCCCTACTGTTGCACTCTTTGGAGTGGGAATAGTAATTTGTACCCCTATCCTATCCAACCCTTTCCCTACTGTTGCACTCTGTGGAGTGGGAATAGTAATTTTTACCCCTACGCTATCCAACCCTTTCTCTACTGTTGCACTCTCTGGAGTGGGAATAGTAATTTGTACCCCTACGCTATCCAACGCTTTCTGTACTGTTGCACTCTCTGGAGTGGGAATAGTAATTTTTACCTCTACGCTATCCAACGCCTTATCTACTATTGCACTTTCTGGAGTGGGAATAGTAATTTGTACCCCTACGCTATCCAACGCTTTCCCTACTGTTGCACTCTTTGGAGTGGGAATAGTAATTTGTACCCCTACGCTATCCAATGCTTTCCCTACTGTTGCACTCTTTGGAGTGGGAATAGTAATTAGTACCCCTACGCTATCCAATGCTTTCCCTACTGTTGCACTCTTTGGAGTGGGAATAGTAATTTTAACCCCTACGCTATCCAATGCTTTCCCTACTGCTGCACTCTCTGGAGTGGGAATAGTATTTTTTACCCATACGCTATCCAACGCTTTCCCTACTGTTGCACTCTCTGGAGTGGGAATACTAATTTTTACCCCTACGCTATCCAACCCTTTCTCTACTGTTGCACTCTCTGGAGTGGGAATAGTAATTTGTACCCCTACGCTATCCAACCCTTTCTCCACTGTTGCACTCTCTGAAGTGGGAATAGTAATTTGTACCCCTACGCTATCCAACGCTTTCCCTACTGTTGCACTCTCTGGAGTGGGAATAGTAATTTTTACATCTACGCTATCCAACGCCTTATCTACTGTTGCACTCTCTGGAGTGGGAATAGTATTTTTTACACTTCCGCTATCATACGGTAATGATATTGGATATTTTCTAATTATATTATGTTACTATATATATGTTTTAACAAATATGATTGTAAAAAATTTTTTTATAACTTTAAATAATTATTTAATTAATATAAGGTAATTTACGTATTTTTAAGTATATTTTAGTAATTAATTTTTAATATTAATTTAATTAAACATTGTTTTTAATAAAGTCGATATTTTTATAAACTATATTTTTGTAAACGATATTTTTTACTCGATATTTTTGTACTTACCTGTTTGTAGATACAAAGTCGATATTATGTCTGTCGATATTTTTTCGCCGATATTTTTGCTAGTCGATATTATGTCCCTCGATATTATATCAGTGATCCGTTTAGACCTCGGTCCCTTGTATTCTATGCTTTATTCTCGTTGTGTGGCTTCTCCTACGCCGACGACACCCAGCTGATCCTCTCCCTCACCAACGACCCCGCCACCGCCAGAACGAGCCTACACGAAGGGATGAAAGACGTCGCCGAGTGGATGAAGAACAGCCGCCTGAAACTGAACTCAGACAAGACGGAAGTCCTCATCCTGGGACCATCGCCCTCCGCCTGGGACGACTCCTTGTGGCCTCCCGCCCTGGGCACCGCTCCCAAGCCAACAGACCACGCACGCAACCTGGGCTTCATCCTGGACTCTTCCCTCTCGATGACCAGACAAGTCAACGCCGTCTCCTCATCGTGCTTCAACACCCTGCGTATGTTCCGAAAGATCTTCCGCTGGATCCCGACCGAAACCAGGAAGACGGTCACCCAGGCACTCGTCACCAGCCGACTGGACTACGGGAACACCCTCTACGCGGGAACCACAGCCAAACTACAGAAAAGACTCCAGCGCATACAGAACGCCTCCGCCCGAATCATCTTGGACATCCCCCGACACAGCCACATCTCCGGCCACCTGAGGGACCTGCACTGGCTCCCCGTCAGCAAAAGGATCACGTTCAGGCTCCTTACCCACGCAGACAAGTCTCTCCATGACCTGGGCCCCAAGTACCTCAATGACCGCCTGACCTTCTACACGCCCACCCGCCAGCTACGTTCTACAAGCCTCGCCCCTGCTGCCGTACCACGCATCCGAAGAGCCACCGCCGGAGGAAGATCCTTCTCCTACCTGGCAGCCAAGACATGGAACTCCCTCCCCATCCACCTCCGGCTGACACAGGACCATCTCGCCTTCATGAAACAACTCAAGACCTGGCTGTTCGAGGAGTAGCGGACCCCTCCCCCAAGCACCTTGAGACCCTTCCGGGTGAGTAGCGTGCTATACAAATGCTATGATTGATTGATTGATTGATGCTATACAAAGCTTTGCATTAAAAACTTATACTGAAGTTTCCATGCTGACACCTTTCTCTTCATCTTATGGATTTGACTGAATTCAGTTTAGCATTTTTAGTGTAGTTTAATTGGCAAATTTGAAATTTCATGCATCATAGACAGGAGGATCGGACTTTTGAATCTTCTCATTCTGCTGTGTTTCTTTTACTTTGTACCATCACTACTGAGGATATCATTAGTTATTTACTATTGAGAATAGATTTTGTTCAAAGAGGTGGAAGTTCTTTGATAATTCTGTATTGCTACTCAATGTTTCTGAGACTGATTTATAATATGTTGACTTTGAATTTGAAATAAATCTGTTTAACCTGACTATTCGATTTGGAGCTTTATTGTGTAGTTAAATGGGTTGCATTGTATTTGTGAATTTGAATTGAAACCTAACTCCTTAATTATTCAAGCTCCCTAAAAAAATCTGAGTCAGAGGGGACAAATAGGACCCAAATCCCCTCCTCAGGAGAAGGGTACTTTAAGCCCTCCCGGTACAGTTGCATGTGGCTAGCCCTCTGGAGGTAAGTGGAGAGGTTCCCACTATAGAATATAGGTGTCTGGCTCATGGCTTAACTTGTAATAGAATACGTTCTGGTGCCCAAAGTTGTGCTCAGAAGCAAGTGGACCATGCTACTGAATGTCAGGGCTTCCAAATACTATGGGTTTGCAGCCTTGATTCTATTACATGCCTCTTTGATCCATTAAAATACACTCCCCGGTCTTTATTGCCCCCGGTCTTTATTGCCACTTTTACAAGTTATTTTTCAGTTATTTTTCATCACTTGCCTTTTTCTACCTTTGCCACTAGTTTCATATAAAGCAACATTTTAGAAGAGGAAAGTGGGAGATTACAAAAAATAATGCAGGAGTATGTATTTCCCCCATTGAGTATTGGAGCAGAAGCAACTTCACCTGAATTGGGCTATTTGCAGCCTTCTTTCCCCCATTCATGTCTTTCTATCCGTTGCAATGAGTCAAGGTGTCATTTTGAAAAAAATACCGCCAGTCCCCAAAAATGAGTTCTGGTGGGTCTTAAACCACTGGCTCACATTAAGCACTGTCTAGCTCAAACTAAAGCAGGACTATAGAGTCAGCAAGCCAAATAAAAGCACTGGAGTCGATGGTTCTGGTGTTTTAACCCCCAGTACACTGCTTGTGTGATGATGACGAGCTGAGCTCGTCATGAACAATGGGAATCCATGAAGTACAGCACAGAGCATGAATTGCTGTACCATTCATGTGGTTAAGCATATTCTGGAGAGAATATGAGGAAGCAGATAAAGCCTTACCTGTAACCTTTTTGCACTCCTTGTAGGCACATTTCTGGAATTAACATGGAGATATGCAGCAACTTTGAGGATGATTTAAAAATATGTGATGAAGCAATGCTTTGAAAAAAGAAAGGGAATATCAACAGATTTAATAATGACAATTTCATTGTAGCATGCCACGTTTGTACCTAGAAATGTTTGGGAAAAAATTCATAGTTTACATTGTTGATTTTTATATTGAAGGCAGCTCAACAGTGCTCATTGTAGGTAGGAGTGGGCGAAGAATTCCTCCCCACATGCGGAATTCACAGAGTTTTTCCCACTCTGCGATCCGTGCAGAGTACGGAGTTTGGCAAAACTATATGAAGTAACGCAGAGCAGAGTTTTTCGCTCAAGTGGCTCATCAACGATGAATTTGCACGAGCTTGTGAGAAAAAACCACACTTTAGACCTCCTCCAGGCTAGATTTCTACACGCGGGTGGCCGCAGCTGGTCGCGACCACTTCTGTTGAGAAATCTGCTGCTCTTGTTGAGAAAGATGCAGCTCGAGTCGAATGTCAGCACAATCGGCAGAAAGCAACATCGCCCTCTGGCGCTATACGTAGTGCCCTTTGTGATGATTTTACAGTGCAGGACAAACTCCCAGCGCTAAAAATCTGTGCAAGCTGAGCGACTTAACAGACTCCGCTGCTGGCAGAACTTTGCAGAGCACGGCAGAGTTTTCTGCCACTTCGCAGAGTTCCACAGAGTAGAACTCTGCAAACTCTGCAAGCTCCACCCAGGCCTACTTGTAGTGTACATAGTACATTTATTCAAACGTGTATAATTGTGTTGGGTCACGAATGGTGCTCTGAGTATCCCAATGCATGTATCTGGTATATTCTTTTTTATATTGCCATTATCTTCACACTTATATAATATGTGTGCAGAGTCCTAAGCCTATCCCTGGACATGAGTGAGGTCCTGGATCTGTCTTGTGACCTGAGGGATGCACCAAGTGGACCCTTACTCTTCAGTCATGGATTTAGTACGTAGAGCAGTGGTGACAGCATACCATGGCAACTCATGCATACTACCATCCTTGGACTTGGACTAATCTGTCATGACACTATTGGTAATTATTTGACATATCATCATTGGTTAGTGACAGCCAAATGTGTAGCCTTTAAACGTATCTGTATCTGCCCCCAAGTCATATATGGTAGGAGCCCAGAATTCTGTGAAGAAAAGATCCTTCCTTACATACTTTCACCTTCTTCTTCTTGAGATCCTTAATATATGTAAAATATTTGACGGCAGCCGTTACTTTTCTTATATCACCAAAATGACCTGTGTATCTTCATTGCACCATTCACCATTTATGCTTCAGGAAACTTCTTAAAACTATTTTCACAATGAACTATCATACTAGTTTGCTAATCTCATTCCAGGACTATAGCTTCAATAAGCTGTAATGGGTAGTAACTCTGTATATGAAACTCCAAAATAAATTGTAGCAAATGAACCACACGCACCTTACGGTCTTGGGCTGGTCAACTAATGTAAACATTATTGTTGGAGTGGTGGGTCCTTTTCAGATACAGCCTGTCCCACCAGCATAGTTGAAGCTGTCGTAAGTGGGAAACTATTGTTGCTGACTGGCAGTTCCTGCCCCCCATTACTCAAGACTCCATGTCCCTCTCTCCCTTTAAGAGTCTAACCTCTTGCCTCTTTTCCTACATTGTGTATTTCCTTGCTAGGCCTTCCTTACTCCTTGACACTGTCCATTCCTTCCTTGAGAACCATGAGTCCCTTCATATTGTCAGGGCCTGTCCAATCTGCAGTCCCATTACAGATTTTCCATGGACAATGCAGATAACCCTGACGTTGAAATCCCTATTAAGAATGCACCAACAAGTCATCCTTAGTACACACTGACTCATACTCTATTTCCACAGTACCTCATAAGACACCACCTTTCCAGACTCAGGTCAGATACCTTTTCCAATGCCTGAACAACATCTCAACCTAGCACCATGCATGCAGTACTATAACAAAATTCTTAATTTTCCACATTGTTTCCTGTGTGTTTACTATAACTTGTGACTTGGGAAAAATAAAAACATGTAATTTGATCCACCAACTAAATGTCTACAACAAAAAAGGTGATCCACCAATTCCTTGGATGCATTGGAAGGAGGAGTTCTTAACATACATGAAGGCAATTGACGGTGATGATATGTCTCAAGAGCAAAGGAAAAACATTTTGCTGCATTGTTTGGGTTCGGAGGGACAAGTAGTGTTCTTGACATTACTACAAGTAGTAATCCAAGAAGTCCAGGGAACGTAAATGTTTTCCAAGAGGCCATGATGAGGACTGAAAATAGATGCAAGTCCACTTCAATTGTGGCACTTAATAGATTCAAGTTCTATAGCAGAGCTCAGAAAAATGAAGAAACGTTTGATGAGTTTCGGGGACTTTCTTTACATTGTAATTTTTCGTGAAATGTCAGATTTGATGATTAGGGATCAGATAATTGTTCATGTAAGGAGTAGGAAGACTCAGGAGCAACTGTGGGTAACAGGGGAACTTAAACTGCATGATGTCATAACCACTGCCAAGGCTCTTGAGCAATTTGAAAAGTGGATGAAATCTGTGCATGATACTGATAAAGTGAATAGTGAATGTATGTGCATTAGCTGGTAGCTACTCCTGTAATAATCAACAAGGAACAAAGTATGACAAGTTTGGCAAACCCTCTTGCTTTAATTGTGGAAGTACCAATCAATTTGCTTCTTCGTCCTAGTGTCCTGCAATATGGAAGTGTTAGAAATGGCATTTCAGTTTGGCTAAGGTATACACCCAAGACATTCAGAACCCACCACTCTAGTCAGGGTAACCTAGATACACAGCAAAGATAACCTGTGCTCACCCTCTAGTAGCTTGACAGTGAGCAGGTAGGCTTATCAACAGAGGCAATGCGTAAAGTATTTGTGCAACACACACACACAGTATTCCAATGAATACACCACAAAGACACCACACCAATTTATAAAAATAGTTCTTTGTATTGTCAAGTAAATAAGAGCAAAACAATATAAATGCGATCAATACTTTTCAGGATATATGCATTCAAAATATGAAGATTTAAAATTAAAATTCACTGTGACAATAGGTTTAGCTCCTGTGAGCTACATTAGGGAAACACTAGCAAGGAAGGCATATGAGTGTTCTCAGGGTTAGGAGCACCAGTGTTGTACTCCCTCCCGACTCTCATAGAGAAGGACTCCACATGGTCCCTCGAGACCAGAATGCAGATTATTCACCCTCAGCCACCCGCGATGTCGCTTACGTTGACTGGAAAGGCCTCAAGGGTCTCAGCGGATCACAGTACCTTTGAAATGTGGTCATGCAGCAAGTCACACTGTGGCTCCCTTTGTGGCTGGAGGCGGGGCATGATGGCAGCAGTCATGCTCAGCTCCAGGAAGCAGGTGCATCCAGAGGTTGTCAGGGCAACACAGGTGGTGCGGTGAGCCGAAGCATCCGCTCGGAGTGCTTCTGTGTTTGTTGTCGGAGCAGGTCGCTCAGTTGGGCACAGACTGTAGCTCTCGTCGTAGTCCCTGATGCAAGCAGGATTTCACACAGCAAGTACCTTCTCAGAGTAGCAGTTTTCAAAAAGGGGAAAACACGAAGTGCCTGATTTCTTTTGATTGAAGGCTGGGTGCAGCTCTCTCTCTGTGTAGACCTCAAGCAGGAACACAAATCGCTCGATCAGGGTGTTGTCAAGAGCCCACTACCGGATGCATAGATTGCAAAGTCCCATGGCAGGGCAGTACCATGAAAAGACCTAACAAGCAAAGTCTGTGATGTCCCTGAGACTTTGGAACAGGGGGTAAGGCAACAAGCTCTTGGAGAACACAATTAGTCACAAATGCAGAGGCGGCAGCAGGTCAGCCCTGCAAGGCAGGTAGCAAAGTGGCAGTCCCTCCTGTAGCTTAAAAAGCAGCAGGCCAATATAGCAGAGAAGTTAGCAAATGGGCAGTCCCTCCTGGCAGCACAGGAGTACTTCTGGCAATGCACAGATGTAGAGCCAGTGATGTCTGGGTACAGGTCCAAAAGTGTCTGATTTGGTGGGGCCAGAGACGATACTTATACCCATAAGTGCCTTTGATGTAGGGGGTGACTTCAAAGGAGTCGTCTAAAGTGCACAAGGGTCCCTTTCAACCCAGCCCTGTGTACCAGGCAGCTGTCCATGGGAGGTTATCAGTGCCTTGTGTGTGGGCAGGACACTACCTATAGAAGTGGAGTGTGAGCCCCTCCCACTCCCCTCAGCCCAGGAAGAACCATCAGAATGCAGATAAATGCTGATGCAGTTGAGTGATCTGTGTTGTGGCTGTCTAGAAGGAATTCAGAAATGTAGCTGTCACCCAGCCCAACCGGGACATGTATTGGAGACAGGTTATCAGGCATATAGAGCCGTAAGTGCAGAGAAATGTCTTCTATGAAACATCAAGACGCTACTCCTCTCTAATCAGAAATTACCACTTAAATAGAAATAAAGGAATTCTCAATGCTAGTCTATAAGAGGGGTAGGCCTCACAGTAGTGAAAAATGAAATAGGTTGTGTGTCACTACCAGGACAGGGTTACTGACAGAATAGTGAGGAAAAAAATGTAGAAGAAAAAAATTTCGAGGAAAAAATATGGAATAAAAAAATATCAATAATTAAAAAGGTAAGTACAAAAATATAAAGAGAAAAAATATTGTTTACAATAATATAGTTGCATTAAGTATTGATTTTTAAAAATGTATAATTTAAAATATTAAAATAAACATATATTAAATGCTAACATTAATTTATAAAAAAAAACATATTTTAATGTAAATTTTAACAAATATAACAAATAAACTTACTTTTAAAAATATAAACACACACACAAATATATATATATATATATATATATATATATATATATATATATATATATATATATATATATATATATATATTTACTCGTGGAGTAGTGTGGCTCACTGGTTAGAGGCAGCAGGCCTGAGAGCAGAAGTCAGCCTGGGACCAGGGTTCAATTCCAGACGCGGCAGGGTCGAGGACCTTGGTCAGCGGACTCGATAATTCTCGCTTCGGTGCTTACTCTAATCAGGGGTTCCACTCGGCAACTCTGGGCATTAGCTTGCCTAATCTCCACAACGGCCCCACCAATTCCGGGGATGCCTGGCTCCACCTTGGGGACTCCCAGCAAGGGACCATCCCACAGGGAAAGCCAGGACGGGTTCCCCAGAGTTATACAGCGCCGGGACGCCCCGTTGCTGGGGCAGCTGTGCGCTTTACAAGTATACTACATTTTTTTACAAGTATACTACATTTATATATATATGTATATGTATATATAAATATATATATAGCGTAGAAAGATTCCAAACTGATTTCTTACGCTCTCAGCAACTCAGGTACGAAGAGTAGATTGTATGTACATGGGATCAAGGCTTCATGGAAGCCGAAACATGTTGAGTAGGTGAATAAACACCCTTGAATACAATCTACTTGTCGTACCTGAGTTGCTGAGAAAGCAAGAAATCAGTTTGAAACCTTTCTACGCTATTACACGACCGGAACGCTCGGCCGGGGTTTGCGCCACCTCCCACGGGGCCAACTGCAGTATATATATATAAACTAATATTAGTAGGGAAAGTGTGTGGATTGCGGAGGGGAACATTTTTACATTTTATATTCCCACTCCAATCAGTGCAAGTGTAGGGAAAGTATGTGGATTGCGAAGGGGAAAAATGTATTATTCCCACTCCAGTCAGAGCAACAGTAGGGAAAGTGCTGGATTGTGGAGGGGAGAATGTAATATTCCCAATCCAGTCATTGCAACTGTAGGGAAAGTGTAGATTGCTGAGGAGTAGAATTTACTATTCCCACTACAGTCAGCGTAACAGTAGGGTAAGTGTTGGATTGCAGAGGGGAAACATTTTATATTCTCACTCCAGTCAGTGCAACTGTAGGGAAAGTTTTGGATTGTGGAGGGGAAAAAAATAATATTCCCATTCCAGTCAGTGCAACAGTAGGGAAAGAGTTGGATTGCGGAGGGGTAAAATTTAATATTCTCACTCCAGTCAGTGCAATAGTAGGGAAAGTGATGGATTGTGGAGGGGTAAATTGTACTCCTCCCACTCCAGTCAGTGCAATATTAAAAATAAGTAAAATATCTTTTTAAAAAAACGAAAATAATAAAAAACAGTAAATAAACAAAGAAATATGTTGAACACAAAATAGAAATATATTAAAAATGTAAAATTAATTTACTTCCCACCCCATACCCCTACAAAACCCACAACCCACAACTACATTTTAAAAAGTGTACTTACACAATTAACATAGCAATTTATAAATTAAACATATATTATATATGAAAATCTAAATCTAAATTCATTATACTTAATTAACTTCCCACCCTTTACCCATACAAACTTCACAATGCAACTTAAAATTACACTAAATAAACAGTAAATAAGACAATTAAATTAATTAATTTACAATTAAATAATTATTAGTATTTCACAAGTATTTAACAAATACAATAAAATAGTTTACTTTCCAGCCTTTACCTGTATAAACCCAACAACCCAAACCTAAAAAACATTTAAATAAATAATTACCAAAATTAATGATCAATTAATTATTTAATATTAATTAACCATTAATAAAAAATAAATGACTTCCCACCCTTTACCCCCATAAACCCCAAAACCCACACCTAAAAAAATTGCACAATTAACATCATTAATTATGTATTCATTAATTAATATTAACAACTATTAATAATTCAAAAACTAAATTACTTCCCACCTTTCACCCCATAACTCCTCAATCCACACCTAAAAATATTAATTATACTCCTAACATAATTAATTATCAATTCATTAAGTATTATTAATTAACAACTAACTATTAATAAATTACAAATTAATTACTTCCCACCCTTTAACCCTGTAGCCCCACAACCTGCCCCTACAAAATGCACAATTAACATAATTAATTATCAATTAAATAAATAATATTCATTTACAACTAATTAATAATTCATTAAAAATAAATTACTTCCCTTCCTCTACCACTCTAAACCCACAACTCACTACAGAACTAAAAAACACAAAGGCCTCGATTCCGATCCGGTAAAATATTCCGCCGTACGACTCGCATCCGTATCCGAATCCGTACGAATGGGAACTTTACGTCCGACCTGCGAATTCCGATCCGTTCCCGTCGATTTCCGTACGAATGTCACCGAACCGTCCGAATCACAGTCGATGACCCGTACGAATCCTACCGTACGATTCGTAACCAGCCCGTACAAACACACAAGTACGATCCTGTACGAGAAGCCTGACAGCGAATCGTACGGAACAAAGTTATCGCACTTGAATAATGATTCGTACGGCAATATGCGGCTCGCATCTAGCAGCGTCAACACATACCACACGCGTACCCCTCGCTCACGCACAAGTACGACACGCCCACCCCCCCCAACAAGCCTACGCGAACACCCCCACCCGCCAACGGCCCGTACCAGACAATCGCACGCACAAGTACGACACGCACACCCCCCCAACAAGCCTACGCGAACACCCCCACCCGCCAACGGCCCGTACCAGTCAATCGCACGCACAAGTATGACACGCACACACCCCTACGCGAACACCCCCACCTGCCAACGGCCCGTACCAGACAATCGCACGCACAAGTACGGCACGCACACCCCCCCAACAAGCCTACGCGAACAACCCCACCCGCCAACGGCCCGTACCAGTCAATCGCACGCCCAAGTAAGACACGCACACCCCCCCAACAAGCCTACGCGAACACCCCCACCCGCCAATGGCCCGTACCAGTCAATCGCACGCACAAGTATGACACGCACCCCCCCCTACGCGAACACTCCCACCCGCCAACGGCCTGTACCAGTCAATCGCACGCACATGTACGACACGCACACACCCCCAACAAGCCTACGCGAACACCCCCACCCGCCAACGGCCCGTACCAGTCAATCGCACGCACAAGTACGACACGCACACACCCCTACGCGAACACCCCCACCCGCCAACGGCCCGTACCAGACAATCGCACGCACAAGTACGACACGCACACCCCCCCAACAAGCCTACGTGAACACCCCCACCCGCCAACGGCCCGTACCAGTCAATCGCACGCCCAAGTGCGACACGCACATCCCCCCAACAAGCCTACGCGAACACCCCCACCCGCCAACGGCCCGTACCAGTCAATCGCACGCACAAGTACGACACGCACCCCCCCCAACAAGCCTACGCGAACACCCCCACCCGCCAACGGCCCGTACCAGTCAATCGCACGCACAAGTATGACACGCACACCCCCCTACGCGAACACCCCCACCCGCCAACGGCCCGTACCAGACAATCGCACGCACAAGTACGACACGCACACCCCCCAACAAGCCTACGCGAACACCCCCACCCGCCAACGGCCCGTACCAGTCAATCGCACGCCCAAGTACGACACGCACACCCCCCCAACAAGCCTAGGCGAACACCCCCACCCGCCAACGGCCCGTACCAGTCAATCGCACGCACAAGTACGACACGCACACCCCCCTACGCGAACACCCCCACCCGCCAACGGCCCGTACCAGTCAATCGCAAGCACAAGTACGACACGCACACCCCCCAACAAGCCTACGCGAACACCCCCACCCGCCAACGGCCCATACCAGTCAATCGCACGCCCAAGTATGACACGCACACCCCCCCAACAAGCCTACGCGAACACCCCCATCCGCCAACGGCCCGTACCAGTCAATCGCACGCCCAAGTACGACACGCACACCCCCCCAAATAGCCTACGCAAACACCCCCACCCGCCAACGGCCCGTACCAGTCAATCGCACGCCCATGTACGACACGCACACATAACGCCAACACCCAAACCAGCACAAGGACTTTGCAAACAAGTGGCACAACAACACTGAACATGTCTCCTGTGTACACACCATACAGAATCAATGTCCTGGTCACAGCCAAACAGAGGTCAACACTAACACCCACCCCATATAACACACACACAACCAATTCAAATTAAGTCACACCCACTATTTGACCAATAAAAGGGTCCACACATACAACCCATCATCCTTTGCAACATACCCATTCTTGCAAAGAAGCAGAGAGCACACCAACTATTGCTGCCACATACCTTCACACATACACCCTATCACATCTACACCCACACCACCCCTTCACAATCACAACCACACACCCTCATCCATACACACCATCACCCCCTCAATCACATACACCCCACACCATGACCACATCCAAGAATCCAAAGTTCACTAACCCGGAGATGGAGATACTTACAGATGAAGTCATCAGAGTCGAGCCACAGCTGTTTGGCGCATTGGTCAGACAGACCAGCATGGCAGAAAAAACACGCCTGTGGGAGAGGATCGTAGACCGGGTCAATGCTGTTGCACCCATCCGGCGCACCAGGGGGGAATGCCAGTCCAGGTGGTATGATCTGCGGAGGATGGTCAAGAAGAAAATGGACCAGGACTACGCCAATGCACACTACATTGAAGGTGGTGGTCCCCGCAGACCTCCTGTGTACCAGCCCTGGGAGGAGAAAGTCATGGCCCTGCTGCCACCGGTGGGAGTGAAGGACTGGACTTTTTAACAGTACCAGCGGTGCCAGGGAACAACACCTATAACCTTCATGGGATACCTGTTTCGGCGCACAAACTACAGAGACACGGGACACTTCCTTCGGCGTCAAAGATTCATGGTTTATTTACTGCAGGGAACACAGAAGTCACAACAAGTACAACACGTGCAACTTGGGGAGACTGCTTCAAATTGGTTCTGTGGAGCGCTCCTTTTATACAGAATTTACTCATAGGACAACATGGTACACAAAAGTTTACAACCTGGTTCCCATAATTATCCCCCAGAGGGGTCGCTTTGGTCACTTTGGTACACATAAGGTCCGGAACATAAGTGCGGAAACATTTGGCGGTTCCCAACTGTAAAAACCCATCTCCCCAACATTAGTGAATTCCGATCGGCAGTAAAACAGATCGAAATAGGGACAAAGACAGGTGCAGAGGAAGATGGAGACAGTGGGGAGATCGAAAAGGGTGTAAAAGGGGAGGTATCGGGAAACACGAGATACAGGCATCAAAGGGACGTGCCTAATGAGATGCACGGCTGAGACAATAAACCGACACGGCAAAAGCGGGGCCATCTGCCTTACAGTATCATCCCCCTCATCGTAAAAGATATTTACAAAGAACATGTGTCTTCCACAAATATCTTGAGAGTCCCAAGGTAACGAAGCGGACAGTGTCCGTTCGCTGGCTACTTGAGGGCAAGAGACAAAATGGATGCCGTATCTAAGATGGAACCCGTGGGTACAGATGAAAAACCCACATATCAAACGAACGGTTTAAGTTAGCACAGCGAAACTGCGTATACTTACTAAACTCGTCATTTGCGGTTCTTAGATACCAGACTCGACCATATTCGTGCGAGTCGAAAACATCACTTACAATTGTCACGGAACCTCAGACGCTCCTTTTGCCCTCATGTAGGCAAGCACTAGTCGGAATCATATTCGATATTCATCAGACCCTCGAGATGTTGCTGTAGCATAGCTCTGTTCAACCGAGACCCTTTGGTAACAGGTGGCTGTCTCATACACGTTGTAGCACAGAGGCCACATAAGGCAGGACCGCACTGCACGCAAAGGCAACACGTGAACAGGAACGCTACAACGACTCCAATGATCATCAGAATCTTCCAACCCCAAGTCGACATCAGGCCCCAAAACCATCCAAGTAGCGTCCAATCCCCTACATCCACGTGTATGGATTCGGAGATCTTATGCAACTTCGAGATGGCTTGATAGACAGTCGGAGTGTTATCAGGAATGAAAATACAGCAGCTCGAATGGATCACCTTACATACCCCACCTCGATCTGCTAAGATCACGTCTAAAACCATACGGTTTTGTAACGTCATAAGTCTATCCGCCTGAAGTTCTGTGGTGATATTACCAAGGGCACTGGCAGTAATATTAGCTGTCGATTCTACCACTCGAGTCAACTGTCTCAGGTTCCTACTATTAACCATAGGTCCCCAAAATGGGAGGAAACCCTTGAAAAAGTCTCCTGCCTCTTGACCGGCAGTATCCTCTTCGCTAATTACGCCTCTCACAACTCTAGTTTTGTGATAATCTGCATCTACAGTAAACGTCGGAGGCAACAAGTTTGCGATAAAACATGAGCCCATGAAGTCAGAGGGCAACCATGCATACGCACGATCATGACAAATAAAGTATGTACCCTTGGCATCCAAAAACACAGGGGACGAGACCATTGGCAAAATATAATTTTCAGTGCAAGCACTCTCTCCAAGTCGGGCTTTTGATCTACGGCCGCGACCTATTAAACAAAAATTACCAATGTGGGGTACGACCCATATCGGAGGCGAGCTTTTAAGCTGTTTTTCACCAGTAAACACACTATATTCGCCTCTACTTAGGACCCTATAGGCTTGTACCTCTTCTTCAGGGATAAGCGAGGGATCATAGATATCGCTATCTAAATCCTCTATTGCTATAGACAAAGGTTTTTGGTACGAGGTAGGACCAGAGTAGGGGGAACGTGGTTCTCGAATGGGGTGGAAACCCAGTGCGCTTTGAAACATTGTTTGGAATGCTCGAGCAGACCCTTGGGAGCTATACGGTAACACCAGATATGGAATTCCCTTATCCGTAGTATGCGGCATCAACCCACACACCCAACAATTAGTAGTGTTAACCACTAACTGATGCTGATGAAGGAGCTGAATAAAGGAATTGTTGCGGAATTCTGCACGTCTAGCCTGCTCGTGTTCAGGTAAGATGTGAAAAGAATGAGGAGAATCAGTGGAGATGAGTTTAAGGTCAGGGGTAGGAGTAGGTATGATAGAAGGCAAGAAGTAAGACATCGTGTAATATACTCCACCCGCCAATAACGCAGAAACAGTCACAAACAGTACGAATATTTGGAACACAAAACATTTGGTACGACTGAGTTGCTGCAGCTTGAATCTTTGTGCTTGAGCTCTTTCCAAGTCCATCAGCTTTGAAAATGCCATTCCCTATGACCGTCCGCAACGTTTCTTGACGCACTTCGTTCTGTGTAGCAATAGTCAATTCCTAGGAGTTCCCAGGAACCGACGGTCTTTAACCTAGCGTCAAGACCTACTAACCAGAAGGAAGTACGCGCGCGGCCCTACGGCCTTCATTTCACAAATATATATATATGCGAAAACAATGTTTCTCAGCTGTGGAAACAAAAAGTGTAAGGAACGAAGCTCAATGAATATATACAAAATAATTACAATAGTATGAGTGTTCAAACTGATCATGGAAAACGGGATAATGCACTTGTCAAGGGACAGAACGGGGTTTTTTATTAGTCTTTAGTGCTGGATCGCAAAAAATATCGGGTTTTCCCAGGACGTGTCTGTTCGTTAAACAAAAGATCCGTCGAAGGGACAACGCCCTGTTGATCAGCTGAATGTTCTGGTCTTGAGTCTTCTGATGACAAGTGTTCAACAATGCCTTTTTGCTGCACTTAGGATTCTCCGACAGGTTGTGCGTCGCTGAAAGGTACAAACGCTGACAATCCTTCGGTTTCAGTTGATGCAATGCCTTTCCTCACCCACGAGTCTGCTGGCAACGGGATGGGGACTTTCTTGGTATGGGTGGCATGCACCCAATTCTTTCGCCCCTCAAGACGAACTGCAGTTCTCGTGGCAAGGAGGACCTGATAGGGTCCAGTGAACCTGGGATCCAAATTGTTCTTGCGCGAAAAATTTCGCGTTACCACCCAATCTCCGGGCTGGAGCTGGTGGCCTGGACCCTCCGTCTGCGTCGGCAATGCTTCGTGAACCTGTTGGTGAATTAACCTCAGTTTAGCAGTCAAGTCATGAAGATAATCGATCAACATTGGATACTCAAGATCACAAAAGGCACCCGGTCTAGGGACCCCCCAAACATTGGCAGGGCGACCGAACACTATTTCATAGGGACTGAGCCCTACTCGGGAGTGTACAGTTGCCCTTGTTGACAGTAATGCTAAGGGTAAAGCGTCAGGCCATGAAAGACCTGTCGTAGCCTGAATCTTTGCTAGTTTTAGTTTAAGGGTGCCATTGTACCCTTCAACCAAACCAGCTGACTGAGGATGATTGGCACTATGGAATTTCTGATTAATTCCAAGGCCCTTGCACACACTCTTCATCACACTCCCCACAAACTCACTTCCGTTGTCTGACCATACAATTCTAGGCATTCCATACCGAGGAAAGTATTCCTTCAGTAGGATTTTCGCAGTGGACAAAGCAGTATTGTCTTTGAGAGGATAGGCCTCAATCCATCGGGAGAATGCGCAAACAACAACTAAAACGTATTTCAAGTTATTGCATCGCTCCATATGGATGAAGTCCAATTGGATCACCTCAAAGGGACATGAAGGGGGAGCAAAACTACCAGGAGGAGTTGGGGTTCCCTTACCAGGATTGTACAACATACATACCATACAATTCTTAACCAGGCGTTCAGCACATTTCGTAATACCATCATTCTTCCACACAGGAAACAGCAATTTACAGATACCTTTCGCGCTAATATGTGCTAACCCATGTGCCATAGTCACAACAGCCAGCACATATGCATCAGGCAACATCCATCTTTTCTGTTCCGATAAGTCAATCCAACAACCATTCGCATCCAACTTTCCCTTACTTTCTTTCCACTTCGTCTTTTCAGTCTCGGTGGCCTCATTCTGAATTGCTTTCACACTCTCGATAGTGTTTTCACACATACTTGATTCTGCAGGCCACCTAACCGAACTCGTCACATACATTCGAGTGCTAAGGTTCCGGGCAGTCTCCTTAGCAGTCTCATCCGCAAACGCATTACCACGACCAACATCATCCGTCACCTTACGATGCGCACTACATTTAACAATCGCCACTTGCTTAGGCAACGTAAGTGCATCCAAAAGATCATTTACAAGCTGGCCATGCTGAATCTTCGTACCATGTGACGTAAGGAATTCTCTCTCTCTCCACAGTCGTCCAAAACTATGTGCCACACCAAACGCATATTGGCTATCTGTAAACACATTCACCCGTTTATCTTTAGACAACACACACGCTCTCGTCAAAGCAATTAACTCAGCAGCCTGAGCCGAATTCTGACTTAACCTTGCGTTTTCCACAATCGTTCTCAATGTAACTACAGCATACGCAGTTGTCACATCACCGTTCGGCAACTTGAAACAAGAACCATCCACATACAAAGTACCATCGGGATCTGTCAATGGAGTATCTTTTAGGTCAATGCGACCCTTGGTTTCCTCTTCAGTTCTGAGATAGCAGTCATGTACTGCTTCACCACTTGATTCTGTGTCGATCGGCAGCAATGTTGCTGGATTCAACACATTACATCGTTTTATCCGTATGTGACTGGCCAGCAACGTCAACTCATATCCAGACAATCTTGCACTTGTCAGATGTTGAGTTTTCGTTCGGTTCAATAGAGTGTCGACTGCATGCGGAACCATTACCGTGAGCATATTATCCATGACTAGACCTGCGGACTGTCGAATGGACGCCGCAGCTGCCGCTGTTGCCCTTAAGCAACTTGGCAAAGCTCTTGCTACTGGGTCTAAAGTCGAAGAAAAGTAGGCACATGGGCGTTGCTTACCACCAAAAGGTTGTGTCAAAACACTCAACGCGCAACCATCCCTCTCGTGAACGTATAGTGTAAACGGCTTACTGTAGTCAGGAGTGCTCAACACAGGAGCCGAACACAACGCATCACGCAATTCAGAAAAACTTTTCTGACATTCTTCAGACCAAGGTACTGGGGATGAAACATCTTTGCACGTAAGGGCTATCAATGGTTTCGCCAACAATGAAAAATTTGGAATCCATTGTCTGCAGTAGGACGTAATACCTAAAAAGGCGCGAACATCTCTCTGGGTTTTTGGCACAGTCATTCGGGAAATCGTTGCAATTCTCTCTGGGGTCAACCTTCTCCCTTCTTTTGACAATAAGTGACCTAGATAGGTAACTTCTTGACAACAATACTGTAGCTTTGAAGGCGATACCTTGTGGTGCAAGTCATGTAGATAGTGTAACAATGATACTGTAGCCGTTTTGCAAATAGTTTCTGTATCAGCTGCCACTAAAAGATCGTCAACGTATTGAATCAAAGCTGCACCCGTTGGTAATACAAAGTCATCAAGTTGACCTTTAAGTGCTTGGCTGTAGATTGACGGACTCTCACAGTAGCCCTGTGGAGCGCGTTTTAGCCTAAAACTGCGACCACCTAATGAAAATCCGAATAGGTCTCTGCTTTCCTCTGCAATTGGGATGCTAAAGAAAGCATTCTTTAAATCAATCACTGTGAACCAGGAGGCAGATGCCGGGATCATTGTTAATAAAGCCGTAATGTCAGGGACCACGGGGAATTGTGGAACCACTATTTTGTTTACTTCTCTCAAATCTATAACGAAACGGTACACAGGAGGTTTAGTTGGGTCAGTTCGTTTCAGAATTGGCAATACAGGGCTATTACATACATTTCCACGAGTTTCTTCAACAACACCCTTTCCAATGAGATCATAAACAATTGCTAACAGCGCTCGTTCGCCCTCGAGAGAAATACGATATTGAGGTAAACGCGGTAATCGCGCATTTGGTTTCAATTGAATCACATAGGGTGGAATGTCTAACAGGCCCACGTCATTGGGACCTGTGGCCCATAAGGACGCAGGGAGGGAACTCAACTCCGGTGGGAATTTATCGACTGACAAATACATGGGAGAGATCACTCTCCGTCCCAATGTAAGCTTCACTCCTTCGGGGGAACAATACAATGTTGCATATAATCGTTTCAACAAATCCAGACCCAAAAGATTTTCACCACAACCTGTGGATAGAATCAGTGGAGCTGTTAGCTCACGAGGTCCAATCATAAGAGGCAAAGGGTTAGAGACTGGGTTACTAACAGGGGCGCCAGAGAATCCAACGGAAACGTTCGTTAAGCCAGACAAAGGTGCGCCAGGGAGTTTTGAATGCATGATGGAACTTTTTGTCGCACCAGTGTCTAACAGAAAAGGCTCAACTACACCCGATGTAGCCACTGCAACGTAAGGCCCACTCTGATCGACCGGAACTGACACTACTCCCTCTCTTTGTCGTTGGCTGTCCTAGTAATGGTCATTTACAACAGTTTCATACTCTGCATAATAATCATCAACATTATACTGTGCAGATCGAACTGACCCCGCATTTCGCTGATCAAAGTAATTATTTACATCCGATTGATTTTGATAACGATCACTCTGATTGTGGGATGAACCACGACCTCTACCACGAAGTGCCTGTTGAGGACCACCACCACGGTTTCCACGTGTCGACACACCATTCAGACGGTCCCGTAAGGCAAGACAATCATATTTTAGGTGTCCCTCTTTCCTACAATATGCGCACTGATTATACCCAAGTGAAGATCTGGAATCAAAGTTGTCAGAGCGCGGCTGTGTTCTATCGAGCTGTGCTCGTGGTCGATACTGCTGTTGTGCATCATTTTGGTTTGATCGTGGAGGGTATGCTTGCTGCAACAAAACCTTCATTTTGAGCTCCTTCGTTTTCTTTTCTACACGATCACTTTCTTCCTTTTCCCTATTCTCATAATACTGAGCCGTTGCTAGTATTTGCGCAGGGGTTGAAACTGCCCATGCACTTTCTGAATTCTTTAGTTTGTTGCTTAGTTCAGGCAACAAATTCGACACGAATTTGTCAACGAATAACCGCTGGCCTCCCTCAGCGCCCATGTCCTGGCCGCTGTGGTCGACAAACGCTTCCTCAAACCTTGTAAAGAAATCCGAGACACTCTCGTCTTTCTTCTGCTTACAAGCTGATAACTTATCCCAGTTCACCTTCATCGCTGGCATGAGAGTTTTCATGAGCGTAATGATTTTCTGAGGCAAATCCAAGATCAACTGTTCAGGCTTGGCCCCACCGACTTGTAATGCATCAGCTGCTAGCAGTGCAGCCCAATCACCCCCTAATTCAGCTGCGTGATTGGCTTGACGAATTTTAGCCCAAACTGGTTGCGGTACAACGTTGCCAAACAACATGTCGATGTCGGCAAGGTTCATAATAGAAGCTTCTATCAGTTGTGATAACTCCTTATAATAACCAGCCGGATTTTTACGCGGATCGGGTAAGGATTGCTTCACTTGCAAAACTTCCGATCGTTTCCATGGAAGATGTATCCACACTCTTCGAAAATGCGGTAGCACCACAGGGTTACCCTGCGGATCTCCAGGCACCCACAGTGGCGGGACTTCTCTCATAGGATACTGACCAGGAACCGCTTTCCAGTTTTCAGTGGTATCATCTAATGATACCCGAGAATGTGCTGTGGGTCTGAATGCTAATAAGCGTTCCACGGCACGTCGTACATCGCCTCCTATAATCATACCGTTTGAAAAGTGACTCTGAAGTTCAATTATGTCGGACGGTACATTATCTACATCATCATTATACCATTCTTCTCTCAAAAAGTTACACATCTCCTCAAATACGAATCTATGCGTAGGCTCATTAAACTGAGAAAACGTATCAAAGACTACACGTGGAGTGTAATTAGCAGGATGTCTTATCCACCTATGTGCCATTGTTACTAACGTCTCTTTCTCCCTACCACTAGGGATCTGACTCCGTCTCTGAGGAGTTTCAGATAAATTAGACGAAAATAACGGACCAGAAAGAGGTGAATAAAGGGTAGCAACAGAGTTAGGAACACGCTTACGAACAGAAGGAGAAAGAAAAACAGGGGTAACAACACTGGAGGTGAAGGAAGGCATAGTAGGAACGGACAAGATAGTTGGAGTGGCAGAAACAACAGTCTGCGAAGGTACAGGTACAGGAGCAGTAGGAACGAGGACAGGTGGTGAAACAAACGTAGGGTTAACAGCGGGCTGACCCGCAGCCGCTGGAGCAACAAGAGGTACAACAGGAGGTACTACAGGAGCAACTACAGGAGCAGTAGCACCCTGTACATAAGGAGGTGGTGATTTCATCAAGTATGACAGCAAGGAATCCTCCCTCAAATCTTCTTCTTTCTTTTCTGATTTATTCGGTAAAACTGGGTAACATTTATCTATTTTCATGTGATGCAATCTAGTAGCGATTTCCATGTCTTTTTCTTCTTTGTCTTGTCTACATTCTTTTATAGCTTGCATTACAGGAACGAACTCTTGCTTTTGATCCTTTTTAAGTTGTTTGATTTCTTTCTGCTTGGCCTCTTTACGCCATATCCGAAAAGAATCAAACATAGCTGGCCTAGCTTTCTTTGAAAATAATTTAGCCTCAAGATTATCTAAAATCGAAAGTTCAAAAGTTCCATGTGGTGGCCATCTAAGGTCACCGTCTTTCTTTGTATAACGGACCCAGTAATCATTATAGATTATAGGACCCACACCATGTCGACTATAAAGATCATGTATCGGAGTTCCAACTGGAGGTATCGGACATGAGTCCTCCAACCGGGAATCCATTGCGCAACATTTGAAAATACGAAACAAATCACTATGGCTAGGCATCGTGCACACTAACCTAGTATCAAACTTCAAGGATTACCGAAGCAATAAAACCTCGTGTAAGTCAAAACCCTCGGTTTTTGGCAATTGCAACTGTCAAATAATACTAAAAACCAATACTAAGAACCACAAATGCAATGGAACCATGCAATACAACAAAGCCTTAAGGCTATTACAAAGCTCGGAGAGCTAACCACAAAGCCTGAGGAGGCTATTACAAAGCTCAGTGAGCTATTACCACAAAGCCTTAAAGGCTAACCACAAAGCTTTCAAAAGCTAGAACAACCACTAAGGACTGGGAGCGACCCACAAATACTTAACTCAGAACTTCAATGGCGTCACCAGGAAGGCCCGTCTGTCGTCTCGCTTGTACATAAGGTCTACGCCGGGCGTCGAAGACAGGTCGACAGTCAGGGCATCGTTCCGTCGCAGCCGTCAGGAGGCGGGAATCTTCGCAGGGAAAAACTTCGGGCCACTTATTTCGACAACAGGATCGATGAAGCGGGGTGCACCTTCCCTCGGAGATTTCACACGAAGTTCTTCACGATCATCAGGCTTTGGACCGGTACCGCTGAAGTCGCCCCACGTTGGGCGCCAACTGAAGGACTGGACTTTTTAACAGTACCAGCAGTGCCAGGGAA
Source organism: Lissotriton helveticus (assembly GCF_964261635.1). NCBI lineage: Eukaryota > Metazoa > Chordata > Amphibia > Caudata > Salamandridae > Lissotriton > Lissotriton helveticus. The sequence continues at coordinate 469,414,977 of NC_136070.1, forward strand.
CAACACCTATAACCTTCATGGGATACCTGTTTCGGCGCACAAACTACAGAGACACGGGACACTTCCTTCGGCGTCAAAGATTCATGGTTTATTTACTGCAGGGAACACAGAAGTCACAACAAGTACAACACGTGCAACTTGGGGAGACTGCTTCAAATTGGTTCTGTGGAGCGCTCCTTTTATACAGAATTTACTCATAGGACAACATGGTACACAAAAGTTTACAACCTGGTTCCCATAATTATCCCCCAGAGGGGTCGCTTTGGTCACTTTGGTACACATAAGGTCCGGAACATAAGTGCGGAAACATTTGGCGGTTCCCAACTGTAAAAACCCATCTTCCCAACATTAGTGAATTCCGATCGGCAGTAAAACAGATCGAAATAGGGACAAAGACAGGTGCAGAGGAAGATGGAGACAGTGGGGAGATCGAAAAGGGTGTAAAAGGGGAGGTATCGGGAAACACGAGATACAGGCATCAAAGGGACGTGCCTAATGAGATGCACGGCTGAGACAATAAACCGACACGGCAAAAGCGGGCCATCTGCCTTACAGTATCATCCCCCTCATCGTAAAAGATATTTACAAAGAACATGTGTCTTCCACAAATATCTTGAGAGTCCCAAGGTAACGAAGCGGACAGTGTCCGTTCGCTGGCTACTTGAGGGCAAGAGACAAAATGGATGCCGTATCTAAGATGGAACCCGTGGGTACAGATGAAAAACCCACATATCAAACGAACGGTTTAAGTTAGCACAGCGAAACTGCGTATACTTACTAAACTCGTCATTTGCGGTTCTTAGATACCAGACTCGACCATATTCGTGCGAGTCGAAAACATCACTTACAATTGTCACGGAACCTCAGGAGTACATGGAATAGAAGGAGCCGTTGAGTCTGGTGAGTGTACAAAAAATACATGTTACATGGGTGGACTTACAACAGTGCCCAGCAGCATGGGGTGGGTGGCCATGAGTCCTAGCACAACACAACTAAAAGTGGTTTGTTGCAAGTGGGACCCACAAAGGGTAGAAGGTGGAGGGTAGGAGCCTGCTCTCATCCCATATGCCCCAGGGCCTCACCCAGGCACCATGCCCAATGTACAGGGATAGGGAAATATCACACAAGAAAGTAGACCACAGCTCGTAAACAATATCATGTTGTGGACACACCTTCCAGAGATACAATGTTTAGTGACACAGTAAGGCAGTGTAGCAAGTGAGCAAGCACAAACAACCTGCCTCCAACCCTGTCTCCCCCTCCCTCTGTCGCCCTCTCCCTCTGTCGCCCTCTCCCTCTGTCGCCCTCCCCCTCTGTCGCCCTCTCCCTCTGTCACCCTCCCTCCCTCTGTCTCCCTCTCCCTCTGTCACCCTCTCCCTCTGTCGCACTCCCCCTCTGTTGCCCTCTCCCTCTGTTGCCCTCTCCCACTGTCGCCCTCTCCCTCTGTCGCCCCTCCCTCTGTCACCCTCCCTCCCTCTGTCGCCCTCTCCCTCTGTCGCCCTCTCCCTCTGTCGCCCTCTCCCTCTGTCGCCCTCTCCCTCTGTCGCACTCCCCCTCTGTCGCCCTCTCCCTCTGTTGCCCTCTCCCTCTGTCGCCCCTCCCTCTGTCACCCTCCCTCCCTCTGTCGCCCTCCCCCTCTGTCGCCCTCTCCCTCTGTCACCCTCTCCCTCTGTCACCCTCTCCCTCTGTCGCCCTCTCCCTCTGTTGCCCCTCCCTCTGTCACCCTCCCTCCCTCTGTCGCCCTCTCCCTCTGTCGCCCTCTCCCTCTGTCGCCCTCCCCCTCTGTCGTCCTCTCCCTCTGCCACCCTCTCCCTCTGTCACCCTCTCCCTCTGTCGCCCTCTCCCTCTGTCGCCCCTCCCTCTGTCACCCTCCCTCTCTCTGTCACCCTCCCCCTCTGTCGCCCTCCCCCTCTGTCGCCCTCTCCCTCTGTCGCCCTCTCCCTCTGTCGCCCTCCCCCTCTGTCGCCCTCTCCCTCTGTCACCCTCTCCCTCTGTCGCCCTCTCCCTCTGTCGCCCTCTCCCTCTGTCGCCCCTCCCTCTGTCACCCTCCCTCCCTCTGTCGCCCTCCCCCTCTGTCGCCCTCTCCCTCTGTCACCCTCTCCCTCTGTCGCCCTCTCCCTCTGTCGCCCTCTCCCTCTGTCGTCCTCTCCCTCTGTTGCCCTCTCCCTCTGTCGCCCTCTCCCTCTGTCACCCTCTCCCTCTGTCGCCCTCTCCCTCTGTCGCCCTCTCCCTCTGTCGCCCCTCCCTCTGTCACCCTCCCTCTCTCTGTCGCCCTCCCCCTCTGTCGCCCTCTCCCTCTGTCGCCCTCTCCCTCTGTCGCCCTCTCCCTCTGTCGCCCTCTCCCTCTGTCACCCTCTCCCTCTGTCGCCCTCTCCCTCTGTCGCCCTCTCCCTCTGTCGCCCCTCTCTCTGTCACCCTCCCTCCCTCTGTCGCCCTCCCCCTCTGTCGCCCTCTCCCTCTGTCACCCTCTCCCTCTGTCGCCGTCTCCCTCTGTCGCCCTCTCCCTCTGTCGTCCTCTCCCTCTGTTGCCCTCTCCCTCTGTCGCCCTCTCCCTCTGTCACCCCTCCCTCTGTCACCCTCCCCCTCTGTCGCCCTCTCGCTCTGTCGCCCCTCCCTCTGTCACCCTCCCTCCCTCTGTCGCCCTCCCCCTCTGTCGCCCTCTCCGTCTGTCACCCTCTCCCTCTGTCGCCCTCCCCCTCTGTCGCCCTCTCCCTCTGTCGCCCTCTCCCTCTGTCACCCTCTCCCTCTGTCACCCTCTCCCTCTGTCGCCCTCTCCCTCTGTCGCCCCTCCCTCTGTCACCCTCCCTCCCTCTGTCGCCCTCCCCCTCTGTCGCCCTCTCCCTCTGTCACCCTCTCCCGCCCTCCCCCTCTGTCGCCCTCTCCCTCTGTCGCCCTCTCCCTCTGTCGCCCTCCCCCTCTGTCGCCCTCTCCCTCTGTCACCCTCTCCCTCTGTCACCCTCTCCCTCTGTCGCCCTCTCCCTCTGTCGCCCCTCCCTCTGTCACCCTCCCTCCCTCTGTCGCCCTCCCCCTCTGTCGCCCTCCCCCTCTGTCGCCCTCTCCCTCTGTCGCCCTCTCCCTCTGTCGCCCTCCCCCTCTGTCGCCCTCTCCCTCTGTCACCCTCTCCCTCTGTCGCCCTCTCCCTCTGTCGCCCTCTCCCTCTGTCGCCCCTCCCTCTGTCACCCTCCCTCCCTCTGTGGCCCTCCCCCTCTGTCGCCCTCTCCCTCTGTCGCCCTCCCTCCCTCCCTCTGTCGCCCTCCCTCCCTCTGTCGCCCTCCCTCCCACTGTCACCTCACCGCATCTCCCTGGGCACACACACAGTTGCACCCAAGCACTGCACAGGCCTTACAAACACCATAGAGCAGAATGTTAAGGGATGTCTCCTAATTACCAGCAGTCATCCACTAAGTGCCTGCAACACACACACCATTTCCAGCCAACACTGTACTGTGTCAGGACACACATATCGGAAACATCTGTATTATACAATGGCCACAGGTGTAGGCAGCACAAGTCCCTCCTGTGATCACAGCAAACACAAACACCAGGACAAGGTCACACACCCTGTGCATGAACACAAAATCACAAATATGCCAGCATGCAACATCAGGGGGCAGCCAAATCATGAACGATGGACGCTTGCAAATCACACAAAAACTACTACCATGGCCTATCCTACACCCGCCTTACAGAAACTCATCCCCTGGGGACAGGCTTTGGAGTGCAACACTGTCCCAATTGTCATGTACCATAACAAAACACTCACTCATATGATAACTCATACTACTCATACATGCACATTTCAGATGCTCAAGTCCATTGTGCCGCTCAAACAATGCACGTGCCCAATCTCATTAACGTTGTGGATGCACTGAAGTACCAACATGGACATGGGTATTGACAAGGTAATGCGTCTTACAGAAGTGTCAAGTTCAAAATCCATGATCTATAAGTGTGTGTACAGGTCCAGGGGTGTTGGCATTGTTTGGCCATCACGGTACAGCAAAAGACATCCAAAGTAGTAGATGTCATGCAAATTAATGATGCTCTCTCTCTTACATCAACATGCTGTATCTAAACTCTGTGCATGCTTGACGCAGACATAAGGATTTACACCGTATCCTGGATGTTGCCTGAACATGACCAATGCCTTACATGTGTTGTGCCGCCAATACAAGACACAGCAATGGCGGTGTCAGTCATTGTCAAGAGAATGGAAGAATGAAAATACCCCAGAGTACATGTCAATTTACTACCACTACATACACAACAGAACTATGTCAAGAATGTAAAGCTTGTGGAACTGTGATGCTCATAATGGATAACTAAACACGATGTCACTTGATAGTGCCTTAACAGTGTCTGTCTCTCCCACACACAGGGGAACGTGTGCCCCCCCCAACCAGGGGGGAGAAGTATCCCAGTCCCAGGCTCAGCAGGACCCAGACCCCACCATCAGCGACGCCACTCAACGCACTGTGGATGACCCCAACCAACCTGGCTCCTCTGGATCCCAAACGCCCGCAGCAACTGTACCAGCTACATCTCAGCCAACCACCGGACCCATTCCCACCACATCCCAGCAGACAGGTCATAGCCCTGCCCATGATCCACAAGAGAGCCAGTCTGAAAATGAGGGACACCCTTTGTCGGCCGCCCCTGAGGTTGCAGACGACCTCCACCCTGGCAGCACTCGCGGGGCCCGTCGATTGGATGTGCCCACAAGCGCAGGCCGTGTTCGTGTGGGTCAGGGTGGTGGGAGTGGCGGAAGGCGGAGGCGAGATTCTGGCCAGTCAGCTGCAGCACCCGGTATGCCTGAACTCGCTAACATCCTGGAGGCATACCAGCGGGACACCAGGGAGATAGGCCAGCTTGCGGAGGCCCTCAACCAGGTGAAAGAACAGCAGGCAGAGCATATAGCCAGGCAAGACCTACATTATGGACGGGTGGAGGCAAGTCTGGCTCAGCTCTTGACGGTGCATCGGGAAATGAGCCAATCGCTACGTCAGATAGCTGCCAACATGCAGCACCCTCCCTGTGTCACAAGGCCAGCAACATCACGGCAAAGTGTGACACCAGCCACAGGGAGGGAGGAGGAGAAGGAGGAGGAGGGACTCTCTGACGTAGCATCCCATGCATCGTCCAGGCCTGCACCTGAGGGTCCCCCAAGGAAGGTGGGTCATCCACGGCTAAGACGTTGAGGGGCAGTGGGCCATGCACATCTCCCAGGACACTGGACCTGGCATATTGCCCCTGGGTGCAACAGCATCCCCTATGAGACTCTCCCACATGGACATGCTAGTCACAGTCTGCCCAATGATGCCAAGCACTGTGGCCTGGACTCTGTTGACTGAAACTGTAAGGCATCTCATCTCCGGCAGTGAACTTTGGATTCCACCCCTTTCTGTACAGCACTTATTCACGTTTCCTGCACAAGATCTCCCAATAAACATACTAATCCTCATACGCATGTGGTGAGTTATCTTTGAACCACAGCATAAATTGATATGTGTGTGCAAATGTATGAAATGCAAGGGTATCCGACAAACAGCAGCCAACCACACACTTGGATCAGAATCTGAGTGTGGACACACATTGGGGAAAACATCCTAACAACTAGATACATGGATGGAAAGACACACCTGTGTGGGATAGTAAATGCTGGAGGGGGGTTTGGAGCCCAAAACTGCTATCACAGGCAGGCCCAGGAGAGTCACTTTGAGGTGTACAGATCAGTGTGACAAAAGCAGTTGCCCACGTAGGGAGTACCTACAACTGTGTCCTCAGGTATGTGAACTATCTTCTGCATGATGCAGTACTGTGGATGTGATGAATGGCGCACAGGACAAGGTTGGCAGGACAGACTGTGGGCAATGGGCTGTAGCACTCTACACAAGCACACCTGAATAGGTGACCTACCCCTATGTAGCTACACGTACTATACTACTGTAATGGGAGCAACGCATACAGAACAACTACCCACATCTGACAAATACCTACACCAGAACGGGGAAATCACACCACACCCAAGAGACGTGGTCATGGTTTGTGTCCCTTGTGGCTACTTGACTGACAGTGACAGCTATGTTTTTGCTGCTGTGGCGTTGACAAGGTAACACTGTACAATATTGTGCCTATGGAAGGTGTGTGTGTGCTGTACACGGCACATGACCTGGTGGTACATAGACCCAATGTCATGTGAATCTGCCATAGTTGTGCCAGTATGTGTTGCACACACAGGCATAGCAACTTCAATGGCTGAGTTAAAAGCATTGTGATAGCAGGAGGGTGAATGTCTGGGGTAGTCTGTGTGTAGGGTGGCAGGAGCATGGTCTATAAAAGGATGGAAGGAGGGTCATCCTGTAGGTCTCTGTGTCCCTGGATAATGTGCGCGGCATGGTGGCTGTATATGCAGCAGAAGCAATGAGTGAAGACATGCTGGCAGGAGGGGTGTGACAACTTGCAAAACAAGCACATACCACAAGGGCATTTGCAAGCCACAAAGTGACATGTGTATGTAAGGCAGGAGTGTCAGCCTCACTCAGGGTCACAGCAAATAAAATGGCACAGTAATCACCAAAGATCACAGCCACTGGATCAGGGCCCTTACGGACAAGTGGGGCACAAGACACACAGCGTCAGCAGGTGTACACTACAGCTAGTGTGTTCAAAGCCAAACAGCAACTACAAAGCCATCTACCTCACACACAACATAGTATTCTAGCCTCCCCCAAACCATGCGTGTGGTCACTTTACAGGTAAACACATAACAAGCATAAGCTAACTTCATGCTAAATAGTATACATGCACATTAGAAGGACATGTGCGTTGACATCAAGGCGGCACAATTATCTGTAGAAGTCAGACGTCATGCACAACATGATTATTTACATTGTGAGCCCATAGAGCATTATCAAACATACATGAGCATTGGCAAGAACTCCAAATAACACTATTAATGATGTCACCTGTAATGCAGCAGTACTATTGGCTACAAGCCTGTCAAGGACTGGCCGTACCTTACTTCATCAGAGTGGTGTGATGCTCAAAGGGTTCCACCTCCAAATAGCCCCTTGGTCTGAGTACAAACGACAGACACAAAAGGGTGATCAGGCGAGGGAAGGAGAGGATGGGAACTGCTGGGAGGGAGACCTGAAACAGAGGTAAATAACCATTAGGAGTACATACTCATGTCACTGACACTTCAAAAACATCATTAGCTACACTGTACCAGTCACACCTGTGAAGTTTACTGACTGTATACAATTTTAGATGAGTAATCATGGTATCACATGAGATCCGATGCTATGACACAGACACATAAAACCTAGGACAGTCTGTCATCCATTCGAGTCATGTATAACGCTCTCAAGTAAGCTACCATGCAATGAGATCTATGTTGTTACAAATCCTTCACTGGCTCAGATGAGGTTGACCTTACAAACAAATGGAAACATATGGCAATGCTACTTACGCTAACTGTAATGTCTGCATGTGATTATGGGTACCCATAAGGGCCATGTACCCCAACTTGACTTGACCCACAACAGCTGTAAGTATCACATATGATGACGAAGCTAATGATCTACATGCAATGAAGGCACTCAGTAGCCAGTCTTTTGATCTGTCAAGTTTGCATTACTATGCTAAACATGATATGCAGGTTTAAAAGATATAAAGTGCAAGTGATGTTGATCCAAGCCACATAATGAGACCCTAGCATTGCCCAGTAATGCTGCACGGGACTAGAGATTCATGGGAATGACCACACTCCACTGGTGCTGCACAATAAATCACATATGCATCACCCAAACATTGTCATTTCTCATGCTAAACATTCATGGCATCATGTGAATCAAAACAGACCTGCTACTCACTGTGAAGGCTGGTGTAGCTGTATTTTCGAGCTGCACTGCGGTAACGACATGACAGTGACATGATATACTGCAACAAGGGGCAATGCATCCATGTAAACAGAATGACAGGACAGTTATCTCAACATGTGGAACATAGACTGTGCCACACCTACACCACATGGTTTGATGGTAATCAAACGGAGCTGGCCCACAAGCTGGAGGAGAGGATCCAGTCACATTCTAATGCACACGGTGAGGCTGCAATCCCCCACAGAGTCCGTGGTTGTGACCTCTGACACAATGTAAAGCCATGGTATATGCAATGTAGCAGTGTCAATGTCTACACACATAGATGATTTCACCAGAGTCTCTAACTACAACAGATGACAGTCAGATGGGGTGACTATCCGGTCATGGGAGTGGGCATACATGTAATAAGTAACATTTTGTAGTTGCATGTATGCATGGTCTCACTACATGCACATGAACATGTATCACACGTTACAAAACATACCAACGCTAAACAGCCTCATATGAGTCCTTACCCATGCATGCTCCGTTGATTTGGCAGACGTTGCAATCATGATGAGCAATAGCAGGATGACCACGATGAGCCCAACGGACAACAGGCAGGGCGAGCTGTGGATGAGAGTGGCACACAAGGGGTCAAGTTCTGTTTCATGTCATTTTGACAATGTCCTGTTTATTATCCAGATGTTGTAGTACACCTGTACATTCAAAATGCACACATAGCACGTATGTGTGTTGTATTACATCTGTACCTGTGTGACACTGCACAATAAACATCCAAGTGAGCTTGCATACAGTCTGTTGCATACACAGCATGCTACCCATGCAACTCTATTGTAGATGTTTCAGATTACAGCTGCTATGACTCACCATCATGAAAAGAAGTTGCGGATGGGGTGACTCCGGGTATCATCTTCACCCTCCACGTCGCTGGCATCCTGGGCAAGGCCTTCATCCTCAACGGGCGGATGTTCCAGCTCATCAGGATCAAGGTAGAGTGGCACTGCCTTCTCCACTGCCATGTTGTGTAGCATGCAGCACACGGTGAAGATGTCACACACCTTGCGTGGGCTGTATTGGAGGGCTCCGCCTGTCTTGTCCAGGCACCTGAACCGGCTCTTCAGGAGTCCAAATTTCGCTCGATCACCCGCCTGGTCTTCCCATGAGCATTGTTGTACCGCTGGTCTGCAGCTGTCCTGGGGTTGCGTAGTGGAGTCATTAACCACGGCATGTTTGGATATCCAGCGTCTCCTGCAAATTGACATTATGGAAATGAGTGTGTAATATGATGCAGATCATGAAGTTGTGACATACTGACATACATAGCTGACAGGGTATACTCACCAACAAGACATGCCCGGTGGTTGTGCAGCTGCAGCATCATCTGTGGTACCCTGCTACGCCTCATGATGAAAGCATCGTGGCACGATCCTGGAAAACGTGCACAAACATGTGAGATAATCATGTTGGCAAGACACACCACCAGGGCATTTATCGAGTGGTAGTGTTTCCTGTTGCGATACGCTTGCTCCTGAGCCTGTGGTGGCACTAGAGTAACATGTGTACCATCAATTGCACCAATTACATGTGGCATGCGGCCCAGGGCATAGAATTCCCCCTTGACAACTGTCAACTCTTCTGGAGTAGGGAATGTAATGAATTCATCCAGGTGCAGCAACATAGCTGCCAATACATCACCCAATACCCGGCTAAACATAGTCTGAGACATCCCTCCCACATCAGCTATGGTGATTTGGAACGTACCTGTGGCAAAGAAATAGAGGGCTGCCATCACCTTTACCTTGGGTGTCAGCGCAGTTGGATACCTGTGGTGTGGTTGTAGGTGAGCCTCCAGCCTGTCCGTCAGGTCCTTGATCATCTGTCTGTTGAAGCGATAACGACGGATGCAATTGCGCTCCCTCATGGCTTCCAAGTCAGGCAACGGCCTTTCCAGAGGGGGTGCCCTGCAATACACAATTAATAGAAAATGTCTTCAACTGTCTGACTAAGACAATAACAATGTACATGGCACAAGCAACACTGCTTCAAATAATCTAGACAATTTGGAGTGTGGCTTGGGATACACACTGATGTAACATGTGCCAGCTCCCAGCCATTCCTCCGTGAAAAGTAAAAGACCTGTGGTGTGTGGAATGGATATGACATGCATACAAATGATCTGATGGAAAGGTCTTAGTGAGCATGACAATGTATCATGTCAGTGACACACGTCATGTGAATGTCAGTAGCAGCTTGTCTGCACATCCAGACAGCTGACAGCAATACACACACACACACACTACATTTGCCATCATTTGCACAGTTCTGACTTAGTAATGTTGCGGTGTTTACATTCCCTAACTATTACATGACCATCATCATACATCATAAATCTTAGATTTGTGACAAATGGTCTGTGCTGCCATCACACATATGAGTGAGTAATTAACACACAAGGCATGGTGTGTGTACATTAGAAACCAGGTCATCACGCCTAGGACACAACATAGATGCTCCTACAGCACATGTACTGAACTTTATGGACTAATTACTTACGTTTTGTAACAAGATATCAGTAAGGAACAGTAGTTAGTCGCATAATCCCGACTTTGAATACATGACAAGCTTTTGACAAATTTGCCTCCCTGGATGCCATCGATCTGCCCAGTGAGTCGGGGCTATCCAGGCCACACCGGAAAAAAGACAGTGTGGTGATTGGCATCCTACAAGGGCGTGGCCAAGTATTGCCCGTACCTACAATGCACACTCTTCCAGCAGTTACACAACCATGTCCCACAGAGAGTGTGGGTACCAGACAAAGAGGCATGTGATGTAGGAAGAGCCCACTCCCAGACTCAGGGAGGATGAAGACATGTTTCCGTAGTGCTCATACCTCTTGGATGCCCTCTACAGCGGAGCTAATGGGAATGTGGTCTGTGATTTGTGCTCTCTGGGGTGGGGTGGGAGGACAGGGAACATGGTCAGTCCGGGGCGGGGAGTGGGCGTCTGACAACGTGCCTATCTACAGCCAAACATGCAGCGTGCCTGTACATGCTGGCCAATATAGATACAGTACATTCCTGAAGACAGGCCTGCAGAGGCACAGCGGAGCGTGAGTGGAGTTGAAGGACCTAAGTGAGGAGGTTGGTCCTCACGGCGGCAACGGGGAGATGAAGGGGCAAGGCTCCGGCCACCCACGTAAACACTACACTGTACGTTGCCCGCTCATCCAGAAACACGTTTGGAGTAAAGACATCACCAGTGTCAGGCTAGGTGTCCAGACCACTCGCATCCCCCAGTCCACCTGTCCTGTCGTCTTGGGACTGACACTCACGTGCCACTGGGTCTTCATGACCCTACAAATACCCATTAACACCCATTGTAATGAGCTGTGGCAGGCTCATTGAAGTTTTACTCCCCATGCAGCATTAATAGCGGTGTTCAGCCGCACAGTCTCCACGCTGGAGCCGTACAGTGTGTGGTATTGGGGACAGCACCACCCAAGAACGGCACCAAGGCTGACACCTGGGGGACTGTTGCCAGTGAGGTTGTGAGGTGAACCAGCGAGGACCAGGGTGACCATTCACATCCTGTCTGTCCCAGCGGTTCCGGGAGGTATGCGCCGCCTGCGTCAGGGACAAAGCGAGTGATGGCGTCAGGGGCAATTCACCAGACGTGCTCGTGCCCCCAGAAGGGTCCGCTGGGCCAGGAGCCGACGCGGAGGCCGTTGTTGGGTTGAGGGACATCATGGACATGAGGAAGTGCACTGACTCCTCCTGCTTCACATGCAGGGCAAGGCCCGGAGGTTGTGGTGCAGGCTACGACGGCGGCTAATCTGACAGAGCCGCATGGCCGGTGTCACCCGGATCACATGCAGCATTGCACGTGCATTGTGGGGATTTGGAAGTGCGATGACATATCTTTGACTCATTTGGGATATGTGACGACTCAGCCCTGGAGGACTGATGTGTAATTCAGGGGCTCTGATGTCTCAACACCCACGCCCAGGCACTCGTCCTACATCCAGACCATGTGCTATAGTGGTGCAGGGCCAACTGCTGGAGTCTGAGCGGCTTGTGGGTCCAATCACACCTGGATTCATAGGTGTGTTCCCAGCAGTTGGAGCAGCTCTTGTTGTTGTGCTTGACGTGAAAACAGTGGAGACACCAACGGTGAGGGTCAGTCACCAACATGAGACGTTGGCATTCCTAACAGGCTTAGAAACAGACATCCATATTGGCACCGTCCGGAGTCAGACAATCCAAGTAAAATGGTCAGAAGTGAACGTACTATGATTTTGCTTGAAAAATGACTAAGCTTACACTCATACGGGACCAGCGCTTGTGTTGTGAAATAAAGTTCATGACGTGTGCACGCAGAGGTGACGTCTGAGTACTCAGACAACGTCATCACGGCACACACAACGCCAACAACACATGCTGAGCCGCAGGCCATGCCTACCGACACACAAGTGTAGTGCTGAGCGGTAATTGCCATATCCAGGATGACACTTGGGGATATTCAAAGGTGAGTAATATTATACTGACCTGTAAATGTCATATGCTAACATCATGCACAATGTCGCACATGGCACACACATGACGTGGTCACACAGGGTCATGGTGTGCGGCTATTACACCTCTGTGACAGTGGGCATGTTGCTGTCATCATGTGCCAGTTCCCTGTACTGAATGGTGTGGCATTCCAGTGTTGATGTGCATCACAATATGTTGCAGACTTTACTCCGGTGTGAAGTGTTGAATGCATGTGATGCACATGTGAAATATGGTTGATGACATGACTCGCCAGCTCTTCACACATCAACTGAGTCACAGGTCACAGTCCCTGTGCTTCTTCTATGTCTGCCACACCTTGGGCATGCTGATGTATGGATGCCATGCTGATGTATGCATCCACTTCCTAGACATGAGTGTAGACTACATCCCTGCTATGTGATTTCCTGGAGTCACTCTCCCAATGGTGACATGGGGTAGGACAGGGACGCAGCCTACACAATCGTACACTTGAGCATGTCTGACGCACTGTATCCCAATGGTACGTGCGTGTGTAGGCCTCGTTACCCTATTGCATTTCAGCCATACGCGAGCCAAGCCTACCCCAATGGTACGTGCGTGTGTAGGCCTCGTTACCCTATTGCATTTCAGCCATACGCGAGCCAAGCGTACCCCAATGGTATGTGCGTGTGTACGCCTCGTTACCCTATTGCATTTCAGCCATACACAAGCCAAGCGTACCCCAATGGTACGTGCGTGTGTAGGCCTCGTTACCCTATTGCATTTCAGCCATACGCGAGCCAAGCGTACCCCAATGGTACGTGCGTGTGTACGCCTCGTTTCCCTATTGCATTTCAGCCATACGCTAGCCAAGCGTACCCCAATGGTACGTGCGTGTGTACGCCTCGTTTCCCTATTGCATTTCAGCCATACGCGAGCCAAGCGTACCCCAATGGTACGTGCGTGTGTACGCCTCGTTACCCTATTGCATTTCAGCCATACGCAAGCCAAGCATACCCCAATGGTACGTGCGTGTGTAGGCCTCGTTACCCTATTGCATTTCAGCCATACGCGAGCCAAGCGTACCACAATGGTACGTGCGTGTGTACGCCTCGTTTCCCTATTGCATTTCAGCCATACGCTAGCCAAGCGTACCCCAATGGTACGTGCGTGTGTACGCCTCATTTCCCTATTGCATTTCAGCCATACGCGAGCCAAGCGTACCCCAATGGTACATGCGTGTGTACGCCTCGTAACACCATTGGATGGGTTGCATACGCAACGGCAATGTCACCGTACTTGTGTGGGTATTTGAATAAATACATAGCCAACATCTAGGGGAACAGTGTACTGATCAAAATGCAACCAGGTTGTCATGGATACAGAGTTTTTTGAGCCTCCTACAGGTGTTCTAGGAAATTCAGTTGGGCAAAAGTATACAATGTTGCAAATGTTGTTGTTCAGCTCAGGCTCAGTTTTCAAACCATGCATATGTGTGTCATGGCCTTATGTGTGAGGTGATTGGATGGAACATAGGATGCTAACTATGGTGGCCTATCACACACTACTCCTTGGACTCACAGACCCTCTGCAGCACAGATATAAGGCAGCATGTGTCTGTGGGAGGGTACTTGCCTGCACAACATTGGTGTGGTAACCACAGCTGCTGTCTCTGAATCCTCTGGACCCTGATTTGCTGAGCATGGAGAGGGCACCTGTATTCACTGATGCTGAGAACAAGGCCCTGCTGGATGCCCTCCTGCCAAACTACAGCAAGCTGTATGGGAGACCAGGGGATCACGTGAGTGATGTGTGCAATACCTTGGAGTGTGCACCTGTTGTGTGTGTGACATAATGGCCACTGTGTATGTATGGTGTTTAGATGCAATGTTGTTGGGAGTGAATGCCAGGGTGTACAGTGTTGTGTCAAGAGGGTTATTTCTTGTAGTGGGGTGTGTGACAGTGTGTCACGGGCTGCAGTGCATCCAGATGTAGCATACATTGCTCTGTGAGTGCCATGCTCTAAGAGTGTTTAGTGCACGTCATGTCATCTGTAGCCTTTCAATGGCATGTACTGCAGCAGTGTTTGCTCACAGACCACATACTCCTGGACAATGATGCGAATGTGTGGAGCCTACGATGCCCTGTTGTCATCAAGTATTTTGTGCACATATGTGTGTCTTTTGAACATGGACCAGGTGTACTGATGCTCTTTTACTTTACATTTGTGACAGGTATCTACCTATGAGAAGGGTGAAATCTGGCTGGACATCGCCAGGGCTGTCAGGAGTGAGGGGGGGCCTTGCAGGAGGCTCAGAAACATCAAGAAGAGGTGGCAGGACATCCGGTGCTGGACCCGCCGCATCGCCAGAGTCCAGCTGCATCTGGAAGCTCCACGCCGGCATGGCGGCACCCGCCACCTCACCCCCCACATGCTCTGGGTCCTGGAAGTGGTGTTCCCAGACCTCCATAGGCAGTTGCAGGAGGGACAGCAGCAAGTAGGGGGTAGGTACATGTCTGTTTGTTGTCATGTGTGTCACATGCTCCCTGCAGTGCTCCAAGGCATGGTAACACTCCCATAGTTTGAGTGGTGTGGTCAGACAGGCACTCCATGCATTGGCATTAGAATGTCCCAGTTTCTGCATCTGCTTCTTTAAACTTTTAGCCGTACTCCACATTTGCCCGGCGCTTTGGCTGATGTTTGTTTTTCACATGTACTCCTATGGTGCAATGTCTCAGTATGCATCTTCCTTTGCACATCATCATGTTGGAGGTGGGTCTGTGACACCTGTTGGTACATTACATGTAGCACCACATGTGCACTGTGTCTGCCATTCTTAATACTTTGGCACGGATCCTGAGTGTCAACATGTGTTTTCTGCACGAGTCAGCCTCAGTGGCCTTTGTCCATGGTACTCTTTCGATTTGTCATGTGTTGGATACAGGTGCACAATGTACATGTGCAATATTTTGGGCTTATGCATACTCACACTGGGCAGTGCGTGTGTGCATATTCGCCAAATACTTAGATTGTTCTTTCTAACTAATAATGATGGTCAGCCACACAATGTGGCTTTGGGTGTCAACAGCTGTGATGCCAGTGTGAGGTGATGTTACACTTGATTCATGTCCCAGGATGGCATCACATTTCAGTTCAGGCAGGACTTTTCCCATGTGGCACAAGGTGTAAGCAATTCAAACATGTCCAGGTCTGAGTTTGGGTGGCAGGGTGGGAAAATGAGCTGGGATGCATAATCAGCTATCCTGTTGTCAGGCAGTGGATCATCATTGTGTCTCTCATACTAGTGTTTTCCTTGCCTGTTGCTTGTATCCTACTATACATTGAGCGTTGTGTCTCTCACAATTGGCCACAACTAGACTTTGCATTGTGCAGAGTTCTTTGTCATGTGACTCATGATGCATGCCATGTTTAGAAATGAGGCAAAATGTATTGTAGCTTATATGTCTGATGTGTACAGGTGACTGATATGTTTTTGTTTTTCTCCTTGCCCACAGCAGCAGCATCTGAATCTGGAGGAGACACAGGCGCGGACCAGGCAGAGGGACCCAGTGACAGTGCCACATGCTATGAGGAGTCAAAGGGAGACAGTGGCACGGAGGGTGAGGAGAGTCTGCAGGCCGGACGACATGTTACTGACACATCTTACCATGCCGACAAATCCGAGTCAGACTCTCAGGAGGAGGGGGAATATGCAGCAATGGTCACATCTTCTTCTTTGGCTGCCCTCCCCTCCTCCAGTACCATCTCCACCCTCCCAGTCGTTAGTGTCCCTAGTGTCCGTGCTAGACCCCGTGTCTCCTTTGTTCCCGGCACCGCAGCCCCTGCCCCTGTGTCCCCTGCTGCCCTCAGTGCTGAGACTGTGGACCTACTCCGGCAGATTGCAGTAGGTCAGACATCCATGCTGACTGTCCTCCATGGACATACACAACTGCTTACACAGGTGGTGTCGTTCATGGAGGGCATGTCATCGGCCATGTCTGATCTACGTCGGAGTGTGGCTGCCATGGAGTCAATACTGACGGCAGCTCTGTACACCCAGCAGCATCTGTCCCCCCCATCCTTCAGACCCATCCACCTCTGCCTCTCACATACCTACACAGCACACACGCACACGCCACAGGTCAGACACACCCAGCGCACACACACAGCATAAGAAGCTCAAAGCTCCACGCACCCATTCTCAAGGGGAAGTAGGCACACCCCCAGGGAGAGGGGAGACACCTCACACACGCATCCACACACCCAGTAGAACTGACTCACAGCCCTGTACCTCCACCCCCAATGTGTCCCCGGGTTCAGGTGGTAGTTTTTCGGCACTGGCTGCGGTGTGCAGCCAGGTTTTTTAAGCTACTTTTGGCGATGCCCCAACCAGTGTGGATGAATCCACTACACCTGCACCCACTCCACCTGTCCTTACCTCTCCTGTCCATGCGGTGCCGGAGGATTCCACAGATGGTGCCCTCGTAGTTTCCACAGCGGATTAAACGCCATGTGCAGGCAAGTTTGGGTGTGTGCACACCCATGGAGGCACAGACTATTGCAGAGACATCTTTGGACTGGCCATTGGCCTTTAATGAGCGAGGACTCTTATTTGCTTTTATATTTTGAACCAGCTGAATAAAGCTATTATTTTCCTTTTCTGAACTTTAGTTTGTGTGAAAATGTCTGTGACTGCTGTGTGCCTGGGAGGAGGTGTGATGTTAAAATATAGGTATGTTGACATGTGTCAATCTCCTGGTGGTAATGTGGTTAAGAATGGTAGGTTTTTGCTGTAATGGCTGGCCACTGTTGGGCAGTGGGGGGGGTGTTATACACACACACTCTGATGCTGGGCACTGGTGGGCAGTGGTGGGGGTCTTAGCCACACACACACTCTGATGCTGGGCACTGGTGGGCACTGGTGGGGGTCTCAGTCACACACACACTCTGATGCTGGGCACTGGTGGGCAGTGGTGGGCAGTGGTGGGCGTCTTAGCCACACACACACTCTGATGCTGGGCAGTGGTGGGCAGTGGTGGGGGTCTTAGCCACACACACACACTCTGATGCTGGGCACTGGTGGACAGTGGTGGGGGTCTTAGCCACACACACACTCTGATGCTGGGCACTGGTGGGCAGTGGTGGGCAGTGGTGGGCGTCTTAGCCACACACACACTCTGATGCTGGGCAGTGGTGGGCAGTGGTGGGGGTCTTAGCCACACACACACTCTGATGCTGGGCAGTGGTGGGCACTGGTGGGGGTCTTAGCCACACACACACTCTGATGCTGGGCACTGGTGGGCAGTGGTGGGGGTCTTAGCCACACACACACTCTGATGCTGGGCACTGGTGGGCACTGGTGGGGGTCTCAGCCACACACACACTCTGATGCTGGGTACTGGTGGGCAGTGGTGGGCAGTGGTGGGCATCTTAGCCACACACACACTCTGATGCTGGGCACTGGTGGGCCACCATATTAAACCCTCTTCTCCCCGGTCGGCTTGTCAATCGGGCCGAAAAGCGGCAGACAGTATTCCCGTCTGCCACGGTACCCCCCGGCCATACTAATATGGCGGGGGGAAATGGGTGGGGGGCGGGGAAGGGTGTAGGGCAGATCGCCACTGCCATGTGGGCAGTGGCGATCCGCCCTACATCCTAATGGGCCCCTATATTTTTACAAACAATAATAATGACTTCTATATTTTTTTAAATCGAGATTACTTACCTTCAAATCGATAGTCTTGGCAAGGATATTGTTGCACTCGATATTTCCATTCCATTATATTTTTAACTCGATATTCTGGTAGCATTAGTCTATTAAACTTGATTCCATTGCTCTGTACATATGTGTGCTACAGAAGAAACGCTTAATATGTGCATTATTTCCTGGTTCAGTCACGCTCTAGATGTTGTAGGAGTACTGCATGTGCAAGGGAGAAGGCAGTGGGTCAACAGCGCTTGGAGCGTGCACTTGGGTGTGGTCTATTTAAACCACATCTGACCACTGCCGCACACTTCGTGTCAAGACTCCAAGGAAGTCGCATTGTTGTTCTAGGTCTCCATGGGTGTGGACATCTGTTGTCGGAACGCCATGCATGGCGAGTTTCGTCAGTGGTTCCCGTTCTTGTTTTCCGATGTCTTTGATGCAGCAGCTATTCCCGCTTGATAGGAACAGTTTGTCATTCGTACCAACACATCATAGGGGGAACACGCAGCACCACGTGACTAGTTCTTGTATTCTTACAAATTCTAAACATAGCTGCCCATAGGCCTACATTGGGCCTACCTTAGGGGTGACTTATATTTAATAAAAGGGGAGTTTAATGCTTGGCAAGTAGTTTGAAATACCAAGTTGAAGTGGCAGTATACTGCACACACAGGCACTGCAATGGTTTGATAGGCTACTTCTGTGGGTAGTACAATCAGCGCTGCACCCTACTAGTAGCAGTTAACTAACTTACTGGCCCTGGGTATATGGTATACCACCTTACATGGGACTTACAAGTACATTAAATATGCGAAAAAGGTATACAACATTTACACACATGTATAGAGAAGCACATGAACTTTACACTGATTAGCAGTGGTAAAGTGCTCAGAGTCCTACGGCCAACAAAAAGATACCGCAAAACGTGGAGGTAAAAAGCAAAATGGTAGGAGGAAGACCAGCTTAAGGAGGCCAGGTCTAACACGAAGGAATGTAAAAAATGTGGTAGGATTGGACATTTTACCCCTGTGAGCAAGGACTTTACGAAAAAAAAGTGCAAATATGAAAACCAAAGTGTTGTATGTGAATGAAGTATGACTTACTGGAAAAGGGAAATGCGATTGTGAGTGCGTTTGCAGAGGAGAAAGTGAGAGTTGAAGAAGTGTGGTGTTATCCCTTAAGAGTGCGGAAGAGGAGGACGAGAGTATTAGAGTAAGAAATCCTCCAAAGTGTAAAATGAGTATAATGAGTGAAGAGCTTGAGCTAATAGCATTTTCTGGGTCTCCATGGACTATAATTATGCGTAAGTATTTTTTTAGAAAGGTTTGAGAGGGTATCAAGTGTGTAGGACTTGAGAAAGTCTGACATAATAGCAGAGAGCTTTGACGGTACCGCCATAGACATTGTGGGGTACTTTGAAGTTGATAAAGAGTTCAAAGGGTGGATTGCAAGGATAAAATTGTATGTTGCGCATAAAGACTGAGGGCCATATGTAGGTAATCCAAATTTACCGATTTGAAAATACCGAATTTTACCGATTCGGTATTTCAGAATTGGTAAATGGTAGGTAGGTATTGATTCGGTAAATTTTACCGAATCTGTAAAATTCGGTAAATACCGATTCGGTATTTACCGAATCGGTAATTCATTCCTATGGACCTGGAGTCCCATAGGAATGAATGGGAATTAACGATTCGGTAAATACCGAATCGGTAATGGGGAAGACTTACAAGGGTGGCAGGGTGTCACATTGACACCCTGTTGCACACCTGAATAGTGCATGGGGGCACATGTGGCACACATACATGCCCTAAGGGCATGTATGTCTGCCACATGGCACTTTTGGAAAAGCACAAATTTGCTTTTTCAAAGGTTTTTGATATTTAACACCAACTTTTAGTTGGTGGTAAATACCAAATCCTCAACTCAGAAATGCACTGCTCCCTACATTAAGGATTCGGTAATTTACCGAATCGGTATTTTAAGGAATCAGTAATTTACCGATTCCTTAAATTTCCTATTCGGTAAATTACCGAATCCTTAAATTTGGTCCCTACATCTCAAATGCCCAATAACGGTCGGTAACGGCCGAAATTCGGTAATTTTGGCCTTTACCGACCGGTATTGGGCTACCTACATCTGGCCCTGAATGTGTTAGGATGAAGAGACCAGTGGAAATTGGGGATAATGCTGAATCCCAGAAGCAGAGAGCAAGTTTTACTGATTTTGAACTGCTGTGAGAAAGCATGGATTGTATTTCAGTTCCCAGTGATATTTACTGATGAGCTTGGTAAATTAGAGAGATATTCTCATAAAATCAAAGTGACAGCAGGTGTCAAACCGGTGGTGCAAAAACTTAGGAATGTGCCCCTCAATGCAAGGGAAGAGTTGAAGAAAATGTTATTGGAGATGGTGAATGATGGAGTTATTAAGGAAGTCGAATCGTCTGAGTGGGTATTTCTGATAGTTTTGGCCTGCAAAGCAGATAATTCTTTGAGACTGTGTGTGGACCTCAGGGCTCTTAATACCAATATTGTAGTAGACTGTCACCCTCTAACCAATATAAATGAGGTGGCATGCTTGCTGGATGCAGGGGGCAAAGATTTTGTCCACCCTAGCTTTGGGGTGCCATCAAATTTAATTAACTGAGGACTCCCACACCTTACAGCATTTATTACTCTGCAGGGGGTATTCCAATTTAAGAGGATGCCATTTGGATTAGCCTCTGCGGAGTCTGTGTTACATAGAGCTATGTTTCATCTATTCAAGGATTTGGAGAAATTTCTAAAATGTTTCCAAGATGATGTTCTTATCTTCTCTAGGAATGAAAGGGAAAATATGGAACATTAAAAGGCTTGTGGAGTGATGCAAATGAATGGGTTAACTCTGAAGGAGAAAGAATTTCACTTTCATTCCAGATCTGGGGAGTATCTGGGATATACAGTGTCTGTGGAAGGGGTGGCGCTAAATACGTTATTGGTAGATGCTATTATCAAAGCTCCTGCCCCTGATAATCATGAAAAATTGCTATCATTTGCAGGACTTTGTGATTATTATACTAAATGTATTTTGCTCCAAAAAAAGGAGCCCCTCAGAGTTCTTACATGGAAGAACGCTGAATATGTATGGACTGAAATGCAGCAATCTGCATTTGAACTGATTAAAACTGAAATTGCAAGAGCACTATAGGATCCTGGCTCTGTATATACTACAGCAAAGTAAGATATAGTGGGCACAGAGTCCAGTGGATCCTCAGAGGCTTAAGTAGATAATACTAACAGCTCTATTTGTGGTAGTGTTGTCAAGCAGTTGAGCTTATCAAAAGGCTGTGTTAAAAGCATTTGTTGTACAGAGTCAGACAAGAAATGACTACACACACTCAAAGACTGAATCCAAGACCAATAGTTTTGAAAAAAAAGTTATTACTTTGTAGTTTTATTTTAGAACCAAGTGGAACGCAGTTGCAGGTAAGTAGTATTACTTTTCAAAAGGCAGTCGGACTTGTTTTGCTAGTCAGTAGAAATGCTTTACAGTAATATGAATACTTTTCTATTGTCAGTCAGAAAAAGTTGAATTTAGCAGTTGTAAAAGATAGACAGATTAAATGCAATGGGAGAAAATGCAATGTAGACCCATCGGAGGAAAAAAGTGTTATGCATTAACAAGTACACAATTACTCTTTTAGTCTTCAGGGGTTTAGACCAACACTGGGCCAGGTTCAATTTAAGGTAGGTCCAGCAAGGGAAACATCTATTATAACGTAGGCATTACATCATAGTGCCTTTGCAAGGCAGTTAGTACCACAACTGTGGCGTTACCATGAGTTCCATTACAATGCAAGTCATTACAATGACTTGCTATAGGGAATGCAGTGTTGGACTGGTTTTGGATTTTAAGTCCAACACCTTCCCTACTGATACACAGACAGGAGTTGGAATAGTAATTTAAACTATTCCAAAGTCCAGCGCTTCCCTAATACAAGTCGTTGTAATGATTTGCGTTGTAATGGCACTCGTGGTAATGACACAGTTGTGGTATTGACTATGCTGTTAAGCCATACGTAGTTTTGGCATGCATGGTATCAGATGCTATGCATACTGCACCACCAACCATGCTGGAGTGGCCTGGTGCAGATGTCACTGGGCCCAATATTAGTCAATGGAGACTGGGGAAACCCACAAGAGGTGCTGTTTGCAGGTAGGTACCCCTGGTTTCATGGCACATTCCCTGGGAGTTAAGGTGAGCAAGGGGGGGCACAGCGCAGCACAAAAGTTACACCTCCTGTGGCACAGGGGCGGCCGGGTGCCGGGAGAAAATTAGCATCAGGAGCCCAGTGCTTATCAATGGGGAACTCGGTCCCACAAAGAGGCTGCAGGCTCGGTGTAGGAGGCTGGATGGAAGAGACCATCAGAAAGGCAGGTAAGTTGGGTTGCAGGGTAAAATATGGACACCGTCGGTTGGGCTTCCTAAGGCCAGGGGGCTGAGGATGCATGGGTACCTTTTGGTGTCGGAGTTTCTTTGCCTGAGCTGGTCGCAGCCAGTGGGACTCCTCGTATTGAGGCTACAGGCGACTTCCAGGGGTCCAAGAGAGGTCAGCCACCAATGGAGTCAAGGTCTGGATCACTGGGGAGATGTTACTGAACAGGTAAGCCACCGGTGGCCATGAGCATCGGGTGCAGAGTGGGCAGGGGTCACGGATCCACCTGGATCCGGACTCCTTTAAGTTGGAGTTTTTCTGGACTGGGTCGCTGTCCTCAGGAGATTTGGTCTTTGTTGAAGAGTGGTAGCCTTCCTGGGGTTCTTGGAATTCGCTGGCCATGGGACAGGCGTCGTTTTCTTTGCAGACTCTTCAATATGGAGACAAGCCGGTAGGGCAGGGGCCAAGTCAGTCGTCATCTTCTAGCTTTGATGCATGGCGTCTTCTTTGTCCTTTTCTTCTTAAATTGCAGGAATCTGAGGCTCAAGGTTCAGGGTGTCCCTAAATACTGAATTTAGGGGTGTTATAGGTACTAGCAACTGGTAGCCAATGGGCTTCTTGCCTTTTAGGGTGACTACATCCTTTGTACATCCCCTTCTCTGGGAAGGGGGCATCCCATAACCTGATTAGGTAGAACCCTTTCATTCAAGATGGAGGATTTCCTAAGGAGGAGGTCACCTCAGTCCAGTGCACCGTAGGGGTGGTCTTTGCAGAGGAGGGACTCACCTCTCCTGACTACTAATTTTACTGCTGACCTTGCTGTCGAAAGTGGGGCTTGGTCAAGGGGGGAGGGCATCTCCTTTAACTGGAGAGGCCCTGGCTAGCATATCAAAGGGCAGGAAGTCATTGAGGCTCACCGCCCTGAATGCTGTTCCACCCCAAGCAGCCTTTGTCTCTGGCCCACAAAAACACAAGGGCTCACCAAAGAACACATTTTCTGAGGCTGCTGCTGACGTCCTTGCGAGGTTTCATGCCCAGCAATATTGGCTAGGCAAAATCTCCAAACAATTTGCTAGGAGCCTGCTCTACGGAGGGGTTTCCAGCTAATTGTGTGCGTACTAGGTGATATCGGCTCCACACCGTGACCATCGGATGGGAGAGGATGTGGCCTAACGGGCAGAGCTGCCGACTTTGGCTTTGGGGAATCAGGTTTGGATCTGGCGTCCGCTCAACATCCTGTGGTTCTGGGCAAATCACCTAATCTCCCCACGCCTAGCAAAAATTTGTGGGTCCTTGTTTGGGTGCTGTAACTGGTGCTCCTGTAAAGCACCCCAACACCTTCGGGTCGATTTTGCGTTATATAAAGCAGCAACAAAAAAAACATGTCCTATGGTACATGGGGGTTCTGTGTGAGTTAGAAGGGTTTATAATTGCCATGTTTATCTCTCATACTTCCTTCTTCATCAAACCGCTAAGGGTCGCTTGCACAAAGAAAGCACTACTCTGGTGGCTTGCACATGACATTATAATACTTCCCACAGAGAGCCACAGAAAAGGCAACACTACCAACCAGGTACTCCCCCAGGGATGCAGCAAATTGCCTATTCAGGAAAGCGCTTCAGCGCCCGCCCTGTACTGGGATGTGAGCGCTACATAAATGCTGCAATAAAATACGATACCATCAGCTCAGTTCCAAGTGGAGATAAACACCACCCAGGCGGTCTATGTCATTCAATCCAGGCCCTCAGTGCCGCTTTT
This sequence comes from Lissotriton helveticus, assembly GCF_964261635.1. Lineage (NCBI taxonomy): Eukaryota > Metazoa > Chordata > Amphibia > Caudata > Salamandridae > Lissotriton > Lissotriton helveticus. The sequence goes on from NC_136070.1 coordinate 469,439,257, forward strand.
AAATCCCACGTAACATTTCATTTCTATCAGAGCACTGTGTTAGCCTGTACAGCAGAGTGAATCAATGCTCTAGGACTCAGAGCACAGCTTATCCTGACCCAAAGCACGGCCACATCATTTGAGATACGAGAAATGATACCGGTCAGGGTTACAGTAAGTCATTCAGCCGGGCTGCGAAGAGGAAACCTGCCTGAGCGAGCACCAATCAGCGCTGCGTCCGGTCCAGGATGAGCCAGGCTGCCAGATGTACAAAAAGGTCCAGCTGTCACCGAGTCCATAATTATAGCCAGATTGATTCGAGTCAACATGGCGTAGAGTGCCAAAACCAAATCCGTGCCTCTGGGCTTCGGAATTCATACAAAGACGTAGGTGTTTATATCCCTTTTGCAGTCTTAATACACGTAAAATCACGTTTTCAACCCAGAGAACAGCAATTATACAAGAAGGCGGCGAATGGGCCACCAATGACGGGCTCATTGTTGCTCTCGACACTATCTATGTGTGATGCCCGAGGAGATATATTATAATAAATACGTTTTAAGGTAACAAAGAGGGTATTTACCAGTGAGGTGGCAGGCTAGTACTTTCTGTTTGCTTGTCTTTTGATGCCAATTTTGAGCAAAGACCGGAATTGCTGAAGTACGGAGTCGTCTTTAAATAGCTTGGCGTGTAATTTTGGTTCAACTAACAGAGGTGTTGCCAAGGAAAGCTGGTGTCCTGAGGTCTAATGTCCTCTGTGACATTTGAGTAAATTAATTTGGAATAGTTCATGGGAAGCGACATTTTCTCTATTGGGACGGCCTGCAGGGAGCCCTGCGTATTTCCTCCACGGAATTAAATTAAAATATAAGCACAATTTAGTAAATTGCATGCGGATATGCACCCTACCAAGGGCCTTATTACGAGTTGCTCAGAGATTTGTAAGGGTAAACTTGGGCCTGGATGGGGGATCACTGAGCCATTCCTATTGTGCAGACTTGCTGCTATCACCACAGGCTTGAACTGCTGGAGAAGGAAGTAGGGAACAGAGGGGAACACCTGAACACTAATGAATTGTGGAAACTGACGATATCTTCATATTGGTTTATTATAGAATCTGGCAATACATATTACAGGATATTGTAGAAAACAGCAACATATTGGCATGCTCAGGCACTGTGGAAAATGGCTATATTTATGAAGCTCTCTCTTTTTTGCACCCCTGTGATGTGTGCTGACAGTGTCTGCAATTGGTCCACTGTTTTGGAGGCCTCTGGGTAGCCACAGCTAGTGAGACATGAAGAAAGGACAAACAGTTCCAGCTATGGACCGAAGGCAGGATGTGGTAATTGAAGTTTCCTTGACAAGTCTGGAGTGACTTGCAGTACATGCTGTTTGGTGATTACTGTACTCGAGCAGGGTGTAGTTCTTTTATGTAACAATGAGTATTTTGGATAATTGAGCAGCTTCAAATCAGTTCTGCCTACTTTAAAACACATGTCTGGAATGGTGGACCCCTATTGTGCTCAATTTTAGGTTCTCTTTGATGTTTTTGCCTTACAGGAATTCGTCTTAGTAGTGTGGTACTCATCTGTGTTTTACCCATTAACTGAAGTTGTATGTTTTAAAACAGTTTTTTTATTCATGTGTTGCAATGTAATGTGCACTTTTATCTGGGTATTTTGCACTATCTTTAATAATGAGATGTAATGTTATAACTTTGCATTTATTAGCCACAATGTATTTTATCTATTACTGAGTTGAATGCAATTGTGCACTTTTGTGGTTCTTTGAACCGAAATAAAATTAATAAATGAAATGAAAATGATTCAGACTGGAAGAGATGGAAGAAAGAGCTTGTAGGTGAGTTGCCTCTGGGGCATCCCTATGGACCTTGGCACTGCCATTCCTGTAGAGCGGCACGAGAGAGAGATCGCCGTTTGAGAGGATCTTTTGTATGGCGGCCCCACTGAGATCCAAGGGCTGGATGGTCTGGTATTAGGCCAGGACCAGGAAGCCAGCAAGAAGACTACCAGGGTAAGGAAGCAAAGATCTCACACCCATCTATCGCCTCAGAGTTGTTGTATGACACTTCCTACATCTTTTCTGCCACGAGCGACACAGGTGCCTTTCCATATCCGAGGTGAGGAAGAGAAAGATCTGCATTGTAGCAAATATCTCATGTACTGTAGGGAGACACTAGAGCCTATAAGTTGATGATTGGTTTATTTACCAATGATTGAGGCAGGAGTATGTTTTGATCCCATTATTCTGGATAGCTGTGTCATTGGTTATGCTTCTGATTATTATGCCCTAATGCGCCCAGTCCTGGGTGTAAATACCTTCAGAGTATGCAACTCGGCCTTCTGAGTATGTTTGTTCTTTGATCTGGCAATGTTTTATGTTGACTGTGTTTCTGGGACCTAGATGATCAGGCTCGGAAAACCAGAAGTACATTTGAGCACTGATAAGAATAACACATTTCCCCTTCGCATGATTGATAGAGAAGCAGATACTTTTTTCTAGGCCATCTCCCAATGAAAGTGAATAACTGTTTTGAGAAGATCAATTTTAGGAGTGCCTTTTTAATACCCAAATTCTAGGGCTTGCAATAACTTTAAGTTGGGGCTACAACCTTGCATTGTTTTTATTTTGCTTCAATTTAATTTGGTTTTCTTGTGTTGCCTTTACTCAGGCAACCGAGGGGAAGTGGATGAGACCGATATAACTAGATGTGGTGAATTGTTTTTCCTTATTCAGGATTAAAGTTTCTGTGGAGCAAAGTAGCATGTTGATTTGGAATAAAGTGTCATTGATGGAGGTGGCACAGAAATTGGTATCTGCAGAGTTCAATTATTTTCATTCTCATCTATAGACTTAGATTAACCTACATAGACAAAAAGTAGGATTATTTTAAGGGTTAAAAAAAATAAATTGCTGGCTAACTCCCAACTAAGACAGCCACTAGAAAGCGAGGATCCATCACAACAAACAATATCAATCACTTTTAAAGCACCTATGTGCTTCCTGTGGTGCAGGACTTCAATTTACTGGATAATAGACTAAAAAATGGTATGCATTATATACATTTTGTGTCGTAATAATGGAGTACATTGAATACTGTTAGAACTCTAAATTGATGATTTAACCTTAACTATACTAAATATTTATGTTCCAGTCCAACCAGATCCTTTTTTGGATATGTATTATGTCACAAATATCTAAATGCAGTAATGCTAGCCTAAAAGTAGCACGACACTGCAATCAAATTTATGATCCTTTTATCGAAAATAACTCTAGTTACTGATTCAATCTAAATAAAACCTTTACATCCTCAATAGACTCTTACACCCTGATAAATACATAACAAATGTGTAATCTTGAATCTAAAGAATTTCGTTGTTCCCTTCTATAAAAATCCCAAATAAGAATTCACTCTACTTGTGCAAGTAAACCATCATTGCTAATATACTCAGATCTTACACATAGCAGACCATCCTGAGGTTTAAATATTTAAATCCATTATCAAATATAAACAAAAGAATAGGGATTTAATAACTATTTGTAAACAGATAAGCATTTGCACACTGAATTTAATATTTTTGTAAGGGATTTTTTTTCTCTGAATAACCCAAATGATAGTCTGTCTTAAATATTTGGAATAGTTACAAAGCTTCTCTTGGAGCATTTATTATTTAGTAAGTAGCAAAACAAAAATCTTCTAGCAATGCTAATTTTATGGATTTATGTAATTTGATTACATTGTTGTAAATAGCAAGCCTACATATATGATTCCTGATTTAATTACACTGAAAATCGAGATCAATAAGATTGCAATTTTTAATCCTTCTAGTGAATTATTAACCCCTTTGCTGCGGAGGCTTGCCTTCCAATGTTAAGCCCTTTTTTGGTGTTTAAGGCTGTAAGAAATTGGTTATTGGTCAGGCAGCTTGGCCGAAAGCAGTCAAGCTTAACTTAGAGGCAAGGTGTAAAATATTAATGCATCACATAAACAGTAAAGAGAAAAATCCCAAACCAATTTGGAAAATAGAGTGTATTTTAATAAATAAAATGATACCAAAATGACAAAAATCCAATCAGTAGAGCTGGAGATAGTCAAATAAAAATTTGTAACTGAAAAGTGCGCCTAAAAGAACAAAGCGTCACTCACAGCCATCTGGTCGCACTAGACTGGGGAAAAGTCACAAGTTCAGAACAACCATGATGGAGTGCTGGTTTGATAAAGGTTAGCCCCGCTGAAGAGTTAGCATCTGCTTTAGAGGAGGCCGAGAGTAGTAGGCTGAATGTAACGGATGGTCTTCGCTGTAGCGCAAAGGGCGGGTTTTGCATTGCAGATGGTTGCAGGACAGGCGTCGCACATGGTTGTTGCTGTAGCTTCAAGTTGGCAGACATCTCGGGCGGTTGTTGCTGTACTGCAAAGTGTGGGTCTTGCATTGCCTGTCCTCGATGTCATTTATAAGAAAAGGTCTTGCCGGAGCTTCACATTGGCGTTAGTCGTGGGCAGCAGAGTCTTGGCATGAACGGGCCCATTTGTGGTCACGAGGAGCCCAAACTTCAGGATTTCCACATTTTCTTGATGCCAGCCAAGGGTGCAGGACCTGGGGAGGCACCTCTTGGGAATCAGGGACTCATTCCAGCAGAGGCAAGCAGGGCTCAGGCAGATCCATTTGCAGGTCCAGACAGATCCAGATGCAGCAGGTCAGCTAGGCAAATGCAGGGAGGACTCTGAAGCATACTGTGTCCCTATAGCTCACACAGGAGGTCTACCAACTGGATCTCTGAGTCATCTTGTTTAGTATGGGATGAAGGCAAGCAGGTTCAGTCTTGCCTCTCAGACAGTAAGAAAATCCTTCAAGCAGGAGGGCAGTCCTTTTTCAGTAACTTCCCCAGGTCCAGGTTTGTTCCTAATGTTGCTCTGAAGGTCCAATATTTATACCTCATGCTAACCTTCATGTGGGGGGGCTCCCTGTCCTAACCCCACATCTGTTTCTTATAAGTACTTCCCCTTCCCCAGTCAAGGCAACAAACTGCCTGGGGTGGCAAAAGTGTATCTAATGCCCTGTGTTAGGATCCTTTGTGTGTGCTGTAGGCAAAGTCTTTGGAAGTGTAGGGGAGACTGGCAACAGCTCCTCTCAACCTATGCTGTCTACACTGAAGCCTCCCTTGTGTTAATGACTGAAAGCAATACACATACACATGCAGCAAAGCCGTTCACAGTCATGTGACCCAGGACACTGACAATGCGCAAATGATTGGGATAAGAAAATGCCAACTTTCTAAACGGAAAAGAGGATTTAATTTACAATGCATTTGAGTGTAAACAGCATATCTCTATCTGCTCCCAATCCAAAGTTAGCACATATTGAATGTAATATGGAAACCCAGTATTAGTCAGTAGGAGAGACATACCTTTCAATAGTGAAAAAGGACTCTGGGAGGTTTTCCCTGCCAGAACATGTAAAACGTAACTGCCCATGTCCTACTTTTTTTAATATAGTGCACTCTGCTCTAAAAGCTTTCAGGGCCATACCTTAGGGGTGACTTATAAGTATTAAAAAAGGGAAGGTTTATGCCTGGCAAAAGGTTTGTCAGGTCAAAACCCCAGTGTAAAACCACACAATAGGCAGCAGTGGCAGGCCTAAAATATGTTTTAAAATGCTACTTTAGTGAGTGGCACAATGAGTGCTGCAGCCCACTAGTAGCATTTCATTTACAGGCCCTAGGTACATTTAGTAACATATACCAATCAGGTATATGCCAGTTGTACCATGTTGTAGTTAGAGAGCAGAAACACTTAACTACTGATTAGCAGGAACAAAGTGCACATACTCCTAATGCATAAGAAGGTATAATGCTGGGGGTGAACCTGCAAAAAGAGCCAGTTCAAACAGGGGCACATAGTGCTTAAGCCCTGATAATAATTTTTACCTACACAGTATCTAGTCTAGATTTGTGTCCTATTACCCACTTTTTGTAGATTCTAAAGTTACCTAGGGTTTGCATATTACACTGAAGGGAACCCAGAAAATAACCAAAATATTGCCTAAGCTTGGTTTTTTGGGGGAAAATGAAAAAGTGATTTGCAAGAAAACATTTTTATTCTACAAATGACATCAACAAAAGGTTTGCTGTGCAGAGATCATCATCTTCCCAACTTCTAGAATCAAGCAGAGTTGTAAAAAATATTTGTTGCCACTCTTTTGTTTTTTTCTAAGAAGTAGTTGAATTTTCCTAAGTTTGTGAGTTCCAGCTACTTGTAGGTAGTGGTGGAGACAAGTGTAAAACCCAATTGACAAATATTCTAAATTCAACAAGGGATCCTTTGTGTATATTGCAATTGGTTTTAAAAAAGAAACTAATTGTTGAAAAAATAACTAAATGTAAAACAAATATGAAAAATGGAAGTGGGTGACACCATTTTCATCTGTAATTTCTTGCCCTGGTAGATGATTTACAAATGTAATTCAATTTTACATCTGTAATGACCCTTCTGATCACAAGAATATATCATGTTTTTTGGTTGTCTATAACACGCTATACCCAGAACCAATAACTAAGCACTGCTTATAATGATGTTTCATTGTTTACCAAGCATGCAGTGTTTGGACAAAATATTGAGTTAAATATATTGTGCGGACAAAATATTGTGTCAAGAATAGCAAGGACACGAATATCATCATGGTAAGTTTCTATGGGTAAGCAACGTTTTACTATACTTAACTCCACATATGAGTACCTTGACAATATGTTTAAATATATGTCTTCAAGGTATGTAGATGTGAAGTTAAGAATGGTAAATCTAAACTTACCTATTTGCACTTTTCTTGATATTTTGGTTGTCGATATTTTTGACTCAACATTCTGTCCACATGATATTTTTAGCTTCAATATGACAACCATGAGGCAACTCATGTGATGAATTGTAATGAATCAAAAATGGGTATAAAGAAAAACTATGCATTTTGTAAATATACCCAAGATACTGGAAGACAGATTTCCTAACTTTTTAGGCAATGCAGCACAGCGCATAAAGTTGCTGTGCTGCATTGAGTGAAAGGGAGCGAGCAGAACAGTGCCATATTTACTAAGACATTGAGCTGTGCTCCTCTCTTCCTGCTCTGGCTCATTATAGACTGCCATGTGCCAATGAACACACCCTTGTAGCACAATGCAAAGATGAGGGATGTCAAGCGTAGGTTTAGTACTGAAAGCAGGCCCTCCAGTACAAAATATAGTGCTTAAACATAGGTTAACAGTTTTCCCAGTTTCCTTCCAGAGAATACAACTTTATTTACCTGTCCTCACTCTCCCGGGTAGGCAGAACAATGTTTCACTCTTCTGGCAAAAACACAGAAAAACCTACACCTACACAGGCAGGAACAATGGAATTTAGCTGGCTTCTCATGGCACCCATAATGTTTGCTGGTGAGTGGGCAGGAGCCACATGGGCATTGTAGGACCCCCTGCAGCCTCCAATGACTGGCATGTTGTGGGTGTGAAGGGTTGGCATTGAGGCGCCTACTTTAACAAAATAGCCAGCTCCTGCCTGCACCCAGGCTGGGTGCTGGCTGGAGAGCCACCAGGGCCTTTGAGGTGGGGACACAAGTTATAGTTACTTTAGAATGGACAGGAATTAGAGTTACTTAAGATTACTATAGCTGGTGAATTTCTGTAGTTTTATTTGTTTCAAATGCAATGTTTCAGCTCACGTTTTCACCCAATGATAACACACCTTTAACCTTTGTTTTTCCAGATGAACCATTCACATCCACTGCACTGTGAAGCACAACAGAATAAATCAAGGAACTAATGACAAGTTATTTGAAAATTAAGAAATAACAAAAAAATATTAAAAGCATTACTAATAAATGTAGCGATTTACTTTCAGTTTCTGACTCAAATGTATTCTATGCCTTCCTAAAATATCGAAATAACTAAATATATGGAATAATTATGCCCTTTATAGCGATCACTAAATTATTACAAACATTCCCAAAGTGGAAAATATAATTTTACATTCGAAGATTTGGAGAAAGATATCTTCTTGGAAGAAGTTAAGAAAGCAGTATCCTCTTCAAAGAAATCTATCTCCTGGACTAGATGGTTTGTCTATAGATTCCTTTTCCTATTTTGACTACTTTCTGGCATCTAAACTGTTAAAGCTATTTAATTAATTTCAAGAAAATTCTGAAGCTAAATAATTTTCTATAAAGCTTTAATTAAACATGCTCACAAACCTGATAAAGATAACAGACATTGTAAAAATTAAAGACCTATTTCGCTTATTAACAGTGACTGCAAAATCTTTACTTAATCTATGCTGAACTATGGGAAAGTAGATTAGAACATTTTATTCATACTCTTAATAAACCAGTCAAATTTGGACATGTTAAGAACAGAGTTACTTCTGATAGTGCTTCAAGGTTAATGAATGATATGCCAAAAGCCTCATTTTTGCTTCCCTGTAGCATCAGTTGCCTTAGATACTGAATAAACTTTGAACCACCGCTTCTTGGTTTGGCTCTGGCCCAAAATTCTCAAATATGATACAACTTTTAACCTCAAATCCGAATCTTAGTGTTTCTGTGAATGGTATATTATCCCCTTATTTTAATTTACAACATATAATGGTGTAGGGATCTTCTTTATTCACTTTACTATTCATTTTATGGTTGGGACAATTTTAGAACATCTCAGGCGTAATCCCTCAATTAAAGGTATAGTAATTAATGATGAAGTTAAAATATTTGAGTGTGCTGATGACATATTACTTCATATGCCTAGTGTTCACTATTATTTAGCATTCTTTCAAGATGAAATTACTTTATGTTAAAAGGTTTCCAGCTATACACCTATTTAAACTAAACTGGTGCTCTCTCTCATTATAAATATAGTTCGAAACACATGCTTCATAGATGCGATTTTTAGTAGAGTCCTCACAAGATGAAGTACCTAGTTCTCCAAAGATGTCAACTATATTAGAAACATCAAGTTATCAATAGTTGAAGATGAAATAAAAGCCCTTACAGATGTTTGGTCATTGTTATACCTCTTTTGAGGGCCTATTCCGATGTTGGGCGGACCATCTCGGTTTGAGAACCAACCGACCATAGGTCAGCGGTTTCGTAACCCTTATTATGGTGCGACAGCACATAGTGTTGTCGCAAACTCCCATTTCCCTGTGGAAGCTTGTGCTGCAGTCGGAAAATTGCCTAGCACAATCTCCCAAAGAGAAATGGGAGTTTCTGTGAATTCTCACAGTGCCAGCCACATAGTGCAGGGATTTACAGGGTAGGCTCCATAGGTGGCCCCAAACCCCCAACCAGAGGCCACTGAGGGATGGGGGGGCCTACCAGGCCCCCCTAAGTTGCTTTCTGACAGGTTTTCCATGTCAGAAAGTCTGACATGGAAAGCCTCTCTGAAACTGAAATCATAATCCCAATGGCATAAACCCCCCTAAAGGGATTATGAGCGACCTCCGACTGGCCGACAGGCTCCTTGAGACCGTCAGAACCCAGCCCGGAATGACCAGCCAGTTTAAACTCCGGCCGCCTTCTTTGTAAGAAGGCAGTCGGAATTTAAACCAAGGATGTGGTAGGAAAGCCTCCGACCTTTCCGATCGACATCCGAATCAGCCTCTAAATGAGAAATCCTTGATTTTACAGTAACTGAAATAGTTGCAATAAAATTATTTATATTCTTTAGGCTACCATTTAAATTACTTCAAATAAATTATTGTCTAGATTGTTATGTAATAACAAACATCCCAATTTGGGCGGTGTTAGGGTTTCTGATTTTAAAGTGTACTACTTTTTTGGTTTGCATGTCTCTAACCCCACTTTACCTCCTAGATGGGTTACAATGGAAAATTCAAATTTGCAAAATTTCAACTTTAAAGAAGTGGTTCTTTTTTTATTTGCCTAAATTAAAATATATATATATTTAAACTTTCTCATGAATTATTAAATATTTTTTTTACGTTTGGTAAGAAATCATATTAAGATAAACGTTAAATCATTTTCTCTAAATCTTGCAGAGATTAAGTATATTTTAAGTTTCTCCTCTCATTCTAATGGCAAGATGTTAACTTTGTATGATCTAAAAACCTCTTTTCATTTACGGAATTAGATTATTAGTAGCTAACTATTGCTAATCAATGATATTCCAGACTCAGTAATTTCCATCTTCAATATTATTGATGATAATATGGGTTGGAACCAAAAACTGGGGAGTTTTATCAATATTATGTTTATATGGAAACCTGCAGTTTCAAAATGAATGGTTCAAAAGTCATGATGCCCAAATTAAATGTTAAGTCTATTTGGGAATCAGAGTTGTAATTTTCTTTGCCACCCAAGTGTGGAATAGGATGCAGTCTAAAATATTTTTAACTTCTAGAGCAGCTAACACCCCTCAAGCTCTGTATTTCATCTACTTTACTCCGGTCAAATGAAATAGTTGTTCAAACAATACACATGCTTCATAAGTTCATGTGACTCTTCTGATGCATATTCAGTGCACATGCTTTTCTCAAGTAACATGTTCATATTTTGGGGGATTTGGTTTGGGAAAAAGAGTGTCTAACCAGCACACAAGATTATTCAAGGCAAAAATTAAATATGTTGAAAATGCAATGCACAGTGAGGGGTTATCATTATACTCAAACGGGTAAGCGTGCATCATTGGCAAGTGTGCCCCCTTGGCTGGCTTGCTACTAATGGCTCATGTCAAAGGCCAACAAACAGAAAATATTAACTATAACATAAAACAAATACTTTAATAGCTACAAGACAAATAAACAACATTAAATGAGTGTCCAGGAAGCCATCAAAATCAGATGCACAGAAGGTAGTTTACAGTGTAAAAGACACAGACGGAATGCCTCTCCTTCTCCTTCCGGGACCCTAAGCCCTGGAATCGACCACCGGATCATATTAGAGGGGCTACATTTGAGAATGTCTTTAAGAGTCTTTTAAAGACCCGCTTATTTAGAGAGACGTAAAGTCTGATGGTCCCTCCTCCTGCCCACTCTCATAACTGTGTCTTACTTTTTTCCAGCGCCAGGACGCTCCTTGTGGAGCAGCTGTTTTTCGCTATATAAGTCTTTTTCATTCATTAATTTCTTATCATGCCTCTTGCAAAAACATTTGCCAGATTTGCCAAACCAACTGAGGAATGCTAGTGTACAGACCATGCTGTTGTTTTGGAAAAGCAGAAGACCTTCTATGGTACTAGGGTACATATTCTAAAAGAGATCTCAGTCAGCTAATACATCCACTGATGGTCAAACGTATAAATCCCAGTTGGTCTAGTCAGCCTTTCATACTCATGAGGTTGATAAAATGAAAAACATTGAGCTGTGTAACAAAAACATCTGTTAATTAGCACAAGATAGCCTTCATGGTGAACGTGAACTTTACAAGCACGCTATGTATATTAAAAGAAATCGCATCATACTTAACCTACTATTTTTGTGATATTCTAACCAACACTAAAGCAAGTTAAGGGAGTACCTACTAAACTAATCCCTCCTGTTCATAATAAATGGTAGTGAACAACGAAGAAGAGTCCAACCGTATTCAAAGTAGCTTAGCTTATTAAGGAAAACGTACCGTTTTCCTTAATACTATAAAGGTCACAGGGATGACCTTTATAGTATTAAGGAAAACTGTAAGTTTTCTTAAAATAACTCTCACCCATCAAAACATCCCTTGTTGGCATGCTTCATCATTGGATTCTTTCCACCCACTGCGGGGTGGAGCGTGTTACGATCAACGGAGTTGTGGGAGCACTTTGTAGGGTGCAGACTATAAAGTGAATGGTATTATAAGAGTGGGAGGGTCAGACTAGTGGGTTAAAAAATACTGGGCTACGAGGGAACTAAGATTTTCCTGTAGCTGGTATTATTAAAAAGGGGAAAGAGGAAAAACGTACATTAATGAGTGTGTGTCTCATGGTCTACATGTTTCAAGCCTATTCCATAAGGCTGTTCATCAGGACCAAGCTAAATGATACCATGTACCACTCCTAGAAAAAAATACCCTATTGGTCTTCTTAATTAGTGTTAAGGAGAGAAATATGTATGCAAACACAATACCTAATTGGTATATTTTCTGTGAAAGGTCTGGAAAGATAGGACATTGTGTCATTATTTACATATCAATAAAGTTATATTCAAAACACATCACCCTCTGTGAAAAAAGAGTGATATATTTTTCACTGGTGCAGGACTAATCCTTACAATAACCATGTTAGTGTTGTGCTGCCCTTGATAAATACAGACAAGATAATACAAAACTAATAACATAAATTCTAGCTACAATCTCCTGTGTTAAGGGTCTGAGTATCCAGGATTCCAACACAGAGAGCACATTTTGAGATGATCTCACTGCACTGAGAAGAAGCATCATCACATTGATTAATGATGATGGAATGAGGCCCTAAAAGGTCTTATAGTGAGCAATGAACCATTCATTTTTCAGCATGATAAGGCTTTTAAGAAGGATTAGTCATTAATCTTTTGGCAGTGCACCCAAGACAGGCTAATTTTAATATTCAAAACAGCCATTCGCATTTCATAAGAACTGAAAACCGAAATCCAGACAATAGCAGTACACCTGAAAAGCTACCAGTCGGTCAGCTCGTTGAAGAAAAGATTGGAAGACTTGAACCAAAGAATGAACGGATTTGAAGCAATGCTAAAACAGAGCAATTTTACAGAATTGAAGAAAGACACCAGTAAGTTCAGCCACAAATGAATATACCCTTATATCCGAGATGACTAAGTCCCACCAAGCAGGCATCAGGACTGCAAAAAAATGGTGACACGTCAGACTCCAGCTAAAACAGCTCTGCCTCCAGCAGAGACAGTGGAATGAATTACCAAAGCAGAAGAGGCCAAGCAAGGTGGATGAATTATCAAGGGCCAAGGAGATGGGGTCCAAATTAAGGCCACCCAATGTGCCCTGTACCTTACTTCTATGGCCCCCCCAATAGCACAAGGCCCACCGATACACTTCAACCACTGGAACACAACTCCTCAGGAGTACCAACACTACCAACCGAATCCTTTTTTAGGATCACACCAGGGCCCCAGGAAGAAGAGAACATGGAAGAGGAGCCAAGTACATTAGGCAGCAGACAATTAACAAACCGGAGTTTCAACCAGAAGCATGACCAGTACCCAGAACAACCAGGCAACAACAAGCAAATGAATAGTCTAGTGGAAAACCTCATTGACTACGTCCTCTCTCACACGCAGATGGAAATCCTAGAAACAGGATTAGGCTTGTCCCTACTGAAAAGATGGATACATTCAAAGTATGCAGCGAGATGGACAAATTCAGCAGAAAACTGAAACTGAGGGCAGTGGAGATTTTGACCTTTGAAAACGCGGTGCTAAAAGATCTTGAAGAAATCAACCCAGGAGGCACCAGAGTGTACCACAACACAACAAAAGAGCAGAAACTAGCAATAATGAAGCTGGCCAATGACAGTGACTTGGTTATAAAACCGGCGGAGAAAGGTGGAGCCATACTCATTCAAACAGCACAGGCCTATCATCGAGAGTGCTTGAGGCTCCTACAAGATATCACGAACTATGAGGTGCTAACAATAGACCCAACAGAATCTCTGTGAGTGCATATCACAAGCATGGTAGAAGAAGCACTTGCCCTCAACTGGTTTTCACAAAAAAAGGAGTTTTCCTTATAAACAAATTCCACCATACTTTTACACAATCCCAAAAATCCACAAGAACCTTACACATCCACCTGGATGACCAATAGTGTCAGGCATAGGTTCAATAAAGGACCCACTGTCAAAATGTGCAGATGCCTTCCTAAAACCAATAACCCAGCATTCAGACACCAAGGATATTGTCAAACTTCTACAAAATAGATCATTTGACCCTGAGACCGAATTCCTAATAGACCTGGATATTGAAAGCCTATACACCAGTCTCCCACATGATGAAACATTGAACATCATTTATGAAGTACTATTTGAAGTGAACTGGGAATACCAAACCCCATGAAACATTGTGATGAAATGCTGCAAATTGGCACTAACCAGAAATTTCTTGCGGTTCAAAGACACCCTTTCCCTTCAAAAACATAGAACCAGTACGGGTATCACCTTCGCTATAAGCATAGCAGGACTGTTTGTAGACTATCTTGTAAAACATAAGATCCTCAGTCCTGGCAACCCTTTCTTGTCTCATATCCAGTTGTGGAAATGATACATTGATGATATCCTGATTATATGGAACGCCAGTTCCTAACATGGTTTAACTGCCAAAACGAGTTCCTGAAGTTCACCCACACCATATCAAACAAAGAAGTAGTATTCCTAGACCTCAACATTGATCCAGCGGAACCGGTGTAAAATTTATAATCATGCACATCAACCCTACTATATCATGAATTGGATTTTTCCACTCTAACCAAAAATTTGGGCCCATGAAACTCAATAACTACTTACAAACATCAGGTCCTCCGATCTTTGGTAGTGCTAATAGAAACTCGACAATAACGAACGGATGCTTTTTCCTTCATAAGGACCTATAGTGAAGAAATTGCCTAACTAACAACTATAGTCACAATATGCAATACCTCAATAATTCATCAATCAAGACAAACTCTAAATGCTTATCAAGTTACTTTTATCTAAATATTTCAAAATATGAATGGTCAATACACAAGTACATAGGAATCATCAATTCTCTGTTATTTCAATGTTACAGGTAAGTACACAATAATGAAATACAGTTCATTGACAAATACATAATATAATGAATAACAGCATGAGAGGAGAGAGACAAAAGGAAATATTTCATTGCAATATCAATATGCAAATCAGATTTTCCTACGAACCTAGATAAATGAAAATTAATGCACTGTGTGCAATATTCAGAAATAGCTAACCCTTTGGCCGAAAAAGGTATAGCTCAAGCAACATCACCAGCTGATGAAGTACAAAGTAATCAGGATAGTTTCACTCAGAAATTCGCAAGGATAGTAGCCAGCCAGATTAGCATAGAGAGTACAGCAGCAAAGGCTCTCTTCTCATAGAAACAGCTACTGCCAAGTTCTTTTCTCACAGTAACAATTATACCCCAAATGTTCAAGAATCCAACCCCCTTAAAGTTTCCATTTTACAATTCAACCAATTTCATTGGTCTGGCTTATGAGGTGACCATCATCCTAGCCAGTTCATCCGGATTTCTGTGTTAGAGTTCCTAGTTAAAATTAATGTCATCATCGCTCTTCAGAAGCAAGTAAAGACATTTTGATATCCTCATGTTCTCGCGCTCGCTTTCACATCAGCTTGCAACATAGTCGACACAATCATTCTCCAACTGTAGTAGGAGGAAACCCTAGTGATACGCTTACATTTGTGCACCATTAAACAAATAAATCAGCTTTTGGGAAATAATGATGGACAAAGTCAATTCCTCTAAGGCCTACATAAGGAAAGAAAATACTTTAGCAGGGTTTGAGGCCTTCTTGCAGAAACCATAAAACCGTTATTTTTTTTCTAAATAAATATAACATATTTCAGTAAAGTGAACACAAGAAAATACGTAAGAAAATCGGTTTTCAAGGATCCAATATTCTAGTTAAACTCATAGGCATAATCTAATTTCTGAATGCAAACTTATCAATAAACAATGTTTTCCTGTTATGAGAAAAGGTAAACATTCACAAAATATTTTTGTAAGCATTTTTATTATTACTATATTTGTGAGTTTCTAAATACACATCAGTCAAGTCTCTCTCATGTTTCGTGTTTTTTTTCATAAAAACCCGTGTTTTCATTTGCTTTCTACACAGAAATCATTTCAGCTTTTAATTACTAAATGTGTGGACTGCTTGCATATTTTTACGTTCACATATTTTCTTTTAATGTTCTCATATTAATAATTTTTTCACACTGTTAGCCATTTGTTTTGTTAATAAAACACTTCTGAGCAGATTTAATCAAGCAAGATTTTATTCACAAAAATCATGCTCCATCAACATAATTTCGGAAATGGGAGAACTAAAAACAATGACACACATAAAACCAACTGCAAAAAATTGCCTCTTGGTTTTCGACAGTTTTCACCCTAGACATCTAAGAGAAAATCTCTCTTTCAATCAATTCCTAAAACTAAAGAGGAACTGCTCAGATCTTAATGATTTAAAACAACAAGCTGGGGATTTACATCACAGACTGGTGAAAAGGAATTACCCTCCCCAAATCATTGACAAAGCTATGAAGAGAGCCAGAAATAACAACAGGGAGGCCCCTCTGGTGGAATGACCCCCAAAGCCAAAAGAACAAAGACCCATCTGCATCACCACCTACAGCACAGCGTCAAATCAGGTGAGCAAGATCGTCAACAGACATTGGCGAATCCTGAACTGTGGAACTCTGAAATTCTCAAAACCTATGTTCTCACACTAAAGAGGCAGGAGTTTGAGGGACATGATAATACACACCAAATCACGCAAGAAGAAAGACGGGGAAACATCACAAGGAATCCTTTCCTCCACACAGTTCACTACCCATGTGGAAACTGCAGTGTTTGCTATTTGACCACCCAGAGCAAGAGAATAACATTCAACAGCAATACCAACTGGGAACAAAGAAAGTTCAGGAACTGCAACTCGAAAAGTGTCATTTATGTGATCACTTGTCAATGCCAGCTCCATTACATTAGAATTACAAAATGCATGATTAAAATCTGTGAACATCGCAGTAATCTGAGATGTGAGTGGGCAACAACTAAAATGTCCGCATATTACATCGAGAAAGGACACACGGCACAGAATCTCCGGTGGACCACCTTACAACAAGTCTCCAATCACTCCCAGCTATTTGAGAAAGAACAACACTGGGTCTGAATGATGGCATACTGTGGAACCAATTTGCTTGATTCAAGTAATTGAAATCCTTTGCCCATACTTGAGCAATCCTTGTCTATAGTAATCAATCAATCAATCACTGCATTTCTAAAGCGCGCTACATACCCGTGAGGGCCTCAAGGCGCTGGAGGGGAGGGGGGGCGCTACTGATCGAAGAGCCAGGTATTGAGAAGTCTTCTGAAGGCCAGCAGGTCCTGAGTCTGTCGTAGGCTGGTAGGGAGAGAGTTCCAGGTCTTGGCGGCGAGGTAGGAGAAGGATCTGCCGCTGTCGGTGGTTTTCCAGATACGAGGAACTGTGGCGAAGGCGATGTTAGCTGAGCGGAGGCTTCGGGTGGGGGTGTGGAAGCTGAGTCGGTTGTTGAGGTATGTAGGTCCGGTGTTATGTAGTGCTTTGTGTGCGTGGATGAGGAGTTTGAAGGTGATCCTCTTGTTGACGGGGAGCCAGTGCAGGCCTCTCAGGTGGGGTGTGATGTGGCTGTTCGGGGGACGACAAAGATCAGTCGTGCCGAGGTGTTCTGGATTCGTTGTAGTCGTCTCAGGAGCTTAGTTGTTCCTGAGTAGAGGGCTTGCCCGTAGTCGAGTCTGCTGGTGATGAGGGCCTGGATGACGGTTTTTCTCGTGTCGGGAGGGATCCATTTGAAGATACTGCGGCGCATTCGTAATGGCAGGAAAAGCATTAACAAAAGGCGCAGGATACAGTCTCTTCAAAGACTGTGGTCCTAAGTGATCTTTAGAAGCTTTCTAAGAGCTAAGGCTAAGAGCTAGGCATGACAAATGGCCCCCATAGTACTCAAGACTCCACAACATGGGGGCATCCCCACTATCACCACTACATGTAAGCTAAACAAGGATTAACCATTTATCCTGTTTTTTTATGGTGTCGGCGAAGCCTGAAATAGCCTCTATTCTAGCCTATCCGTAGTCCTAACAATCAGAAATATATAAAAATAATTTTACCCTGCTTCAGTTTTTTACAAGGGAGGATATATGTAGAGATAGACCCCATTTCTCCAGGGCCAATTGAAGCTGTTTTCTTCTTTCAGCTTTTATTTACATATTTTCTTTTTTCAAAATAATGATTTTTCATATCCCTTTCTCCAATATCGAACTGCGGTTCAACCACCTGGAAGACACAGGCACGAACTGCCCGGCCTTCTTCCTTTTTTCCCCACTTTCTAAAAATAACTATTCTACACATTGTTACAAATTATTGAAGTTTTTCAGCTTTTTCTACATTATTTTTAAACATCTGATTGGGGCCGACCATATTTACACTGCTGGTTAGAAGGCGCAAACTGGAAGTACAGTAGGCATGGAATCCAGGTGGTGCCACCAACGGGTGGCCATTTTGTGCAATTAGCAGTCTACTTTCCACTAATGCTAGGACGCCGATAAAGAGATCGTCTGATATTTAACAGGACGGTCTCCGCATACATGTTTATCTTCTGAGCCACAGGCAGGCAGAGTATGCAGAGCAAGGGTGCAGCTTTGTGGACGCGAGTACGCCATGGCGACCCCCTTGCAAACAAGCATTTTCATCGAGATTTTCTCAGCTTCTCGACCATATCGGAAAATCTTTTTCTTTCAGTGTGTGACCACAAGCACTTCTTCCTCCGGTATTGAGCTCATTCTGCCTTGATTTTGGCATAAAACATGTATTGTTTTTTAAATACCAAATGCTTTGTTTAACATGTGCATCACTTTTCTTTATTCAAACCGTTTAGTTCCTCACTACCATGCATCAAACTCGTCATATTGATATACAAATGTAGGGAGTAGCTACTCTGGCTTCTCCTTCAACATGCAGTAACTACCTCATAGAGTGTGTGATTTATGTTATATGTTTTGTATTGTCTTGTCTGTATTTTTCAAGGGCAGCACAACACTATCATGATTATTGTAAGGATTAGTCCTGAACTAGTGAAAAATATATCACTCTTTTTCCACAGATGGTGATGTGTTTTGAATGTAACTTTATTGATATGTAAATAATGACACAATGACCTATCTTTCACAGAAAATAGATCAATTAGGTATTGTATTTGCATGAAGATTTATTTCCTTAATATTTATTAAGAAGACCAATAGGGTATTTTTTTCTAGGAGTGGTACTGGGATCCTTTAGCTTGGTCCTGATGAAAAGCCTTAGGGAATAGACATGAAACATGTAGACACTCATTAACATGTGTTTTCCTCTTCTCTTTTAATAATAACAGGATTAAATAAATCTTAGTTCTCACAAAGCCAGATATGTTTTAACCCACTAGTTTGACCCTCCCACTCTTATAGCACCATTCACTTTATAGTCCACACCTTACAAAGTTCTCCCATGTCTCCATCGGTCATAGCACACCCTGTCCCGCAGCGGGTGAGACGAACCTGATGATGAAGCATGCCACCAAGGGGCATTTTGGTGGGTAAGGGTTATTTTAAGAAAACTTATCATGTTCCTTAATACTATAAAGGTCACTGGGAGATAGCTGCTTTGTGTACGGTTAGACTCTTCTTGGTTGTTCATGAAAGGTAGAAGGCCGAGTCCCCTGTAAACCTGACCTCTGTCTCACACTTTTGTTTGACGCAGCATTATAAATTGTAAACATTTTAAATCACTTAAAGGCAAAGTAGTGAAATACAATTAGAGGGACAAAAGAGTATTGCCCCAATTACGAATGCTGAGGAATTATGTGTAGGGATTCTTGATCACCAGAAGTTCCAATATTGGGCAGATTCTCAGCATACAATCCCTGCAATGAGAGTTAAATCCAGAAAAATTGGACTAACTGGGCTGACCTGCAATTTCTGGTCAAAATTCAACACAGAATGTCGATTCTCGGACGTTTCACTGCATAGAGAACTGCGATATCATTAAAGACAACTTATTTGCCACTTCCAACCACCAGCTTTAAGGAATCTCAAATAGAACACCAACAACCAAACAATAGGATAGAACTCCACAGTCCAATATAAGCCTACTGGCAGCCATTTTGTGTTCTGATGCTTTCAAAAATGTTCTTCTTTACCCTTTAATACATACTTGAACTTTAATCCTCTGCATGAAAACCTAAAAAACATCACTAATACATCCTCATCCTAAGATACATATATCAGTAAAACCAATGCTCAAAACTATTTAATATCATTTCTTTTTGTCAACTTATTCTTAAAATTAAAACATCATATCCAAGTCCCTCCACACTCACATAATGCTAGCCTCCTTTTTTTAAAATAAAATCACGATTCTGTATGCAGTGAAACTTCTGAGAATTTACATTTTACGGCAAGACCGGAGGCTAACATTATACGTGTTTGAAGCTTTTTGACACTTTGAAACATGTTTTACTGGTCTGAACTGAAATTTCTTGAACACCTCAGCAATCCAGCCACCACTCCGATCAGCCACCTTTAAGATTTCCTCCATTCTACCTCCATACATATATACCTTGCTACCCACCACACCTCTAGCAGAATGTGCCTTAAACTGTGATAAATTCACTCCAACCTCTTTCATGACTGACTTTACCCATCTTGCTATCCCTGCAGCTGTCACAGAACGGTATGGTTTCACAGAGGGAAAACAGTAATTGCTCCATTCCATGACTTCCATTCTCTTTTGGTCTAGATTCATACTCTTACAAACAGTACACAACACATCATTTTGGATTAGCCATCAAACCTAGGATAAAAAACTGACTCTGACATTCTTTTAGTTCTTTTCCAAATCTCAAAAAGAACTCCTTATGGTTGATGAAAATGTCTATTTACCTCCAAAGCCTTAACATCAGAAACTTTTTGAAAATGAAATCAAACATAATAAAGTAGTTAACTTCCAAGTCAACTCTTTCAATCCAAGATATCTATTATCTGGCAATTCCTGAAACAACTTGAAAACTAATTTCACATCCCATACTGAATCATATCTTGCCACAGGTGGTCTCTTTATATGAATCCCTTTCATACTCTACAAATCAGGGTGTGGCTGCCAATAGAAACTCCATTTACTAAAGACTGACCCACACCAATTGCAGATCTGTACAAATTCACAGTTCTGTACCCAAAAAACTTTTTTAAACAAATCTGCCAAAAAATGGGCAACCATCATCAGCTTCCATGGGACCCAAATCTCTTGCCACACACCAACGTAACCAGACACTCCAAGCACTCCTATAACTCTTGAGTGTCCCAGGAGCCCAGGAGTCATTGAGAAATCCTGAAGCTGTTCCCTAAGATCTGTGAATTTTACTGATGTCCTGATACTCACCATATAGAAGATTGAGCACATTTGTCTCTACCAATAGATATTCTACTCTATCTGCACCTTTCAGCAACCTCCTGCAACACCTTATTAAATATGTAATCTCTACCACCATCTCCATTTCCATTGGAAACCAAGCCTGAGTCATCCAAAATGGAGTTACCAATGCTAATTGACATCTCTGCTATTTAACTTAAACCAACAATCTCTGCATCATGGCAAAAAGAGAGAATCCTGGTAAACGCATCTACTGTCAAAGCCTCCAGATCCAGTTTCCAACTGAAGTAACTCTCCAACTAATGTGTCAACCTGGAAGCAAACAGAGCTACCTGAAAAGGTCCCAAGCACTTCTGTATCCTCATAAAATAACCTTCCTTTGCTGAAGTCTATTAAATTCCTGGAATTTCAATCTGCTATCCAGTTCTCTTTCTCTGGTAAGTACTGGGCCCTCACCCTATCTTGTGCTCCAGGCAGAACCCCCATATTTCCTTCGCTTGATCTGCCAACCTTTTTGACCTGCTGCCTCCTAATCTGTTTGTGTATGTAACTGCTGTAATATTGTCCATCTTTAACAAAACTGAAGATTCCTGGAACTGTAATCTGAAATTTTGCAACACAAACATTCAAGCCTTCATCTCCAAACAATATCTCTGATTTGTATAAACGCCAAACACCACCCATCTATTGGACTAAAAATATGACTCCCCATCCTAAATTGCTCGCATTTGTCTCTAATACAAAATCTGTTTTAATTCCAAAATTAGGTCATCCCTTCCAAGTCTCTAGCCATCGTTCCACCTCCTTCCTTGCTCTCATGTCATTGTCCTTTGGAAAGGTCCCATATTTTCAGACACTGCAAGGCCCGGTAATGACGCAGACCTGGGAAAAATGTTCTAATTGAAGATGATAAAAGACCTATCACTCTGGCTATGTCTCTCATCTTGCCAGAAACCGGTCCCCGGAAGCTTGTTTCCTTTCCAGTGAAGAATTGGCTTGGTAGTTTGGTCTGCCCTGTTCCCATGATGCACTGGGCCAGGGACAGACTAATTTGCATATAGCCAGGTTCTGAACTGGGATGGTGCAGTGAGCTAAAAAACGGTGATGGATTAAGCCCTGATCTGTTGACTGGGTAGGAGTGTTCTGATTAACTCAGATACTCTGTCCATCACCACCCCCTTTTCAAATATTTTGGCCACCACAAGTGTGGAAGGGTATGCTCAGACATGAGTCCCTTGCTCACTGCACCATCAGGGTTCAAGCAAGCCGGGCCGAAGACGGCTGTAATGCCAGAAACCGGTCCCCGGAAGCTTGTTTCCTTTCCAGTGAAGAATTGGCTTGGTAGTTTGGTCTGCCCTGTTCCCATGATGCACTGAGCCAGGGACAGACTAATTTGCATATAGCCAGGTTCTGAACTGGGATGGTGCAGTGAGCTAAAAAACGGTGATGGATTAAGCCCTGATCTGTTGACTGGGTAGGAGTGTTCTGATTAACTCAGATACTCTGTCCATCACCACCCCCTTTTGAAATATTTTGGCCACCACAAGTGTGGAAGGGTATGCTCAGACATGAGTCCCTTGCTCACTGCACCATCAGGATTCAAGCAAGCCGGGCCGAAGACGGCTGTAATGCCAGAAACCGGTCCCCGGAAGCTTGTTTCCTTTCCAGTGAAGAATTGGCTTGGTAGTTTGGTCTGCCCTGTTCCCATGATGCACTGGGCCAGGGACAGACTAATTTGCATATAGCCAGGTTCTGAACTGGGATGGTGCAGTGAGCTAAAAAACGGTGGTGGATTAAGCCCTGATCTGTTGACTGGGTAGGAGTGTTCTGATTAACTCAGATACTCTGTCCATCACCACCCCCTTTTAAATATTTTGGCCACCACAAGTGTGGAAGGGTATGCTCAGACATGAGTCCCTTGCTCACTGCACCATCAGGATTCAAGCAAGCCGGGCCGAAGACGGCTGTAATGCCACAAACCGGTCCCCGGAAGCTTGTTTCCTTTCCAGTGAAGAATTGGCTTGGTAGTTTGGTCTGCCCTGTTCCCATGATGCACTGGGCCAGGGACAGACTAATTTGCATATAGCCAGGTTCTGAACTGGGATGGTGCAGTGAGCTAAAAAACGGTGATGGATTAAGCCCTGATCTGTTGACTGGGTAGGAGTGTTCTGATTAACTCAGATACTCTGTCCATCACCACCCCCTTTTGAAATATTTTGGCCACCACAAGTGTGGAAGGGTATGCTCAGACATGAGTCCCTTGCTCACTGCACCATCAGGATTCAAGCAAGCCGGGCCGAAGACGGCTGTAATGCCAGAAACCAGTCCCCGGAAGCTTGTTTCCTTTCCAGTGAAGAATTGGCTTGGTAGTTTGGTCTGCCCTGTTCCCATGATGCACTGGGCCAGGGACAGACTAATTTGCATATAGCCAGGTTCTGAACTGGGATGGTGCAGTGAGCTAAAAAACGGTGATGGATTAAGCCCTGATCTGTTGACTGGGTAGGAGTGTTCTTATTAACTCAGATACTCTGTCCATCACCACCCCCTTTTGAAATATTTTGGCCACCACAAGTGTGGAAGGGTATGCTCAGACATGAGTCCCTTGCTCACTGCACCATCAGGATTCAAGCAAGCCGGGCCGAAGACGGCTGTAATGCCAGAAACCGGTCCCCGGAAGCTTGTTTCCTTTCCAGTGAAGAATTGGCTTGGTAGTTTGGTCTGCCCTGTTCCCATGATGCACTGGGCCAGGGACAGACTAATTTGCATATAGCCAGGTTCTGAACTGGGATGGTGCAGTGAGCTAAAAAATGGTGATGGATTAAGCCCTGATCTGTTGACTGGGTAGGAGTGTTCTGATTAACTCAGATACTCTGTCCATCACCACCCCCTTTTGAAATATGTCTCTCATCTTGACCAAATCTCTCCTCCCGACCATCCTCACTCCTTTCCTTATCTTCACAATTTTGTTCTCTGGCATGAAAAGCTGGACTCGACGGTGTCTACAACAAACCCCAAAACATCTATATGAGTGAGCGTCAAATCGACTTTTCCTACTTTAGTATAATCCCTAGGGACACTAAAAGCTCATTTGCCATGCACATCTGAGCCATCAAGACAGTTGAACACTGATTCATTAACAATATGTTGTCTAGATTAATTATTAGACAAACTCCTCTCTCTCTCATATAAGCTACAACAGCCCTCATAACCTTCATAAAGCACCAAGGGGCTGAGGACAAACCAAATAGAAGGCACAGAAATTGAAATAACTGCCCTTTTCATCTGAACTGTAAGTATTGTTGATTCTGCTTTGCAACTGGGATAGCGAAATAAGCACCTTTTAGATTCATCTTTATCAACCAATCAACACAATACATCCCCGAGAAGGTAAATCCCCTCCATTTTGAAGTGTCTGTAATTAACACAAAAACGAAATCAGTACTATAAAATGTATCACTCGATGCCATCCCTTGTCCTTCTTCTCTACTACAAACAGAGCTTCCTCCCTATTCACTTTCTCTATTGCACCTTTCCCCAACATAGAATCTATCTCACAACCCACTATTTCTTGTATTCCTTTGTTGAAGCAAAGTTCTTTTGGTTCTTGAGTTTGCAATTGGTTTGAACTAAACTCTATTTAATATCCTGTACCATGGGTAGAACCGATGCACCATTTGTGATCTGTTTCCATCTCTCCGAATGGAATCTCAAACTTCCTTCCACCTTTATTTGGATACAACCATAAATACTGTTCATACTCAGCTGTTCCTGAGGTAGAAGACTGTCCTCTACCCCTTGATGTCCTTGCTCTGGTCACTCTTCCTCATCAAGGGTAAAAATCATTGCTGTATAATCCTTGGATTCCTCTATATGATCCTCTACCAGCATATTAGGACTTGTAAAACCACAGCTGAGAGGTTGCCCTCTCCTCCTAGCCTTGCCGTATTAAATATTTGCTCCTGAGAAGACTTTACGGATTGAGTAATGCACCTCATCTAGAGTTGTGAAAGTCTGCACATACTTTCAGGGAAAGAGCTTTTACAACGCTGATATTACATCGCATTACTAGTACAACACAGTTGTTACAACGACCGCGTTGTAAGTATGCAATGCATTACATCGTAAGTCATTAAAACGACTTGCTGTAGGGGGCGCTGAGGTATTGGAAATTAATTGCAACACCTTCTCTACTGTTGTGAAAACTGGAGTAGGAATAGTAAATAATACTATTCCTAATCCCAGCACGCCCCCTACTGCAAGTCGTAATGACTTGTAATATAAATGCATCGCATACAAACAATGCAGTTGTAACAACCACTTTGTAAAAGCACACAATGTAACACATCGCATTGTAAAGTGCTATATTCAAACTTTCCCAATGCCCTGACCATTCCTTCCCCAAAAAGTAATCCTTTTGCCTCCTCCCTTGTCTCCTTCTGGCTAACTCCCCCAACTTCAAGTTAATTCGAAGGAGCACTGACTTCTGATGATCAGTAATCAACCCAGCAATAGCATTACCTAAAAAGCAAATTGCTCACTAGCACTAGCCTCTTAGCAAATGTATATCCAAATCAGTACCTTTAACATATGTCTCCTCCACCATATCAAACATCCTCCCCAGAGGACCTAATACATCCAACAGTTTACACTCACATTAATTAACCTTTCTCAGGGTCTTGTCCCAATTTGTAAATGTACGTAATTAGTTCAGGATCCAAATTTGGTGTTAAAGACTTCTCACTAATGACAGGGGGAGAACATTCAGCCTTCATAAGACTGATTTCTTCCTTCTCTAATCGCTTCCTTATTCATTTCCTAATGTAGTCTGACACAAGAGCCAGTGGTCACCAATCTGATCCTTGAGGATGGCTAATCACCTTTGAATTAAACATTTTTGCCCCAGTGGGTTTACAATAGATCTTTTATTAGCATCTCTACACAAGCTACTTCCTTCAAATTGCTCATCTAAGGAATCCTTGTAATCCAAGTCTAAGATGTAGCCATCTACATCCTCATCATATACAGGATTATCCTGCTCAAATATAGTGTCGCTTTAGACGCCAACTATATGCGAGTCACTTGGGACTCTTCTGTCTTCATGTGGACCTACCACATGTTTCCTCCTTTTAGAGCATTTAACCTCTGGGCCCCTAAAAGCTCTGTCCTCTCTTTCTGAAATTGAAACATATTCATCCAGCACTTTACTGGGATCTCTTTACCTCTCTTTTAAGACCTTCCTCACTGACTCCTATTCCAACTCCCTTAACTCCTGAGTTATTACCCCTTCACCCTGACTAGTCTCACCATCTACCTGCTCAGTCATGTTTAAATAATACCAACCGTACCAATAATCAAACAAACCTTAACCTTAAACCTATTTGAAGATAACTGTATTAAGTGTACCTGAAAAAACTACTGTAACTACTGAAAAGAGAAACATTCTCTAACATGCACAAACCTAACCAATTCTTAACAATTCCCAACTAAACACTTTTAAATTACTGAAAAAAGGCTCTTGCCTTACTCCTACTCCTATGACTAAAAATTGCAGCAATGGCAGTTACTGTTAAAGCATTTGCTTAGCAACAAAGCCTAACATCAATCTCCCTTAGAAACACATCCAAATGTTTATCGTCATAGTAAAAAACAAAGTTGAATGAATCTTACTTATAATCCTGTTCCTTTAACATATACTTGGGTAAATGTCTTTGCTAAAAAACTGCCTTGTTTTAATATTACTTATTAATTTTAGGGCAAACAGGCTTTCCAAATGTTGCATGCAAGGGATTTCATTTCTGAACCCTTGTGCATGAGTAGCGTGCTCAAATTCCCATAGAAACCAGTTACATGTGGTGCTCACCTTTAACAAAGATGGCCTCCTGCTCTAAGCATTCACTGAAGCTCATTTGGGCAAAATTGCCCTTTTCACAACACGCAGCGGCAAACACAAGACGTGGTCCAGAACCTCCACTTTCCCGAATCCTACTCAAGGTATTTCAGTACATTTAATAAAATAATACTTCCAAACCAGTCCTATATTGTTAAAAAATATATTTAAGCAAGACTATATAATCAATAAAACCACAATCTTTACAGAAAACACATATTTAACTTAAAATATATTAAAACTCTATATCAACTGAAATAAATCCATATTTTAATTTACACACAAATAACAAAGTAATAATACATGTCCTTAAACTCAATAGACAAATAAGCAGCAAAAAAATCAAGAATAAGATGGCTGCCAGGAAGCTTATATAGCGATACAAAAGGGGATGACGGACGGAGCGTTTGAGCAAATCAAACACTCACCCCCAGTCAACTGATCTGGGTTTAATCCATCACCATTCTTTAGCTCACTCTGTGTCATGAAAGCAGTCCTTAGCCCCTTGGCAAACACGCAGTCCTTCGTACCCTTAACAAACAATCCTTTGCCCCTTAGTATAACACACATTTGTGCGTATTTGCAAAAGAATGTAAATATAAGGCCTTCATTGAAAAAACCCACCCCTTTTCCGTGCTCCAGAACTGTGTTTTTAATTTACATTATGTTTGAGGAATTATGGGGCATATTACCAACCAATAGAGATAATTTTTGTCTCTAACTTGTTTAGAGACAAAAACTATCGCCACAAATCGGCGAATTTTATCGCAGATAAACCTTGCTATTAGCAAGGTTTATCGCAAATGCGATAAAAAACGGCCGCAATGCATGAATATCACTGAAAAGTCAGCGATATTCATGCATTATCGAGCAAATGCTCTTAGCCATGTTATCCACCTCCCATTGGATAACATGGCTAAGAACTGCTCAGGGCAGGTGTTAGCTTTTGGAGATATTCGCGCTTAGCGCGAATATCTCCAAAAGTTGGTAATAGGAGATAACGATGTTAGCGACTGTTTCCAGTCGCTAACATCTTGGCACGCCCACTTTGCATGTCATTAGTGATAAATATCACTGACATGCAAAGCGGGGCCCAAGATGGTCGCTATCTCCTATTAGCTGTCGCTAACTGGTGTTAGCGACAGCTTGGTAATAGGGAGATAATTTTATCTCCGCTTTCTTGGCTTTTAAAGCCAAAAAAGCGGCGATAAACCCCCTTGATAATATGCCCCTATGTTTTTGTGCACTGTTGAATTGCAGTCGTTGCCTATGTGATAACGTTGTTTAAATCAAGGTTGTTACCTCTAGAGAATGGTCATGCGCTTTTGCTTTGGGGGCATTGACTAAATGGTAACGTTGTAGTGGTCTGAAATGTGGCATCAAGAAAACCGAACTGACTTCGGGGATTGTTTCGGAGCGTTTCACCTCCGATTCTGAATGCGGCCTGAAAAGACAAGCAGTGCACGTTTAAACGTAAACGTGCTCTTCGTGGGGCGTCGGCTGGGTATAAAAAACACACCTCACCTTTTGGAAGGCGCTTTGCCTTCCGTGCGTTTTCAAGCTTCAGGAGGTGTCGGAGGTCTTCGGCAGCCGCGTGATCCAGCAACGTGCGCAGAAGCCCAGGGAATCTTCACGACGGACCTGAAAAGGAACAAAGGAACATAGATAAGTAAAGCCAAGGAGCCCTTCGCAGGAAAGATAGCACCTTACTAAACTATGCAAAGACTTACCTGATGAGGTCTTAGAGTGTGATCTGGCAAAGGGAAATCCTGGAAAATCCTGTAACAAAGAAAAGGAACATTTTAGAGGATAAAACAAGGAACTGATACTTATTATTTGTTGCTGAGAACTGTTCGGACAATTGTTTCAAAATTTTAGTGATTGCAGAAAGTTTTGGGTCTATTGTTTTGTGTTAGCCTTTTATATTTTTTAGGAATAAGACGTCAAAAGGAGCAGAGCTTCAATTAGTAAGTGATTGAAAGAGAATACTTGTATATATATTAATGAAGAAAGACTAACGAATAAGAATATAGAGAACAACTGTTGTTTGTTTATGTTCTAGTGTTCATGCATCACGTAGTGCTACCACAGAAAAGCTCTCAACTACCGAAGTGACAGTGTACTCCTTTTCCACTCTTCACTACAAATACGGGCGTTGGATTGTCGTTCACTGATCGCAGGTAGGCACATTTAGCATTAATGACAATACTGCATAACATAAAGTACACATTCCTTATACGGTTCCTTGTTGCCTCGCAGGTGGACAGCAAGAAACCTTCAGGGTCCGTATCCGGCCCTCTCCCTAGGTCCCTATTAGTTAACTTGTTGTATATGAGAATTTCACAAGTAGTTGTTAGAGGTTTGGGGAAGTTGGTCCCTTGCGTCTCTGTGAAACTCTTCTGCGCCTCCTGCTCTGCCTCCTGCTGACGCTGCCACGAGCGACCCAGCCGCCGCTGAGCCGCCCGTCGGTGCCGTTTCCCGCCGCTGCCCCCTGCGGCCACGCCCACCGTCTACCCATTGGCTGCCCCGCTCCCGCCACCCAGCTGACCCGCCCTCCCGGCTCCTGATTTATGACGCCCCCAGAGCGACCGCGCAGCGGACGCGCGCAGCGGGAGCACCGATTGAGCGCCGAAGGTGCGCCAAAGGTACGCCCGTCTGTGCCCGTCCGCGCCTGGCGGGGCCCCTAGCCCCCACCGACGGAAACCGACCCGACGGACCTACGACGCCACCGAACTCATCGCACTCAACACCAGCCGAACCTCGGGCTGCTACCGAGCCACACCGAGACGCACCCACGGACCCTTCAGCTGCCACTCCTGCAAGTTCACCTGCAACCGGACCCACGCCACACCAGCACCCAGCAAGCCGAGCACCAGCATCACCCACCTGAAGTGCATCCTGCTCAACACCCGCTCCGTCCACAGACACGCCGTCGAGCTCTGGAACCTGCTCGACACCACAGCCCCAGACGTCGCCTTCCTCACGGAAACCTGGATGAATGCCTCCTCAGCGCCCGACATCGCCATCGCCATCCCAGACGGCTACAAGATCATCCGGAGGGACCGCGTCAACCAGACAGGAGGAGGCATCGCCATCATCCACAGTAACTCCATCCGCATTACGACCAACACCGACGACACCCTGAGAACCGCCGAACACCTGCACTTCCAGATCCACGTCAACCCCAAGACCACCCTCAGAGGCACCCTCATCTACAGACCCCCGGGACCACGCACACAATTCAGCGAAGACATCGCCGACTTCATCAGCCCACACGCCCTCCCCTCCGCCAACTACATCCTCCTCGGGGACCTCAACTTCCACCTGGAGAACAACAATGACCGCAACACCACCACCCTGCTGGACAACCTCGCCAACCTCGGACTCAAGCAACTGGTGACCACCCCCACCCACCACGCCGTCCACTTCAGCTTCAGAAGGACCACGCTCCACCATCACCAGCAACAGGCTCCCCGCAGAAGCTGGAATAAGATCACGGCAGACCAGCTCGCCACTTCCCTGAGCAAGAACCCGCCCACCAGCACAACGAACCCCAGCCAAGCGGCCACCAACCTCACGAAATGGATCATCGACTGCGCAGACGACCTCGCCCCTCTGAAGACCCCGCCGAGCAGACCCGGCAGCAAGATAGCCCCATGGTTTAACGACGAACTCAAGAGCTCCAAGAAGAACTGCAGAGCACTCGAGAAAACCTGGCGAAGAGACCCAACACCAGACAACATGACTGCCCTCAAGCTCGCCACCCGAAAACACCACCAACTGATCCACGCCACCAAGAAAACCGCATTCAAGGAACGACTGGACAACAACGCACACAACAGCAAGGAACTCTTCAACATCGTGAAAGAGCTCTCCAACCCCAACGCTGGAAACAACGACATCACCCCTTCGCAAGACCTCTGCAACTCCCTCGCCTCCTACTTCCACAACAAGATCGCGGACATACACAACAGTTTCAGCACTCAACCGATGCACGCCACGACCGAACCACCGCCCCCCACCACCACCCTCCGCACCTGGACCCCGATCAGCACCGAAGACACCATCCGCACGATGAACTCCATCCACTCCGGATCTCCAACAGACCCCTGCCCTCACCACGTCTTCAACAAGGCCGACGCTGTCATCGCACCCCACCTACGGGACATCATCAACACCTCCTTCGACAACGCCACCTTCCCGGAGAGCTGGAAGCACGCCGAACTCAGCGCTCTACTCAAGAAACCATCAGCTGACCCCACCGACCTCAAGAACTACCGCCCAATCTCGCTGCTCCCGTTTCCGGCAAAAGTCATCGAGAAGACAGTCAACAAGCAACTGGCCGCCTTCCTCGAGACGAACGGTTCCCTCGACCTCTCGCAGTCTGGCTTCCGGGCCAACCACAGCA
This sequence comes from Lissotriton helveticus, assembly GCF_964261635.1. Classification (NCBI taxonomy): domain Eukaryota; kingdom Metazoa; phylum Chordata; class Amphibia; order Caudata; family Salamandridae; genus Lissotriton; species Lissotriton helveticus. The sequence continues at coordinate 469,470,710 of NC_136070.1, forward strand.
CCGAGACCGCCCTGATCGCAGCCACCGATGACATCAGAGCCCTGCTCGACAATGGAGAAACAGCGGCCCTCATCCTCCTGGACCTCTCCGCGGCCTTCGACACTGTCTGCCATCGTACCCTAGTACAGCGCCTCAGCAACGTCGGAATCCAGGAGAAGGCACTGGAGTGGATCATCTCCTTTCTCGCCGGAAGGACACAGAGAGTCCGCCTCCCCCCGTTCAGATCGGAGGCCACCGAAGTCATCTGCGGCGTTCCTCAAGGCTCCTCGCTCAGCCCAACACTCTTCAACGTCTACATGAGCCCCCTCGCAACCATCGCACGCCAGCACAACCTCAACATCATCTCCTACGCCGACGACACCCAGCTGATCCTCTCCCTCACCAACGACCCCGCCACCGCCAGAGCCAACCTGCACGAAGGGATGACAGACGTAGCCAAATGGATGTCGAACAGCCGCCTGAAACTGAACTCGGACAAGACGGAAGTCCTCATCCTGGGATCTTCACCCTCCGCCTGGGACGACTCCTGGTGGCCCCCCGCCCTAGGCAGCGCACCCAAACCAACAAACCATGCACGCAACCTGGGCTTCATCCTGGACTCCTCCCTCTCCATGACCAGACAAGTCAACGCCGTCTCCTCGTCGTGCTTCAACATCCTGCGCATGCTACGTAAGATCTTCCGATGGATCCCCACCGAGACCAGGAAGACGGTCACCCAGGCCCTCGTCACCAGCCGTCTGGACTACGGCAACTCCCTCTAAGCCGGAACCACCGCCAAACTCCAGAAGAGACTCCAGCGGATCCAGAACACCTCAGCACGACTCATCCTGGACATCCCCCGCCGCAGCCACATCTCCGGACACCTGAGAGACCTGCACTGGCTCCCGGTCAACAAGAGAATCACCTTCCGGCTCCTCACCCACGCACACAAAGCCCTACACAACCAAGGCCCAGGATACCTCAACAGCTGCCTCAACGTCTACGCCCCCAAACGCCAGCTTCGATCGACCAGCCACGCCCTCGCCGCCGTCCCCCGCATCCGAAGAGCCACCACAGGAGGAAGGTCCTTCTCCTACCTGGCCGCCAAGACTTGGAACTCCCTTCCGACCCACCACCGCCTGACCCAAGACCACCTCGCCTTCAGGAAGCAGTTCAAGACCTGGCTGTTCAAACAGTAGCGGACCCCCTCCCCCCAGCGCCTTGAGACTCTCCGGGTGAGTAGTGCGCTATATAAATGCTGTGATTGATTGATTGATTGATTGCGCCTACACAAGCAAGACAAGGTAAGAGACGGTGCAGAGCTTGACAGAAGGCAAAGCCCGAGTGAATAGTTTCACCCAGATGCAATGGAGCCAACTTCACAAATCTCCTTGCAGGACATAGCCGCAATTCTAGAAGAAATAAAAACAGAAAATTTAGCTTTGGGCTGGGATTTATCAGCATAGCAAGGTGAGATACGAAAACCAATACTTAAGCCTCCAAGTTTTAAACCCACTTTCGCAGGTCCAACTTCATCTACCACGTCTGATAGTTCAACACAGATACAGGTTATTACCCCGATGCCTTTCCCGCTTGCTCAAACAGAAAGGTTCTATGACGATAGCAATAAATTCACAATCTTCATGAATCAATGCCACTTACATTTCTTAGCGAAACCTATAGCTTTTCCTGATGATTCTTCTAAAGTAGCGTTCATTTTGTCATATTTGGGAGGGGATGCTGCCTTATGGTCAGTCCCTTTGGTTGAACGTAATGACCCCGTTTTGTAAATTTGAATCAGTTTGAGAGTTCATTAAAAAGATTTTTGCCGGAGGAGCCAAGCTCGCGAGCGAAATGGTCGCCTTATAGCTCGGCTCCGTCAGCCCTCCGTCCTGACTCACATATCCTGCTGCATATCTTGCCCAGAGACGACATATTTTCGAAGAAATAGAAACGCAACATTTCGCTCTCACTCACCGTTTGACCTGGAGGCTCCGGCTTGCAGTGGTTCCGGAGCTGTGCCCCCCGAGGGGACCGGGGCCTTTGTAGAGCTGGGACCGGGGCATCGCCTATTGGATCCGGCCCGGCGTTGCGGTAACCGTCGGCCCCGGCCGAGAGACTGCACCACTGGAGAGAGCCACTGTGAGAACTTCCCGGTGACCCTGAACCGGGCCTACCTTGGCGGCCGTGAGGCTGGTGCGGGGCGCGATGCTCCGTGGACTGACCGTGTGAAGGGGTCCCCCCGCCGCTGCTCCGTCCATCGACCCTGGACCCTCGCGCTCGGGCTCTACCTTTGAGGAGCGCCAGCTCTCGTATAGGCGACCCTCCGCCTCGGGCGGCTCTCCTTTCTGCACCGAAGCGGCCGTTACTGGGACCCCCCGGACATCTGTAAAGTCCTACATTTGTGGACTGCTCCGGGAGTGGCGGAGAGAAGTGAGGGGGCTGATTCTACAAAATGGCTGCCGATGACCTGAGATGTGGATTTCCTCTTGATGGCGGTCTCCGGTTGCTGGATGGCACGGGAGCAGGGTCATGTGGGCGTGAGCCTACGATTGGCGACGTTCTTGATGCTTTGCGATCTTTGCACGCGACCTTGGCCCCCGGTGCTCCTGGAGACTCGTTGCGATCCGCCGCCATCTTGGGTGGACGCTTCTTCATGGTCCCCTCTTGCCTTGGAGATGTCATTGCTTCGCCCCCCTCGGTGGCTCCGAAGGATGCTGCTACTGTCCATCGACGGATTTACAGGCCGACGGCTTTGGAACCTCCTGCTCTTCGATGTCTGGAAATTGGGGACTTGGATGTCGTGCGGAGGCCCGATCATCCCCGGGTGCCTGAGAAAAATGGCGGACTGATGCTTGTTTCTGCCTTGATGAGGTCTTGTTTCTATTTTGCTAGCACACCCACGCCTTTTCGATCTGCGGGACTGAACTCTTGTCTTTTACTGCCCCTGTTGCTGTTATTGAGACATTTGAACTGCCTATTTGACCTTTTGTTCACTTGCTTATTGATTGACCTCTCTGACCTGCGTCTTTCTTGTAATTTTTTTCATTTGTGTGCTTGCCTCGCATCGTGTTGCTCAATTCATACTGTTCTTTGGTGGGTGGTAATTGCGGTGAAGAAGGGACTGGGGTAAGATGCATGGCTCCCGTTGGATTACTGGTATACGGATTCGTGACGACGTGGCTCATATCCATAGTGCTATGGGAGACCCCTCTGGAAGTTCTGTGGCGCTTGAGTTCGTGTCGTTCTGGTGCACACGTATTATGATTGTATGGTTGGGCGGAGGGCTGTGGCCGACCGTATTTATTTTTGCCCTCATGCTCCTCCCTCCTATTTACTACCTTGTTTTCATATCTTCTTTTTGTCTTTTTCTTCCTTTTCTCTCTTGTCTCTACTACATTTCGGGTTCTGGTTTAGGGCGACAGGCGCGCTGTTTGGAGGGTAGGCCGTAGCCTTCTGCAGGGGTGCTGGGTGGGATGGGTGGGTTGGGTCTTCTTTGATGTTTTATTTTTCTCAGTTCTATGGCCCTTTTGTGTATCTTTATGAGAGTGCCGCGTCTGTCCTTGCCTTCCGTGGTATGATTAGGGTGGGGTCTGTAACATCGCTGCTCTTCTTTTATAGTTCTGCTGCTTTCCATTGCGACTCCCATGCCCTCTTCGCTGCTACTATTCCTGTTCTTTTATATGTTCCTCGCTACGGGGCGCCTGTTTCAGCGCGGCATTCTTCTCTTTTAGTCTGTGTTTTCCTTCCCTTTCCTCTTTCCTCTCCCCTCTCCCCTCCTCCCCTTTTCCTTCTCTCCCAAGGTTAGTATGACGGGCTAGTTTTGTTGATGTCGCTATTCCGGCCCCCCTGTTCTGTATCCAATGTGCTACTGGGTGGTGGGAATGCAAAGTTGTTACTATTTGCATATTGATTTGTGTTCACCACATCTGTTTTTATACCGATGTCTACAGTGCTGACACTTCTGCATTGCTGCCCTTTCTCCTTTTGTTGCTAATGATCTGTTTTGGGAATCCGGATACTTCTTTGTTGTCGCTGAGCCTGTCATACGCCTTATTGCTATAATATAAAATTAACCTTATTTTGCTCCTGATTGCTGGCCGTCTAGATCCTCTTACCTCCCCCCCCCTTTTTACGATTGTATTGAACGCATCTCTTTACGTCTGATTCTGTGACTTTTCATTTGGACTCTTTGTCTGCTTATCGTATCGTGGCCGGCCGGATCGGTTGTAGGCCCTGCTTTGTATATCCTTTCTGTACTAATAAAGGTTTATAAAAAAAAACACAAAAAAAACAAAAAAAGATTTTTGCCATACATGTCTTTGTTCAGTCAGCAGATACTGAACTGCTTAACTTGAAAAAAGGATCCTTGGATCGTCTTCACTACATTTCAGTGTTTATTCGTTTAGTGTTAGAAGCCAACTGGCCTTATGAAAAAAGAGTTTCCCTTTTTTACAGAGGTTTAAGGGAAGACCTGAAAGACATGGTAATGCAGATATTAGAATCCCCAGATGATATAAGCGAGTTTATTGATTTAGTGGTTAAACTAAATCACGATTGACGGAAAGGAAAGGAGAACGTGGCGATCAGAACATAAATTGTTAATGTTTAAGGAGAAGCCCTCCAACCCCAAAGAGACATCCGTTAAGGTAGATCCTGTGGAGCCGATGCAAATCGGTACGATTCGTGGTTCTCTTTCTAAAGAGGAAAAAGAAAAGAGGCGAAGATTGAATGAATTTCTCTTTTGTGGTAAAACAGGTCACTTTGTGAAGGAATGTCCCACTCGCCCCAAAAAGGATACGATCCGGACATCAGATGTAGCACTGGTTCATTCACAGTCTGAAAACTAGAACACTCGATAAAAGACTAGGTCAGTTTGTCGAGTACTAGTTTTAATTTGGCCTCCACAGTCCCAACAGAAGGGTGTCGGCATTTATGTATATCAGTCAAATTCAAAACTATGACCAATCCCATACAGTCGTGGGAAGTAGACGCACTCATAGACTCTGGGTCTGCCGGGAACTTTATCGACACCCAATATGTAAAACGGCTAGGCATGGCCGCAGAAGACAAAGAACAGCCAGAAATAGTCAGGGCAGTAGATGAAAAAGAACTTACATCCGGCCCAATACGGAAACAGACAGAAATGTTGGAAATGGGCTGTTCATCAGTTCATAGGGAACATCTGAGATTTGATGTTATAGATGCACCTCAGTTTAAATGAATCCTAGGAATACCTTGGTTGGTAAAACATAATCTAGCTATTAACTGGATAACTAAACAGATCACTTTTAATTCTCAGTCCTGCAGAACTCAATGGTTTGTGGAACCAATAAGTGAAAACACTATTCAAGGATATGATTTCCCAAAAGAATCACAGAATATGTTGGTTCTTGAAAAAGTCCCACAGGAATACTACGACTTAACTGATGTATTTGATAAACAACGGGCAAATACGCTTCCCCCCTCATAGGGATTTTGATTGTAGGATAGGCCTTGTACCCGGGGCTACTTTACCATGCAGTAGAATCTATGCACTTACAAAGGCTGAAAATGAGCAACTAAGAAACTATCTCGACGAATACCCTGCAAACGGATTCATCCGTCATTCCAAATCTCCGGTCTCTTCTACTTTATTCTTTATTCCAAAAAAAGGAAGAGAATTACGCCTGTTTATTGACTATAGAGCTCTTAACAACGTGACTATCAAAAACAGATATCCTTTACCACTAATTCCAACCTTACTAGATCAGGTCAAGCAAGCCATTATTTATACAAAATTGGATTTACGCGGGGCTTACCATCTTGTGAGAGTCCAAGAGGGCGATGAATGGAAACCGGCTTTCCGTACAAAATTCGGCCTATTTGAATACCAAGTAATGCCCTTCGAACTCTGTAATGCTCCTGCTGCGTTACAATTTAAATGAGGTCTTACACGAATTCGTTGATATATGCTGTGTTGTCTACATAGATACAAAAGGGGATAATGGACGGAGCGTTTGAGCAAATCAAACACTCACCCTCAGTCAACTGATCTGGGTTTAATCCATCACCATTCTTTAGCTCACTCAGCCATCCCAGTTCAGACATGGCTATATGCAAATCAGTCTGACCCTGTGCCTCATGGGAACAGTCCAGCCCGAACTGCCAAGCCATGTCTTCCCTGAACCGGAAGCAAGCATCCTGGGACCGGTCTCGGATTCATAATCCTCAACAGCCAGGCTATCTTGAATCCAGTGGCCAAGTGAGCAAGGGACTCACGTCTGAGCATACTCTGCCACACTTAGGGTGAGCAAAGCGATACAAAAGGGGATAATGGACGGAACGTTTGAGCAAATCAAACACTCACCCCCAGTCAACTGATCTGGGTTTAATCCATCACCATTCTTTAGCTCACTCAGCCCCCCCAGTTCAGACATGGCCATATGCAAATCAGTCTGACCATGTGCCTTATGGGAACAGTCCAGCCCGAACTGCCAAGCCATGTCTTCCCTGGACCGGAAACAAGCATCCTGGGACCGGTTTCGGGTTCATAACCCTCATGACCTCCAACAGCACGCTCCTAACTTGTTATTTTTTTCCGCTGTGAAGCTGTTTTGCCCTCGCGTCGGATGTTAACCCAATTGCAAACGATGCGTAAGTGGAACAGACTGGAAGTCGCGCTGACAGGCCCTTCACCACACGACAAGCCAACTGTGGAGGATGACACGTCCAGAGCCACACACGCTCCTCCAACACCCCCACGCAGTGTCCTCTCCGCGGACTCCGAGCAGCCTCGCTGCCACGCCTGCTGACCTCCGCTGCAGGAGTCGCTGCTAGAGGGTGAACATTCGCTCCTGTGCCACTTGGAAAAGCTTGTCAATAGCTGCACACTGCCTCTTTGAAATGGCGGTTGTGATGCCCCAAGACCACCAAATTACTTCACTGGGCTCGCTAGGAAAATTGCCACAGACTGCGGTCTCAAAAGAGGACGAAACCGCTACCAGCCTCTGTGCCTGAGGAACTAGGGGGTAGAGTCTCCTCCCGCTAGACTTCACCACAGATGAAGACACCAAACAGGGCTAAACACTGGATTGCCGCCCAAAGTTAACGTGGATGTCGGCAGGATAGAAGCTGCCCGAGGGAATTAAGAGGGGCCAGTCAGGAAACCCAAGTCCCTCACCTGAGGAGAGCGGGTAATTAAATAAAGTTCACGGGTGACAGAATAGTGAAACAACACCTCACCACTTGGAGGAAACTTGATGAGAAAGGTCCTCTGAAGACAGCCATCACATGACCGTACCAGTACCCGTTCCTCCAGGCGACTAGCAAGGCGAAATTGCATCAGGGGAAGGTACAGCGCTGTCCCTGTCACAGCATCCCTTCTCTCGTCGCCAAGATGAAGTAATGATCCACGCAGAAGGTAGGAAATGATTACTTTATTGGTTGGAGAAAAACTGTACCCTCTGCTTGCCTGTGTCCTCTGAAGCCCAGCTTGTCAACATTCTAAAGCCGCCTTCACCTGAGGGTTCTAGGAACGAACCAAGGTAAAACAAGGAGCTGGGGTGGAGGGAGTGTACCAAGAGAGAAGATTATAACAATGTTGCCATCACCAAATGACTAATTTGATAGGAGCCAACTCTGTACTCAGTATGAATACCTTACTCATGCCACACTCAAGTACATAACTGTGAAAACTGTACAGTTTTAATAGGTGCCCTATGACATATGAATGTCTGAGAATCAAATCAATGTGTGGAAAAAAGACCAAATCACCCTCCTCTCAAATACATACACATGATATGGAGTTTAAACAAAAGTCTTGTCAACTTTGCATTGAAAATCGATCAGAAATTACAAAAGAAATAAGTGTTGTTCTGTTTTTTAGATCGAGCTGGAGTGAAACACGTTTGTGCCGCAAATAAAAAAGTGCACCACAATCTGTGAAAAACATGCATTGTGCATTACACACTATGCGGGTGCAAACATCGGAATCTTTCAAAGTGTTCCTAAGTGCATGAAGAAAAACAAATAATTTAGAGCTTAACCGAAGAGCAACGTTAGAAAAGTAAATTCTTAACGCATTAGCCTAATAGGTGCGCAAAAGTGAAAAAGTTAAAGTGAATGGACAAATATCATGTGGTGCTGGATTTACTAGCTGTAAAACTACACAGAATTACTCTTGGGTTTAATTTATTAATTTACTGCCTGGTCTAAGCAGATGGGAAATATAAGCTTCTGCATCAGCATAGGTTAAGTTGGAGAAAGGAGATTGTGAGCAATGTTCCCTCTAATATCTTTCCTCAGTATGCGGCAGTGTAAGCTCTCTCTGCACTGTAGACAATTCTATGTGCAACAAGGAACGGATCATGCATGTGAGGGCTGCGCTCAGTTAAATAAATCTGTGGCAAGCACCACTCCAAACATTTGTTTACAAAAACAGAGAAAGCAGGTGCATTTTATGCATAGAGCTACATTTAATGGGGAAGTGAGACAGTTTTGCAATGTAGATACTCTCCATCATGACATGAATTGTTTATTCTAGTGGCACCTAAACCCGAGGTTTAAACAGGCATTGGTAATGCATTAGTTTCGCCTTTGTAATGAATAAAAAGCTGTTTTCATCAATCATCTTCTGGGAGAAAAATAGAGCTGCCAGCAGATAACACGGGAGTACATAGGATGTGGTGCAGTGGCCAGAGCGGCTGAAGTGAGAACTGGGGATCCTGGTTCAAGTCTCGGTGGCTCCGTGCAACATCCTGTGATTCTATGCAAATCACTTAGGACCAGATGTACGACCCTTTTTTGCGGCCGCAAACGGGAGAGCCTCCCGTTTACGGCCGCAAAAAAAGGTAATAGCATGTACAAATGCTATTTTGCAAGTCCCTGACTCGCAAAATAGCATTTGCGACTCTCGTTATTAGGAAAGGGCGTCCCATCCTAATAGCGAGTCAACATGCTATGTACTTGTGTTTTGCGACCAAAAAACACTCACAGTTTACCACCTACTTCAAGTAGATGGTAAGGGGTCCCAAGGGGACCTCTTCCCCTTTGTGAGTATGTTGGAAAATACTTTTTAAGAGCAGGCAGTGGTCCCAGAAACCAATGCCTGCCCTTAAAAAAATGAAACTGAAATGCATCCTGTTTTCCTTTGAGGAAAACGAGCTGCAGGCCACCATCTCTGGGAGGGCTGTTATTCCCAATAGGCTTGCAAATTGTGTGAGACTCATTAATATTAATGAGCCTCCCAATTTGCGACCCCATTGGGAATCGCAAAAAGTGTGAAATACACTGTTGTACATCGGAAATTGCACCTTGAAAATGAGTCACAATTTGCGATGCGCAATACTCTTGGTCGTACATCTGGCCCTTAATCTCCCTGGGTGATAAATTGTTATTTAAATATGCTGCAAGAGTAAAAGGCAATACTTTACGAAAATATAGTTCCACCAAAGTGGATGTTAACAGTATTTCGGTGGTTGGAAACTGATAAGAGAATCAGACGAGAAACAAGCATTGGTAAATGTAGTAAAATATGCTACAGCCAACAGTAATGGAGGAAAGGCGAATGGCACGCACGGGAACCAATGAAAAGCCTGGAAAGAGAGGAGGCGGGATGTAAGTTCCTTATAAGTTTAGATTAAAAACAGTAGATTTCTCAAGCGCAGCCAAGCACTTTGCAGGCGAAACAGCACTCAGAAGTTGGTACTTTTGAAGGTAAAGTTGTGCCCTGGTCACAATGACCTGAAAGATTAAGAGATGGTAAATGCAGCCTGTATGGCCCCAGAAGAGTGGGTTGGAGTGGTGGCATTACCTTCTACAGCATACAGTAAGAACGCATCCTCAAAGCAAACCTAATGGTGAACAAGTCATAAGGCACTATTGTAGAGGGACGCGATCATTTTACCTGGAAGAGCATGAACGTCTACTGTGACAAGTTCTGGATTATCAGGGTGATCATGATCAGGAAGGAGTACAGAGTCTTGGCATGGTGGCTGTGTTTTTTTTCCTTTCACTTCACTTTCTCTTTCTCACCTTGACCCCTGCGAGTCTCGTTTCCTTCCATTCCTGAGTCTCACTTCCCAGGCTGTCCTCCTTCATGGAATCCAGGACCTCCATGGATGCTAGGTCTGTGGATTTTGAACCCCACATTATCTACTTTCTTTTTAAATCTGTATATCAACACTATATCACTCTCCTCCGTGCTGATCCACCAGGGACTGCAGGTTAAATTATTTTTCACATCATACTGGTGAGTCTCAAATAGGGCAAAACATCTCTGTGATTACTGAGCAATTTAAAAACTGCTTGCCTTGGGCTGTAAAAAGTCGAGTTTAATCAGGCACTGGCCTCAGACTGTTAAATTATTGGGAGATTTTGGATTGAATTATTGAAGCTAAAAATAGTGTTTCCCTAATATGCAATGTGTATTAGGCACAGCCTCTACTTGTGACTTGATTACAAGGTGAAATCCTACAAGAAGACCGAAAGGGGTAAAAAAAAACGACTAGGATGTGCGCAGTTAGTTACTTTTAGTGTGTCATTCATACCTGACATTACAATGGATCAACTTGTTGTGTTCCGGTACTCATCATTTTATTGGAGTTGTTTGGTAAAAATTAATAGAAAGAAATTAGGATGCTACTAGCATCCACCAACAAATATATAGTGTCAATTATGTTCAATTTAGCACATCAATTTATTTGAAATGTATTTATTAAAAATGGTGAGTGAGAATTTTTAAACATGAAACATTAATAACCCAGCCCTGATGACAATGTGATAAGTGAATAGGCAGCACAAATCACTGCATGGTGCTACTCTGCCCCAGGGAGGCGTTCCATGGGTGAACAGTAGATATTCCCACTAGACAGCAGACTGTGCACCAACACAGGCAGGAATGGCTGCATAATGTTAAATTCAGGGAATTACTGCTATCTTCCTTTCATGCATCGCAGCAGGGTGCCCTTGCTGCGTTGCATGAATTGTTGATAAACTTGGTCCTATGTCCGGTGTTTCCACACCTGGGGAAATGGTGTGCTGGATCATCTGCTCAATCTGAATCAAACATAGTAGAATTCCATTTTGCAATTCTTCTCCACCTGAGAGTAATCAGGACCCTAGTTGAAAACATTGGAGATTATTTACAAGCCTCTTGCACCACCCGTACATCACTTTTCCCATGTTAAATGTGACGCAAAAGTGGCGCAAGGGGCATGTAAATCTGCCCCATAGACTGTAAGCTGTAAAAACTATTTTGCGATGCCAATGTGATATAGTGACTGTCATCAACAGAATCAGAACATGCATATGCGTTTCTTGATAATATGCCTCCCTCCCATTTTGAATAAATGTTATATTCACACGCCCTGTTAAAAAAAAGAACATTAAATGAAATTGGCACCGTAATGCTGCTTTCGTGGCCATATAAGCTTTAAATATAGGCAGAGGGGCGTGGTCAAGATGGCGGCTGAGTAGGACATGCCTGCTCACCGCTCCGTCCTGCAAACGGGGCCCAGCCTGCATAGCTTTGCCCAGAGTGATGCAAGTAAGAAACTTTACAGTGGAACCTTCTTAGGATCAGCACCTAACATCAAATAGCTCCAGATGGTGATTATTTCCCCCACAGATTTCACAGGGGTTTGTGTGCACACTGAATAGCATCAGCACCCACTGTAACAATGCTTGATCCGTAGGGATCGCAACTGGTTAAGAATAACAGCACAGATGCACCACAATGGTTAACATAAAACAAGTTAAAGTTTGATCTACAGTTACAATGAGTCACGGAGATCGGAGTTCTTCAGTTTGATTTCTTTATTTCAAGGTAGAAAAATGAGACACCATACAGCCGACGCGTTCCGTCCCTAAAAGGGACTTCTTCAGGGCTTATCACAAATAGAAGAGTCTTCAAGAAGGCGATGTGATAAGTGAATAGGTAAAGGTCTGAAGAGGTAGCGTTGCTATCGATGAAGAGGATCGTCTTGTCAGGTTGGTAATCCAACAAAAATGACCACAATGTTCAATTTGCCAATATATGTGGGTCCAAACAGATGGATCTATATATGATGAGTAGATCTAACTGTTATCCATATCTCAAATATGGTCCCACAGCATGAATACACTTATGTAGAGTTATGAGAAGTATAAGAGAGACCCAGATCGTGGTCTAATATGCACGATCTGTAATAACAAAAGTCCGTTCCGCAGCGACCGCGATGAGTCCTCCAGACTTTGCCCAGAGTGACCCTGGCCGCAGCTTTGGACCATACTGGGGTCTGGATAATGCCCCAGCACCTCTGACCTGCTTTTGGTGCAGCGGTGACCCTGCACGGCCAGAGCCTGAGCACGTTGCGGCAGTAGCGGCCCGCGGCCCATCTGGCACAACTCCGTGAGTGGTGGCTGGCCCCCGAGCACTGGGGCCGAGGACTGCGGCAGAGACCGGGCCCAACAAAGGAGAGAGGAGAGGAGGCACGCACATATCGGCGTGAGGCCCGACATCATCATTCGAGCGAGCACGGCAGAGCAGTAAAATAGCCGCATACCGGCCTACGAGAAGCGGAGGTGAGCCTGCCTGGGGCCCCTTGCTCCACGCTATACCACGCACGGGACGGCCTACCAAGTGTTGCATGGGGGGCCCGTGCCACGCCTATCCTCACTGACGCGGCCCCGGAGGCGGTGGGGTGCCCCTGTTGGTGGGGGATTGGAGGCCTGCCCTGCAGCATGGACTGGGTGGCTTGGCAAATGATTTTCCTACAAGCAGCAGGCCCATTGACTATTGGTGTGGAGTGGTGATTTCTTCTGATGGCCGCTGCCTTTTCCCGAAAAGACCGGTCCGTCAGGGACCTACTACTTAAGGCCGGGACCTGGGGTGCAGGGGCCGGAGGACCTAGAGGGGCCTGTCCCGTGCAGCGTCTTGGAGTCCCTCTTCGCGGACCTTACACGAGAATTTCATACCATGAAGACGGACCTTACAGCTGAAATTAGAGAGATGCGTGAGGATATCGACTCAGTGGGGGAGCGAGTGGACGATCTGGAGAACCAGACAGCCGCCAGAGATGAAGAAGTATTCCAACGCCAACAGGAGGTTCTACGACTTAGGGATCAGCACTTAGATCTTCAAGCCCACGCGGAAGATCTTGAGAATCGCTCCCGCCGCAACAACATACGTATTCGGGTGGTGCCTCAGGGGGCGGAAGAACAGGACATTGAGGCTTTTGTTATGTACTTGTTCCGTCACATTCTGGGAGGCTCCCCAGACCAGGAGATCAAACTTGACTGGACTCACCGCATGGGACTTAAGAAATTACCAATGGCTCCCCCGCCAGATATTTTTACGTGAGTCCATGATTTTAAGCTCAAAGAACGCATTCTACGGGAGGCACGGGCCAAACACCCCATTGAATTCCGCTCCTGCAGGCCCCTTCTCTTCCAAGACTTTGAGGCCTCTACACTGCATAAACAGCGTGAGCTCTGCCCTATCACCGCATTTCAACACTCCAAAGATGTCTCTTAATCCTAGGGGCATTCATTTTGGCTCATCTTCAAATGGAAGGGCAGGCTCTGCCAGATCTGTTCTCTCGAGGAGGCAACCTCTCTTCTCCGACTCCCAGAGGTGGATTGCAACGGATCAGAGAAATCTACTTATGCCAGTCGTTGAGCTGACAACAACCGATGGCAGCGAGTGGGAGCTTCGCCGCTGGGCTCACGCCCAGATCCAGACGCTATCGGCAAAGAACACTCAGCTATCCTCCACTCCTTATCAGAAGACTCACATGCCACAGACTGAAACGTTTTCATAGAGGTGCCAATTCTTGCTTTCTTGAAGGGTCTTGGCAGATTTCCTAGGCCGGGCCTGGGGCGGGAGGGGGCGGCGGGAATTCCTGCTATCCATCTCGTGCCTCACCACGGTCGGACTGCCCGGGACACTTATGGACTACACATATAAATGCTTGTTACTCTTTGTACTTTGTTTGGGGTTTTTGGGTTTTCTCCTCCTTCTCAAAATTTTGATAGGGGCCTGTTATTTGCTATTTCACCACAACTCCTACTCCAATGGGACCAGGGGCATTTCTCTATAGCACACATGGGATCCCACTCTTATGTCTTCTGATATTAACATTGTGTCTCTGAATGTGAAAGGGCTGAATAACCCCACCAATCGGCGAGCCCTCCTGTCCTATCTTGAGCGTTCAGACGCTCATATATGTCTACTTCAGGATACATTTTTCTTTCCTCTGATACACATCGGTTGACGTCCCCCACCAGATGTTTTCCGCTGCTACCTTCAAGACACGGGAGGCGCTATTCTAGTGTGCTCCAGGTTCCCCGGCCACATTGGCAGTACACAGGCCGAAATCAAAGGGAGACTCCTGGTGCACACCTTCACCTTAGATACACACACATTCAGGATAGCCACGGTGTATGTTCCTAATGGTGGGCAGGAGAGTTTTATTAAAATCGTAATACAAGAGCTCACAGGCCTGCTGGACAAAACGATACTACTGGGGGAAGACATCAATCTGGCGTTTGATGGAGACATGGACCACTCCGGACAGAGATGTGGACAGTCAGGGACCCTCTCCAGTACGGGGAAACGTCTTGGAGGCCGGACTTAGAGATATCTGGAGGCTCCGACATCTCAATACTAGGGCATACACATTTTGCTCACACCCTCATAAAAGGTACACCAGAATTGACTATGTCCTCACTTCCGACCCCCTGACATGTCAGGCGCAAGATGTAGAGATCCTCCCCTGTCCCCTGGCTGACCACTTCGCAATACGACTCTCTCTGAACCTGCCCCGCGGTACACCACTCATCGCATCTGGCACCTTTGTTAAACCATGCTCCAGCGTTCCTTAGTGGTGCAGCAGATTCAGAAGTGTATAACAGTTTACTTGGCCATTAATGACACACCTAATATCTCCATGATGACCCTATGGGAGGCGATGAAAGCAGTGGTCTGTGGGGAATTCATAGGCATAACAGCGGCCGATAACAGGGTTAGACTGGAAAAACCGGATTGTCTGATGGGTGAGGTCGCCGAGCTGGAGCGCATCCACCAGAGAACCGGGGCGCCCAGAGTCAGGAAGCTCCTCAAAGCCGCCCGCGTACAACTAGCGGGGTTGGATGTTGACGGGGCTGAATACGCAGCTCTTTGCCTCAAAGATGCTTTTTATGTGGGGGGAGATCGCTGTGGCCGCCTTCTTGCAAATCGACTTCGGGTGCAACGGCAGGTCCACAGAGTCGCTGAGGTATGGTATCCCTGGGGAAAAGAGTGTGAAGATGACCCGGAGATTGTGGAGGCTGTCAGACAATTCTACGAAACATTATATACAGCCCACGTCCTGCCTGATAATGAACCGGCCCATTATTTTCGAGATGTGGCCACAGCCAAATTATTTCCAAACCAGGTGGCTGATCTAGAGGCCCCCATTTAGCTGGAAGAGGTTGTCGCTGCGATCTCCCACCTGAAACTCAACAAGTCGCCTGGCCCAGATGGGTTTACCTCTGATTTTTTTTTTAAGTTTTGCGCGACACTGGCC
Organism: Lissotriton helveticus; assembly: GCF_964261635.1. NCBI lineage: Eukaryota > Metazoa > Chordata > Amphibia > Caudata > Salamandridae > Lissotriton > Lissotriton helveticus. Next base: position 469,486,216 of record NC_136070.1, read on the forward strand.
CTACTTCTGGTGTGCGTTTTTAACTTGATCAGGTTGACACCAATTTCTTCTTTTCCACCCTCCATGTTAGAGGCCTTAATAACTGTGATCCCTAAGCCAGGCAAAGACAAACGCCTTTGCAGCTCCTACCGCCCATATCCCTTCTTAACGTAGACTTAAAGATCTTCACTCGAATCCTGGCAGCCAGACTTTCTTGCCATCTCCCCGGGTTGATAGATCCAGACAAGTCTGGCTTCGTTCCCGGTCGTCAGTGCTCCGATATGACCAAACGACTTTTCCACTTGGTAGACCGCTCGGAACGCTTTCCCGCGGAGCGTTTGATCCTTTCGGTCGATGCAGAAAAAACGTTCCATAGGGTCCACTGGCCGTACCTTCGAGCGAGGCTGGTCCATTTTGGCCTACCAGACTGATTTATCGATTGGATCTGTCAGAGCTATGCAGACCCTACGGCTACAGTGCGGGGGAATGGTATGGTGTCAGCGGCCTTCTCTATTCGTAGGAGGACTAGACAGGGATGTCCGCTGTTGCCACTCCTATTCGCTCTTTATAAGGAACCTCTGGCTCAAAGAGTCGGAGACGATCCTGTTATTAAAGGAGCGCGCTTTGGGGGCTCGGAGCACAAACTCTACTTATACACGGATGACATGGTGGCAACATTGGAACACCCTAGGGAATCACTGCCAGCATTTTTAGATGAACTAGACCTGTTTGCGCTCGCCTCGGGCTTCCAGATCAATGTGCATAAGTCACAAGCCCTTAATTTGTCATTAGAGCCCAAAACGTTGGAACTCCTACAGCACACCTTTCAGATTCAGTGGGCCCATAACTCTATCTACTATTTAGGGCTACAGGTGGACCCTACCATCACTGCAGCCAGACAGTCGAACTACACGACGCTTTTGAAGCAGGTCCAGGATTCCCTCCGAAAGTGGAGGCCCCATTCCCTTTCTTGGCTGCGCGCGATGGCAGCGGTGAAAAGGGTGCTATTGTTCCAGATTCTTTGGCTATTTCACACTCTCCCGCTGACACCACCATCTGGGGTCATACGGGCAGTGCAGCGGGTAATTGAGCATTTTATCTGACGAGACCAGAGGGCTCGGCTGAGCCGTGAACTTACCTATCGAGAGCCGGTGGAGGGGGGACTGGGTATCCCCCATCTCCTGGCTTACTAGCGAGCGGCTCAGATGAGGGCGCTAGTGGAGTGGTCGCTCCATGAATCTGAGAAGCGCTGGTTGTTTATGGATAGGTCCCTTCTGGCCAGCCCTAACGGGATGCCCTTGCAACTTGTACCTCTCGGCGGTAACTCGACCCCCGTGCAACTGCGCTGGAAGGGGGAGTTGAGCAGGGAACTCACACCGAAGGAATGGAAGGATATTTATCACCGGGCCCGCCTCACAGCACGCAATGTCGCCTCTATCGAAACAGCCACTAAATTGGCCACCTATTGGTATTTAACTCCGTTGGGGTCATTCTTCACGTAGCTCGCTGTGCTGGTGAGCCTGCGGTTCACCGGGCACCCTCACCCACCTACTTTGGGAATGCCCTTCCGTGGGGATATATTGGCAACAAATCCTGGATGAGGTGGACTCTCACTTTGATACCCAGATTCCTAGATTTCCGGTTTACGTCCTTCTGGGCCTCTCCAATGCCATCACCTTCCCTCTTACATCCAGGAGGGGTAAACAGATTGCGCAGGCCTTGGGCGCGGTGGTCCAAAATGTTCTGACGCACTGGGGTACCAAGACAGCCCCTACATGCCTAGGCTGGCTTCATAGACTATGGACCATTTTAGGGATGGAGAAGATTTCCCTTTCCTTGACTAATCACGGGGCTTCCTTTCATGAATTGTGGGAGCCCTTCCTCGCACTGTTGACATCTGAATTTACGGAGTTCACCGGCCCTAAATACCTCCGACTTTTGAGACTTGCGGATCCTCCTTCACCGCTTGCCCCCACTACGTCTGCCACTTAGCATGTTTTGGAGGCTTCCCTCTGGGGTGTTGTGCATTTCTTTACTTTATTGGGGTGTTGTTCTTTCGAGGAAGAGGGGAGGAGGGGGGGGGGGTTGCTTTCTCTTTTTTTATATGTTCATGCCTGTCATACGCAGCAGCGAAATGCCGGGTTGCAACCCAATGATTGTTGAGCACACTGGCTCGTCCGTTTCTTCATTTTGCAAAATCAATGAAAGAAATTTAAACAAGAAAATATAGGCAGAACAGTAATCAGATCTGACATTATGGATCTACACGGAAGAAATGTGTTGCCATTGTGTCATATTTATTTTCCTCATATCATCCCACAACTAGGAAACAGAGCAGCCAGCTTCGTCATATTATGTATGGGCATTACTGCAGCAGCATGACCACATCCAGTCAGAAACGAATTAAAATGTCCTTCAAATGACAAAACGATAAGTGCATTGGGAACATCCACAAACACAGGCATCAAAACTAATGAAACCAAAATAATGCTCAGGCAACTGCATCAAAGCTATAAAACATTCGAATAATGAACGTAGTGTAGAAGAGGATTCAAGACTACTTATATGAATTTAAATCTTCTTATGCGTTTTCAAAACTTAAATGAAATGCATTAATATGTTTGCTTTTTTTTTTTACTTAGCGGTTTAACTGCCGTTCGTTGATATTTTTCTTGCCTTAACTTTCCCTTCCCTTTTGTTCCTTTCTCTTGGTCAAAGTCTAAAGATTAAATTATAAGGGTCCCCGGTGCGATTACTGACAAATAACGGTACCGTTTTACCATCCCCATTAAGGGAAAAGGGACCCATGGCAAGGGTGGCTAAATGTGGTAACACGTGCAGTTTCAATTTAAAGTGGAAGGTCAGTCGTATGCAGCTGGTTATTTATTTTACGCTGTGCGTTTATTTACACAAGGAAAAAATAAATACTATCGAGATGTATTTTTTCCTAATGTTGATTTGCATATTGGCAATAACATCGCCTTGTTTAGCTGCCGAGAACCTTTGTACTGTTCCTCAAATATTGCTTTCAGTTTTTGCTTTTGCTTGAGAAATACACTGCCAACCTTAACTGTATCTCTGAAAAAATAATCAAACAAAACCGCAAGGAGATTTACGTTGTTTATGTCAACTTTCTCGGAGTACTTTCCATGTGACAAGCATGCTTCCATGCGATATGGTCGCATTAAAGTCGTGGGTGTAGAGAATGGTTTGATGTTTGTGTTTGGGGAAGAGGGAGAACAGCATGTACCACTGACACCAAGATTGGGTGAAAAAGGCCACTTTATTGAAACAGACACTAACAATAAACCACGGCAACTCCTTCGCCAACCACCTCTGCACCTGCTTGAAAGCGACAACCGAATACAAATGGTTTTCCCCTTGCACACCTGGTCCAGACAAAGCGTGCCCAATAAACCGCTCACTGGAGTATGCAGGCATAAAGCACCTAGTAAAAAGAGAGAAGGGGGCAGGCATAAAGGCTAATCTATACCAGCCTCTGTGTGAGCCAACAAAATGGTAGCTGGCAAAACAAAATGGCCATTTTTATACTCCTTGGGCTATAAAATAGCCCAAATCAGCCCATTCAGCAGCAGTCTCGGACTGATCCACTTCCCCAAATATACGAGGGGGGCAGACCTCCCGATGATCGGCCTACCCCAAGACCTCATTGGGGAAGAGGGGGAGAAGCATGGACCACTTTCACTAAGATTGTGTAAAAAGGTCTCTTTATTAAACAGATGCATATCATATAAATTACCCTCAGCCTTTTGCCTTACAAAACTAAAAATCGCACTAAACAAAATTGATCACCTATGTAATCTACCCCCACCGCTAAATGATCCTTCCCCCAAAAGGTTAACTGTGTAAGTCTTTGCTTCCTTCTCTGCTGCTCTTCTGTGCCTGAGACCTTTACACTCTCTTTCAGCTTTACTGCCACTAATAACCTCTTACTAGCTTAACTTCCTGACTTGTCCAGACATGAACTTGTCTACCGGTTCCCTCCCAGCCTGGATTGCAGCTGTCAACGACAATAAACCATGGCAACTTCTCTGCCAACCACCAGCCAGGAAAAATTCCCTGTGTGACTTTTACTGCCCCCTACCGGGCCGCAGGTCGCTGTCTGATGTACAATGCCTACAACAACTTCCTTCACCTACAGCAATTAGACAAATGGACCCCAGGGTAAAAACTCCACTGCATCGTACTTCAAATCCAAGATCCTCTCCACAAATACCACGGACCCTACAAAACATTCTCATGTCCTTATTCAGCTGCCTCCAGGCCCTATCTATGGCTGCTGTTATAAGGGATAACCTCTGAACCCTCCTCAGAATAAACTCTGACCAAAGCCTATGCCAACTGGACCACTGGCTCTGAATATCCATCAAATTCTCTTTTATAGCCTTCCTCAGAGACCAGCCTTTCTCCTGAACTATATCGCTCTCCCCAGATGGAGTAACAGTAAAAACTGGGTACATACCCCAAACGCTAACTCCTTCAAGCTAAGCAACAATTCCCCTCAATGCCTACCACCTGTCCCGTGCCATCGCACATGATACATTTGTGGGTCAAGGCCCAGGTGCACCCCATGGCTGCTCCAGTGAACCGGTCTGTACGCTCACTCCACAACAGAGTACCCCATGCTCCATAATGACAATCCGGAAGTCTACAGGTCCCGGTTGGACCCTCAAAGATACAAACAGTTAACAACCAGCAATGTCTTAGCAATGCCCTTCCATGCACATATCGCCAAAGAGTGTGAAGGCTATCTAACCAAACCCATGATACTGTCTCTAGACCAGCCTCTCCTGCCTGTCTCCATCGCTGCACCGTTCTTGAAGGAATGTGTTGACACCAATGGGTAGGGACTCATTCCTTCTGCATCGGTGCTGTGATGGGGCAGGCACGAGAGGCTGGTCTAAGTGTAGTGTAGTTCCTATATTCCCAATAGACTCTGCACATTGGAATAACATAAACAATAGTTTAGAAGTAGAACTGAGGTCGACTAGGTCTCTATTGAATATGTTAGACTTAATTATGAATGCCAGCTAGCTCAGAGGTCACTAGAAACTTTCTCGAGTACACAAGAAGGTGTTAACTTTCCTGAATAGACAAGAAGGGATTAGTTTCCGACAACCGCATAAACATGACAAATTTGCTCCCTCCAGAATAAGGAGTATATCTCCAGAGTCGCGGAAACAATAGATAACTATTTCACTCAGTCAATCGTGCATACTTAGTTTCACCAAAGGCACAGAGAAATAGAGAGACGGGCGTTTTCAATAAAAGTGGTTATTTATTGAACAGTATTCTTTCTCATGCTAGAAAAGTGAGTTGCCACAATTGCAATACTTGTCATAAAGTAAAGTGCGTACAGTAAAAGGAGTATTATGAAATAATACTGTAAAAGCATGGTACGGTTTCTAAGCCATACCGTGTTTAAAATAGATAAAATATATACATGTATAAAATCATTGACTAAACGTACTCAACTGGTGCTTCTAAGATATGCCTACCCCGGTGTACCTAACCTAAGCCTAGTACGTGGGAAGGAGTAAGTGAGCTGCAGGGTAAGTTAAGATAGTTTTTGCCAAGAATCTGAATCAAGAATTCTCTAAGGATCTAATCAGCTCCGTACCTTGGTTATAGAATGAAGGAGGTCTTGTATCTCGTTCTCAGGACTCGATTTCCCAGCAACCCGCCAGGGTGACTGGAAACACTGGAGCTGGATTTCTCGGCAGGAGAAAAGACAGCGTCTCTCTCAGTGCGTCAATGGGAGGGTCGGCTTCCTTCGGCACTTGCCACAGCAGGGCGTCGGGCAAGTAGATAGCTGATCTGCTCCAAACCACCGTGTGTTTGCTAGGGCAGCTGTTGGTATATTTATACCTGGAAGGTGCCAAGTTTGACGTAAGGTTGGACATAAGACTTCCCTAAGAACTCGCAGTTCTTTCTAAGACTCCAGGAGTTCTAGGACAAATCAATACAGAAGCAGGGGGAATTCCCGGGCTGCTGGAGGCTTGGTTTGTTTAAGAACGCGTTGTGCTTTCTAGGAATCTATGGGAGTAGCCTTGCCGTATTTGGACTGCATTGGCTATGACTAAATATGGATACGATTCTTATGCCTTCATAAGGATATGATTTGTTATAACCACATAAGGGCATAAATCGGGAATATTTAAATAGGGTCCTAGATACGTTCACAACATAAGCCAGTATCATGGTTTGGGTGGATGGCATCAACTCCTACCTGCACCAGTGCCTTACATAACACAGCTAACAGGTGGAAAGCTGGCAAAGGCTTACCATCCTTTTGCTTGAACACTTGATGAACCCCCACCCGTGCCCAGAGGTGGGAACCCCATGTAACTGGGCAGAACTTGTCCACCAGGGGGGGGGGCTAGAGGGCACGTAAGCAGAATGGCCGCACTGTTGTGAGGCTCCTGTGTCCTGGACTAATTATCCTGTAATTATCCTTAGCAAATGATCGTCTATTTCAGTAAGAATGAGCGGATTGTAGAGAACTAGCCCCCTGCAACACTCAATGCCAGTATCAAAGTGATTGCTTACCGGGAACTGGTCATTCAGCTGCTGGAAACATGAGCCGTGTGGAGAGCTGGAGCAGCGCGAACTGGGAAGTGGCTGCCGAACACAGGAGAGGGCGCGGCTTCACACGCGGCTGCTGGGCCGCGCGACTTGCAAGGAACAGGAGAGGAACTGCGTCAGTGTGCTGACTTGCTGGCGGAGGGGGACCGGTGCTGCGGAGAGCCGCGTTCACAGGGGAAGCAATACGGGCTACAGCGGTGTACAGGAAAGAGGCACCAAGGCTCCGTTTGTTGACTGTGAGTAGGGAAACGTCCCTGTTGGAGTGAGGGATTTTGGGCGGCCAGACTGGGCCCTCGCTGTGATCCTGGCAGGGTGAGTGCTGCCACACCGGCACAGACGCGGCGGAAACCGGAGGGATGCAAGCAGGAGCGGGACGCGGCACGGGCAGAGCATTGCGGCCACCCCTTCTGCAGGACGGTGACAGCAGATCGTGAAGGGGCATTGCCAGCGGTTCAGATAAGGGCGCGGCCGTGAGGAGAGGGCCCACCCGAGGGAAGCACTGTCTTTGGGAAACATCGCACATGGTGCTCCTGGACAATAGAAGAGTCTGCTGGGGAGCGCTATGCTAAGACAGTGAGTCAAGGCAACCATAGGGGCTCGGGCTTTGCCTGCACAGTGACTGGACGGCAGGCAGGAGTGTGCAGGGCCGTGCAGAGGGACACCTGGGGCCTGCTGGTGGTGCTTCACGACGCTTGGGAGTGTGGTGGAGGTGGAGAACCCCCTCCCCTCCTGTCCCCTGCCCTGTGTGGACCTAGAGAGCGCACTTAAACAATCGAGAGGGTGACGTCCATCTCCCCGCCCTTTCCTCCAGGATACAGGTGCTGCCCGGACTGGAAGGGCCTTCACAGGGGACAGAGGTGCCCTGATGACTCCTACTGCAGGTGAAGGCGCTAATTGAAGAGTGTGCGCTGGCGGTGCTGGGTTGCTGGGGTCGCACTAGATACCGAAGCTTGAACATTGCAGAGTGCGGTGCTGACTGAGAGAGGCGGGAGCACCTGTGTGGCAGTACTGAGAAACACTGCGCAGCCAATAATACATTGCGCCAGGAACTTGGGCGGGAATGCAGATGCAGGCACACACGCGGATAGCATACGGGGTGGAGCACCAGCCTAATGTTGAACCCCCACACACTGGTGTCCGGCACTACAGCTAGAATAAGCAGTTTGACCGACTGCAAAAGTTTGCCTGCGGCACCTGCCTGGGTCGGCACATTGAGACAGACATGGGGAAGCCTGATACCAGGCAACCGAAACTGAACTTTGACGCAGCGAAAAAGGGAAACAGACCTGCGCAAGACGATCAGGACTTGGAGGCTGGATCGCACAATAACGGAGGGACCTCATCACAAGCATTGGATATGAATAATATCCTGCAGGAGATACGGCAGGGATTTGCAACAGTAGTGGATAAAGTAGACCGGATGTCTTCCAGGATGGATGCTGTAGCTCAAAAGCTAGATGGGCACGAATACCGTATCAAGGAGGCGGAGCACCGGATTTCAGATGCAGATGATGTGGCGGCGGGCCATACCACCCAACTGACGAGAATGGAAAAGATCCTGCGCACAGTGGCGGGGGAAAATGAGGATTTGGAAGCCCACAGTAGGTGTACCAACATCCGCGTCGTAGGCGTGCCAGAATCGACCAATACTGGTAGGATGGAGGTCTATATAGAAACCTTTCCACACAGTTTATAGTAGAACGGGCACATAGATCACTTGGTCCGCGGCCGATGCCGGGCAACCCCCCACGGCCCCATTATCGCCAGGTTACTAAACTACAGGGACCGTGATGTAGCTCTCCATGCGGCAAGGCACAAGCAGACATTGACACATGATGGCGTCACTTTTTCGATTTACCCGAATTTCACTCCTATGGTACAGGAAGAGCAGCACAAGTTCATTGACGTCAAGAAGAAACTGAGAGCGGCGCAGACCGACTACGCACTACTGTACCCGGCGAAACTTAGAGTGACGCATCAGGGGAAACAGAGATTTTTCATGAACCCTCAACAAGTAGAAGATTTTCTCCGCACTGTGAAGTGTGTGAATCGGACTGTAGGAGGATTGGGGGCATCTCAACATCCTGAACGAGATGAAGAAAAAGATGACATGGAATGACTGTTCCCCAGAATTACTGCCTCGGGCCAAAAGGTTTGTGTGGCAGCCTGAAATGCGCTGGCGAGCAGAGGACTGAAGGGCGGTGAGATATCCTCTATTGACTCATTTGCTAATTTGAAGTTAAAGTTCCAGGCTCCGCTTCCCCCCCACCACAGTGCTACAGAGGGAGATGTCGGGGGGGATTAAGGGCAGCGGAGAGATTACGTAGCCACCTAGACATGACCTCCCATGGGTATTCCCCCATGAAAAGCAATGATACACTGCTGGGGAGTGGTGGGCTGTTGTGTTTGTTGCAGTTGTGGGATAGGGGAGAGGGGTGGGGTCTTGATACTGACAAAATTGGCTTGCTTCAGTGGGAGGGGGGTGGAGGAGGGGTCAGTTGGGATATTCAGTTTGTACAGGGAGAAATGTGTGAGGGTGCTTCCCACAGGGGAAAATGGTTAGTTATGGTAGGTAGAGTACAGCATCAGAAAAGAGTACTATTACAAAGATCGTACGCAAATGCGGGACTCGGAGCGCGTTGCGAGAGCCACACTTATGCACTGGTTAGACGTCAAATGCTATGGCTAATCCGACCATAGGTACATTAAACATTATCACATGGAATGTTCGAGGGCTGGGCGACCCCAGGAAGAGAAGGCAGATATTGTCATACTTGCACAGACACACTATTCATATAGCTATGCTCCAGGAAACTTACTTCGCACGTCAGAAACAACATGAGTTTGCTGTTCGGTGGGCGGAGAATAGAGCCTTCTCCTCTTAGTCTACATATGCACGGGGAATGGCGATATTGATAAAAAAACAGGTCCCCTTCCGGATGGAGGGTGTGCCGGTGGATCCGGAGGGAAGGTATTGCCTTTTATGGGGTCGGCTGGGTACCACAACAATCACACTTGCATGTAACTATGGCCCAAATACAGATGACCCTGGGTACTTCGACACCCTTTGGGCAAAGATATTCAAATTAGGTTCCACCCATGTCATATGGGGTGGAGATTTTAATGTGACTTATAATCCCCGATTACATAGGTCGCCTCCCATCACTACACCAAAGCGCAGGGAGTGCCGCAAGAGATTATTAATGCCTTTCAGTTGACGGATGACTGGAGACATAAGATTCCCAGTGGGAGGGAAGGCACACATTTTACGGCACAGGCACACTCATGGGCCCGATTAGACTTTTTTTAGTGTCCAGGGGGACGGTGCCCGTGATAGCTGCGGCACGTCACCTGGCCCGGACCTATTCGGATCACGCACCGGTGGTGATGGTGCTATCCACTCCTGAGTTTAGTACTCCTTGCAGTCCCTGGAGGCTACATGCCCCCACTCTACTTGACCCAGTGTTTCAGGAAGAGTTACGGACTGAAATCAGCGACTTTTTTTAACGCAATAAAGGCATGGTTGACAGTGTTGAAACTGTCTGGGAGGCATTTAAGATAACCCTGAGAGGCTTTTGCATGGCTAAGGGGACCGGAATACTTAGGGATATCCTACAAACCCTTCGGACCCTGGAGACGGAACTGAAAGCTATGGAGATGGAACTCGCGGAGGGTCCAAGGAGTGCCACGCAAGCGGCGTTCAGAGAGAAGCTTTCAGAATATATGGAAGAAGCTCGCAGAGAGGTACGGTTTTGGGGGAAGCATTGGGAAGCCCGACAGTACGGTGAAGGGGACAGGCCCGGTAAGATCTTAGCGCAGAAGGTGAGGAAACCTAGATGTAACACATATGTGATGGAGGTAAAGTACCCAGATGAGGGACTATGCCAGGAGACACCTAACATACTCAATGCCTTTCTGAAACATTATGGAACGTTGTACACCACTAAGAGGGCAGGTGCATTGGATTTAGATGCGTTTTGGGAGATGTGTCATTGGCTGGCTTAGTGACGGACAGAGGGCTTTTCTGTGTGCACCGTTTGAGCTAGATGAGGTGCGAGAAGCTATCATGAGTCTACAATCTGGGAAGGCCACGGACACAGACGGCATTCCGGCGGAATTTTACAAGACATACATAGACATGATGGCCCCTATTCTTAGGGAAGTCTACGAGGACGCATTGAAAGTGGGTTATCTACCAGCATCCATGAGGGAGGCGCTCATCCTGTCCCAGCTGAAGCCAGGGAAGGAGCCCACACAGTGTGATTCCTATAGGCCATTATCGCTCCTGAATTGCGATGCGAAAATCTTGGCCAAATTAATTGCAACACGCTTGGGCCTTTTAATGGAAAACCTGATATTACCGGACCAATCTGCATTTGTACCTGGCAGGGCCACCTCCCACAACCATAGGCCACTATTTGACGTCCTGAATAACGTATCGCCTGAATTACCGATGGCGGCCATTTTCTTAGATGTCACCAAGGCATTCGACTCTATCGAATGGGTCTAAAATTATTATATTGCATGCCGGTGGCTAAGGTCCTAGTCAACGGCCACACAACTCAGACTTTTAATATTACTAGAGGGACGTGACAGGGGTGCCCAATCTCCCCATTGCTCTATGCAATAGTGACGGAACCACTTGTGGCTAAATTGAGGCAGCACCATGAGAAGGCCCAAAGTTGTAATCTGCGTCAAGTGTTCATATCGCTATATGCCGATGACCCTCAGGAGAACCATAACCCATTGCGGAGAGAATTTATAGTGTTTGGGCAACTCTCTAGAGTGCAAATTAACTGGGGGAAATCGTGTATTTTTCTATTGGCCTCAGCTACGACGCCTTTCCCCCTCGATTTTCCGCTGGAATGGTGCGATGATGAGGTGAAGTACTTGGGGATAAGAGTCACCAGGAATAGGGAGGAACTTATGAGACTGTATTACAGTATGGCCATAGCTAGAATAACAGACTGTGTTACACGTTGGATAGCACTGCCCCTCTCCATGGCGGGACGGGCGTCGTTGATTAAGATGGTGGTGCTTCCCAGGTTAATATACCTTTTCTTGAATATCCCCTTCTATCCCGGTGCATTTTTTTTTAAGTCACTTAAATCGGAGATGATACTGCTGGTGTGGACGGGAAAGCAGCCTAGATTGCAATGGGAGGTGATGACAAGGCCTTATGAGAAGGGAGGGATCGGTATTCCAAATTTTGAGCTATATTTTACGAGCGCACAGGCGCAGTACGCATGGTCCTGGGTGAAGCAACCGACATATATGCCACAAGTGGCAGCAGAACATTGGCTGGCACACCCTACCCCAATAGAAGGGGCATTATATGTAGCAGCTACGAATAGAGATAGGGATGCCAATAGCAGCAACTATAGCAGCATGGAGACGTATACAGAACATGCTAGATATGCATATGGTCTACTCTCCCTTATTACCCCTTGCTTACCACCCTGATATGCCACTGTTGCAGGAGGGGGTTTTCAAGCAATTCTAGCGGCGGGCTCAGGTGCACACCTGGGGAGACCTATACCATGCAGGTCAATTTCGAAGTATGGCTCACATGTTTCCAGAGACGCAAATGACAGCGCTGGATGTATTTATATATATTAGACAGAAGGCTGGGTGATGACCAATTACCCCTGAGTTCCCAACAGAAACGCCAGCTTTACTTCCGTTACAACTCATACTTGAGAGAGACACACCCAAAAGGTTGGTGTCAGTGTTATATCACACGATCCATACACAAGTAGAGACGGCACCACCGAACTCGCGCAGGAGATGGGATGAGGAGCTTTGGCTGGTTCTGACTGATGAGCAGTGGGCGTGGAGCTGTCTACAAATGGAGCGAGTGTCAGCTAGTAGCAGACTTCGTTTAATCCATTATACATTTTTACACAGACTGTATTATACCCCGGCCAAGATGTACAGATTCAAGCTACGAGGGGATGATAGATGTGATAGGTGCCGTGCAGTAGGGGCGGACTTCTTACATTTGGCTTGGGGATGCCCAGAGGTAAACGAATACTGGGAACAGGTATTTCAGGCGCTGAGTGTAATGATTGATACGCCTGTAGTGGCTACACCGCTGATGGCATTAATGGGACATGTTCAACCACTCCCACCCGAGCACCGTTCGTTCACAGCACTGGCACTCCTCATGGCCAAGAGAAGGGTGGCGTGCCGCTGGGGCAGAGGGCGTGCCTCCAAATTCAAGGACTGGATCTCGGATCTGGTGATATGTCAGGAAAGATTATTAACATATTCGGAATCGATACCATTAGCCTCTAGGCCAAGGGATATATGGGCACCACTGCAATGCTACTTGATGGCACACCCACACGAAGTTGAGAGATGAAGTAAAGGGGGTCTGTAATGAGAGGTATGGTGGATGGATAAGCCCCTAGACATGATGTGATCTAATTGTCGCTATCTGTTCGATCTGGACCGGGAGTGCTGAACAGCTGTAACCGTCGTGTAAGCTTAATTCCCCATGTTGAGTGGAGATTGTACGTAGATGACTGTGGACACTGAAGACCAACTGCTTTATATGTTTTGTTATGATTCGCCCATTCTTTGCATGTACTTAGTGATGACAATATTAATGCTGTACTATGAAGGTGATTTGACTGTCTAGCCAAATGATTAATGCAACACTCTACTAGTCCTGCTATAGGTTAAGTGCACAAACAAGATGCTGATGTGGAACTGTCACCTTTACAAAAAATGCCAATAAAATTATGTTTAAAAAAAAAAGAACTTGTCCACCAGGTAAGGACAATGCATAATTACCATGCCAAGGCCAAAAGGACCCCACATACTATGTCAAAAATTCAAAGGTCTCCTTGTCAGTCCTACCTGCCCTGCCTCCTTAGCCCATCCTTAGAACTTTCCTCTACCCAATTCCTCCACTGAAGGGGCTTACCCTCACAACGGCTTTCCCATGAAGGTGACACCTGCCAGTTGCTGTCAATTGTAACTTGAGCCTGCCTGATATCTATCAAGTTCAAGATAAACTGGACAATGTCTCCCACTCTAAATCATTCTTCCTGCCTCCTGTGCTCCCCATCGGCTAAACATTTTGCCCAAACCTCTGCCGAGACACCCTTGGGCATTTGTGCGCTCTACAAGTTTAAAAAATAAATAAACCTGTGAATACGCTGCCAATGAGGAAACTGCCAGAGCATCTACCACTTGTAAAAGCATTGAATGTGTCCCAAGCGTCTTGACAACCCCCATGTAAGGCAACTTTATTACGTTTTAGGTCCGCACTTTCGGGGCCCTTGCCCTCCAAGCTGGATTTTCAGTGCCAACTGGTGGACCTGCCGCTTCCTGTCCTCCTGCCCCCCAAACCCTCAATAGACTCTTTTCCTACCTCACCTGCGGAGAATCTCCATTCTCCTTCTGCCCTGCTCAGGAAACCCATTGTTTTCTTTTAACCCCAGTCACCTCTCCCTAAGGCACCGAGTTAACCCCTGCAGCCGGTACCCTGTACGGACTCTGGTATCGTTAACCTATACACCTTTGCGTGGGCGGGTCCCCCCTCCCTTCTGAGGCTCCCTCGCCGCTACACCGATAAAAACATAAACATTTGTGTAGGTGGGCCTCCCCTCTCTCCTCAGGCACTCCCTGGCCTCTACCCCAATTGACACATAGACGTTTGCACAGAAGAGCCTCCTCGCTATGTAAATAGACACCATTTTGGCAGCATATGGCCCACAATTCCTTACCTGGCTCCAAGGTCAATGCCCGTTTTGGAGCCTGTCATCTTGCCAGTCACCCTGGACGTACTTCAACCCCTCGTCCTTGTTGCCTGGGGGGCACTCCTGAATCCTGTAAAACACCAGGTAGACATGTATTAGCAAAATACACAAGATGATGGAGTCCCACTCGGAGTGACATATGCAAAAACAACAATTGATAGACAGAATGTTGCAAAATGGCAAAACATTCACTCCCAGTGAATGCCAAGATAGCTTGATTCCAGTGGCATGGAGAGCACGGGACTCGCGTCTGAGCATACCCGTGCCACTCGGGGTGACAAATGCAAAAACAGCAATTGATGGACGGAATGTTGCACAATGGGTGGCTTGGTGAGCAAAAGAACAATGGATTAAACCCAGATCTGTGACTGGGGGTGAATGTTTTGCCATTGTGAAACATTCCGTCCATCATCTTGTGTGTTTTTCTGTTCACTCTATGTGGGAAGGGTATGCCCAGACGTGGGTCCCTTGCTCACTAAGCCACTGGAGTCAAGCTTATCTGGCTGATGACGGCTGATAGCCAGAAACCGGTCCTAGGATGCTTGATTCCGGTCCAGGGAAGACATGGCTTGGCAGTTCGGGCTGGACTGTTCCCATGAGGCAAAGGGTCAAGACTGATTTACATATGGCCATGTCTGAACTGGGGTGGTGTGGTGAGCAAAATAACAATGGATTAAACCGAGATCTGTGACTGGGGGTGAATGTTTGCCATTGTGCAACAATTCGTCCATCAATTGTTGTTTTTGCATTTGTCACCCGAGTGGGACGGGTATGCTCAGACGTGAGTCCCGTGCTCTCCATGCCACTGGAATCAAGCTATCCTGGCTGATGACGGCTGATATCCAGAAACCGGTCCTAGGATGCTTGATTCCTGTCCAGAGAAGACATGGCTTGGCAGTTCGGGCTGGACTGTTCCCATGAAGCACAGGGTCAAGACTGATTTGCATATGGCCATGTCTGAACTGGGGTGGTGTGGTGAGCAAAATAACGATGGATTAAACTGAGATCTGTGACTGGTGGTGAATGTTTTGCCATTGTTCAACATTTCGTCCATTAATTGTTGTTTTTGCATTTGTCACCCGAGTGGGACGGGTATGCTCAGACGTGAGTCCTGTGCTCTCCATGCCACTGGAATCAAGCTATCCTGGCTGATGACGGCTGATATCCAGAAACCGGTCCTAGGATGCTTGATTCCGGTCCAAGGAAGACATGGCTTGGCAGTTCGGGCTGGACTGTTCCCGTGAGGCACAGGGTCAAGACTGATTTGCATATGGCCATGTCTGAACTGGGGTGGTGTGGTGAGCCAAATAACGATGGATTAAACCCAGATCTGTGACTGGGGATCAATGTTTTGCCAATGTGCAACATTCCGTCCATCAATTGTTGTTTTTGCAGACATGTATTAGCAGCCTGTCCCCCTCCCCCAGCCTGCCCCCTGTTGCCACCAACCTGACTCCTCTTAGTGAGGGCCAACATTGTCCCATAGTTCACCTTCTGCCCATGCTAGCCTCATTATAATCTAACAGTGAAACATTAAACACTTCTTTACCCTCCCCCACCTGACATCTTTCTATGCCCACCATTGCGCCATTTATTCCGATTGCACCACCAACATTTTTCCATGCTGCTCTGAGGGGTTTTACCTTGCCCTCCCGGGCTCTTCTGTGAAGCGGGAGGCTGCGTCCCACATTACTGCCTGTTTTCTATTGTACTTAACCCTCCAGCCAGGTTCACCGCCGAGGCCACGCAAGACCTTCTTGGGGCAGATATCGTGTTGTCCACTGCCGCTGTCCAGTCTGCTAAACGGTGCCCTGCCTTCTCTTTACCTCAGGGACTTTGAGCCGCACTAAGCTCTCCTAAGTCTGCCACTGCTATTAGTGCTACAGAAAAGAAGAAAACGAGTCCAGAGGCTTTTAACTCATTCACTACACACCTAACCTAGACCGAACTCCAGCAACCACCTACCACTACTCAACTCTAAACGATAAGAAACTAAACAGAGCAATAACTAAGCAATGCAATGGCAATGCTGAGTCACTAAAATGATTTACCCACCTTTTGTATCCTAAATTTAAATTGAAAATAATGAGACTCATCCTGTAGTATGAATATCTGTTCTAAATAAGGAGTATAGTAAATGAATTGTAAAATTAAAATTCCAATATCGCATATGCTAAAAATATGTGAATTTATCTTCAGGGCCAAATGAAAGATTAAGAAAATCTTGTATTATTGTGATTGAAGTTAATCCTCTGACCGTTCAGGATTTAGGGCATGACCTCCTGCAAATGGCCACAATAATAACACCTGATCATCTTTCTAAGATGTCATGAAAGAGACCAAATTAAGGGATTACCGTATAGCAGAATTGACCACATATATAACAGACCTCTCTCTACATGCTCTATAAACCTGAGCCACAGGCAAGTGACTAATACAATGCAGACAGCCCTTAATAATGAGTAACGACTCAAGGTAAAATCTCTTGTCAATAATGCGGCCTCTGCGCTGTCTCCCCAACGTGATCTGCCTGTCACCCCTTGGCATCGCCACCAACATTGCTGTAGCGCTCGCCCTAGCTGCGCGTACCCGCATACATGTCCCGCTATCATGCGTGAAGCCTTTCTGGGCCAATGGGACTCCATGCGCTCACAATTAACTAAACCGCCATTCCTTGAGGGCTGCATACACAGGATCTTGGGAGGGAGGGGTGAGGGGGGGTGAGCAGACACCAGACAAATTGAAAGTGTGCAAAAGGCCGCTTTTATTGAAACAGGTGCATATTTACAAAAATACCAACCTGGCAACCGCCTCACAAAACTAGTCCTCACTAAATAAGATGTTACCTTACAACCCCAAACGTCAGGCCCGCCCCTACCACGTCACAAACCCCGCCCCCACCCAGCACAACATAATTACAATTCAAACAATACCAAAACCTGATAATCATTTAAATATCATCCCAACCCACGGCAAAACATCACATTGCAAAACTTACCCCCCAACAACTTACATTACCCAAAACCTTGTAACCACCCCGCGAAACAACTATTTAAACTTTTCCAGCCATAGCCCAACTTTAGCAAAAACCCAACAAGCTTCATGTCCCTGCTGACCAAGAACGCCCAATTTCCGCACGGCACCTGTTCCAAGCGACAATGAACAACATGTTTTGTTACCCCATATCCACCTGTTCCGACAAAAGACCCTAAAATTATGGAAGATAAACAAATAAATAATGAAAATAAATAAATAAATGAATAAATAAAAGACCCGGGGAAAGTAAGAGAAAAACCTAACTGAGAAAAGGGAGGGAGGGAGGGAAAATTTCCAATATCTAATGAGCTCCCGGCCACCAGGTCATTCAACCTAAAATGGTGGCCGGGAGGAGGGGCCAGAGGGACATATAGCTGGGCTCCCCCAGTAGGAACCGAGGGAGCCCAAAACCAGCCCAAAACCAGCCCAAGGCCGGTGCCCTGATGCAACCCTCCCCCACTAGCCCCTCCCAATCAGCCCGGGGGTGGGGACCTCCCTGCGGTCGGCTGCCCCCCCCCAAGCCCCCCTTGGGAGGGAGGGGTGAGGGGGGGTGAGCAGACACCAGACAAATTGAAAGTGTGCAAAAGGCCGCTTTTATTGAAACAGGTGCATATTTACAAAAATACCAACCTGGCAACCGCCTCACAAAACTAGTCCTCACTAAATAAGATGTTACCTTACAACCCCAAACGTCAGGCCCGCCCCTACCACGTCACAAACCCCGCCCCCACCCAGCACAACATAATTACAATTCAAACAATACCAAAACCTGATAATCATTTAAATATCATCCCAACCCACGGCAAAACATCACATTGCAAAACTTACCCCCCAACAACTTACATTACCCAAAACCTTGTAACCACCCCGCGAAACAACTATTTAAACTTTTCCAGCCATAGCCCAACTTTAGCAAAAACCCAACAAGCTTCATGTCCCTGCTGACCAAGAACGCCCAATTTCCGCCACCCAGAAAAGAGGGGGAAGGAATTACCCTCCTCTCTTTCTGGCCCCCAAAACCGACCAACCAAGGAACTAGAAGCTCAACCCAAGAAATGTTGAATCTTCAAACACCTGGAGAGCACCTCTCGCAATTCCAATAGATATAAATCCATCCCTATACGAGATAAGTGAACACCATCGCCGCGAAAGAATTCCACATTGTCATAACGGATGTCCTTATGGGACACCCGCCCAAAACCCAGATCTCTACAAAAACGGGAAACCTCCAGATTCAACTTCCTTCTCGCCTTATCAACCGCCCTAGGCTTGATCGCACCCCTCCAGGTTCTTCTAGGGACCAATTCTGTCCATAAAACATGGCAACCCGCCCATTGTTGACGAATAAGAGAAAGATCCTTCTTCATCGCTCTCAATAAAACCACCCCTTTCACCCCACAAAGGTCATTCTCCCCAAGGTGTAAGAGCAGCACGTCAGGACAAACACCTCCCACCAACCAAGAATTCAAGGCCGGGATAAGCTCCCTCCAGATCATACCTCCCTTCCCCTTCCATACAACATGAAAAAGACGAGAATTAAAACCAAGTGTGGAACCAAAATAGCTTCTTATAGCTTGATCTTCCGCGCGCCTAATGAAAGAATGTCCCACTATCCAGATCGTCATGACAGTAGAACGGGGGCCGGCCACTGAACCTGAAAAAGAAAAGCAGCATCAAACTCAAGAAAAACTATCATCCGCAGGCGCCATAACAGGATCAGTACGCACATAGCGCCTAAAACAGTTGGAGGACCAACGCCCCAGAGACATAATGTCTTGCTGCGACCAACCCCTGTTATGGGCTTCTGTAGCTGCCCCAATCCTGAAAGAATGTGTACCATACTGTGTCTCATCCAAGCCCAGGAAGCGCAGCGCTTTACGCAAAACCATGCGCAGTTGGTACTCCGTCACCCTGGAACCATCCACATGTCGAAAAACAGGGCCCTCCAAGGCGGCCCCCGAACAGTCCCGCAGACGCCTGGCCCACCCCAAAGGACACGTCTCAGGAGGGGAAGAAGCTTCCAGCCAGATGCCCCTCCCTTTGCTGTGTTGATCAGTTTTTGCTCGAGCCAACCAAATGTGCAACCCCGCTTCCAAAAATCGAACATTCTCCCACCCCACCCCAAACGTAACTTTCGACCCCAGTAACTCAGAAACTCTGAAAGCACCAAAAAACATCCAAACCATAAGAGTAGAAAACAGACAAACCTCAAACCCATTCAGACAAACAGAGGGCAAAACCTGCAAAACTCGGGCTAACGTCTGCCAGGACAAAGGTCGGCGAACCATATGTTCCCTACCCCTCTCCCTAGACCAACCTTCTAGCATGCGCTTACCCACCTCCCCTGCCGAAGGAGAATAGCCCCACAGCAATTTGCCCATGAACGCAATACCAGCCAATTTTCCAGCAATCGTCACACGTGTCAGCCCCCTGTCTATCAAGTGAAGAATGAACTGTACCACATCTTCAGATCGTCTCCAGCCCGGAGCGCGCCAGCCGGCCCCAGATTCTAAAAACTCTTTCCAGGCCAATTCATACGCTGTCCTAGTGGAAACTGCAAGCGAACCTACCACCAGCTGCAAAACCCTGTCTCGCCTACAGTCCACAGATGTTCCGGCATGCGGGTCGGCGTCCTGTCCGCCTCCGAGGCTAGCCCATGGAATCTCTCCCACTGTGAACGAGACAAAGCATCCGCAATGTCATTGTCCACCCCAGGAATGTGTAAGGCCTTAAAACTGATGTCATACGTCAAGCACCCCAACACAAAGACTCGCAAGAGCTTCAAGATGTGAGCATCCCTGGCCGACTGCCGATTGATAATGTCCACTACAGCCTTATTATCAATTCGAAACAGCACTTTTTTGTGAGAAAGCTCCTGACCCCACAAAGTCAACGCCACCACCACAGGGAAAAGCTCCAGGAAGGCAATACTCCTGCCTCCGTTCTTCCACGCAGCAGGCCACTGTTCAGCACACCATCTGCCCTGCCAGTAAAGACCGAAACCATCACTGCCTGCAGCATCTGAAAAAATTTGGACGTCCCAAATCCAATTCTCTTCTCTGTACAGAGGAATGCCATTGAAAGAGTGCAGAAAGGCTACCCACATCCGCAGATCCTCCTTAACACCTGCTGACAAGCGAACGTGATGGTGAGGTAAAAACTGACCAGACAGAGCTCTACCCAAACGCCTGCAAAAAGTTCTACCTGCCCTGACCACCCTACAAGCAAAGTTAAGATGGCCCAGCAGCACCTGAACTTCCTTCACTGTCACCTTTGCCTTGTTCAACATGACATGTAAGAGGTCCAACATTTTTTCTTTTTTATCCACAGGTAAACGTGCCTCCATAACATTAGAATCAATCTCGATTCCCAAAAAAGACATGGTCGCGCAGGGGCCCATTGTCTTTTCCGGTGCCAACGGCACACCTAAAAATTCCATCAGAGTTTGGAATGTTCGCAAAGCATTCTGGCATGCTGAGGAATTGGGAGCACCTACAAAAAAGAAATCATCCAGGTAGTGAGTCACAAGCTGATGTCCTGACGTGTCGGTGAAAAACCATTGGAGAAATGTGCTAAAGGTCTCAAATAACGCACAGGATATGGAACAACCCATTGGTAGAGCCTTATCCACATACCACTTCCCCTGAAATTGAATCCCCAAAAGATCCCAATCCCCAGGATGTACAGGCAATAAACGGAATGCCGATTTGATGTCACATTTTGCCATCGCCGCACCAGTGCCGGCAGATACAACCAGGGCCATGGCCACATCCACTGAAGAATAAGACACTGAAGCAGCCTCACCATCAATGAAATCGTTAACTGATGAGCCCTCCGGCCATGACAAATGTTGAATCAAACGAAATTGCCCAGGCTCTTTCTTAGGCACCACACCAATTGGGGAGACAATAAGATTTTCCAAGGGCCAATCATCAAAAGGACCCGCCATCCTTCCCTCCCGCACTTCCTTATCCAATTTGTCTTGCACCACCTCTGGATGTTCATTGGCCGACATTAGATTCTTTGACCAACGCCGCAACCGCGGCCCTGTGTAACCCAAACGAAAACCTTCCTGAAAACCATCCAACAACAACTTAGCAGCCTCGACATTCCCGTAGCCCCTCAGAGCCACAGCCAAGTGAAAAGGATTAACTGGCGTATGAGCCTTTGGGCCCAGTTCCAGAAGTATTCTTCCCCCCCCCTGTAAGATTGAGGCTGCTGTGCAGGAGCAGGGGCATTGGCTGTCTGTTGTGACCACTGTCTACCCCCTGTAACCCGAGGCCCCCAACACTTGGACAGTGGGTGCGGTTTACCACATTGGGAGCATTCGTGTCGAAATTTGCAATAGTCTCTTGGGCAATATCCTCTGTTAAAATCCCAACATGTCCCATTGGCAGATTGTACTGACACAGCTGCACCCACCCCTCCCCGAGTGGGCCTACCCTGAAAGGGCCGTGAAGGTAATGGATACCCACTAGCTGTGAAAATTGTCTTACCACCCGCCGAGGCACCCATAGTGTGTTGCCACAAGTCATTATCCAACTCCCCCCATTTCGCTTCAGGATCCCAAGCCATCCGAGCCCGGAATTCCTCATCATACTGTGACCAGGCATAACCACTACCAGTAATCTGCGCTTTCCTGATCACATCCATATACTTAAAAAGTGCCACACAGCGCTCAGGGAATTTCTCACAATACACACTAGCGTATATAAGAAATGCCGCTGTCCAGTTTTCTATGGTCAAAGGAACCTTTGGGCGCTTGGCCAACTCATACTCTTCCTCCTTAGACCCCTCCTTAGACCTAACCTCCCTGTGTAAAAGCTTCAATAATTCAACGTACTCCCCTTTCCAAATCCTTTCCTTAGTAGACAGCATTAAATGAGCGCCCAAAGGTTTTGTGACGCCCATGTAAGGCAATTTCTTTATTTTAAGCTCCTTGCTGTGTGGGGGGTCCTTACCTACCTCCATGGGCTCCGTAACAGTCCCGGAATCCACCTTAGAACCCACCCCCCCGTCACTCGTACCCACTCCTTGATCCTTAACATAACGACCCTTGTGGAGCTTAAAATCCACACCCTCTGAAGGAGGATCCCCCCCCGTTCCAACAGAAACCATCAAAGGCTTGTTCCGCGGCCCAGCAAGCTCACCTGGATTCAATAAAGGCAGTTGGGCCGGCCTCTCTCTCCATGCCATCTGTTCAACATCAACGCCTGACCGAGGAACCCTCACCACGGGGCCGCTCTCTCGAGTTGGTCTGGAAACTGTAGCTCTCGGACGCACCACCACCGGTGCCTGTAAAACATCATCAGAAGCGTGAAAAAGCCCCCCCCTTGCACCCTTAGCAGGTATCTCGCCCTCCTCGGGGCTCTCCTCATCATAATCTAAAACCAAAGATTCCTCCAACCTCGGAGGGGCCAACTCTTTTGACGGACTTCTGAAACCAACCCGGGCCTTACCAGCCCGTACTGACATTTGAGGCGGGGGAGCCGACTGGACCCGTCTGTACTCCCCCAAACTTTGACCAGATTTGTGCAACTGAACCAACGATGAATCCCTTTGCTGATGAGAAGAAACATGTGGGGCCAGCGAGGACGCGCCGGTCCTGCTTCTGCCAACCCCGCCGATATCCAAGGAACCTGACAATGGGGCCAGCGAGGACGCGCCGGGTCCGCTTCTGCCGACCCCGCCGATACCTGTAGAAAGAGAAGTTGGGGCCAGCGAGGCCGCGCCCGACCTGCTTCTGCTGACCGCGCCGAGATCCTGTAATGAAGACGTTGGGGCCAACGAGGTCGCGCCTGACCTGCTTATGTTGACCGCGCCGGGGTCCCTCGCCGGTACGGGGTATGCCGCGCCAGGCTCCACCCTCCCTTCTCCTCGGTGCAACTGGGCCGCACTCCACCCTACCAAGTCTGCCTCTCCACGACGCTCCCTGACCTGCAAAGCAAAAGGCTGAACTGATGTGCCGGGACCCTTACTACCAGAACGGCCAAAGCTATCGACACCACTAGCCATACAAAAACCAGAATCCTGAAACTGCACCCTACCAACCTCCCTAGCAACAGACCCCCTATATTGAACCGATAAGCCCCTCCGAGGAGGGGAAGGCTCCACCACCTCATCTCCACTACTCCAGTCCAGCAACTCTTGAACAATCTTGGACGCAGGACCCGATGCCAGTCCACCCTGCCCTTTCTGCTGGATATCAGCGCGGGGCTGCTCCAACCTCCCAAGTGATCTGACCCCAACAGGCAAACCCGGAAAACTCAAAGTGCCCCCAAAACCACTCCGCATATCAGTGCCCTGGATGGGTGTAACCCTGCCCGCATCACGAACCCCCTCAGCCCAAGAAGGAAAAACATCTAGGCCCTCCCAAGATCTAACACCCACCTGCCTATCGCAACTCCCCTGCCGAGGAAAAGTAACAGCACCACCCTCACAAGGCTCAATGAACCCCCTGCCAGACCCAGAAACATCCTGTGGATCACCCAACAAAACACCACCAGACTGCTGTCCCAGCAAACCTGCCCCCGCCCTCCTTTCCATCTGCGCCCACTCCCCCTCCCCCACAGAACCACTAAGGACTGACAGTACCTCCCCCCGGGTAGAAACAGGGGGGGAAAACAACAGGGGGCTATAAGGCACAAAAACCTCCCCGTCCCCTAACAGTCCAGGATGTACTGTAGGCTGAAGCACAACCTCACTCACCAATTGCGGCCCAGAAGCGGAAGCTGGCGGGAAAACACGGTCATTAGTAAGCCCCTCACGAGTACCCAACAAATCAGCCTCCTGACGCAAACCAGTTTCCCCCAAAACCGAGGGTGCACCAGATATGCCAGCCGGCACTGATGCAGAGAAACCACATTCAACCTGAGCGCGCGGCGCACAGAATTCGAAATGCGCATCAACCGCCAGCTCCCCACGCAATGGCTCTGCGTCATGCACCACGGAGGCAGAAGCCGAGCGCTTTCTGCCTCCGCGCTTACCGGCCCGCCTGCCCTTGACAGCGGGGACCGAAAGCGACCTCGCCGGCTGCCCCACAGCCCCCAGGGGAGCCGGCACCACACCCTCACCCAATCCCGCTTCGTGCGACGCACCCGGTTCCCCCCCCGCAAGCAGCACGGTACCAGGGGCCGCCCTCCTAGAGCGCGGGCGGCCCCTCTCACTTACCGCCTCCCTACGTGACCTCTTCGGCGAACCACACGCCGCGACCGCCGCCGCAACCCGCGCCGAGGCCTGCCGCCGAGGACGCGCCGCTCCAGGCACGTCTCCTAACACCAAGTCCAGGCGTCCAGCCTCACTGAGGAGGCGGATCGCCTCCAGAACCCGGTAATCCTCACCAGACATATTAAAGAATAAACCACAAAAATTTTTTTAACTGACTAAAATTTCCAATATCTAATGAGCTCCCGGCCACCAGGTCATTCAACCTAAAATGGTGGCCGGGAGGAGGGGCCAGAGGGACATATAGCTGGGCTCCCCCAGTAGGAACCGAGGGAGCCCAAAACCAGCCCAAAACCAGCCCAAGGCCGGTGCCCTGATGCAACCCCCCCCCACTAGCCCCTCCCAATCAGCCCGGGGGTGGGGACCTCCCTGCGGTCGGCTGCCCCCCCCCAAGCCCCCCTTAGCGGTGTGAAACTCAACTGCAGGCTGCTCGGGCCTTGGTCGTGCCCTATGGTCTGCGTCACTTCCTCTTGGGGCAGCTTTCGTAACGCGAGAGCAGCCCCAACTACTCACTTGTACCTGTTCCTGCGCAGGGACACACCGGGCAGCTTTCACGACACTGCACTCCCGCCGCAATGCCTAGGTCACTTTATCCGCTGCTGTCCTTACACATGCGGTAAGCCCTAACTAGATTAAACATTTTACTATGCAATACCGCATTGACAACGCCATAAACTCACAACTACTGCACACCAAAAACGCTAATCTATAGCCACCCTATCACCCAACACAATACAATGGTGGCTGGCAAATCAAAATATATTCCTTGGACTATATAATAGTTTAAACCAGCCCAACCCACAGCAGTCTTGAACTGCTCCACTTCCCCAAATATCCCAGGGGCCAGACCTCCCGTTGGTTGGCTGCCCCCAAGACCCATTGTAAGCTCCTTGCCCTTTTGTTTTTTTTTCAAAATATTAAATGATGATATTGTTTTTATAAAGTTAGTTAAATTCTATCAAAACCAGATTAAAAAAAAAATAATCTGTTATTTTTCTTCAGCAAAGATGACCAACGATACATCTATGGCCGAATCCAAAGACATGTATTGCCTTTTGTTAAGTTATAAAAAAAGCAGGTTTCGTTTGATAAGCAACGTAAGTTGTAACCTGGCAGTTATTACAACCATAAGGTAAAGAATAGAAGCAATTACTATTTTTAACCTCAGCAGGAGATGGCGTGATCACGCATTGGAGTCTCTTGGGGGGGATGCCTGCAGTTTAATTAGTGTTTTCAGTGGGCTGCTGGTAGCCAGTGGTAACCGTTCTCTACTTTCACTTTTCAGTACACTGCACGCAATTCATCCTCGCTAGTATGTCTCTATACAGTGTTTTTCTTTATTAAGAGATGCACGCATTCATAGCTAATTGGCATGCTACATAGTAACTCGGTACGTTACCTGATGTTAAAAATGTATCACTAATAAGCAAGAAGAACGTTTAACCTTTTAATTGCTGGGTATTTGATCATCTCTGTGGGTTTCCAACAAGTCTTCATTAGGTTCGTCAAGACCGTGCACCCTTTTAGTCTCTTTGTGCACCAATACAGAATATATTTTTTTTTTTGTACATTTAGGGGTAACTAAGGGCGCAAAGTTCTGCATCAATATCTCACTGTAGTCTCAAGACCTAATGTGCTGTGGACAATATTTAAACTTTTTGACAAATTAGTAAAATATTTTGTTATATTTATAAAATGTAAAACATAAATCGGAAAATGCTAATTAAAAATGAATTCCTGAATATTTGGAGCATAGAAATATCAAATATATGGATTCTCCTGGGAAATGAAGAATGTACAATTTTGTAACATTAATGCAGCCACTAAATTGCGGCCAAATCACTGCTCATTTGATGGGCAATATTCAACTCAGGACTCTATGGAAAGTACAACAATTATATAGTTTCTATTTGTGTACTGAGTATGGAATGTGCTTTAAGTCAGAAGTCCCTATCCCTGATTGGCTGGCTGTGAGTAGGCACTCACATGACATATTTTAGTCATCACCGGTGTCATCCCATGGCTGTCTGGAAATATACTACAGCTGTATGTTTTCAACACCTATACATCCTGGTGTCAATCGCAGGGTGCCCCACCTTCCTTTCCCTGATTGGCTAGCTGGGAGAACATGCTGACCATGAAGTTAGTCATATTTCCAAAACATGATTAGTTTGCCTAACCTCGCCCATATATGAACCAACGTCTGCAAAGGCCTGTCTTCTGTTTTTCCCTGGGTCTCTTGAGAATGGGGTTTGAGACGCATATGCATTTTCAATGAGTTTGGTGTTTCCTCAGGGGACATAGTCAGTGCAATACATTCAGAAAATATGGAATATAACAGAACAAGAACCCACCCGTTGCATGTAGGGAAACATACCACAACCATATATTTTCATCATACATATATTCTAATCCTAACCTCCGTCACCTAGATTAGCTGGCCTGCAATTTTCACCCAATCCATGCTGATCCACACCAGATCATCCTCACACAGGAATCTATCCCAGCCTTGTGATGACCCATGCTTTTACAGGATGACCCATATGAGAATTCCTGTAGGCACCTGCAGTCTGTGCAGGTAACATCAGTGGGGCGGTAGGGCCGGGTAAGGGGGAATTTGGAGGAAGGATGCCAAGGGAAAAATAATTATTTATTTGATTTTCCCTCTGCATCGTCCTTCGAAATACCCCCTAACCCGGTCCCACAGCCCCACCACTGTTACCTGCACGGACCACAGCTGCCCCTAGGTTTCCTGAGTTTGGGGATATGCAGCATTTGTAGGCTTTCAATGGGTTTCATTTGGGATCCACCCGCTAAACTCCAGAGAATGTTTTTGATGCGGAAATTTCTATGGCAGATGTCTGCAGTATTGTGCCCAAAATCAGCTGTCACCTTGGGTAAGCAGCCAAGACCCTAAGTAATTCTCATGAGTTATAATGGAGAGAAAACACACAATTATTTAATCGGTGTGTATAAGAAGAAATTATTTCTCTGCAAGTAAAACAAATCTCAGTAGGGAAAAAGAACCTAACAAGTCATTGACTGAATCTCAAAGTGTCCATTGATACATGATTTGCCTTGGTGTGCACAGGGAAATGTGTTACAGTTGTCAATTTCTTTGTATATTCCTGAGATCCCTATTGGCCCCTTAAAAAACTGAATTGTTCTCCAAATGTGTGAGTTAGACTTTTGATTCGAATGTCTAGCTAATCGCACAACCTGTTTACAATGTCTTTTTTGAATCAGGTCCTGCGTGATGAACATGCCTAAACATTTTTTGTTAATTGAGAGAAGCGTAAATTGTAAAAGTGAATACATTGGAGGCATTTGAGGATTGCAATCCCATACCTCTTCCAATATCTCCTGCAACATCAATATTGTGCTTTGGACTGACTAGTGTATCAGTAGTCTCTGGCATTTCACTGTTTAACTACAAACTATCAATTGCTTCCATTTATGGATAGTTCAGAAAAGCAGATGTATTATTACTAAAAGAAACTTCTCCAGGCGTAATCTGAATTTGACTTTGGTTTATTTGATTACCCCCTCAAGGGTGCTTTGACTTGATTAATTACTATTTGAAAGTGGATCAGCCTCAGACACACCCAATAACTGACAGTGAAGGTATACAATCTCCACCCACCCTAGCCAAGTCCTGTATTTTTGGTTGTGTCTTAGACATTCACCTAGACACATTTAGTGGCGGTGCAGCTTTTGATTTCTTTTTTTGTAACCAGGGGTAGACTGAGACGTGGCTGGGTAGTCTCCTCTTTTGTAAAGTGGGGCTTCCCAGATGGATCCCCGACAGTCGCACATGTGCGTGGTGTACTTTCTGGCTTCTCAGGGAGAGGGGAGCTTGTAAGGATGTCGGCTGTAACAGAGGCAGCAAAATGCCCCAAAAACATGTACAAAGGAGATTTCCACCAAGTAAGTGAGGGGGCACGCTTTAAAAGCTAGGCTTGTTTCTCATTGGTACGTTTGAGCCATTGCTTTGCATGTTCAAGGGTATTGAACATGCTGCAGTGTTTGCAGTCAGTGTTTTTTTAAATACTGGTGGTCAGTGTTTTTTTAAATACTGGTGGTGAACAGAACACGATATGGAGGCAAAGAGAGACAGGAAACGGAGACATATGAATTCTTCTTCAGTAAGCAAGGATGAGCAACATAGTCAGAAGAATCGCAGGAGGGCTAGATCGCCTCAGAATCCTGCACTATTAATGGCAGGTGATGTGTGGAACATGATTCGGGGCATAGTGACTAAAGCCATACATCCGACTAAAAGTCAGTCAACGTCAAAATCTGTTATGCTTGTTGTTAGAAATGGGATTTCTGGTTGGTTAAGGCTTGCGCCAAAGCCAGGCAGAAACCACCACTCTAGTCAGGGCAAGAGAGTTACACGCTGAAGATAACCCCTGCTCACCCCCTTGGTAGCTTGGGACGAGCAGTCAGGCTTATCCCAGAGGCAATGTGTAAAGCGTTTGCGCAACACACACACACAGCAGCAACACACTAGGCACACTATAAAAGGGAACTCCACAGAAGATTATATAAAAAATAGTCTTTGCATTATCATAAACACAATAGAAACATAATCACACAGTTACACTGTGCCAACTGGCACTAGGCAATATTCACAGGGATTATAAAAAAAAAGGGGCCAATCGGGCCACTGTCAGAACCATTAGGACAGTTAAGTAATAACACAACCAGTAAGAACTGGTACAAGCCCTTAGCATAAACATATCATGCATAAATCACTTTAGGCATACATCTTAACAGCACCTGGCACCGCTTATTAGGTGCAACATAATCAGTAGTAGTGCAATGCACCATTAACCCTGGACACATGGGTACTTAGCTTAGTGCGTTTTCATATTACCATTAGTAATAGTACACCAAAGTACCCACTCTCAAAGGGGGCACATACTATGCAAACACATTACAGTAGGATATAGGTGTCACTTGTTATAAATCCATCAGGGTCCCTTCACTACTGTTCACCCGTTGGGAGCCTCAGCCCCTCAATAGGTGTGTTACCACCCAGTGTTGTTGTCCCCAAATCAGGACATTCTCAGACGGAGGCCCTGTCCTGGGCTCGCCCCGCAGTGCCCCTTACCATGTGTGGGCTTTGCCAACTCCAGGCCCCTTCACGAAGCTTCCATTAGCGCCTTGGTTGCAGTTGCAGCAGAGACAATGCCCATAATATGAGGGAGGGAGCGGGGTGCAACTCTCCCTGGTCCCCTTCAAAGAAGGTCCCCACGGTGCAGCTGTAAACCATTGGTCACCGGCACCAACCGAGCTCTGGGAGCTCCCCCATCCCGGGAGACTCACAAGTGCGGCCGCAAAACACCCTTGCTCCTTCCAACTCACCAAACACAGGGGGCGGAGCGGTTCCGGTCGCAGACGTCTGCTGCTCAGTGAAGTAGGGTTCCGGTCACCCTGTGCCCTCCTCCTTCTGCCAGAAAAGTAGGGCCGGTTGATCTCCACGCAGCGAGATCTCTGTCGACTGGCTTCCCCTCACAGGGTTAGACTTCTTTTTCCTTGTCAATCACCAGGCAGGGGCAGCACGCGGGGCTCTCATCGATACCACGGGAGCCCCGCTGTTGTGTTTAACATATATGTGCAAGACACTACCTCTACAGGGATTTGATCCTACTCTAGAAAACTACGTAACAACAGATGCCAGCAACAAAGGCATAGGAGCAGTTTTAACACAGAAGGATGCAAAAGGAAAGGAATACACAATCGCATTTGCTTCACGTTCCTTGACACCAGCCGAAGAAAAATATGCAGTAATTTAATGGGAAGCTTTAGCCTGTGTCTGGGCACTCGAACACTTTAGGCAGCACATCTGGGGAAGGAAAATAAAACTATGCACAGATCACAAACCCCTAATGAAGGTGCTCACTGCAAAAGGTCTACACACAGCTTCACCACGTCTTGCGAGAATCTCGATGCGATGATTCGATTACATGTACAACATACAATATGTTCCTGGCGGAAAGATCGTGTTGGCCGACTTTTTAAGCAGAATGCCCATCAAGGCATACAACAAGACTGAGACAAATGAAACAGATGAGTTGTGCATAGCAAATTTGTGGGAATGTTCGAGCGGAATAACGAAGGATGAATGGTTGGAAGAACAAATGAAGGACGAAGACATTGGAAGGGTAGTTCAAATGACCAAAGAAGGTTGGTCTAGCAAAAATAAATTGAAAGATGGAATGAAACCTTTCAGGGAAGTGAAGGATGAATTGTCCATGGAGAACGGACTGCTTATGAGAGGCGGTCAATATGTACCGCCGATGGTTATCCGGGAAAAAATATTGGAAATATGCCATGAAGGACACTTGGGCATAGCAAAAAGCAAGAGTAGAGTTAAAAACATGTATTGGTGGCCAGGTATCTGCCGGGATGTAGAAAGAACAGTGAGAAACTGTAAGTTATGTGTGGAGGCAGACACAACTTAAGTGACTCTCAGACCTCCCCTGCAGCCAATACAGTGCCCGTCCATGCCTTGGGAAAGAATTGGGATTGACATAATGGAACCAGTGTCCGATGGGTACGAACAAAAGTACATTACAGTCCTAATCGACCACTACACGAAGTGGCCAGAGTTAAAGGTCACCAGAAAGGCGGACACACAGCATGTTGTCCAAGTTTTAGAGGACACTTTTACACGAGAGGGACTACCTAAAAAAGTAGTAAGTTTCAACGGCGTACAATTTAGCTCGGATTCGTTCAAGGAGTACATGAAGAAGCACAACATCGAACACAAAACAACTTCACTGTACCACCCAGCTGGCAACGGAGCAGTAGAAAGATTTAACAGAGTACTGAAAGGTATCATTCAGATAGCCAACTCAAACCAACTGGACTGGAAGAAAGAAATAATGAAAACTGTGTGGGCCTACAGGATTACACCTTGTGAGTCTACGGGCCACAGTCCATTCGAACTGATGCGTGGACGAACTCCACTCACGAAGGACAATGTGGGTTGGGTTACGGCTGCCCGCAGAGTACACTGGTCATCCAAAACAATGATGGAGAGACTAACTAAAGCGCAATTCAAGAGCAAGAGTACCTACGATAACAAGCACGGATGCAAGGAAGTGGTGATCAAGGCTGGAGATACTGTGAAGGTAAAGAAAAGCGGACACATCGGCAAAGGTCTAGAGAGATACACCAAACCACTGGTCGTACTAGAGGTATTTTGCAATTTGGCGCGCCTAAGTGATGGGAAGGTTTAGCATTTCTCAGCGCTGTCTCCCCAAAAACATCCTGTAGGAGAGATGGAAGAAGACACGTCTGTTGCACCCAATGATGAGCGTACAAGAACGCGGAAAGGTGGCCCTGCTACTCAATATTTTTCAGACACTGAATCTGACCTTGACATTCCAGCCCACCAAGGAGAACGGAGTGATGAAGGGGTGCACGGAGACACACTACCCGAAGACCGCACGACCATTCCAACGTTGCCAGTAGGTACAAGACGCAGTTTACCCACCGTCCCGGTGTGCGAACCTGCGCAACCCATCGTCAGGAGCAGGGCAGGCAGACTGTTAGGGCCGCCTGCTAATCTTAAGGACTATATATGTAGTTAAGGGAGCTTTCCCTCATTCCAGTTCTCTGTTCTGTTTTCTCCCTATAGGAGGGGGGTGTGTTGTGTTTAACATGCTGGTGTCCACTACCGGACACCGTACCAGTATGCTTGCGGTGTGTCCCTGCGAGGACACCGTCCGCAGTGAAGTCATCAGCTGGGCAACTGTGCCGTTTGACAGTTCCCAGATGATCGCCGAGCTGGGATACCTTCTGATTGTGCTTCCAGCCGCCACAGTCAAGACTTTGCAGAAACTCTCTCTTTTAAACCAACACCTTGCGGAACCCGCTCCGCGGGTCCCGCTTCGCTCTAAGGACTGAGCGGCTGTTCGCCGTGGTGCCAGAGGGGTGTGCGACAGGGCAGGGCTGCCAGCGTGGAAACCGGGACTCGCTTTCCCAGGAGTCCCGGTTCTTCCACTGGCCGTGTGACCTGGCCCGCTCTCCCTGACCGCCCCGCCCACCTCCATCCAGCAGAAAAGGCGAGGACGCCTTAGCGCTGTGGGATACCTTCTGATTGTGCTTCCAGCCGCCACAGTCAAGACTTTTCAGAAACTCTCTCTTTTAAACCAACACCTTGCGGAACCCGCTCCGCGGGTCCCGCTTCGCTCTAAGGACTGAGCGGCTGTTCGCCGTGGTGCCAGAGGGGTGTGCGACAGGGCAGGGCTGCGAGCGTGGAAACCGGGACTCGCTTTCCCAGGAGTCCCGGTTCTTCCACTGGCCGTGTGACCTGGCCCGCTCTCCCTGACCGCCCCGCCCACCTCCATTCAGCAGAAAAAGCGAGGACGCCTTAGCGCTGTGGGATACCTTCTGATTGTGCTTCCAGCCGCCACAGTCAAGACTTTGCAGAAACTCTCTCTTTTAAACCAACACCTTGCGGAACCCGCTCCGTGGATCCCGCTTCGCTCTAAGGACTGAGCGCCTGTTCGCCGTGGTGCCAGAGGGGTGTGCGACAGGGCAGGGCTGCGAGCGTGGAAACCGG
The DNA here is from genome assembly GCF_964261635.1 of Lissotriton helveticus. Classification (NCBI taxonomy): domain Eukaryota; kingdom Metazoa; phylum Chordata; class Amphibia; order Caudata; family Salamandridae; genus Lissotriton; species Lissotriton helveticus. Next base: position 469,519,408 of record NC_136070.1, read on the forward strand.
GACTCGCTTTCCCAGGAGTCCCAGTTCTTCCACTGGCCGTGTGACCTGGCCCGCTCTCCCTGACCGCCCCGCCCACCTCCATCCAGCAGAAAAGGCGAGGACGCCTTAGCGCTGTGGGATACCTTCTGATTGTGCTTCAAGCCGCCACAGTAAAGACTTTGCAGAAACTCTCTCTTTTAAACCAACACCTTGCGGAACCCGCTCCGCGGGTCCCGCTTCCCTCTAAGGACTGAGCGCCTGTTCGCCGTGGTGCCAGAGGGGTGTGCGACAGGGCAGGGCTGCGAGCGTGGAAACCGGGACTCGCTTTCCCAGGAGTCCCGGTTCTTCCACTGGCCATGTGACCTGGCCCGCTCTCCCTGACCGCCCGCCCACCTCCATCCAGCAGAAAAGGCGAGGACGCCTTAGCGCTGTGGGATACCTTCTGATTGTGCTTCCAGCAGCCACAGTCAAGACTTTGCAGAAACTCTCTCTTTTAAACCAACACCATGCGGAACCCTCTCCGCGGGTCCCGCTTCGCTCTAAGGACTGAGCGCCTGTTCGCCGTGGTGCCAGAGGGGTGTGCAACAGGGCAGGGCTGCGAGCGTGGAAACCGGGACTCGCTTTCCCAGGAGTCCCGGTTCTTCCACTGGCCGTGTGACCTGGCCCGCTCTCCCTGACCGCCCCGCCCACCTCCATCCAGCAGAAAAGGCGAGGACGCCTTAGCGCTGTGGGATACCTTCTGATTGTGCTTCCAGCCGCCACAGTCAAGACTTTGCAGAAACTCTCTCTTTTAAACCAACACCTTGCGGAACCCGCTCCGCGGGTCCCTCTTCGCTCTAAGGACTGAGCGCCTGTTCGCCGTGGTGCCAGAGGGGTGTGCGACAGGGCAGGGCTGCGAGCGTGGAAACCGGGACTCGCTTTCCCAGGAGTCCCGGTTCTTCCACTGGCCGTGTGACCTGGCCCGCTCTCCCTGACCGCCTCGCCCACCTCCATCCAGCAGAAAAGGCGAGGACGCCTTAGCGCTGTGGGATACCTTCTGATTGTGCTTCCAGCCGCCACAGTCAAGACTTTGCAGAAACTCTCTCTTTTAAAGCAACACCTTGCGGAACCCGCTCCGCGGGACCCGCTTCGCTCTAAGGACTGAGCGCCTGTTCGCCGTGGTGCCAGAGGGGTGTGCGACAGGGCAGGGCTGCGAGCGTGGAAACCGGGACTCGCTTTCCCAGGAGTCCCGGTTCTTCCACTGGCCGTGTGACCTGGCCCGCTCTCCCTGACCGCCCCGCCCACCTCCATCCAGCAGAAAAGGCGAGGACGCCTTAGCGCTGTGGGATACCTTCTGATTGTGCTCCCAGCCGCCACAGTCAAGACTTTGCAGAAACTCTCTCTTTTAAACCAACACCTTGCGGAACCCGCTCCGCGGCTCCCGCTTCGCTCTAAGGACTGAGCGCCTGTTCGCCGTGGTGCCAGAGGGGTGTGCGACAGGGCAGGGCTGCGAGCGTGGAAACCGGGACTCGCTTTCCCAGGAGTCCCGGTTCTTCCACTGGCCGTGTGACCTGGCCCGCTCTCCCTGACCGCCCCGCCCACCTCCATCCAGCAGAAAAGGCGAGGACGCCTTAGCGCTGTGGGATACCTTCTGATTATGCTTCCAGCCGCCACAGTCAAGACTTTGCAGAAACTCTCTCTTTTAAACCAACACCTTGCGGAACCCGCTCCGCGGGTCCCGCTTCGCTCTAAGGACTGAGCGCCTGTTCGCCGTGGTGCCAGAGGGGTGTGCGACAGGGCAGGGCTGCGAGCGTGGAACCGGGACTCGCTTTCCCAGGAGTCCCGGTTCTTCCACTGGCCGTGTGACCTGGCCCGCTCTCCCTGACCGCCCCGCCCACCTCCATCCAGCAGAAAAGGCGAGGACGCCTTAGCGCTGTGGGATACCTTCTGATTGTGCTTCCAGCCGCCACAGTCAAGACTTTGCAGAAACTCTCTCTTTTAAACCAACACCTTGCGGAACCCGCTCCGCGGGTCCCGCTTCGCTCTAAGGACTGAGCGGCTGTTCGCCGTGGTGCCAGAGGGGTGTGCGACAGGGCAGGGCTGCGAGCGTGGAAACCGGGACTCGCTTTCCCAGGAGTCCCGGTTCTTCCACTGGCCGTGTGACCTGGCCCGCTCTCCCTGACCGCCCCGCCCACCTCCATCCAGCAGAAAAGGCGAGGACGCCTTAGCGCTGTGGGATACCTTCTGATTGTGCTTCCAGCCGCCACAGTCAAGACTTTGCAGAAACTCTCTCTTTTAAAGCAACACCTTGCGGAACCCGCTCCGCGGGACCCGCTTCGCTCTAAGGACTGAGCGCCTGTTCGCCGTGGTGCCAGAGGGGTGTGCGACAGGGCAGGGCTGCGAGCGTGGAAACCGGGACTCGCTTTCCCAGGAGTCCCGGTTCTTCCACTGGCCGTGTGACCTGGCCCGCTCTCCCTGACCGCCCCGCCCACCTCCATCCAGCAGAAAAGGCGAGGACGCCTTAGCGCTGTGGGATACCTTCTGATTGTGCTTCCAGCCGCCACAGTCAAGACTTTGCAGAAACTCTCTCTTTTAAACCAACACCTTGCGGAACCCGCTCCGCGGCTCCCGCTTCGCTCTAAGGACTGAGCGCCTGTTCGCCGTGGTGCCAGAGGGGTGTGCGACAGGGCAGGGCTGCGAGCGTGGAAACCGGGACTCGCTTTCCCAGGAGTCCCGGTTCTTCCACTGGCCGTGTGACCTGGCCCGCTCTCTCTGACCGCCCCGCCCACCTCCATCCAGCAGAAAAGGCGAGGACGCCTTAGCGCTGTGGGATACCTTCTGATTATGCTTCCAGCCGCCACAGTCAAGACTTTGCAGAAACTCTCTCTTTTAAACCAACACCTTGCGGAACCCGCTCCGCGGGTCCCGCTTCGCTCTAAGGACTGAGCGCCTGTTCGCCGTGGTGCCAGAGGGGTGTGCGACAGGGCAGGGCTGCGAGCGTGGAAACCGGGACTCGCTTTCCCAGGAGTCCCGGTTCTTCCACTGGCCGTGTGACCTGGCCCGCTCTCCCTGACCGCCCCGCCCACCTCCATCCAGCAGAAAAGGCGAGGACGCCTTAGCGCTGTGGGATACCTTCTGATTGTGCTTCCAGCCGCCACAGTCAAGACTTTGCAGAAACTCTCTCTTTTAAACCAACACCTTGCGGAACCCGCTCCGCGGGTCCCGCTTCGCTCTAAGGACTGAGCGGCTGTTCGCCGTGGTGCCAGAGGGGTGTGCGACAGGGCAGGGCTGCGAGCGTGGAAACCGGGACTCGCTTTCCCAGGAGTCCCGGTTCTTCCACTGGCCGTGTGACCTGGCCCGCTCTCCCTGACCGCCCCGCCCACCTCCATCGAGCAGAAAAGGCGAGGACGCCTTAGCGCTGTGGGATACCTTCTGATTGTGCTTCCAGCCGCCACAGTCACGACTTTGCAGAAACTCTCTCTTTTAAACCAACACCTTGCGGAACCCGCTCCGCGGGTCCCGCTTCGCTCTAAGGACTGAGCGGCTGTTCGCCGTGGTGCCAGAGGGGTGTGCGACAGGGCAGGGCTGCGAGCGTGGAAACCGGGACTCGCTTTCCCAGGAGTCCCAGTTCTTCCACTGGCCGTGTGACCTGGCCCGCTCTCCCTGACCGCCCCGCCCACCTCCATCCAGCAGAAAAGGCCAGGACGCCTTAGCGCTGTGGGATACCTTCTGATTGTGCTTCCAGCCGCCACAGTCAAGACTTTGCAGAAACTCTCTCTTTTAAACCAACACCTTGCGGAACCCGCTCCGCGGGTCCCGCTTCGCTCTAAGGACTGAGCGCCTGTTCGCCGTGGTGCCAGAGGGGTGTGCGACAGGGCAGGGCTGCGAGCGTGGAAACCGGGACTCGCTTTCCCAGGAGTCCCGGTTCTTCCACTGGCCGTGTGACCTGGCCCGCTCTCCCTGACCGCCCCGCCCACCTCCATCCAGCAGAAAAGGCGAGGACGCCTTAGCGCTGTGGGATACCTTCTGATTGTGCTTCCAGCCGCCACAGTCAAGACTTTGCAGAAACTCTCTCTTTTAAACCAACACCTTGCGGAACCCGCTCCGCGGGTCCCGCTTCGCTCTAAGGACTGAGCGCCTGTTCGCCGTGGTGCCAGAGGGGTGTGCGACAGGGCAGGGCTGCGAGCGTGGAAACCGGGACTCGCTTTCCCAGGAGTCCCGGTTCTTCCACTGGCCGTGTGACCTGGCCCGCTCTCCCTGACCGCCCCGCCCACCTCCATCCAGCAGAAAAGGCGAGGACGCCTTAGCGCTGTGGGATACCTTCTGATTGTGCTTCCAGCCGCCACAGTCAAGACTTTGCAGAAACTCTCTCTTTTAAACCAACACCTTGCGGAACCCGCTCCGCGGGTCCCGCTTCGCTCTAAGGACTGAGCGCCTGTTCGCCGTGGTGCCAGAGGGGTGTGCGACAGGGCAGGGCTGCGAGCGTGGAAACCGGGACTCGCTTTCCCAGGAGTCCCGGTTCTTCCACTGGCCGTGTGACCTGGCCCGCTCTCCCTGACCGCCCCGCCCACCTCCATCCAGCAGAAAAGGCGAGGACGCCTTAGCGCTGTGGGATACCTTCTGATTGTGCTTCCAGCCGCCACAGTCAAGACTTTGCAGAAACTCTCTCTTTTAAACCAACACCTTGCGGAACTCGCTCCGCGGGTCCCGCTTCGCTCTAAGGACTGAGCGCCTGTTCGCCGTGGTGCCAGAGGGGTGTGCGACAGGGCAGGGCTGCGAGCGTGGAAACCCGGACTCGCTTTCCCAGGAGTCCCGGTTCTTCCACTGGCCGTGTGACCTGGCCCGCTCTCCCTGACCGCCCCGCCCACCTCCTTTCACCCCCATTATAAATACGTTGAAGCTACGCTGCGCGGGAGCGCGCGGGAGCGCCCGGGGCTAAGCCCAGGCAAAGGGCGGGCCGTCTGAGGCCGTCCGGGGACGTACGAGGACGGGACGGGCCACCCTACTAACATCTGTGTCCAAAATTCACATCTACAGTGCATTCTTGCAAAAAGGACTTCCACACAAATACAAAGGTGGTCCGTGTTCTACCAAACATTCGCCGGTAAGGTGGGGTTGACAGAGATTCGCACTGACTCGTCACTAGTAGTAAGAACTTGATCCATTGGGAAATCAGTACTATCAACATCAATACGTTTTCAACAGGAAAGTGAAATGGGATTTAAAAAATTACGTTCGCGCACAATATTCATGAAGCGAATGGGTACTGAGGAAGCTGTTAGGAAATCTACAGATAAAGCAATAAAACACGGCCAAATTACCTTAACCCCGGCAATTAGTAATTACTTTTCAGCTCTACCATCTAAAAGGGAACTCAATACGAATATGCCGGAAACAGAAATTAAACTTAATCCACACCTAAGTATTGGGGAACAAACGAGCTCATCAGTGACACCTCATTTGACTCTAAATTTAAGCGATTTGGTTCCTAACAATAAGTCCAACCACTCCTTACAGGATCGAGACTCATTGGACAACGAGGCAATTCTCCTAAAATCCTCAACTCCTATAAGAGGCACTGGGAGCCTACACAAGCCTGAGGATCCAAGTGCAAACAATTTGAAGTCAGTAGAATACAACTTTGAATTTAAGCTATCTAATAGTTTTTCAAAAAAAACATCAGAACAATTTTTGCAAATTGACTCTTTTCTGGATCCTCTCTTATTTGAAAACAATAATTTTGCTAATTCCGCAACACCAATGTCAAAGGCTCTATTTTCGCTACAAGAAATATTAGAATCGGTTCTCTCCTTCCTAGGAAATATTCTAGAAAATTCAGATCAAACTTTAGATGTCCAAATAGGTATACTAAAGTTCCTAGTAGAAGAGAAAAGGAAAAAAGAGTCCCTCAAATTAACGGAAAATCAATTAAGCAATAATACTAAGCAAGTGGAAAACGTCCAGAAACAAATAAAATGCGACTCTAGTACTCAGACCTCAGAAATTGCACTAATAGAAGCACAAAAAAGGGAAAAGTTGGAAACTCAAAATGAATCTACACTTTACTCCTTAAAAAAATTATTTAGAGAAAAACCTCAAAAAAACGTAAAACAATTTTCAATTTTCTCAAAATCAAAAAAAACGGATATGTATGATAATGATTCTGTCAAAGACGATCAGGACACCAGCACTAAAAACATATCAGAAACTGTAAAAGGAGAAATAATAAATACAAATATGGAAATTGAGCAAGAAGGAAGAAAAAAGAGGAGAAAAAACCTCTAAGAAGGATCCACAAAAAGAAAACCCGCAAGCTAAAATTTCAAAAATCTATTACACCTCAAAAACATCGAGAGGATCAAGAAGAAGAAATTATAAAGCCTCACACCACGAAAAAAGCGGGATCCACTAATAGAAACATCGTAGACAAAATACAAATATTGAACCCAAGAGCAGATGAATACTTTCCAGTAAGGACACTTATAACAACAGGACACAGAAACATAGGGGTCGGAGGAGGTGACGAGAGGTATTCCCAATGCGGTGAAAAGACACAGTCTAAACTACTCCAATTCGAAGAACTTTTTCCAAATGATAACGTTCCACTCAATAGAGGTAGGATACTCAATCTTCTGCAACATATATGGCCTCTCCAATCATTGACCAGTAATGAAATAGATTTAGTGACTTTTCCCAAAAAAGATTACAACAAAATTGCATTGGTTTCCTTCTGGTCACCAGTCCTACCTGGGATCATTCTTAATGAAAAAGAGACACTACACAAATTAGGATACGATGTAATCGAAAAATCTGAACCTAAAGAAAACAAAACCTACAAAATGTTTAAGGATCATACGCGATCAATCTCTAGTGCGCAATCTAAAAATATTCTCAGAATTCCCTCTACGCCAGTAGATTCAGGATCAAGTTACTCAGGAGGTATGCATCCAAGGGAGGATATTTTGAAAATTCAAGTGAACAATGGGGAAAGGGCAGTCTGGTATCTAGACTCAAGCGAGGATAGAGCCACTGATACTGTAAAGTCCTGGTCTTGGATATCGGAGACACTGAATAGCAATAAAATTTCCACTTGCCCGAAACACCCTGTTTAACAATGGATTAAAGATTACATCGTGGAACATGGCTGGGAGAACTAAAAACAAAATGATTGAAGCTCTAATTAACCAGCCTGATATCCTGACATTGCAAGAAACTTGGGCAATTGAACCCTTCTCTCAGAAAGGCTACTATGTCTATGATATACCAGCTAAAGCAACTAACCGGGGCCACGCCAAAGGAGGTCTGGCTATTCTAATGAGGGGAGAATAACTGTGGGCTCAGGAAATAGTCGAGACTAACCGTGACAACTTACAATGCATTAAGTTCTTTTTAAGCACTCATAATACTGCCCCCAAAAACACAATTCTGCTCTTCAATATATACGCTCCACCCGGGAAAAAGCAGGACACCCTATTTGTAGATATCATGGAAACCATCAAGCAGATAATAGAGGACCAATTTTTTCTGTCTTATATAATTATGGGTGACTTTAACGGAAAAATTTCAAACTCTGAAATAAGAAAGTGGGAAAGTATATATGATGAGGAAATACTGGATATTTCAACTCCACAATTCCCCAAAACAATTCACTCAGATAAAAGAGGTAAAATGTTGCTATCAGTACTGCCTAACATAAATGGGGTAATCCTGAATGGTAACGTCGAAGGAGATATTCCGGCATCATACACTAGACGGGGAAATGGGACCCTTTCTATTATAGACTACATCATCTGCGGTATGGATTTATTTGAAACAGTTATGTATTTGCACTCTAACTTTACAGCAGATAGCGATCATGCACTGATGCAATTAACCACCTGCTGGTCAGCTCACCCTACAGCTGTAGGACAGATCATCCTATATAGAAATACAACCTTGGTAAACAGCAAACAGAGACGCATTTTTTGGAACTCATCGATGATGGACAAAATATCAGCTTTGATTAAATATACACAATTTTTAAGGAAAACTTATTCTGTCGACCCTATAGCAAATCTTGAGTACATAATTAAGGATCTTAAAGAGGCACTATTTAATAAGTTACATCAGGACACTACAGGAAACAAAACGAAGAAAAATATAAACAAAAATAAAACCCGGAATTCATTAACTAGGAAAAAACTTAACAAACTGATACGTGCTCAATATATAAACTCTTCTCCTTCAAGAGAGAAAGAAATAAACAAATTAAAAAATCAGTTGAGAAGAGAGAAATTTAGTCAGAAAAAAACTCTTCAAGATCGCAATTGGGTCGATATACAAATAGCCGCAAAAGAATATAACCAGCGCAAATATTGGTCCCTAATAGCCAAATTAACCGGAACAAAAAAGAAACTACAAGCCATACCGGTTCCGCCTAAGGATTGGGAAATTTATTTGACCGATCTTTATAAAGCAAATTTGGCTAAACCAAATGAAAACAGTGCAGAAAACATCAAGAAAAAGCATCAACCACCAATTCCCAAAACAACCGCAATAATGGTAGAAGCACATATTCGAAAAGCTAGAAACACTGGTGCCTCTGGACCTGACCAAATATCCATCAAGGTCCTGCAGGTAGACCCCAAGGAATGGAGTCACATGTTAACACCACTCTTCAACCACATTTTTAATACTGGACAAGTACCAAAATCATGGCAGGGGAGTATCATCATCCCCATACATAAAAAAGGGAGCAAAATAGTAGCAGGAAATTATCGTCAAATAGCACTGATGGATGCCACCGGAAATTTTTTCGCTGCAGAGGTATTACAACATTTTAAAAATTGGGCTTTCTCGATGGGTCTAATACCTATGTTTCAAGCTGGCTTTAGACCTAAGCACTCTGTTACGGATAACATTGCAATCATCCAGGTTATCCTCGATAAATACGTAACACGGAAAACTCAGACTGTTTATACAGCATTCATCGACTACTCTACCGCGTTTGACCGCGTCGATCGACCTACACTATGGAACAAATTAAGGAGTCTTGGCATCTCTGAACAACTGCTACAGGTCATAGTAAGCCTCCACACCAATACCTGGTGTCAAGTACAAATGGGGGGTGAAAAAGGTTTAACGAAAATAATAAAAACAGCCAATGGTCTTAAGCAAGGGTGTCTCTTAGCCCCAATGTTATTTTCTCTATATCTCAGTGACTTACCATATCAGCTACAACAGGGCTCGAGTTTGCCTCCAAAAATCAATAAACAAAGTATTCATGCGTTGCTTTATGCTGATGATATAGTGATGTTTGTTCTTACTCCCTTTGGCTTGCAAAAACTACTAGACATCCTGTATAAATACTCAAAAGAAAACTTTCTAATCCCAAATATAAAGAAAACAAAAGTTGTAGCCTTTTCTGGGAGGAAATCAAGTGCTAAATACATCTGGAGGCTTGGTGGAGAAAAGATAGATGAAGTAGATGAATATATATATCTTGGCAGGACTCTCTCAAAGAATTTAAAAAACACAAAACATATAGATAACTTAATAAAGAAAACCGATCTACATGCTGGAGCACTTTCTAGACTTTATAGTGCTACTGGTAGCAGGCATTTTTCCTCACTGTTAAAAATATACAGAGTAAAGATTCCTGCCGTCCTATCCTATGCAACGGAATACATTCCTATAAAGCAGTGGGGTTACATGGATCGTAAAGAAGGAAAAATCCTGAAAAGAATTATGAAGGTATCAGACTCTATACCAGTTCAAGTTTTAAGACTAGAATTTTCCATAACAAGCTCTTATGCTACGGCCGTGGCTAACGTTATTAGGTGGGCTTACAACCTCCTCCATGCAAAGGAGGGAACGCTAAGATTCCTGTTGAAAAACGAAACTTTCGATTCAGAAGCTGCTAAACAAACTTTTCTAGGGACCATGACTGTCGCATTTCGAATGGCCAAAATCTGTCCAGACATGCTACTCACCTGGTCTGTATCACAATTGAAACTTTTTCTTAAATGTTTTACCCCAAAATTGAGTTATGACCTCGATCTTGCACATAGCGATAAACTATCAACCTACAAATCTTTCACGGACTTATTGGAGTATAAACATATCCAGCCGTACATTGGGTTTTCCCTTACGCATTGCGCGAGGAGGGCGATCACAATGCTACGACTGGGCATATTGCCTGTGCAATCTTTTAAATCGAGATGGTCATCCGGAGAATCCCCACTATGTTCTCTCTGTCAAGGGGGTGACCAGACCATTGAGCATTTATTATTTGTATGCCCTAGTTCTAATGTAATAGTAGCACGTGCTATGTATCTTGATCCAATATATCGCATTTGCAGGATCGCAAAGGTAAAAGAACTATTAACAGTGTGTAAACAGCCTCCGAACGAACTTGTATGTTATAATTTCTATACATTTTTTAAATTCTTGTTATTTTTATACTGATCAATGATGTAAATTTTCTTTTCTTTTGTTCTCTATTAATTGTTTAATGCTATATTTGTGGTCCTCTGTTGAGTACCAATACAAATAAAATCTTTTTGACTTTGTGACTTTGACTTTGTGCCGAGCTGATGGCAGTTCCGCTCCAACCACTGTAGGATCAAATGTGTTGGCTCATATAATAAAGGAACTTTCAACATAGAATTTGTATCTACGTTCTTAACACCCGCCCACCACCTGCCTGTCTTCCGGCCTCACACGGCTTCCAGGCAACATGTGGATATTCGCAGGGTCTCTTGCCGCGGCTTCACTTCCTGCTTTTTGGCCTGCAGCCACGCCAACAACCAGGCCACAGCTGCCTGGCTTCCTGGCCAGATGTGTTTCTCGAAGCAAAGTCTCCGCTACTCCTGTGGCCCCTTCTCTCCTACCATGAGCAGGGAAATCACGAGTGCCGGAAGGCAGGAGCCCCTCCTAGGGCTCCCAGGAAAATAGACCACCACACACTCCTGGTACACAAGCACAGCACTAGGGGTACAGTGGGGGCAAGGAGCAAAAAGCGCTCAGCCCGCGCTCTCAGCAGATCACTTTCCTCACTCCTGGCAGTGTTCTCCTTGCACAGAGTGTGCTTCCTTTGGTGTAATGGCAGGCAGCTTCCCAGCAAACCAGGGGGAAAGTCCAATGCCACCAAGGCAAGAGCTGGGCACAGGCAGGCCAGCATGTAGGGGCCGCCCCAGGTAGCAACAGCTGGGTCCCACGGCAGTTCCTCTTTGCCCAGCAGTCCTTCGGCCTCACGGCTCCCAGTAAGCACCCATGCACAACCCATGGGGTCACAGTCCCTACATTTATATCACCATTCCCTTTGTCTGCAGGACAGGGCGTTGGGGGAACAAGATCCAACTGGTTCAGGGGGGTTTGGAGCACTCTGTTGACAGGGCTCCTCTTCTCCATTGTTAGGTGAGGGCTCGTCATTAGACACACCACAGGGGCGGTGGAGCCAGCATTCACTGGTGCAGGCATGATCCTATTCAGGGACTTCTCCTCCCACCACTTCAAATGCAGATGTCTCATTTAGCCTAGCGATGACTCACCCTGCCCCTCCTGGAGCTACACACAGCTCACCAGCCCCTGTCACTCAAAAGCCAGACATGAAATTCACATCAGGCAGGCAGACACATAGCCCACAGAAATGCCATATTCTAAAAGTGGCATGTCTAAAATAGTTATAATACATCTGTGCACACCATTGCGTAGCATTTATTATTACTATTTCAAACATGCCAAACTTTACCATGCTGCTCCTCTCATATAGGAATTACCACTGAACCACATATCAGGGAATCCCCAATGCATTCCTATGGGAGCGACAGCCCCAGAGTAGTGAGAAACCAAAATAGCTGTTTGTCACTACCAGAACATGTCACACACTTAAGGTACATGTCCTATCTTTTACCTACCAAGGACTTCTCCTCCCACCACTTCAAATGCAGATGTCTCATTCAGCCTAGCGATGACTCACCCTGCCCCTCCTGGAGCTACACACAGCTCACCAGCCCTTGTCACTCAAAAGCCAGACATGAAATTCACATCAGGCAGGCAGACATATAGCACACAGAAATGCCATCTTCTAAAAGTGGCATGTCTAAAATAGTTATAATAAATCTGCGCGCACCATTGCGTAGCATTTATTATTACTATTTCAAACATGCCAAACTTTACCATGCTGCTCCTCTCATATAGGAATTACCACTGAACCACATATCAGGGAATCCCCAATGCATTCCTATGGGAGCGGCAGCCCCAGAGTAGTGAGAAACCAAAATGGCTGTTTGTCACTACCAGAACATGTCACACACTTAAGGTACATGTCCTATCTTTTACCTACAATGCACCCTTCCCATAGGCCTAGCTAGGACCTACCTTAGGGGTGACCGACATGTAGTAAAAGGGGGTCACGGACATGGCACACACTTTAGGTGCCACGTCACAGCGGCAGTAACACTGCGCGCACAGGCCCTGCAATGGCAGAGGCCAGGGATAGGTTTAAAAGGCTACATGGTGGGTGGCGCAATCAGCGCTGCAAGCCCACAAGTAGCATTTAATTTACCAGCCCTGGGTATATGAGATACCACTTTACAAGGGACTGACAGGTAGGTTTGAAAGGCTACTGTGGTGGCTGGCCCAATCAGCGCTGCAAGCCCACCAGTAGCATTTCATTTACCAGCCATGTGTATATGGGATACCACTTTACAAGGGACTGACAGGTAAATTAAATAGGCCAAACAGGTGTAGACCATTCTTGCCATATTTAACACAGAGAGCACACGCCCTTTACACTGGACAGCAGTGTAAAGGGCCCAGAGTCCTAAAACCACCAACACCATGTCAGAAAAAGGGCTAAGAGAAAGGCAAAGAGTTTAGGGATGACCCTGCAAAAAGGACCAAGTCCAACACTTGTTGATTCTGACTCTGCAGAGGGAGGGCGCAGTTAACGCGGCTATCCACACAGATTGATACGCGAATCATATAAGAGAGCTAGGTATTATGATCGCCAGCATCTCCTTACAGGCACAAATGACAAACGGGATGCTAGTTTGGTATTTGTAACGCGGCATTCTATGTTGAACAATCAGATCCGTCATATCCTATATTCAAACTGGCATATCCTTAATGTTAATAAAATTGGCAAGGAAATTATGAACAAACCTCTTTTTGCCTACAAAAAAAATAAAAACATTAAGGATATAGTTGTCAGATCCAGGATGTCAACTATGAAGGCTAAGAGTCAAAGAAGCATTGTCACTGGGGCTCCAGTGACAGGAAACCATAGATGTGGAACCTGCAAAATTTGTCCACAAGTAATCGAGACAACAGAATTCATTTTTAACAACACAACTATCCCCTTGTTGCATATGACAAACTGTAAAACCACGAACATTGTTTATTTGCTAATTTGTCCTTGCAACAAGGGATATGTTGGTGAATCCTCACGTTCCGTATGTACTAGAGTTACTGAACATAAATCAGCAATTCGTACGCGAAGGATGAATGCCCCTTTAGTGTCACACTATCTAGACAAGGATCATAAACCTGAAGAAATACAGTGGGTAGTTCTGGAAAAAATTGTGGCCAAGTCTGGTATCAACACAGATAAAATTCGCCGTAAACGGGAAGTTTTTGGGATATTCACTCTGGACACTGTAAGATCGGGCCTTAACTCCGAAATTCCTTGGCAGCAGGCGATCTTATAATCATATTATCTGATTACAATTGTCACCATTGTGATTCAAAATAACCTTTATTTATTTTGTTGGTCACTAGGTGCCATTTTGGTGGTGATCAGCAGCATTTACCGTACTATGGAGAAAATCTTGAAACATTTATGAGCATGTCTATTGCTATGTGAATTTATGCAACTATTTTAATATTCTCGAAGAGCTGCACAAATGGTTCTTGTCTTAATTCCTTTGAGCTATTGCATAAGATACCATCCGGTTGCGGAAGTCTTTACTTCATTTCATGAAGAAAATGACCACTATATATAAAGACGATTAATTAGTTCATTAAATTATATCGTATAAAGATGCAAATGTTGCATGAATAATCTCGTCTTATATATCTTTTTTAGCCCGTGAATTAACCGTATCAGGTTAAAGAAGTCTTTCTTCCACTACGTTTGTAGTGTTAACATCGTGAATCAGGATTATAATTTAGTCCGTCGTCTATATCCATCATATATTCATGAGTCCAGACTACCATGTATTAAGATGATGGTTGATTACATTGTATAAAAATGCGAATATTGTAGGATTAATTTCGTCTAAAAAATCCACGTAGCCTTAGAATTAATCACCATCTATTTATGGAAGTCTTTTTCCCACTACGTGTATAGTGTTAACATCATTATCCTAGACTACTATTTAGTCCGTCATTTATATTTGTCATCTATAACTCATACCCATGAACATCAGACCATTGTGTGTAAAGACGATTATTTAGTCCTTTAATTCCATTTTATAAAAACACATACGCTGTATAAATAATTCTGTTTTAAGAATCACTATAGTTTTTGCTTCTATCAGTAACTATTAACGGAAGTCTTTCTTCCTCTACGTGTGCAGTGCTCACATCGTCAATTAGGACCATAATTTAGTCTGTCATCTATATCGATCATACACTCACGAGTTCGTAGATGATTACAACCTTCTAGGCCAATATACGTCATCAAAACGCGCTGAGGTAATTGAAATCAGCTGTAAGGCATGAAATGGTAGATTACGAGGGCGCGCTAACCTATATAAAGTTAGAATTGTAAGAACTCGTTTCGACCGTTACCATCGGAGTTAACAACGAGCAGACCCCCCTGTTCTGGAACACTTCATCCATTGAATAAAGGTATGTCTTTAAGTCCAGTACAACAACTATGTTTGGACAGTATCATGGAGTCGAAGCAGGGATAAACATTAATTATATTTTCTCTACTTCATACTCATGCTGTAGGTTGCCTGACCAATATAATCATCTATCCGGCGTATTGACTCATAGAACCACGCCAAGGTAATTTCAATAAGATGCAACTACATAAGCGAATTACTAACAATAATTCGGTTTAGTATAATAGTGTCTTTTTGTCTTTTTAGACCATATACACAATAAGGAAATAGATGCCCGCACCCCGCGGTTCCACTCTAATTCATCTAGACAAATGTCATATGGAGTCAAAGTTATAAATAACATTAAGCAGATTTTCGAGGTAGGACTTCTGGGGAAAAAAAAATATTTTTTTTGGGAAGCACCTAGGTATAATTATTACATTGTTGTAGTCTTGTTAAAGATAGACTAACATGTGTCTCATTCGTACGCTCTCTTTATAAACAACTATGTATACATACTCGTACATTTTTAGCGTGATTATTGCACTGTTACAATTTTGCTAATGATAGATTACAATATATCGTCATTTTATGCCCTCCGTCTTCAATAATCAACTATCTGCACATGACTATACAGAATTTAATAGCATATTAATACCGTGCATTCATGTTGAATATGCCTTAACTATCATAGATAATGGCATTGCGATACATAAACATTATCCCTCTTGTTTCCGCCTATACAGAGTTAGGTTACTAGGAAGAAGTCTCCACGAAAATATATGAATATAACTTTATTTAAATCCCTGAGCTACATACGAAATTACCTGCTCCGAAGGGCATCTACATAAATTTACCAGGTATACTTATTTATCAGGCTATTATTTTTCATAGCACCATATAACAAATAACTAGTGTCTTAATAAGATCATGTGCCTGTCTTTCAGTGTGTTATAAGTTGACGCCATTAAAACAAGGCAGCTCTCATAGGGACCAGATATTCCGTGTTGTTCACATATAGCCACTTTTCTTCATGTAAGTATTGATGGTTGCCCCACTTTTTTCCTTAGCAGTTGATGTTATGTGTAGACATAACCTATGCTTTATCTATATCTAGAGCTATTCACTTTTTGTCTTTCCTTTAAACTCTTTTTTTATATTGGAACTGTTAGTAAATGAACCTTCTAATGTGAAGATATACTATACTTAGAATTGAAGAACAAATGCAAAGAAATAAATCATGTGAGATAATATGTTTAAATAATAAACACAATGTATATCAGATTTTCGATAATTAAAGGTATGTAGGTATATATTGGAATAGAAAGGTTTTTGTTGCTTGTTATGAATAATAAGAAGGTTTAGTACATAAGATTTTGAGTGGTTACACTGAAACAAAATTACTGTGTATATATATGTATTTCTACATGAAAAGTTATAGACCCCTGAATTACTGTACAGCTTTGATTGTAAATCATTGAATTAGATCATAATTTATGTGCATTTCACTTATATAAATTTTCTTTTTGTCTGTCTGTTTAGGTCTTTATCACATTTTTGTATATATGTAATGTACGAATGACGGTCACCTGACGAAGGCCATTTGGCCGAAACGCGCGTAGTTCCATTCAACCGCATTGCCTTCATCCAATTCTCCAACGACTGGTTATATCGTATATCACTTTTTTTATGTAGTTTTTCTGTTCACACTTATTGTTTTCGCACTGTTCTATTTGTAATATTCCCTATTTATGGAATTTGAATGTTATCTACAAAATTCACAAATGTTTTTAACTGAAGATATAAAATGAATAAGAGAAAAATAAGAAAATATACTATAATTGAAATAAAAAGATTTAATAATTTCTGATACATTACTGTTTCAGTATATATTTATTTAATGCTGTATAGTACACATTATTACATGTTTATTTAGGGTCTACATATATTCTTAGAGTTTGCTACGCCCTTTCTCTACATGGAGGGCGCAGTACTACCACTTCTAGAAAATGTATTTCCGAGGAGTATCTGTCACATTCTGGATCATGTTACGGATAATATGGAATTTCAGAAAATGCATCAGCAAGAGCAGAAGGAAATTTTATTTCCATAGTATGTTACATCTCCTGTTCTTGAATTAACTCTGCAGGAGAAAATTAAAGATTTAGAGGCCAATTTAATTCTTGGCACTAAGGATACTCTTTCGCAATGGTTCCTGTGAATGCTTTTCTGTTTGGTATAGGAGCCCTGTACCACATAGAAAAGCATTAACAGGAACCACTTTGATGGAGGTTCTTGCCAATGCTTCATGAATGGCAACCCGCTTGGTGGTCATTTATAAATGTGGAGGGCGGTCCCTCCATTTTTACTTCATTGCACTGTTGCAACAACAGGCCATCTGCCAATATATAAATGAGATCTCAAATCTTTCACCAGTGGAAAGATTTATAGCTGTGTGAAGCACACAATTTCCTGGTGTAAACTTATGCTCTCGTTGCGGGAGAGGAGCTCATTCCACCGAATGTGACAATGGATTACATAATCACCACTTGAATAGGGAGAACCACTATAAATGTTGGTGACCTTACTCCTTCAGACAAATCTTTTGCTTTGCAGAATTTGACTTCGAAAGTGGCCAATTTGCAGCCTTTGTGGCTTAGTCAATGGTGGCTGATGTTGAATATTTGTTATGTACCCAGGCATCAAAACTTCTAAGGGAGGCTCTCCATGGCTCTCCGAGGGATAGCTCAGCTATTAGATACCTATGCAAGAATTATAAGCAGGTACTTGCGGCCAGGAAGAGAGCACTGCAAGAGGAGGTTTGGATTAATCTGGCTCGGGCCTCTGAGACAAAGGATTCTGTTTTATTCTGGCGCACAATAAATGCGCTTTTTTAAAAGCTGACACTCTGCCTAAACGTACGTCACTGGTTTCCTGTGATGCATGGTAACCCACTTTATGGGTATTTTTTATTCCCATATGATAGACAATTCACCGGAAGAGGACAAAGGAGCATCAACTAAGTCTCAGTCACATTACACATCACTTTAGAGGAGGACCTCTTGCCATAAGATCAATGGGTTTCTCATTTTAAGGACATTTTCAGTGCCTCACAGGACATGGACCTGTCTCAGCCCACAATTATTGGTAACAAGCCACTGATATTTGAGCTAGCCGAGGTGGAAAAGGGTATCGCAGGTCTTACATGCAATAAAGCACCCAGGCCGGATGGCATTCCCCCGGACCTATACAAATCTAATCCCAGCCTGTGGGGCCCGGTTTTGCAAGCAGTAATTAACGCCGCGGCCAGGTCCGGGTGCCCAGAATCCTGGGGAGTTTCTACGATCGTCCCAGTTTTTAAGAAGGGAGATCGTAACTGCACTACATGCTACAGACCGATCTCTCTTCTGGATTCTGTGATGAAAGTGGTAGATGGGGTAATTTTGGAAAGACTCTCAGTGTGGGCTAAAAAAAACAAGATCATG
Source organism: Lissotriton helveticus (assembly GCF_964261635.1). NCBI lineage: Eukaryota > Metazoa > Chordata > Amphibia > Caudata > Salamandridae > Lissotriton > Lissotriton helveticus. The sequence goes on from NC_136070.1 coordinate 469,537,664, forward strand.
GCAGATATACAGTATGGCTTCCGCCCTGGTTACTCCACTCTAGCCCAGTGCTTAAACCTTTATCTTATTACAGAAAAGTACACGATGGCGCACCAGGGTACAATCTACATGGCCTTCATGGACCTCTCCTCAGCTTCCGATTGTGTTAACTGAGGGCCATGGGGGTAGAGCATAACCTGGTTAATTTGTTGGTAGATCTACACAGTAATACTATGGCGAATGTCAGATATGCCCAGGATCTCCAGGTATCCACCAAATTTAACATCAAGAGAGGGGTGCACCAGGGATGCATCCTGGCCCCCTTTCTCTTTAATTTGTACATTAATGACCTGGAGAAATATCTTGTTAACACTGGGACTGATTTCCCCCGCGTAGGGAAACGGGGTCTGCCCGTTTTACATTACGCCGATGATGCTGTTTTATTGCAAGAACAGCTAGGGGTTTACAGATTTTATTAGAGGCTTTTCAGTGCTTCATGTCAGAGCGGGATCTGAACATCAATAATGCAAAATATTTTATCATGCAGGTTGGCACCCGTCCCAAGACCCAGTACCCTTTTAGAGTAGGTAATGCAAAGGTCCCAATAACTCGATCTTTTTGTTATTTGGGGGTGTTGTTTGACGACACCCTCAAATGGAGCCCTCTCCTCCAGAGAAAAAAGGGGGGAGGTTACCAGGGCGAATACTGCCATATTTAATTTTGCCTCCAAAATGGGCAAGCGGCATGTGGCGGCATTGCTGAAACTGTACCAGGCCAAAAGTGTAGCGATAGCCAGCTACGGCAGCGCAATTTGGGGTTATGTCGCCCTGGGTGCATTGCAAATAGTGGAGAATGCTTTTTTAAAACGTTTATTGGGGTGCCTAACAGTACTTCAAATGTGGTGGAACTGGGAGTGCAAGTTTTAAGTGATATATTGGCTCTACATCCCATACTTCTTTGGTTAAACTGCTGGTTAAATAAGGAGTTGGTGCTCACCCACCAGATTCTTTCTGAAATAATGAATCTAGATCATAGATTACGTATCCCGTGGGTAAGGTACATAAAAAATTGTTGTGAGGAGCTGGGGCGTCCAGGTCTATTTTACAAACCTGACCGGATTATTAAACAAGATGTTGCCTTTACAAAGAATTATTATATTATTTTCTTCTAGTAAGGTCTATGAGTAGAGAAGACCAAGAACTAGGCAAACAGTCATTTACTGTTAAAAACTGTCATGGGCATCGAGCCCTATCTCACGTACCCCATCTCTACACAGGAACGTTTTCTATTGACAAGATTCCGTTTAGACTATTTACATTTGTTATTAGCAGGGCCAAAAGGTAGCCACAGAGGCCAAGTGTTAGCACCCTGAGGCTGCGAATATAAGTCTCCGCAGGATCTGCTTCACTTTATGTTTTTCTGTAATTTTTCTGTGGGACTACGACGATATTTTTTATTTCCTCTTTTAAAAAAACTGAAATTTTCCCAAGTCCGCACCGCTCTCCTTTATCTACAGCTGCTTCATCCTGAATGTATTTTGTTTGTGGTAGGATTTTTAAAAGCCGTTGTTAGAATTAGAAATAGTCTACCCGATTGAATTGATTATGTATGACGCACTTGTCTTTTATAAAAAAAAATAAGAATAATAATGTATCTGTTGTGTGTATCGTGTAGAATCCTGTACAGTTTATTAATTTGTATAAATTATGCTGAGTCTTGTCGGGAGGATCTTCATGCTTGGTATACTTTTTGTCGAACTGTTTTAATATGTTTTAATTATGTATCTTTTATGGTTTTAAAACTTAAAACCGAATAAAGTGTTTTGAAATTGAAAAGTACAAGTGCTGGAGGGAAAGTGCCAGGGTCATATGTGGTCCGAGAGATGCGTTTAAATCTGAGAGGGAATTATGGGGTCCCATTTTGACTAGGGTACTCAATGCAACTGTTGAGTGCTCGATTCTCCCTTCCTGGGCTATTTATTTATTTATTTATTTAATGGTTTTGTAAAGCGCGTAGTAACTCAGAGAGCATCCCAGCGCTGACCTGATTCTCCGAGGGTTTCAGCTGTCTGAAAAGCTTATGTCTGCGGGAAAAGGAGGGTCTTTAAGGTTTTTCTGAACTGGAGGTAGTTCGGTTCTATCCTAAGTTTCCGTGGTAACTGGTTCCAGTGTTTTGCCGTGTGAACCGAAAAGCGACGGCCACCGGTCTTGGCCTTTCTGACTCTCGGGACTACGATAAGATTTTCTGCACCGGACCGGAGGTCTCTCTCCGCTTTGTATGGGATTAGGAGTTCTTTAAGGAGGGGGGGCCGTTATTATTGATGGTTTTGTGGGCTAGGCAGAGGGCCTTGAAGACGACCCTTTCTCTGACTGGAAGCCAGTGAAGGGATTTAAGAGCCGGCCTGGCGGAAGATCTTCCTGGTGTGCTCGTGAGTAGGCGGGCTGCGGCGTTTTGGGCTTTTTGTAGTGAGTTCAAGGTGGCTTCGGGGGCTCCCAGGTAAATGGAGTTACAGTAGTCTAACCTTGCCAGGATTAGGCCCTGAATGAGGAGCCTCCTTGCAGTCTCCGGGAGCAGGGGGAAGACCTTCCTGCAGGCCCTGAGTAGCCCAAAACATGTCCCTGCCGTTTTTTTAGCCTGGGTTTTGAAGCTCATATCCTTCTCAATCCACACACCAAGGCTTTTGACCTCTTCCTTAGGTGTCGGAGGGTCACCTAGGCAACTAGGCCAGAGGTGGGATGGTAAAGAGAGCCCCTTGTGGCCCATCAAGAGGATCTCGGTCTTGGACCCATTCAGTTTAAGTGAAGAGAGGTTCATCCATCGGTGGACCTCGGAGAGGCAGCTGTGGAGATCCGATGGGGCGTGGTGGGGATGTGAGAGGGTTACGACCAATTGAGTATCGTCGGCGTAGTTGATAATTGACACGCCAAACGAACTGACCCTCTTCTCCAGTGGGGCCATGTATACGTTAAACAACGTAGGGCTCAAAGATGAGCCCTGTGGTACTCCGCACCGGAGGGGGGAGGTGGAAGAGCAGCTGTCATTTTCCCGCACCTGAAAGGATCGTCCTGATAAAAAGGATTCTAACCATTTCAGGGCTGTACCCTTTAGTCCGATCTTTCCCAGTCGATGGATTAGGGTTGGGTGGTCTACAGTGTCGAAGGCCGCACTGAGGTCCAGGAGGATCACTGCCACTGATCCTCCTGTGTCCAGAATGCTTCTGGCCTTCTCTACCGCTGCCAGGAGGGCGATGTCCTTGCCCTGACCTGGACGGAACCCTGTCTGGGAGACCGCTAAGAGGTTGTTGCTTTCTAGGTAAGATGACAATTGTTTGTTTACCAGCTTCTCTGCGATCTTGCTGTTTCCAGGAAGGAGGGATATGGGCCTGTAGTTGGTGAGGTCCAGCGGGTCTAAGGAAGGTTTTTTTAATAGACCTTTGACAGCTGCCGTTTTCCAGCTGGAGGGGACTATGCCCTCCATGAAAGAGGAGTTGATCAAGGCCGTAAGGGTGGGGATGATGGTGCTCGACACTTTTTTTAGGAAACGGAAGGGTGCAGGGTCGAGGGGGGAACCACTTTTGATTGAAGCCAACGTTGCTCCTACTTCTTCCGTTGTTACGGGGCCAAAGGCATCCAGGAAGGGTTGGGGGTGATCTAGTGACAGAGGAGGATGGGTAGCGGTGGTAGTGAGATCCTGCTCTGTGTGGGTTTGATCGGGGGGAGGTATGGTGAGAAGAATTTTTTGAATCTTTTCGTCAAAGAAGGTGGCTAAGTTGTTACATTTAGTTTCAGCTTCTTTGGGGTCAAGGTATTTGAGTGGGGGGTCAGGGGCGTGGATGAGTTCTTTTAGAACCGAATAAGTTTCATGGGCCGAGCAAGCGGCGTTTTTAATTCTGTTCTCGTAGAAACTAGTTTTGGTGTTACGGAGCTCTTTTTTATAAGTTTTTATAGAGGAACGGAATGACTCTTTTTGTTCCAAGGTTTTTTCCTTCCTCCAGATACGTTCATTCCTTTTGCAAATCTTGCGAAGAAGGTTGAGTTCCGGGGTGTACCAGGGTGAGGGATTGATTCTCTTGATGTATTTCAGAGAGTGGGTTTTGGGCAGAATGGCATCGAGCGAGTGGGTGATCCAGGTCCTGAATTCTTTGTCCCCTGCTAAGGTGTCATGGGGGGGAGGCGGGGCGCTTTCCCTGAGTTTGGCTGCCCACACGTCTGGTTCCAGTCTCTGCCAGCGTCTGGTATAAGTTCTGGTTTTGGAGGGTGGAGGAGGCGGAGTGAGGATGTCCCATACTAGGGAGACCAGAAAGTGGTCCGTCCAGGGAAGGGGGATATGGTCGAGCATTCTCAAATTGGGGATATTCGAAAGAATCGGATCAAGCAGTTGCCCTCTTTCATGAGTGGCCCGTGGGTTTTTGAGATCCAGGCCCATTGAGGTGAAGTCCTGGAGTAATTCACTGGCCTGCTTGTCATCGGGGTCCAAGAAATGTACATTCAGATCTCCTAGTAATAGGTAGTTAGTGGTGGTAGTACATTTGATGGACGTCTGGTCGATAATTTTGTTTGAAAAGTCTCCTAGATTGCCTGGTGGACGGTATATCAGTGTCCCTGACAGCGAGGTGACTGGGGATATTTGTATTGTATAATGGCAGCTTTCGTATCCCTTGATGTTGCCGTCAGATGTTTTGCAGGTAAGAGTATCCTTAAGAATTATCGCTAGTCCACCTCCCCTCCCTTCAGGTCTGTTTAGTGAGTACATGACGTATCCGGGGGGGAGTGCTAGAACGATGTCTGGGCCACTGCTGGGGGTAAGCCAGGTTTCTGTTAAAAACAGAATGTCTAGGGCATTGTTTATAATTAAAAGGTTCACTTCGTGTGCGTGTTTTACGAGTGACCTGCAGTTAAGTAGGCCTAGGTGCAAACCCTTGGGTGCCGAGTGTTGTTTGGCAGGGTCGCAGGTGTCACAGCCAGTGAAATAGGTGTCTTCCTTCAGGATACGTGAGCAGGCGGGCTGTTTGTTGGGGTTTAAGGATAATAAGTCCGCGCGAGTGTAGGACCGGTCGTTGCGGGCCGATAAGGACAGAGTGCCTGGGCCTGTGGCCGGCTGGGCCCGGACGGGCCCAGACGGGCTTGCCTTTGGCGCGCCTTCGGCGCGCTGACGGCGCGCCCGCTGCGCCCGTCCGCTGCGCTCCCTATGCTGGCACATATTTTATGGGGCGTTTGATGGGCGTTGGAGGGGTGGGCGTGGCCAACAGGAGTGGGCGTGTCCCGTGGCTCCTCGAGGTGAGGGATGGCGGCGAGCAAGCGTTTCCTGCCCCTAACAGCGCTTAGATCGGCTGATTGGGTTTAGCAGGTAAGCGTCAGGGAGTGGGGGCTAAGTGGTTTAAAAAGCACAAAATACAATTTTTAAAAGTCACAAATTCAATTTTTCCAGCACACAGAACTCCCGGCTTCCGCCTCAGGAGGATTAGGTACAATGCAGCTTCTAGCAATCAGATGCGCTTTAGTACTGGTGAGGGGTGGGCGTGGCCAACAGGAGTGGGCGTGTCCCGTGGCTCCTCGAGGTGAGGGATGGCGGCGAGCAAGCGTTTCCTGCCCCTAACAGCGCTAATTTAAACTATAACCCCCATTTTAAGAAAGGGAACATATCTAACCTGAAATGTTCTCAGCCTATTTTTCTCATAGATTCTTCAGCTAAACTGATGGGAAAGGTCCTCCTACAAAGACTGGAGAACTGGGCTAAAAAAAATTCCATCATATCTGAGACACAATACGGGTTTAGAAGAGGGCGAGGGAATGTAGCGCAATATGTAAATCTTGACTCACTGATAGGGAAATACATTAAAGCCTGTAGTGTAGTTCCTATTATCCCAATAGGCTCTGCGCATTGGAATAATACCTCCAATAGTATAGACCTAGACCAGACGTTAACTAGGTCTTCTACTGTCGATATTAGACTTAAAGTTTTGGGTTTGCCAGCTAGCTCAGAGTTCACTAGAAACTTTCTCGAATAGACAAGGAGGAGTTGAACCTCCCTGGACAGACAAGAAGGGATTTAGTTTCTGACAACCATAGAACATGACAACTTTGCTCTCCCCTAATCAAGAGTGTATCTCTAGAGTTGTGTGAAAACAAAAGACAACTTATTTTACTCAGTCAGTACGTGCATTCTTAGTTTCACCAGATTGTAGAGAAAAGGAAGAGACGGGCGTGTTCAATAAAAGATGTTATTTATTGATCAGTCTCTTTTCTCGTACAAGAGAAATGAATCGATATTATTGCAATACTTATGGTTAAGTAAAGTGCATACAATAAAAGCAGAAGTATAAAATTATACTGTAAAAACATTTATATGGTTTCTAAGCCATATGGTGGTTTAAAATGGATAAAATAGATACATACATATAAACATTTGACTAATCGTACTCAACTGGTGCTTCTAACCACGCCTACCCCAGTGTACCTGACCTAAGCCTAATACGTGGGGGGGGATAGAAAGTAGCAGTCTAAGTTAAGTTTGTTTTGCCAAGTGACTGATTCAAGAATTCTCTGCAAGGGGTTATTCAGTTCCGTACCTGAGGTCTAGGATGGTTGAGGGATAGTATCTCTCGTCTGAGGTCTCGATATTCCAAGCTGCCTGCAAGGGCTGCTCGGAAGCGCCGGAGCTGGATTTCTCGACAGGAGAAAGGCAGCGTCTCGTTCTCAGCGCGTCAGGAAGGCGGGGCAGCTAGTGGGCTTCGCTCTCTGCTGGGCTTCGGGAAGTCTCGCTGCTCCGATCTCGTCACCACCGCGTGTGTTTGCTTAAGGCAATATCGGTAATATTTATACCTGTAAGGTGCCGAGATTGACGTAAGGATGGACATAGATACGTCAATAAGGATGTCATACGAGCTGGTCGTTAGCGCATTCTTTTACTGAAGTTCTCGGTGAAATCAAAACAATGGCCGCAGGGTTTTTCCCAGGTTGTCATAGGTTTGATTTGTTTTGAGAACTCCGTATGCCTTATCAGGGGCTGGAGGAATATTGCTTGCCTAATTAGATGGCAAGCGTTATGACCTAATCAGATAACGCGCTCCTGTGCCGTGGTCTGGCGTAATCAGATAACGGTTTCTGCATCATGGGATGGCTGCTAGTTAACTCGTTAACCAGAATAGGGTCAGGAATAGGGGGATCGATACAGAACCTATAGGAATACATCACACCCACTCCACCCTAACTATGGCCATATTTACGAATCTAAGCATAGTAAAACATACTGTAGAGTATTGTGTATACCTTACCACCCCAAAATACACATAATGCATTTTGAAATTATGTAACATACGGGAAAAAAATAGTCATATGTACTATATGCACTCAAGCAGTAGAATAATGCTAAAATAATCACGCATATGTATACATTATTAGTAATTGAATATTAGAATTACACATGAAATGGCTCTTAATACAGAAGAAAAGTTCGAGACCACTTCATCACAGTTCAAAAATATTTATAAACATACCAGCGGGCAGCTAATGTCTATGAAGTGTCTAAAAATAGAAATTAGTTCTCTAAGAATAGTTCTTACTTTAAGCAGAAGAAAAGTGTCCCGTAAAATGTAACAAAAATATTTTGGGGCTGCTAAAAAATTGCTGTCCGTGAACTGGAGGAAAAGTCGATCTTGCTACTTTATTATTAAAGTTGAAGGCCAAATTCAAGGTGTCGGGAACGCCGTGTGCTAGCTTGTTCAAGAGTCATTATTTCTGCTCTGGTGAGAACATCATATCGTTGAGACTGCTGAAAAAGCTGTCAACAGCTTCCTGTGAGAGTTCCACTAACTCGGAAAAGGATGTAACCATGCATTCATGTGCATGATTGTCTCCATTGACGTTTTGATTAGTATTGCTGACAGAAGGTTGTACCTGATCGATGCTGCTTTCATCTTGATCTTCACTACCCCTTAATCGTAGTGGTGAAGTTTCCACGAATGCCGTCATCAGGATTGGCAGCCGTTGAGGGCAGCACAATGCATGAGCCTTTACCGGACCCAACAATGTTTCTGCATCCATTGGCGCATCCGATTGTAGCGTCAGACAGGTGTCCAACACGCATTCTTCTCCGCACAGCATGCACCTTAATACAGGTAAAACACATCTTTGCCATATCGGCCGAAATGAAAGAAACCAAGTCATGTTCAGGTCTCTAAGCCGGGTTAGTCCCAGGATTTTTGATATCCGGTCCCGGTATCCAATGGCTCGGATTGTTTCTTCCCTTGTCGCAGGTGTTTTGTCTGTGACATGGTTTGCCATAACGAAATATAAGGAGTAAGAATAGGATTCCTGCAATTAGTCCCAAAATGAGGGGAACTCCTCCAAAAATCGAATGGACGAAGTCTGGAAAAATACCCAGTATGGCTTTGAATGGTGTTAATGCCATCGAAAATACTGTCTTAAATACATTTGAGACTCCACTGGTATCAGAAATATTTAAGATTTCATTCAGGATTTCTGCGAAATGTATGGGGGAATTAGTTGATAACAATGAGTGAATCTCTGCAGTCGTCCTTGCGACTAGGAGATCATACGTTTCTTTTGATGACGTGAGCCTGGTCGGCGTCTGAAGAAGCACTGTTTTCATTCTGCTTAAAGTATCAACTCGAATAGAAGTAATTTTCAAGTGAGGCTATGCCCTTGCCTCCCTGTCTGGAAATGAGCTGGGGAACAATAAGCGTCCACAGCACATGACCTTCGCAGTCGTACTGATGAGATAAGGAACCCCGGGCTGTAGACTACAACATCTGCGATCCACAATTAGAATGTAACTCCCGTTATAGAGTCTTTTAAAGAATGGTTCTATCTCTGTTGCAGGTGTGCCTAGCTGGTGACATGAAAGGTTATTTGAGTTCCCTTCACAGGCTCCATGCAAACTAATTCCATTACACAGAAGTGTACCGCTTAGTGACATCGCACAATTATTGCCACTAAGAAACACTTTCTGTCCTTTATTACTGACACATGCATGTGAATAGGGCAAGTTCCATGTTGTCTTAATGTACCCTTTTCCCAATTTTTCGTACATGCCAGCCTGTATATATTTTTGGCAGTATTGAAACCTGAAAGTAGATATCGTAATATTAATTATCCCATGTATTATCCATTCAATGACAGGTCGTTCTGACATTGTCAATGGTAATCTCTCGAGTTTCTCGAAGCTCAGGATTGTATAATCAGCACCCTTTTGTGCCATACTGATCTGTTTATCAGTAAGGTTAAAGATAGTGAATAGTGACGTTGTGTTGATTAAACGCCAAGGCACATAGCCTGAACGCAGGTTTTGTAACGTCCAGCCAAGCTGTACAATAGAACGCAATTGAGACTAACCGTGTTGTAACAACAGTAAGTCTTGCGATATTATGTCGATTGCTGATGACACAATGCTGTCCAATGAAAAGATTCTGGAGGACAGAGTCATTAACCCATTGTCCATTACAGAAAGCGATTTTTCCAAATTAATACGGTCAATTTCCCGTATACTTTCTGCTGTCTCAATTTGAGTTATCTTCCAGGCCTCGTTGTAAGCTGCATATATAGAGGCTGCTATGAAGCGTTTTTGACGCTGTTTGTGTGGTCCCATAATGAAATCACGCAAGTCAGCACCATCAGTAAGTAAAGTTAGGTGTTGCTTAATTTCTGTCAGTGTGAAAGTTTTTAGCCAATGAAGGCATAGTTTGCCCACACTGTAGGTGGTGATTATCCCTGGGTGTTGTCTTTGGGAATATCTAGGGTCTGGCCTGGTCAATTTGAACCCCTGTGTTTTGTTCAGGAATCTGTCTTGACAGTTATTAGTATCTGTGGGCCAGATCAACCATTGTTTCCAATCAGGATTTGTTCTGTTTTGGTTTAATACATAGTTTACGTCTATCTCTTCATCTGCAGAGTTATTGCTGTTCATTGTTGGTTTTGGAATAGACGGTTTATTTAAGTCTTTGATTTTGGCTAATCCAAGACAGGTAGTTTGTTGAATAGTTTCATTCAAGAATATAATTTGTTCTGGGATCATGCAGGCTCTAAACAATGATTCTATACCTTGTACTTGCCATTCTTTTGTACCCCAAACACTTTTTACTTCAACATTTTTGTCCCAATAATCAAAACCAAATGTATTCATTTGTTCAAAAAATGAGTCCGAATATATCAATTTTGTGTTTGTAAGCATGGTTTTTGTTCCTGTCTTATTTGACAATTTGAAATAAAATGTTTCAGCATTACTTGTATTGAACCCTGAAAAGTATGAATATTTGTCATAAAAGGTTCTTGAGCTTCCTTTTGGAGGGGTTGCACAATGTTCCCATTGATTATAATTTAAAACATTTCTAGGTTGTGCTGATTTATGTAAAAAATGGTTACCATAGTGGTTGTAGCAGTACATACTATCATAATTAGACGAACCCTGCAAATAATCATGTTTGGTAAATTTAGCAGACATCACTAGATCAGACATCATGTTATTAATACTTTCAAAGTCCCAATCATCAGCAAATGAGTTTGGTTTTACAAAGTCACTCAACGAGATCTTGATTTGGTGTGGATATTTGAGGATCTCTACCGGACCATAAATTTCATAGGCAGTATTGTCCCATGCTACCCCACCCAGTATAGGATTGGCTGTGAAATTGACTGAAGAAAGTTCTCTTTTCTTGACGTGTGAAGACGTGTGTGGCTTGAGGATCAAGTTGATTTTCTGGCTTGCTGTGTCCATTTTAGCATATTTTCCCTCAATGAAGCGTCCCAAACATAGTATCATGATGAGCCAAAGTATCAGGATAAATACACCAAATGACACCCAAAATTCAATCCACGGAGAAATCAGATAGGTTTCTTTCAGCTGTTTCAAAAGTTCCTTAGCTTTATCTTTAAAAGTTTTTGTTGATGGCTGTGTCTTTGATTCACTTAGATCTTCAGAAGAATCTTCAAAGTTGATGAAGTAGCCGGATGCCGTTCTGTCTATTGTTCCAATTGCTTCAGGATTACTGTTTCTTGCAGCTTCAGCATATTCATTTGTTACTTCATTGTAGGTTGGTGTGTCTCTACTAAATGTTTTTATTTGGGTTTTCAGAGGTGTGAGTTCCATTGCATTGTTGCATAGTCCTTGTTGTTGTTCTGTAGGCGTTTCGAATGTGATTAGCCTTTTAGTTGGCACCTCTGTACTTGTAGCAAACCTTGGTGTTCTACTACTTATCGGGAGTCCACTTGGCCTACTGTTTGTTATCGGCCACATGATTGTGGTTTTACCAGGTCGATGGATACAACTCGGTTCTCCTTTTTACCAGCAAGCGGCGGTAGTACAACTGATCTTGTCCCGTTGATGGACAAGACAGGAACTGCTTTTCTGTAAGAAGGCCTAAATTCCTTCTTTACCGCGATCTTTTCTCTGACTAGATCCCCGATTTTTGGAATCCAGACAGGTCTTGCTGGAACAGGTGGTGGTTCTTCAGTGGTTGTTGGCTGCTGTTTCAACTTTATGTTGCTCAGGTCTTTTCTTGTTTCGTTTAAGTCCTGTAAAATAGCCAAACGATCTTTGATATCAAAGCTTTTTTCTTTTACCACTGAAGTCTGACTGTCAAGATCTAAGACTAGCATCCTAGTTCCAAACAGTAATTCGTACGGACTGAATCCCCTCAGAGAATTTCTTGGCAAGTTGTTTAGACTACGTTGGACACTTATTAGATGTTTGACCCACCCAGCTCCCGAACCTAATACCTTTGCTGTTATAGATTGCTTTATGTCTTGGTTTTTTCTTTACACCGTCCTGTATCCCTCAGGAAGGAAGTGAGAAGAATCCCGCTTCGCTATGCTCATTTGGCCGTGCTTTCCCACAAGCTTGAGGGCTAAAGTGAAAACATTGGTCAAACGTAGCATGCTCCTAGCGTATATGCCATTTAGACTCGCAAATCTTGTATAACAGTCCCGACGTCAGCCGAGTGCTGGGGTCTACATTTATAAGTGGAAACTAGTCTTTATTTGTTAATGGGACGCATTATTTACACTTGTTTCACTGATTATTGTTTAGCCCTTATTGAGTGAAACGCCATGGTATTACCCCGTTCGTCTCGCCGCTGCGATCTCTGTTGCAGCCCGGGCATTTTTTTACAAAGATGTGATGATGCAGGCTCATGCCTCGCCACCAGTACACTGATTGTAGTTCTTCCAGAGAATCTTTTAGTTTGAGGTGTCTGAGACCCTCGCCCATATGTGCGTCTGCTATTAACAAAGTTCTCCTGTCCTTGTTTGGAATTACTCTATCCCCCACTCCAGGGATTCGAGCAAAAGGAACGGAGTTCGCATCGATTATGTATGTATATTTGAGTGGGTAACTGATCGGTAACGCTGAGCAGTCGCCTTTTGATGACGTTTTCACCGCCAGCATTGTTTCACCGTCAATGTATTTTACTGCACGCTTTTTTCTAGCTACGGAAGCCGATTCAGTTGCTACCGCTGTGGCTTTCTCAGCCAATGAATTCCCTGCAACGTGAACGCCATCACGCTGATGACTCAGTGAGTGTATCACGTGAGTCTTTGGTAGTTCTTTATTTAACAGAACTATTTGTTCCCAAAGCAGTTTTTGTTTTATTGTTGCACCTGTGTCATCTTTGTAACCGTTTTGAATCCATTTCTGTAAATCGCTGTTATATGATTTGACGCAGTAATACGAATCGGACACTATGAGTGTCGGGAATTCGCGATCTGCATTATCTAGCGCCATTTTCAATGCTGGTATTTCAGTCTGTTGTTCTGAATTAGTTTCTACTGAGTGTGTTTTTGTTAATAGAGGTCTTAGTATACCTCCGCGCCACACTTCTTTTGTAATCTCACATGTGGGGTTGTATGCTTGTTCCCCCCAAACGGATGGTTGAGCATGTCCGTCTGTATAGATTACACAAGCGTACTGTCGTAATGGCAGAATGTCGATTGGCAGAGGGAATATTCTTTCATATTCTAGATATTTTAGTTCCTCTAGTTCTGGATCAAAGTAGTATTTTACTTTGTCCATTGTAATGGAATTCACCCATTGTATCCATTCCGGATTCAATGCTGTTGTTGGTAAATTACACGGTGTTGTTAATGCCTCAAAGGCTGATTCTGCTGTTCTGACTGTGATGTGTCTACCGTCAGCTTTATCTTTTTCTCTAGCTATTGCGGTTTGAACTGCATGAACAATCTTTTCTTTAATGCTGAATTTCTTTTCAGCTTCTGTGTACAAGTGTGATTTGAATGCAATTGGCACCTTTTCTCCCTCATTCGAGGTCAGGTATGTGAATCTGCATCTTCCTGGGATGACTCGAATCACAAGGTTGCGTGTGTTATCATGTGTTTCTAATTTTGTTTTAATTAACATATCTGTTTGTAAGGATCTCAGAATTTCTGTGTGTTTTTGAGTCCAATTGATTTTTTTAAAATCTGGTTTTATTAGATCATAAAGGGGTTTGACCCTTTCTGCGTAATTTGCAATGTATGTTCTTCCAAAATTTAGGAAGCCTAGAATTGACTGTAGGTTTTTTAGTGTTCTAGGTGCTTGGAGTACGGCACATTTCTCTAGGAAATTGTCAGCCAGGCTTTTGCCTTCACTTGATAATTCATATCCTAAGAACAGGACTGTTAGATGGGCAATTCTAGATTTTTTAAAGTTGAATTTGTAACCCTCTGCTGCGAACCCAAGTATGATGGTGTTCACTCTCTTCAAGTGAGTATCCAAGTCATCATCTGTTAGGTATATGTCATCGACATAAGATAATGCTTCGTCATCATATGTTTGTAGTAACTCTGTTACCCTCGCTGAGAATACTCCTGGGCTGTTCTTGTACCCCTGGGGTAACTGACAGAATTCTTTTTGAGCGCCATTTATTGAGAACGCTGATAAGTATCTGCTCTCTGGTGCTATATTTTGACAAAAGAATCCATTAGAGATGTCTAATGTTGTTTTATATTTTTTGCGCACTATGTTATTCATTAGTGCAGCACTATGCGAGTTTTGTACTGCAAAAGTTTTGCAACACGAGTTAAGGTGTCTGTAATCCAAAACTAGACGATATGAATTGTCTGGTTTGGAGACAGGAAACAAAGGGTTGTTCATTTGTGAGGTGCAAGTTTCAATCACCCCCTGGTATTCTAGTTGATCTAGAATTTCTTTTACCTGTTTTTTAGCTTCTTGCTTGATTGGATACTGCCTTTGTGCAGTAGGTTGTGATTTTAACTGGATTTTGTGAGGAGGAGAGTCCTCATCCCATCCTACATGATTTTTATATAAAGCAGGAGCTTGAGCTACTGCCCACTTTCTTGCAAGTGTATATTTTTTATGAATTGGAATATGATTCGAGAAGGCAGGCATAATTATTTCTTCGCCATGTGGGCACTCCCTGACGAACTCTGGTGGCCAATCTTTTTCAGCTAGAAGGATGTCATAGCCCTTGGAGAGATTATCCCAAAAAAGGCCCCTTATTTTTCTAGTCTTATCCCCTTCTATACGTAAAGTTATTTCATATATTTTGTGAGGTTTGCTAACTCTGGTGTCTGCAGTTTCCACCTGAATGTATTCATTCGTGTCCACTGTCTCCAGATGATTCATAAGGACTTTGCGTGCTATGCTCACTTCTGCTGTGCTGTCTAGCATTGTCTGAGCCCACTCTCCGTTTTTCAGCTGTGTCCTCAGTATTCTCGGCATTGTTGAATACTTTAATACTGGCTACCTTCTTTTTTGGAAACTGTAATTTTTTATTTGGATGAGCAGGTTCCTTGTCTTTGGACTTGACGTGCCCTTCCCTGGGTTCCGATCGTCCTCTTCTTTCCGATTTCTGCGAGGAAGTCTGAAAAGATTGAGAGGGACGTGTATCAAAATCTTGATATCTATCCGGTTTCTTTATGTTATCCCTATTTCTAAGGTTGTATTTTTTCACAGAGGGCTCCCTTTGGGGAGACTTGGGTCCTTGGTCCGGAGATCTTTCTGTCCGCCGAGGAGACCTTCCTCTGGACTGGAATCTCTTTTCTTTTGGATTGGATTGTTTGTTTCCATCCCAGTTCTTCTTTTGACTGTTTAGATTATTTTTAATAAATATTTTTTCAGGACTTTCAATTAGTTGGGGCTTTACTGGTATTCCACCCAAACTATCTCTACCTAGTTCTTCATAGGATTTTTCTATAATTCTGGCAATTTCAGCTGGTTGGTCTGCTATATCTGTCTCTTTTAACCTCTGGCGGATCGCCACATTCGCTGCTTCTCCTTTTATGTTGGCTAATAATATTGCAGAGACCTGCTTGAAGTCTTTTAGTAATTTCATACCAAGAGTTAAAGCGGGTTCTGGACCGTATTCGTCTTGAATTTGTTTTAGCACATCTGGTATTACTGACATGGATGGAACTCCATGTGTTTTTGTGTAAATGGAAGCAAAGACTGTACCCCAAGTGTCACAGTCCTCCACGTGTGGTGCGATTCCCATTGGAAGACGGATAGTCAGAATCCTGTGTTTATCCACAGGGGTGGTGTCTGGAAACACCGCCTCTATTTGGGTGATTTTTTGTGCTAACCAGAATGGTATTTGTTCCCGTTTAGCTGGTACTTTACCTAGGCAGGACTGTATGTTCTGTGGTGTAATTTTATTTGTGTTCCCCTGATGAGGGGTCAGCTGTGGGATTTTAACTACAGGTTGGATGGTTGAAGTCCGCATTAAATATTGGACTAGTTGTCTATATATTTTAATTAATTGTTTTAGTTGTACTAAAACATCTGCTGCAGACATTCTTTCGATGTCTGGATGTGGTGTGTATCCGGCTAGGACCGGCCACGTTGCTCCTGGTCTACCTAGTGGACCGAGCCTGGTGATGTGATTATTATGTTTTAGGGCGCCATTAAACAAGAGCAGATGCTCTTGGAATTTGAGTGGTACTTCCACTTCCTCGAAAGGAGTGTAGGTATCCGGAGGTTCCTCTATTTTATAACAGTGGAACTCCTTTGTTACAGCATTTGCTGCTGGAAAGTTTATCCATGAATAGAATACCTCTGTCTGCCGATATTCGTGTGCCTCAATTACGAATATGACTGTACCACCTCTTGGTGTCAGTCCATTTTCTATAAGTTTTAACGTTATAGATCTTCTTATGTTGACTGGGATGAGTATTATATCCGGGTCTGCTACTTGCATAGTATTATCAGCTGCTATTACTTCAGCTGCTACTCTAGCTCTCTCTCTTTCATCATCACTGTCTGGCATTTTACTGTCAGGATGGTTATTCTGTTTGTTTGCAGATCAGGTTTCTTATGGAAACAAAGATGAGATGCACAATATTTTGGAACAGTGTATCCTTCAACGTTGATTAAACCAAGAACCATACATAGGAGTTCCCTCCTGCGAGGTTTGGCGGATTTTACCTCTCACCCACTCCAGACCTCTTTGGAATATTATGGGAAAAAGGGGTCTGAGTGAAAAAGCACGACTGAGTTACTCTAAAGTCTTGCGTTAGTTTTATCGCCTATCCAAACACGTTGGGCGCCATGTAGTGTAGTTCCTATTATCCCAATAGGCTCTGCGCATTGGAATAATACCTCCAATAGTATAGACCTAGACCAGACGTTAACTAGGTCTTCTACTGTCGATATTAGACTTAAAGTTTTGGGTTTGCCAGCTAGCTCAGAGTTCACTAGAAACTTTCTCGAATAGACAAGGAGGAGTTGAACCTCCCTGGATAGACAAGAAGGGATTTAGTTTCTGACAACCATAGAACATGACAACTTTGCTCTCCCCTAATAAAGAGTGTATCTCTAGAGTCGTGTGAAAACAAAAGACAACTTATTTTACTCAGTCAGTACGTGCATTCTTAGTTTCACCAGATTGTAGAGAAAAGGAAGAGACGGGCGTGTTCAATAAAAGATGTTATTTATTGATCAGTCTCTTTTCTCGTACAAGAGAAATGAATCGATATTATTGCAATACTTATGGTTAAGTAAAGTGCATACAATAAAAGCAGAAGTATAAAATAATACTGTAAAAACATTTATATGGTTTCTAAGCCATATGGTGGTTTAAAATGGATAAAATAGATACATACATATAAACATTTGACTAATCGTACTCAACTGGTGCTTCTAACCACGCCTACCCCAGTGTACCTGACCTAAGCCTAATACGTGGGCGGGGATAGAAAGTAGCAGTCTAAGTTAAGTTTGTTTTGCCAAGTGACTGATTCAAGAATTCTCTGCAAGGGGTTATTCAGTTCCGTACCTGAGGTCTAGGATGGTTGAGGGATAGTATCTCTCGTCTGAGGTCTCGATATTCCAAGCTGCCTGCAAGGGCTGCTCGGAAGCGCCGGAGCTGGATTTCTCGGCAGGAGAAAGGCAGCGTCTCGTTCTCAGCGCGTCAGGAAGGCGGGGCAGCTAGTGGGCTTCGCTCTCTGCTGGGCTTCGGGAAGTCTCGCTGCTCCGATCTCGTCACCACCGCGTGTGTTTGCTTAAGGCAATATCGGTAATATTTATACCTGTAAGGTGCCGAGATTGACGTAGGGATGGACATAGATACGTCAATAAGGATGTCATACGAGCTGGTCGTTAGCGCATTCTTTTACTGAAGTTCTCGGTGAAATCAAAACAATGGCCGCAGGGTTTTTCCCAGGTTGTCATAGGTTTGATTTGTTTTGAGAACTCCGTATGCCTTATCAGGGGCTGGAGGAATATTGCTTGCCTAATTAGATGGCAAGCGTCATGACCTAATCAGATAACGCGCTCCTGTGCCATGGTCTGGCGTAATCAGATAACGGTTTCTGCATCATGGGATGGCTGCTAGTTAACTCGTTAACCAGAATAGGGTCAGGAATAGGGGGATCGATACAGAACCTATAGGAATACATCAGAAGCCAAAACAGGGACTCCCTTTTTATGCTTTGCATACCTAAGCAGTGCCTTTGATCCTATGGGCCACTCAGTACTATGATCTGCTTTGATCTCCCTGAGTGCCCAAATGAATATTATTAGCTTTTTTGCAAGCTTATATGAAAACCTACTAGTTATGGTGTGGTATGGCCCCAATAGGGAATGTTCCCCTCTTTTGAAGATGAAGGTGGGTATCAGACAGGGATGCGTACTGAGGCCATTCTTGTTTTCACTCTTTATTAATGGGGTGGATGGCACCCTATAGACTTTGCAGGCCGATTCACCTATTGTTGATAGCCGCTCGGTGTCAATACTATCGTATGCCTATGAAGACGTTCTGTTATCCAGAATGGCGGCCGGCCTACAAAAATTAATGGACTCTTTTGGGTATGTCATGTCATCTAGAAGAATAAAAATAAACAAAGAAAACACATACATAATGGTTTTTCGGAGAAAGGTGTACAAGTGCAAGACCCTTTATATTGAGGGTTCCCAGTTTGCTAGTGTAAATTCCTTTTATTATCTAGGGATTTTATTTTCTAACACTGGTTCATGGGTGCAACAAGTTTAAAATACTTAGTTGAAATTGAGTCGATTATGTGAGGGAGTATTTATGTTCTCCCATAAAATGGTAGTCGGACAGTTAAGGAGATGGTCAAAATAAACAAAGTGAGAGATGTATCAGCTGCTATCTATTTTGGAGGGCTATGGGGTTATACACCCAGTAAATCTCTTCAGACAGAGGAGATGTATTTTCTCAAATGTTTGTAGTGTGTACTTAGATCTGCATCATCTTTTATAGCTCATAAGGAAACTGGCCTGCACTATCTGGAGGACATTTTGGCTTTAACACCTTTAATTATTATGGCAGTCTATTTGGGCAAAGTCTAATATCCTAGACTGACTCTCATTAGACCATGCTCTTAAGATTCCCTGGTTGTCCTAATAAAATGATTATTTTAGTTTATAGCTTGATCTACCTGTTTTGAGAGACCCCCCAAAGTATCCTTTCTATTGAGAATAATGTTATTAAGGTCTCTTTTATGAATTATGGACTGGAGTGAAGAATGTGCGAAGAATAAAGGAAGCAAACAGTTATAATATATTTTTTAAATGATTTTCACGACGGCTGCTAATCATACCTGATGTGAGTGACCAATAGTCAGCATCGTTTTGTCCTAACCAGACTGCGGCTAGGCACCGTTCATCACTTGGTTGCCTTTAATGATATGAATACATGTCCTACAAGTAATACCCCCTGTCCCTTTGATGGTGTATCGACCCAAAGCATGCAGCACTTTATCTTGTTTTGTGGTTGTATGCTGGTTTGAAGAGTCGTTACTTAAAACCAATTTTCATTACATAAAATATCAGGGATTTTAAAACCGCTGCACGTCATATATTCGCACTTGGGTATCCTTTTGCATGTTTTAATAATGCAATATATATATTTGGAGTGCCCTCGGGAAAAGCATTCTATTGTAGTGCAAACCTATGGCATCAATTTTTATGCTGAATAAAGAATTTGAATTAAATTGCATTGAATTGAATATTTATCACAAGCTATTCAAGGCAGAACAGATTGTGCTGACATCCTGTTACAGCTGGAACAACAAGCTCAATATATTTGACTGATGTTTCTTCTGACATGATCAAACCTAAAGCAATAGCTTCTTGGTCATCAATTTTGGCACGTCATAACCTTTGGCTCCAAGACTGGGAGGCTGATGACTCAGAGAAAGCAGCTTTTCTTAGAATTCCCTTCTTCGGCAAAAAGCTGTTTTAGGAAAAACTAGATGAAGTGATAAGCAAAATCCATAAACACAGAAAACACATGCTTCCTTATAAGGCCACGTCATCTAAGTCAGCCCAAGCTTGAAAGAAGGAATCCAGTTACTAATCTCAAAAGTACAGTATTTCCTAAACAGATTGCAGAAATCAGGTTGAACCCAAATCTACATTGAAAGGAAAAGAGTCTTCAGGTTCTCGGGTACTGAAAGGCAGCATTTCTGACGTTTACCGGACCATTCCTATTGTGGATCCTGTAGTACAGAGATTGTTAAAGTATGCCAGAATTTGGATAGCACATGTCCCAGATCAATGGGTACTGAGTATCATTCGAGAAGACTATTTAATTGACTTCATGACACTCCCTCCAGAGAAAGGAAAAATAGTGACAAAGATTCCAAAACAATCCAGTCAAAACATATTCTTTATTATCAGGAATCAGAAAACCTCTAGCCAAAAAGGCAAAAATTCCAGATCTATTGGAAGAAATAGAAAAAGAAACTTACTCAATGTTGTTCTTGGTTGTGGGGACTACAGCCCTGTAATGAACCTCAGATCTGTCAACAGATCGGTAAAGATAACTCCCTTCAGGATGACTACCTTGCAACAAAAAATCCCTTTGGTGATGAAGCAGTACTTTCTTGTGACATATTCCTATACAGCCAATGCATCAGAAATATTTGTGGTCTGCAGTCGGGCCTCTCCATTATCAGTTACAAGTACTGCCATTTGGTTTCAAGTCATCCCCACAAGTTTTTAAGAAAGTGTTAGCTTTCCTGATAGTGTTGATACATCAGCAGGAGATTACAATCCTACCTTACCACAACAACTATCTAATCGTGGCTCCATCATTTGAGTTGACAGAACAGCACACACTAAGAGCTTTAACAACATTACAGAGGCACAATTTTCTAATCAATATTGGAAGGTCTCTCCTAGTCGCCGACCCAAGAGAAAACTTTCATTGGGTCACAATTTGAGACCTAGCAAGGATTTGGTTACACTTCCAGAAAAGAGGGTAAAGAAGATTCAGATTCACATAACTACCTTGATATCTCAGTCTAGTCCAGCAGCAGGAGAATGGTTGCAAATCCAGGGAGACACGGTAGCAACTATTGTCGTCATACCCTGGGTGAGGTTTTGCCTTTACAGATTGGTGAATTGCCTTCTAGCTCATTGGCCTCAGTGGCTCACAATCTTATCTGTCCAATTCCAATGATTTCCTCAATAAAGAAAGAGCGTGTCATGGTGGTTACATGAAGACAACCTGCGAATAGGAATCCTTTTGACTGTGAAACCACAAATAACTGTAACAATGGATGCCAGTTTTTCAAGATGAGGAGCTTGAATGGAAACCCAACTAGCTCAAGGAAGGTGGTCACAGAATCAAACACCAAATCATCCAATTGGAAGGACTTTCAAGCAGTTTACCCAGCACCAATGACTTTTTTGCAGGAACGTCAAAGCAAAGCAGTTGCAATTGGAACAGACAGCATTGCAACGGAAATTTACATCAATAAGCAGGTGGGAACAAGAGAGTCTTCATTTTCATTGATCATGAATCACATCTTTCTCTGGGATCAACAGAATGGCACTTCGCTGAGGGCAATTTACATCAAGTGTAAGACAAATGTGTTAGCAGATAAACTCTGTCAAGAAATCCATCCATCAACAGACTTTGCCTCATTCTTCACATTTTTCAACAGATCTGCATCAGGTGGGATGTACTAGTTGACAAACTTTTTGTCACATGTCAGAATGCTCTTGTTCCAATGTACTGTTCAAGATGGACAGAAAAGGACTTAAGGGACTGAGATGCTCTTTCTTGCTAGTGTCCAAGACATCTACTGTACTACTTTCCCCCATTGCCTCTTCATGAGGAGGGAAAAAGCAGAAGTGATATTGATTGCACCAGCATGGCCTCATTTACCTTGGTACTCTCTACTAGCGATGATGAAGGTGGACATGAAATGGAATTGTTAGTTTTTTTCCACCTCTCCTATGGTATCCTCCATTTTAGGCCAGTAGTCTGAGAAGGCCAAGGCTTACGGCCTGCAGCTTGAAAGGGCAGGGCAATGGACAGAGTAATTAAAAGTTTCAATTTAAATCCAACATCTTATGTCGAGGGGTTGTATCAGCTGTAGACAACAATATCACCTACCCACTAAGATTACACGATAAGCAACTGGATGAGTAGGCACTGCTTAAAACTAAACTCAAGTAAAACAGAGGTTTTTCTGTTTGGCAATCTCTCTCCAGCATGGTCTCCTGCCTGGTGGCCGGACAGTTTGGGTTCACCTCCCATTCCGGTGACTAAAGCCAGAACTCTTGGATTTATCATGGATGATAAGCTCAGATATGAGGCCCAGGTGTCAAACGTAGTGTCCTCCTCATTCTACGCCATCAGAACCTTGAGGAAACTTTTTCCTTTTATCCCCAGAAACATCAGAAAGACTGCTGTTTCCTCACTAAATTTGTCAAAGCTCGGCTATTGTAATGGCTTATATATGACTCTCCAGGTTAAACTACTTGGTAAGCTCCAGACGATGCAGAATGCAGCAGACAGATTGATTTTGGATATCCCCAAATACCAGTCGCTATCCGCAGGCATTCAGGAGCTTCAAGGGCTTCCGGTGCGACAACGGATTACATTTAAGGCACTCTGTGTGGCCCATAAAGCCCTGCACAGAGACGGAACAAATTTTCTTTGGAAGGCTTTCAACTGGCATTTGCCGAGTAGATACCTACGATCAACCAATGCGAGATTGATTACCACCATAAGAATCAGGAAAGTGAAATAGGGAGGAAGGAGTTTCATTAACAGCACAGCTAGGCTGTGGAACTCTATTCCACTGTATCTCAGGACCATACCCACCCTTCTTGCTTTCAGAAGGGAACGTAAGACCGGGCTGTTTAGGAATCAGTAATACTCCAGCTCCGTAGCTCATGTTTCTGCAAGCGCTAAGACGCCTATGGGTAGACACGTGATATAAAAGTTTATATAACATAACATAACAGAGGTCATTTAGACAGAGTGGCTTGTTCGGTACAAGCTTCAAGAAGAAATTCTACTTTGACATCTTATAGAAGACATTGGAAAACTTGTTTTCTCTTGGTGTGAAAAAAACCCAGATTTCCTCACTTCATCTTTTTTTCAGATACTGGACGAGTTTTACAAGAAAGTTTTAAGCTAGGTGTAAAAGTAGCAAAACCCAAAATCCAATGAACATTGATAAAGGCCTTAAAAGACCCTTTTAATAGACTCCAGGAAAGTTTTAGATTTAGTCAGTATATTATTTAAAGGTTTCACTAATAAGTGACCCTTATTTAGAAGCAAATGTCCACTCTGGAATCTAACATTGGTGCCAACGGGAAACATCCTGTATGACACAACTTTCACTAGCAGTACCTTTACAACGCAGGTTTTACAACAAAATTCATTACAACGAATTGCGCTGGGGGCGCTGCAGGATAGGGAATAGTTTAATTTACTATCCAAAACCTTCCCTACTATCCACGGGGACTGGAGTTGGAATAGTAAATTAAACTATTCCACTATCCAGCGCTTCCCCCCAACGCAAGTCGTTTTAATGACTTGCTTTGTAAAACCTGCGTTGTAAAGGCATGCGTAGTAAAAGCATGCGTTATGATGACATACATCCATGCCAACACCTCTTTAAACCCAGTGGCAGCCGGCATGGCTCACTGGTGGACACGATTCCTCGAATTGTTACCGGGGACTTTTAACCGCAAGGAGTCATCTGTATGCCCTAGTGTCGAAATCAAGACAAGGGCTCCTGCCCCCTCTGCAAAGATACATTTTTAAAAAAAAGGCGGAATTCACTCCAAAGAGGATATCTACCAGAAATTTCCAGCTACAGTCCGGCAAGTACTTTAGATTGTCACACCTGCGACCCTGGATGGAAGCAAAACTTAAACTTTGACTGAGTTTTGCCTGGATGAACGTAAAGAAATGTTGAGTCCTGAGGAGAATCCCCACATTAGGGGTGATTCGAAACACGTAGACTATTTTTGTTCAGGCCTAACTGTGTACAAAACATTGGTTCTTTTTGGTTTTCTTGAAATATAAGAAATAATCTAGACGGCCTGATTCTCTCGTACATACATTTTTTGTGTATCTAGATCTGCTGAAACACGTATATATTCTTTTCTATTGACTCACCTAACGTACAATTGTTCTTAAAATAAAGGACATTAGGGTGAGTCTTGTATGAGTGAAGTGTGATTGGTTTATGGTTGGGTGTGTGAATAGGAGAATAGGTGAATGATTCTGACACGGTATGATTGATGTTGCGTCGTTCCCATAAATTTTAGAGGTTGAATGTTTTAGAGTGTCTAAAGGGGCATTCCTTCAAAAACACAAAAAGTAAAAATTGTGATGATTCTATTTTTTATATACAAAAAAGAATGAAAAATACAGTCTAATGAAAGAAATGAAAAATAAATAAAGACTTTTTGACTTCAGCGTGAAACGGAAATAGTGGTTTCTTGAGGGCAATTGTTTTAGTCATTGCCTTCCAGCATTTTTTCTATATTATTGTTGCAGCACTGGCATTTGCTTTGTTTATTCATTGGTGGCAGGGCGCATGGAGGGTGGGGTGCAGCGGGGGGGGGCACGGGGAACAATCTATATATATAAAAATCAAAGTATGTCCGTTTGTCCTTTTTGCATTACTACACCATTCATCCGATCGGCATGAAACTTTGGGAAGTTGTTGAGTAAACTCCCACAAAGGATTCTGGCAAAAAAAATTGTTAAATATCGGCCCCCCGGCAACCCAGGGCCCTCATAATCTTTCCAATACTGAACGTTTACACTTTCCGGTGTGACTCGCTTTTTCAATGTCCATCAACAAAGCACAAGGACAATCGCGGCAAGTGTGTGGACTAGATTTGGAGAATCCGTGCTTCTCACATGGACAACTGAATGTGGCCAGCTCACGCATCGGAAAACCTTCTGATATATTCATCTACGCACCAGACGGAAAAACTAAAAATATTGTGAATCCACAAGCACTCGAATAAAAAAACAGAATTAAAACAACAATTTGAAATGTTTTCCATATTAAAATGAATATGTTGCAATAAAAATGACATAATGTAAATTGAATGTTATCATAACAAGTTTTCTCAAATTTCCTTTCTTCTGAGATCGCAGCAATGCGCGACGGGTAAGCTAGTGTAAAACAAAATACAAAAAATACACTTAACTTGCCACTGGGTCCCGCGTCTCTGCTCCTGCTGTCCTCCTTCTCGGACTCTAGTAAGCACAGCCAGGCTCCCCTGACCAATCACAACACTACAAGGCAGCATTCTGATTGGTCTGAGCGCTGTGGTTCAAAGCTCAGCCAGGGACTGGGGTCCTGAGCATATTCTCCTTGCAGGCTGTAATGCAGCCTGTTTGGAGAACATGGAAAGTATGCATGACTGTTTTGGGTGAACAAGAGGGCCGGGCAAACAGTAATTATGCACTTAAGAGGGTTCTACCACTCCTACCCTGCTCTGCAGCCCTGCCCGTCATGCATAGCCGCCGCAGCAGGAGGTCAAAATAAAATTATAATAACATTACGTAATTATCATCTTATTTTTTCCTTTTTCACTGCCACAAGGCAGTAGGTTGAGACTCTTCCCTCTTATTGGAGGAGCCACCACTGTTTGAACATATAGTTAATATCTCTGGAATTGTTAACCATCAAAACCTAGGGGCGATTACAAATGCCAGGTGTTTTGGAGAGCTGGCTGTTCTTTCATTTAGATTTCCTTTTCTAGGAATTTTTGATGACAGAGTGGTTTTGCTTTTAGGTTCATCCTCTGTTCCTAAGGTTAATATGTTGTTTCAAACATAGCAAGAATTCGTTTTGCCAGTTTACTATCCTAATCCCCAATCTCAAGAAGAAACAATACTCCAATGTCTGATGTCGAAAGAACTCCACTTGTGTATCTTGAGAGAGTTGTAAGGATCAGATCCTACAATCTTTTAGCCTTTTTGTTAATTTTGCTTCTGGTAGAATGGGTCACCACCCTTCAGTTCAAACAGTTTGATCAAGTCTACTATTTCTTTAACATATAGGGAAGAAGGTCAGTTCCCTCCTGTGGGCCTTGAGGAGAAGTCAACATGAAGCATGGGTACTTGCTGTGCAGAATTGCAGGGAGCCTCTTTAGTTGAAATTTGTAGGGCAGCTAGCTACTTGGGCAGTACCCTCCACTGTTGTTAAACATTACAGAGTTTCAGAGAATTGGAGATTCAGAATGTGTTTGGCACTAAACTTCTTTCACCTATCACATGAATGGATGAAAACTTCATTAAAATGGTTATATGGAATGTAATAACACTATTTTGTCCTGGTCTTGTATACATTGCTTTCTATATCTCATGTAATTAGAAGTAATTAATCAAGGCAAAGACCCCTGAGGGGGAAATGCTCGATAACGCACCAAAAAATTGCATTACTCCGATTTACTCCTTTGTCTAGGTTAATTATAATCACCCTCCCAGGTCAACCTAGCCAGGCAAACTTGGTTTACTGGGAGCTTGTGTCAAATAAAAAAACAGGACTTGAGTAGGGTGGGAGTAGTTTTTAGAACTTCAACATCAGGTGGTTGGTGTGTCTGAGGCTGACCGACCCTCAAGAAGTAATTAGTCCTGGCTAAGGGCCCAATCAAAGTAACATAATTACAGGTAAGTAATCAAGCATTAAGGTTTCATTGGCAATGTGTGTAACCCCATGTGTCTTATATCCAGTGAATATTGTGTATATTCCAGCATCTGCTGAATCCATATACATTGCAACCATGCAGGGTAGAAAAATAAAACCAGACCTGCATCGCTACCAATCACCGAAAACAGGTATTCCAGAATGTACCTGTATTTGGTGAATCTGATGGGGTTTGAGACCCATTGTGACATCCTTTAATGAATAACCCCTTTAAAACACGTTGATTCCACAGAAGTCATGGAAAATCCACATGTTGAAGGAGTCGTTAGAAAATGGAAGATCCCTTCACTAGGATTAAACCATTTACAATGCTTTAGATAATTTTGCGGGCAAACAAGTACAGCCAGCTCTTTAGGTTGAGGATCTCAAGATATCTATTGAATTAGGGAGTATGTTACTCCTGAGATATGGTTAATTGTTTTGACCAGCAAAGCAGGACAATTGAAAAACTGGTGTGTAGGATAGCTCCCTGAGCTACACTTGATGGGCGTGTCAACTTTCAGCTGCATTCACAATTACTTTTTAGCAGAACATTCTAGGGCTATGTTTAAAAGCGGAGGCATTTCTAGAATATGATATAAAGAGAGGGTGAAAACGGTAATGAGCAACCTGGTTAATGTGTCTTCAGTGTAAGCTAATTAGGAAAATCATACCTCTACTGCACGTCATCCCGGCTAAGCAGACAATCATGTTCTCAAGCAGAAAAATCATTGCCTTCACATTGAGTTATCTATACTATTGACCATGGGTTATAGAAGCAGGGGATGATAGTCTTGCTTGTAAGAGCGCTTATGAGGAAGATGGCAAACAAAAATGGCAGAAACACCCATATGAACTATATGGAATAGTCACTTGATAGATTAATGGAAATTAATTTTGCTACAGAGATACTGAAAAAACTTGAGGATGGAATCCTTATGGGCAAGTTCTACTGTCATTTAGGGTAAACCTGTAATGGATTGTCTTTGGGACAATGTTCAACAACCTTGGTGTTGTTGGGCAGATGTAAGTGACTCTTTTAAGTAATGTACAGGAAGTGAGAGCGATACATAGAGACAGGGAAGCGAAAAAAGAGACTAAAAGAGGACCATCTTACTTTGTTCATCAAAAAGGAGCGACTGAAGGTAAGGCTGCAAACAGTCTTCCCGAAATACAGCTTTGAAAATTGATCTATAAACAACTTTTATGTTAAAACCACTATCATGAATTTGTTTTGGTGTGACAGGACATGACTTGGAGAAACACACCCACAGATAGAGGCATATTTTTAATAATAATGATAAAGATGCTAGTAAAGACAAAAACAAATAAATACTCACCAGTATAATTGTCATTATCATTATTATCCACTATTACTATTCTCGATTTGTTTTTACAAATCATAGAATTATTTTGTATTTTAACAGAGTATAACCCAAATCTATTTAAGACTTGATTGTGATGTCCGTTTGGCACCTTTGAACAATTCGAGACCCCAGAAGGGCATGCTTTGAAATCCAGTGGCAGCTCGCCGAGGGAGTGCTGCGGGGCCGTGGGGCAGGGTGGGGGAGGGGGTGGGGAGATAATAAGCTCCGACATACGGCGGAATGGAGTTAAGTAAATACATAAATAAAACAATTTACATTGCGCGCACTGCATCGCCGATTTGGCGTTGCAACACGCCCAATGTAAATTGTTTTATTTGCTTACCTCCGTTCTGCCATATGTCAGAGTTTACTACCCCTCCATCCTGCACTGCCCCTGCCCCTGCCCCGCCTCACCGCCCCGCAGCACCCCCTCTGCGAGCCGCCACAGTTGAAATTCCTATTTGGAAACAACATCTCAGATATACAAATAAATCATGCATTGCAGCACAGCAAGTGAAGTTACTGTGCTGTGTTGCATGAATGGGTAAGAGCAGAACAAAGCCAAGTCAATAAAAGTGTGGAGCTGTTCCACTCTCCCTGCTGTGGATTACTTTATGCTGCCATGCGGCACCACAGTGCAAGGGTGTCTATGCTGATAGGTAATTTCCAATTTGCATTTCTGTTGCAAATGCAGCACATATTCAAAGAGGAAATAACGGGAGAAATAAAAATATTGCTCCTCGTTACGCCAGCTTCAGAGAGGCAAAGGGGCAGATTTACAAGCCCCGTACGTCATATTTGCGCCGCCGTTGCATCACTTTTGTGACGCCGCAGCGGCCCAAAGCTAGCGCCATGCTGCGAGGTATTTACAACGTGATGCATCTGGGAGATGTGTCACGTTGTATAGCCCTGCGCCACATGTGGGCGTTCTGGCACAGGGGGAGGGCGTTCCGGTGCAGGAACGCCTCGTAAAAGTGGCTGAGTGAAATCTGCAAGATTTCACTCTGTCACTTTTACGGCCATGCTGCGTCAAAACCCTGCACCTGCTTGAAGTAGGCGTAAGGATTGAAGCAGCATGTTAGGCATAGGGGCACCCCGAAGCCCTGCTAGAGCTGCGTTGCGCTTGTGAAGCAACTCCATCAACGCGCCGCCTTTCCTCCGGGGGATTTAGCACGCATCTGTGCATCCATGCGCCACAGGTTGTTTGGCGTGTCGCAAATGTTCTGTAGCATCCCTGCTGATTAGCAGAGATGCGCCAGAAGTTGTAAATCTGCCCCACGGTGTTTTAGCCTAAATCCATGTCTACATGTCTGAGTAGATACAGATTTGCATCAAAATCCATAGGTAAATGCATAGGAACACCCATGCACCACACAAGGAACACCTCCTTGAAGCAAAGTAACGCAATTCAGCACATTGCGGTGCGTTGCGTTACTTTCTGTTACAATGATTTGCATTAGATTTTAAATGCAAACCGATCCTTTACATTGGGTCTGCCGTACATCAAACCCGAAGCAACGTGTTTGGAAACCTGGGCTATAGTTAAGAAATTGTGCACACAGAGCCCCCCTCAAGTCACTTTTGAAGGCAAAGCACTAAACCTGATGGCAGAGGTCAGACAGGAGCAGCACACCAGGACAGGGTCATGGCCAAGCCCTGCACACTCCCCAGACTTCTTTTGAAAAATAACAGCTAAATAATTTACTTCTAGGATGTTTAATATGTAATTAGTTGGACACTCTCAGACCATGCGAACACAAGTTCTATTATCAGGCGATTTGTATTCCCTATGTGTCAGAGGCAGAGAGAGATTTGGATTGCCATGCTCTGGCTCGTCATGCCATGGGCTCAGTATTGAGGATGAATATCAGAGTAAGTAAAGCACCCTAGAATGGCACTTAATTATATGGAATAGGAAACAGTATTTCACACATTTTTCTTTTAATTAGGAGAAGAAGATAGTTGCATATAAACAACCGATTTACTCACATAATTCATGCTGCTCTAAATAGAAACACCCTCACATTTTTTGCCACTGACCCTCTGTGCGAGGGGAGCTTCATGTTTACTTGATTATTATCTTACTCTCTTCACTTCTCCTTCCTATGCCACCACTTTCCACCTCCCCATCAATTCTCCTACTTTCCCCCTCCCCACAGGCCTCTGGATGTTGATGAGGGTAAGCGTTTACAAAAACATTTTCCTATCTTTTTCAGTTAACAGATTTGAACCATAAAGCATAAAAGGAACATAACATATACAGATGTATTCTTTATGTACTGATGATTCCTAATTCATGATTTCAAAGGACCCTAGATTACAACATGTTGTTATTCTGTGATCGGTGACACCTATAGCATTACATCATCTACTAACTCAGTGAAAACGAGGACACATGGGTTCCCACTGCTTACATTGGGCCAGATTCACAGAACTAACTTACGACAAAATCCTAAACTTACTACTCATGGTATTCACAGTTACTGTCCCAAGTTTACATCCGAATTTCTGCACCCGGAGTGTAAGCTCCACACCTGGTGTGTAAGCTCCACAGTCGGAGCGGAATTTCCACCATCGGGCCGGAATCTCCGCTTCCGGGCTGGAATACCCACAATCTGGTGTTAATTGCCTATATCTGATGCATTGTGGGTATTCCGGCCTGGGAGCTGAGATTCCGGCCCAATGGTGGAAATTCCGCTCCGGGTGTGAAGCTTACACTCCGGGTGCGGAAATTCCAGCCCGAGTGCAGACGTAAACTTAGGACAGTCGTAAGTGCATTTTGTAAGTTTAGGATTTTGTTGTAAGTTAGTTCTGTGAATCGGACCCTTTGTTTTTACACAGCATACAGTTGGCAAGATGTTTGACTTGGTACCCTGCCTAACTGGAATTTATTTTTTGGGCATTGAATTCCTGTTACTTCTCACGCGATCAGTACAAGATAGGTGGTAGTTTTGTTGATTCTAGTAGTGGCTCACTGATGGTGCTGGTGTTGCCTCAAGATAGCACCTTTTTTCCAACAAATTTTATTGTGTTTTAGCACAGATTCAGGGCTGCTTCGGCCAACAACCATATACAGAAGATGGCAATGAAAACCCCCATGAACAGTGACAAGAAATAAACTTGCCTCATGTATGGTCCACCCACGGTCACCCTTTACCAAAACCCTCATAGTGGTCAGGAAAGGATGCCCATCAGTCACCACACGAAACCGCCCTTCATCATTTGGGTTTCCTTTAAGACCACCATGAAGGGTGCCACTTGTCTTTCACGAGGAGGGCCCAGATGTTAAAAAAGCCTTCAATCGTTCAGACAGATCTTCCGTGGTCTTACTACTCATTTGTGAGGATGTACAAGTAACAGGGACTGAAGTCGCAGTGCAATAAAGTGTGTGTGAACAAAAAAAGTGCGTTAAAATTGGATTAGGGGGCACTGAAAACAAACTTTATTCTGTTGTTGCCCACTATACCAATATTAAAAAGTAGTCAGAGACAATCAAAGCATTATAGATTGTCTAGATGTATACTAAGGTCGACATGTTTCAGCAACTATGGCACAATTTGCCATTGCTTTCTTCAGGACCAATCTCTACTTAAAGCTACTGCAAACTAGTGATAAAAAACTGTGCTCAAAACCATACATAATACAAAGGTCACCTGAATCCACTAGGTGTCCGTATCATTTGACACCTTCCCAGATCAGACGGATTTCTAGGAAATGTGGAAAAAGAGAAGGATTTAGAAAAAATATCCTGTCAATAAATGTCGCGTTCACACCATTGCAATAGTCTACCAGGTGCTAGATTTGACACCCTTGCATTAAGTACTAGGTAACGTGTAATGTTATTACCCCATGTGATATAGTACTGATATCTCCACACAAACTGAAAATTACAAGTAATCAAGGGAGAGAAACACCTTACCCGATTTGGGAGATGCACAGACCTCACCCCACCTGGCCACAGGGAAAGGGAAAGGGGAAGCACCGCTCTAGGGAAAGAAGAGGCACGAACATGAAGATAAATGCCACTCTTTCGTTTGTCTAAACACAAATTTAATCAGTGCCACCTTTAAAAATGCCTCGCTAGAAATAGCACATCAGCGACTCCTTAACTCAAATTCCAAAATAGGTTAGAGCGGCCTGACTCGACTGCTTAACTCAAATTCCAAAATAGGTAGAAGTGACTGATAAGCATGGGCGTAAAATCTGTTCCGCTCGTGGAATTTGCGGATTTTTGGTAAATTCGCAATCCGCGAACTCTAGCGAATTTGCCGAAATTCCGTCAATTCGCACGCGGCGGATTTTTTTGCTTGGTGATACAATATTGCGGCGCGCGGCGTGGCGCACGGCGTTCACTTTCCGTCATTCAGCCTTTGCCGAGTTGTTTTTCTCGATATTTTGCGAGTGCTGCGCCATTTTGGATCTTGCTGCGGGATCCCGCGTGAGTTTGCGCCCGCGAATACGTAATCACGGCTTGCCACCTTACCTTGCACAGCACGCATCGCGAGAGTTCGCAATTGCGAACACGTAGGTGCGGCGGGCAGGAACAATCTTGCACTCGCAAAATAGAGATTTTGCAATTCTGCACAAGAAATCCACCAGCAAACAGCATAAACCTTCAGAAAATGATGATTTTTATCAGAATCACTCCTCAGGTTGACATTTTCCTGCACTTTTTTGTTGCAAGGAGTCCATTTTTTGGGGGGGCGGGGGGGAGAGGAAGGAAGTGCCCCACAGTCTCCAACTTCCTGTTCCTGTCCAGCAGGCTCCTCCCAGTGCTTTCTTCATGTGCTGGTCACTTTCATTTGGACCTTGACCTGGAAGGATTACTTTTTGTGGGTGCTGCTGGATATTTGGATTTGAGGCCTTTTTGACTTTCTTTGGATCACTTTTGGATTAGAAATCAACTTTCACAAGTAAGTTTGTTGGGGCATTACAGTTGCTGCAACTACAATTTTGGAACTTTTTCAGAACATTAAATAAAATATATTGTGGGTAGTCACAGTATCCAGTAGGACCAGGGTTGGTTATGGGTGCATGCATTATACAACTGTTTTGTTGAATTTAAACATCATTGAGGCCATGGATGGGCTGGGATTGTGCTTAATTTTGTGTTTTTTGTCGATTTTTTGGGGCTGCTGTTGGGGCCTTTTGCCCAGGGGTAGTGAGTGGTGCATGGACTCAGTCTGATTGTGGGGTCTCACTCTCTTTAATGTAAACATCCTGGATGGCATTGGATTGTGGTGATTTTTGTGTGTTTTTCCTTTTTTTGGGGGTGCTACTGTTGATTTGGACTGGCCATGTGGGTGGTGGTGGTGGCCATCTTGAGTGCTGGTACAGGCAACATGTGCTTGGGGTGCAAGGGGCCATTTTGAAGAGAGGTAGTGTCTGAGGCCTGCACTTATTTTGCCTAGCTTTCATCCATTATGCCCAGGGGTAGTGAGTGGTGCATGGGCCTAGTCTTTCTGTGGGGTGTCTTCTTGGATTTAAACACCATTGAGGCCATGGATGGGCTGGGATTGTGCTGAATTTTGTGTTTTTTGTCGTTTTTTTGGGGCTGCTGTTGGGGCCTTTTGCCCAGGGGTAGTGAGTGGTGCATGGACTGAGTCTGCCTGTGGGGTCTCACTCTCTTTAATGTAAACATCCTGGATGGCATTGGATTGTGGTGATTTTTGTGTGTTTTTCGTTTTTTTGGGGGTGCTACTGTTGATTTGGACTGGCCATGTGGGTGGTGGTGGTGGCCATCTTGAGTGCTGGTACAGGCAACATGTGCTTGGGGTGCAAGGGGCCATTTTGAAGAGAGGCAGTGTCTGAGGCCTGCACTTATTTGCCTAGCTTTCATCCATTATGCCCAGGGGTAGTGAGTGGTGCATGGGCCTAGTCTTTCTGTGGGGTGTCTTCTTGGATTTAAACACCATTGAGGCCATGGATGGGCTGGGATTGTGCTGAATTTTTTGCCGTTTTTTTGGGGCTGCTGGTGGGGCCTTTTGGCCAGGGGTAGTGAGTGGTGCATGGACTGAGTCTGGCTGTGTGGTGGTCTCACTGTCTTTAATGTAAACATCCTGAATGGCATTGGATTGTGGTGATTTTGTGTGTTTTTCCTTTTTTTGGGGGTGCTACTGTTGATTTGGACTGGCCATGTGGGTGGTGGTGGTGGCCATCTTGAGTGCTGGTACAGGCAACATGTGCTTGGGGTGCAAGGGGCCATTTTGAAGAGAGGCAGTGTCTGAGGCCTGCACTTATTTTGCCTAGCTTTCATCCATTATGCCCAGGGGTAGTGAGTGGTGCATGGGCCTAGTCTTTCTGTGGGGTGTCTTCTTGAATTTAAACACCATTGAGGCCATGGATGGGCTGGGATTGTGCTGATTTTTGTGTGTTTTTTTGACTTTTTGGGGTGTATAACTGATGTTCCTCTGTCTTCCATTGCTTGTAGGTGCACAAGAGAACCACCAGTGCCAGGAAGAAGTCCTGCTGCGGTGTGTGCAGCACAACGTCACGTGTGGCCACAGACAACTCTGCAACTTGTCCAACTGCGGCCTGCTGTTCAGAGTTACATCTGAAGAAGATGGCCCCAAAAAAAGTTGCCCGTAGCTCCTCTAGCAAGAAAGTTGCCAGTAAGGAGCAGAAGAAGCAAGTGGCGCCACTTGCCAAGGAGACTGGTTTGATGACAACCGCCACATTTTTTGGGAAAACAAAAAGTACGCCTGCTGCAGCAGCGGGGTCTGCTGGGGACCAAGCTGGGAGCAGCACCTCCGCTCCATTGGGCTCAGTGCCGCCACCACCACGCCAACTTAGGTCCAAGCCCTTGAGTGCTTCAGAGGCAGCCAGTATAGTTGTTCAATCACAATCGACCAGTGATGTTGGCTCATCGCAAGAAAGTAGCAGCAATGTCCCTCAAGAATCAACACAGGTTGTTGTAACTCATCTGATGAGTGTTGAACAACCACAGCCGCAACAACAATCACATGTGCAAGTAGTACAAGCCCAAGTACATGTGGAAGGAGAGGAGGCGGCGCAAGGAGAGGAGCAAGCAGAGGTGCATGGAGGGGCACAACAAGTGGCCACAATAGTTATTCCTCCAGAAGTAGGGGCACATCTGGAAATCGACAATCAAGCCGAGGTATCATTCGAGGAAGCCACTCCTCCTGATGATCATTCATTGTCGTCCACATCCCGATCAAGGGTGTTGGTGTCTACATCTTCTTCAAGCCCACCTCCTTCTGATGATATGGATCTTACTTGGGAACCAGCACCACTGCCGTCTGAGAGTGAGGTTGAGGAGGCACACCATGATCTGACAAAGGTAGCAAAGCGTAACAGGAAGGTCGTCGAAACTCCCAAAGTTATGGAGTGTGATGACGCTCAACAAGAAGTAGCGGATACTCCTGCTGCTGAAGACTCTCACGACGACGACGCAGTCATCATCACTAACGTCACTGAAGCCCCAGCGGGCATGCAGCAAACAGACATTTTGACCCTAGCCCGACAAGCTGCTGAGCGTGATGATGAAGTCGACGAGGAGGCAATGGGAACACCAGAATCATTGATGTTAACTAGTACACCACAACGTGCCGCTTCCATATTTCTTACTCGCCAGAAGGGACCTCCATCCACCTCGACCTCAATTAGTGGTGGTGAAAGTGCACAACATAGTAAAGTTCAGCAATACACATCCTCCACTTTATCTGGCATTAGCAGCACGGCCACCACCAGTATCGCCTCCTCCGGCCCCCACAGACATTTCAAGTCCGCAGTTTGGGACTTCTTTAGTGTTTCCACAAAAAGGGAAAACATAGCCATTTGTAGCATTTGTAAGCTTGCAGTTAGTCGTGGTAAGCTTGGTACCAACTATGGGACTGGAGGCCAGAGAGGTCATCTTGAGAGACAGCACGCTGTCCAATGGTTTGCGCACCTAAAGGAGATCAAGGAAGCCCGAATTGCAAGTCGAGAAAACGTTGATGTTCCATCTGATGATGACGAGGAAGAAGAAGTGTCACACACTTCACTTACACCCAGTACCCCTGGGAGCCACACTAAGAGTGTGGGACAGAGTGAGACACCAATGCGAAAAAGTTCATCAGCGAGCGTAACTGGGTCAAAGAAGTCATTATCATCATCCCGTAAAATGGTCCAGGGCAACATTAAAACAATGTTGTTTTCAGACGCGCCATATGACCGCAACCACCCAATGGTGCTGTGGTACTTTAAATTCTGTACTCGTGTAATAAACTTTGTCGTAGCATGACGATTTTTATATCAAAAGACCGAGAATGGCTAGTACACTATGTACAAGCATTTTCGTTATGTTCCAGTAACAATTTCACCTCGAAATCGTCATTTTCGTTCTGAAACCCTTGGCATCCATTTTGTGTACAGCAGCCATGTTGTGTGTTGCCCTTTACATAGGCTATAACACACAGCTAAATTCGATTCCAAAAGGCCACGTACACCTTGATTGACTTTCCCCTGACCTGAGCCTGTTGGAGCCATTGCCCCAGGCCGAACCTGTTTGGTCAGTTCCTCTCCCAGTGGCCGAGCAAGATAGCATCAAGGCCCAACATGCCATAAACCTTCTCATCGCATACACACCCTGCCTATCTTACTTCCATCTGTTCCTGCTCCTGCCTCCACGAGCTATTTATGCCATGGGCTGTGATCTTACTGTTTTGGGGTTATCCGGCCTTGTCAGCTAAAGAATGTATTCATTATGTGGACATTGTTTATGGCCTGGACTTATCTTGAAAGTGGGTTTTGCATCTGTGTGCACGTTCTGGGAATGTATTTCAAATATGTGCCTAAGGCATAACAATCTGTATAAAAGGACTGTGCGGAGTCCATGAAGGGAGGCTATCTCATTCAGTCGCTTTTAGGCGTGGCTGGGCGACGTAGCCTCACAGTTGTATGTAATAAAGATGTCTTTTCATATTTCAGATTCTCTGTCAATTCCTTTGCTGCTTTTGAATGGACTACCTATTGGTAAGACCCCTGAGAAGGAGTTTGAGGATTTCTAGAACCACAGTTGATGCCCAACTCGTGGCTCAATCGTCCAGTGGCTATCTGAGGAGTAATTGTGTCAGAGGATGGAAAACTGCTGGGGAAGGCAAGACAGAAATCTACTAAAAAAGGTACTCTGGGCACAGAGGTTCTGGGGGATTCTCTGTCTTTGCGGCTCAGTATGTTTTTTATTTTTTTCTGACTCAGAATCTCCAAAAGATGCCACTCTTGATTGAGAAACCCTTTCTTTTTGTGGCGTAAGTATTTTAAAAGAGACTGTTGGGACGGTTGGGAATTGGCAGTTAGAATTTGGACAACTATTTGTTTGCTATAGCTTTGATAGATTTGTATAGGTTTGGATATGCGAATTGCAATTTGTGTAGGCGGATAATGAAGAGACTTTTCTCCATCTGCTTTACTTGGAGTATAAGTGGGTCGCTCCCAGTCCTTTGTTCTTTGATTTTGATTGGTTCTTAGTTTGTTTGGTCCTTAGTTTATTTGAACATTGCAATTTTCAATAACCGAAGGTCTTGTAAATTTACGAGTGTATCGATAGAGATAGCGCCCTTGAAGTTTGGAAGCTAGATTAGTGAGCTATAAGATGCCTGATCTTAGCAAATTTGGAACTTGGTGTTGGCCAACTTTGTGCGCGTTTTGGATTAGCCGGCTAGATATCTAAATAGGTTTACATTTAAAAGACATATTTCTTCCCTGGTGACTTTGTATCCCCAGGGAATTAAAATATGACATAATACATGTAAGGATCCTTTGTTCTGTGTAATTTTATGAATGGAGATGCAGAACGAATTTTGGTGTTCTGCCAGTATTGAGAAGCGGTTCTTGTAAATATGACTTACATTTAGTATTTACAAAATGATTTGGTTTAGGTACAATCTTTGTAGCTGTCTTCTGTTTCAGTCCTATGTATTGTGACCTGTGGGTTCCATCTGTGTTTAAATGTGGTTTTTGCCGTTACTGTAACTTCTGTTGTGAATAGCGTTGGCGCAATTTATGAAACAAAATGCCTAAAAGCGCTGTATTGTGTGTCCTGAATGTTTCAACACTTTCTGTTTCTGTTTGAAATGAGCTCATGTGTGTATTAAGAGTTTCTTGATGTTTTTTGGTTTATTGAGTGAAATGTTGGATTAATTTATATGAGGTCGAAAATTACATGAACATGAAGCTGTGTACCATGCAACATGCTAAAATCGCTATATGTTGCTATTTAATTTATACATTAAACGAAACACATATGTGCAAAATGTTAAAGGATTGAAATTAGATAAAGTTAAAATTCGCATTTACTAGGAATATGAAAAGCCTCAAAAATAAATTGTGTGTTTTATAGAAAAACGAATTTATAGCATTTTTTGTACCTACATGCATTAGTATATGCACGCATACAAAACTGCCGTTACACGCTTAAAAAGGATAAAATTAGGAAAAACATTCAATGGATATAAATCAGGCCCCAAAAAGGAGAAAACGAAATTGTCTATTTTTTTCAAAAATAAATACATTTGCATTTTTCCTTAGATGCACTGTATTAGATGGTCACGGGAAAACATCTCAGCTAAAGTACATTTTTTTCCTTGTCAGATTTAAATGCATCTTTTTGCACGTGCATTTTTAAAACTTAAAATGTCTGTTTTCAGTAAAACTAAAAGCGTGCTCAGGTTTCAGCATTTCTTTCAGGTTTTCAGCCTTTCCTGCCTTAAGGCAGCAGATGTTGTTTTTCGAGGGCCATAAATTGCATTGGAACGTTTTTAGCACAGTTGGATCTTTTTAATTTTAGATTAGTGTTTTAGAGGGTTACAAAATAAGGTTCTGTGTATCACTGGAAAACATCCAAATGTGGTTTTATTCTCTTTAAGCAATTTTTAAAAGTATATTTTTGGTTCTTATGCTAAATACTGATGGCCTTTTAAAATATGGCGCAGAAATGTGACGCAGGAAAAATGTCATGTTTAAAGTTACGTTTTTGTGCTTCGGCGCATAAATGAACTCATCTAAAATTATAGGCAAGGGATGCAACTTACCTTTATATGTGGAATTCTCATAAAAAGATAATTGGTTTCTTTGAAAGAAAAATTATTAATTATGAAAAAATTATCTGAAAAAAATAAGTGCTTTTTAATATCGTTTTTGATATTTATAAAGCTTAGTACTCATGCTATGACTCCTTAGCATTAAAATTTGATTTCAGTTATGTGTTACTGAATAATTAGGTAATTTACATGTTGGTTTTCGCTTGGCGCAGGCGTAAAATACTTTTTTCTAGGATTTACATGAGAGATGCCCAATGTTCAACCTCTGTCATGTGTAAAGGACATTCTGAGCAAGATTAATATGTGAAGCAATCATAGGATCTTAACTTTTAAGTTCCCTAAATGCCAAAGTCGAAAATGGGTAATTAGACTATTTAAAGAGGCATTCTTGCCATGAGAGTAACTTTCACAGTGTCTTAGGCTTTAGTAAATACATACATTTAGGTATCATACAAGTTTGCCAGTTATTCTTATTTGGGCTTGCTATGCTGCCTCAGTGAGCCAATGTGACTGGTGCATGGGTTTTGTTTAATATCAGGATTGAAGGTTCTAGCTTTGGCAGGGCCTACTTGGACATTCATGTTTAGGGTTGATGAAAAGGGGTATCATTGCATAGGGTGGTAACAAGCAGTTGTTTTAAGCTGGTATGTTGTGTTGTTGTGCCCAGCAAATTCTTCACAGTGAATGTTTTAAAATTCTAAGAATAAAATACTTTTAGCCCTTTAAAGAAGTCATTTATAACATGTGTTTTTCAATAGGGTTGATTATTGGAGAGTTAAAAAGAGTGGGACAGTTTTTGCATTTGTCAGCTCCAGGGACGAATAGGAGGATGGTCAAGGAACGCACGGAGTATGTCAAGTAGAGTTTGACCTGAAGGTCAGTGAGGTGGGGTTAGGAGTAAGTAAAAACAGATGTTCTGCTGAGGGCCTTTCGGACCTCAGGGCATTCTGGCGCAGGGGATGTAGAGTGTCTGTGAATGAGTTCTGCTTTTTGAGAAGTTGGAATTAGTATGTTTTCGGAAGATGGTTAATTACAGTTGGTATTTTGTATGTTATGTGCAGTCAGCAGTATGTTGAAAAGAGATGGTTTTTTTATTATGACTTCTTTGCAAGGAAATGTTCGTGTTTTTTTCATGATTTAGCATTTTCCCCTTTATGAATCGTTCCTGCTGGTCGACACTGTAAGTTTTATTTGACAGTTCAATCTCCAGTGCTGGTGATGATCTGTCAAAAGGGTGGGAGTAAGTGAAAGTGTAAATTTTGCGATTAAATGAAAGTATAATTTTGGTGCAATTTTGATTTTTGATTCTAAACCTGACAAATTAAGCAGGCCTGCATTGATGGGTTTTGAGCTGCATGAATACATGCGTCACTGTTTCCTTACATGTGCTATTGTAATTTGTCCATGCCTTTTTGTGCTTGCTATACTGCATGTATATTTGATGGCTTGGTATATGTTGGTTGTGTTTTATATTGCTGCTTACAAAAATTATTACAAGTTTGCCTGTATTGTAAGGAGGCATGTATGACGATATGTGTCACTTTTACAATAATTGGGTAAAATTTGTGTTGATACTAAATTTCACAGACATGATGTTTGCATGCTGTGGACACGAATAGACAACACCTCACCAGTGTATGTCAAAATTTGGCCATAATAGTATTGAAGTAAAATAAAAGAGATATACATGAGTCATGATATTGCCCTCTCCCTTATGGACCAGGTACTTCTAAATTTATGTATCCTTGATTGGACCTAAGGATGAAATTATAAGATGTGTGGCTCTTGTTGAAGGTGACCTAAACTTTTCATTTTTTCCCCTGCAGAAGGAACTGGACCATTAACTGATTGGGGATTTTAGTTGTGTCCTATTTCCATTTCCCTTTTTCATATTCCTTTCACCAGTCAGCCCATTTATTACTATGGGTGTATTGTTTATGTGCACACTTCTAGATTGAAGTGATGTATTAGGGATCCCCCATGTTATGTAAAATGTTTTTTTCAGACTGATTGTCGGGGTAGTGACATGCTGATTAACTGACCCGATATTATAGTAAGACATGTTTTCCATCTCAATAGGAGATATCAAATACCAGGACTTTCTAGTGTTTGTCCTTTGTCTGCACATTTGATCATTAGCCTTTGTATTGCATAGTGCACTTAATGCACAACTTTTAAAAGGGACTTTTCTTCATGTTCTTGATGATCTGTATTATGTCATTTCTCTATTTTTAGATGTTTTAGATAAGGAATTTAGGAACACCTAGGCTTAATAATTGAGGAAAATATGTATTTGCACCGTTACACAATGCCACCATATGTAAAAACATCCATTTAGATAGAATTTTCATGTAGTTATTTACCCTTCGATGATGAAGGATATGCTCTCACACGAAAACCCAATTGAAAAGCCCAGAGACACCGTTTGCCTACTGCCTTTATGTTTGAAATTGCTTTTTGAAAATGACAGTGCATTCTAGACCAACATTGTCCCATGGCGTGTGGCCACTCCTTTGCAGATTGCAGGCCACTTGCTTTCAGTCCCCTTGTCAAAACCCATGAACTGTTTTTGTGCTTGATTTGAAGGAAACTAACAGTTATGTCACATTTCCTATATCACTAGGTTCTGCGGGATCTTCCAGAGTCAAAGGAAGAGTGATACCCTGCAGACCTGTGATCGAGACTAAGCACACTCTCCATCAGTGACAGATGAAAGACAGACTTCTTGGCTCTACAATTCCTGCAACCAGAAAGTAGTGTGACAGCAATCGTCAGCGTGACAGCGATCATCAGCGTGCCCCCAATGGTACCTCCCAAGCAAGCCATTTTGTTTCATCAGAAGGCGTTGTACAAAGAAAAGAAAAGAGGAGCTGGTTTCAAAGATGCGAAGGATCCCTGTTGTTGATGGCAGGGCTGTCATCCAGTTTGTTCAGTTTGTTCAACTGTCATGTGCTTGAACCTCTGACAGCGCGCGGTCCCCTGATCCCCTTGGCCTAAGTTTTTGGCCCTCCACACACCTCTTTTCCTTTGCTCCAGCGGAAAGGCAGTGCACCCGAGGATAAAAAGGCACTACATTCCGGTGCCCATGAGAGAGCAGCTTGAGCGTCCTCTGACACTCAATGATGAGTGTTGGAGTCTGAAAGTGCTGCTGATCTTGCTGGGTTGTTTCTCAGTAGTGCTTGGATCTGCATGAAATGCTTTGTGCCCTTGATCAATGAAGGGCACATCATTTGTAGTGTCTGCCACGAAGAAGAGACACTGGTGCACTGCCTTGAGACATTGAGACTTTGTAATTGAGCTATGAGTGTTTGCCAGGAGGGCACTCCAACGGATACTGAGTCATGAAGAGCCTGAATGAAGAGGCCCAACGCGAAGAAGACACTGGAAGCGGATTTGATGGACAATAGAAGCCTACCAGCAGAGGCTTTGACGGACTCTGTGTATTTTCTGAGAGCTTGTATAGAATTGGAGTTTGGAAACTAATTTTTGCAGCTTTACTAGCATTGTTTTAAAGTACTATTCTCTTGAGTAGAAGCAGAATAACGTCCATTTTCTGTGAAAGAGTATTCCCTTTTCACCTCAGAGCATTAATGAGAGTCACCACTGTTTCACTTGAGCATATAATGAATTACAGAAATGCTTAGGAAGACCTAAAATGTACTAGATAATTTTAGGATGTACGTTTG
Organism: Lissotriton helveticus; assembly: GCF_964261635.1. Taxonomy (NCBI): domain Eukaryota; kingdom Metazoa; phylum Chordata; class Amphibia; order Caudata; family Salamandridae; genus Lissotriton; species Lissotriton helveticus. The sequence goes on from NC_136070.1 coordinate 469,580,125, forward strand.
CTTAGGGTTGTGGAAAATTATGATTCATTTGTAATAGCGGTCACTACTTTGTTTATATGGTCTTAATGACGTGTTTTCTAGTATGTTTTAAACATGGCTTTGTCTTTTATGGGTGGGATTGTTTTTTCTGCCCAATTCACATCTGCACCCACCTCCCAAACCTATGTCTTTTCCTACTTCTACTTCTTTGCATCTTTCCAGATGTTACCCGAACACGGATAGTTAGGAGATCAGAGTTTACTGATAAATTCCTTTTGTACCGTTTTCATCAACACCAGTTAGTAGTTGAACATCACTTATTGTTGGGTGTGTGGTCTTGTACCACATACTACAGATAGAGGCATTCCCTATTTTTGTCCTGCCATATATGGCCTTTGTGCTACTGCGTGTGTAGGGAGACCTGTCCCGAGAGAGTCGCTAGGTAATAGGATTATGCTTCAGTAACATCTTGAGGATTTTTATAAAATATAGATCTGGACTCAGACTAGCGTGAGTATAGGTTATTGCCTATGTAAGGGCAAAAGGTGCGTCTGTGGTACTTTAAATTCTGTACTCGTGTAATAAACTTTGTCGTAGCATGACGATTTTTATATCAAAAGACCGAGAATGGCTAGTACACTATGTACAAGCATTTTCGTTATGTTCCAGTAACAATTTCACCTCGAAATCGTCATTTTCGTTCTGAAACCCTTGGCATCCATTTTGTGTACAGCAGCCATGTTGTGTGTTGCCCTTTACATAGGCTATAACACACAGCTAAATTCGATTCCAAAAGGCCACGTACACCTTGATTGACTTTCCCCTGACCTGAGCCTGTTGGAGCCATTGCCCCAGGCCGAACCTGTTTGGTCAGTTCCTCTCCCAGTGGCCGAGCAAGATAGCATCAAGGCCCAACATGCCATAAACCTTCTCATCGCATACACACCCTGCCTATCTTACTTCCATCTGTTCCTGCTCCTGCCTCCACGAGCTATTTATGCCATGGGCTGTGATCTTACTGTTTTGGGGTTATCCGGCCTTGTCAGCTAAAGAATGTATTCATTATGTGGACATTGTTTATGGCCTGGACTTATCTTGAAAGTGGGTTTTGCATCTGTGTGCACGTTCTGGGAATGTATTTCAAATATGTGCCTAAGGCATAACAATCTGTATAAAAGGACTGTGCGGAGTCCATGAAGGGAGGCTATCTCATTCAGTCGCTTTTAGGCGTGGCTGGGCGACGTAGCCTCACAGTTGTATGTAATAAAGATGTCTTTTCATATTTCAGATTCTCTGTCAATTCCTTTGCTGCTTTTGAATGGACTACCTAGTGGTAAGACCCCTGAGAAGGAGTTTGAGGATTTCTAGAACCACAGTTGATGCCCAACTCGTGGCTCAATCGTCCAGTGGCTATCTGAGGAGTAATTGTGTCAGAGGATGGAAAACTGCTGGGGAAGGCAAGACAGAAATCTACTAAAAAAGGTACTCTGGGCACAGAGGTTCTGGGGGATTCTCTGTCTTTGCGGCTCAGTATGTTTTTTATTTTTTTCTGACTCAGAATCTCCAAAAGATGCCACTCTTGATTGAGAAACCCTTTCTTTTTGTGGCGTAAGTATTTTAAAAGAGACTGTTGGGACGGTTGGGAATTGGCAGTTAGAATTTGGACAACTATTTGTTTGCTATAGCTTTGATAGATTTGTATAGGTTTGGATATGCGAATTGCAATTTGTGTAGGCGGATAATGAAGAGACTTTTCTCCATCTGCTTTACTTGGAGTATAAGTGGGTCGCTCCCAGTCCTTTGTTCTTTGATTTTGATTGGTTCTTAGTTTGTTTGGTCCTTAGTTTATTTGAACATTGCAATTTTCAATAACCGAAGGTCTTGTAAATTTACGAGTGTATCGATAGAGATAGCGCCCTTGAAGTTTGGAAGCTAGATTAGTGAGCTATAAGATGCCTGATCTTAGCAAATTTGGAACTTGGTGTTGGCCAACTTTGTGCGCGTTTTGGATTAGCCGGCTAGATATCTAAATAGGTTTACATTTAAAAGACATATTTCTTCCCTGGTGACTTTGTATCCCCAGGGAATTAAAATATGACATAATACATGTAAGGATCCTTTGTTCTGTGTAATTTTATGAATGGAGATGCAGAACGAATTTTGGTGTTCTGCCAGTATTGAGAAGCGGTTCTTGTAAATATGACTTACATTTAGTATTTACAAAATGATTTGGTTTAGGTACAATCTTTGTAGCTGTCTTCTGTTTCAGTCCTATGTATTGTGACCTGTGGGTTCCATCTGTGTTTAAATGTGGTTTTTGCCGTTACTGTAACTTCTGTTGTGAATAGCGTTGGCGCAATTTATGAAACAAAATGCCTAAAAGCGCTGTATTGTGTGTCCTGAATGTTTCAACACTTTCTGTTTCTGTTTGAAATGAGCTCATGTGTGTATTAAGAGTTTCTTGATGTTTTTTGGTTTATTGAGTGAAATGTTGGATTAATTTATATGAGGTCGAAAATTACATGAACATGAAGCTGTGTACCATGCAACATGCTAAAATCGCTATATGTTGCTATTTAATTTATACATTAAACGAAACACATATGTGCAAAATGTTAAAGGATTGAAATTAGATAAAGTTAAAATTCGCATTTACTAGGAATATGAAAAGCCTCAAAAATAAATTGTGTGTTTTATAGAAAAACGAATTTATAGCATTTTTTGTACCTACATGCATTAGTATATGCACGCATACAAAACTGCCGTTACACGCTTAAAAAGGATAAAATTAGGAAAAACATTCAATGGATATAAATCAGGCCCCAAAAAGGAGAAAACGAAATTGTCTATTTTTTTCAAAAATAAATACATTTGCATTTTTCCTTAGATGCACTGTATTAGATGGTCACGGGAAAACATCTCAGCTAAAGTACATTTTTTTCCTTGTCAGATTTAAATGCATCTTTTTGCACGTGCATTTTTAAAACTTAAAATGTCTGTTTTCAGTAAAACTAAAAGCGTGCTCAGGTTTCAGCATTTCTTTCAGGTTTTCAGCCTTTCCTGCCTTAAGGCAGCAGATGTTGTTTTTCGAGGGCCATAAATTGCATTGGAACGTTTTTAGCACAGTTGGATCTTTTTAATTTTAGATTAGTGTTTTAGAGGGTTACAAAATAAGGTTCTGTGTATCACTGGAAAACATCCAAATGTGGTTTTATTCTCTTTAAGCAATTTTTAAAAGTATATTTTTGGTTCTTATGCTAAATACTGATGGCCTTTTAAAATATGGCGCAGAAATGTGACGCAGGAAAAATGTCATGTTTAAAGTTACGTTTTTGTGCTTCGGCGCATAAATGAACTCATCTAAAATTATAGGCAAGGGATGCAACTTACCTTTATATGTGGAATTCTCATAAAAAGATAATTGGTTTCTTTGAAAGAAAAATTATTAATTATGAAAAAATTATCTGAAAAAAATAAGTGCTTTTTAATATCGTTTTTGATATTTATAAAGCTTAGTACTCATGCTATGACTCCTTAGCATTAAAATTTGATTTCAGTTATGTGTTACTGAATAATTAGGTAATTTACATGTTGGTTTTCGCTTGGCGCAGGCGTAAAATACTTTTTTCTAGGATTTACATGAGAGATGCCCAATGTTCAACCTCTGTCATGTGTAAAGGACATTCTGAGCAAGATTAATATGTGAAGCAATCATAGGATCTTAACTTTTAAGTTCCCTAAATGCCAAAGTCGAAAATGGGTAATTAGACTATTTAAAGAGGCATTCTTGCCATGAGAGTAACTTTCACAGTGTCTTAGGCTTTAGTAAATACATACATTTAGGTATCATACAAGTTTGCCAGTTATTCTTATTTGGGCTTGCTATGCTGCCTCAGTGAGCCAATGTGACTGGTGCATGGGTTTTGTTTAATATCAGGATTGAAGGTTCTAGCTTTGGCAGGGCCTACTTGGACATTCATGTTTAGGGTTGATGAAAAGGGGTATCATTGCATAGGGTGGTAACAAGCAGTTGTTTTAAGCTGGTATGTTGTGTTGTTGTGCCCAGCAAATTCTTCACAGTGAATGTTTTAAAATTCTAAGAATAAAATACTTTTAGCCCTTTAAAGAAGTCATTTATAACATGTGTTTTTCAATAGGGTTGATTATTGGAGAGTTAAAAAGAGTGGGACAGTTTTTGCATTTGTCAGCTCCAGGGACGAATAGGAGGATGGTCAAGGAACGCACGGAGTATGTCAAGTAGAGTTTGACCTGAAGGTCAGTGAGGTGGGGTTAGGAGTAAGTAAAAACAGATGTTCTGCTGAGGGCCTTTCGGACCTCAGGGCATTCTGGCGCAGGGGATGTAGAGTGTCTGTGAATGAGTTCTGCTTTTTGAGAAGTTGGAATTAGTATGTTTTCGGAAGATGGTTAATTACAGTTGGTATTTTGCATGTTATGTGCAGTCAGCAGTATGTTGAAAAGAGATGGTTTTTTTATTATGACTTCTTTGCAAGGAAATGTTCGTGTTTTTTTCATGATTTAGCATTTTCCCCTTTATGAATCGTTCCTGCTGGTCGACACTGTAAGTTTTATTTGACAGTTCAATCTCCAGTGCTGGTGATGATCTGTCAAAAGGGTGGGAGTAAGTGAAAGTGTAAATTTTGCGATTAAATGAAAGTATAATTTTGGTGCAATTTTGATTTTTGATTCTAAACCTGACAAATTAAGCAGGCCTGCATTGATGGGTTTTGAGCTGCATGAATACATGCGTCACTGTTTCCTTACATGTGCTATTGTAATTTGTCCATGCCTTTTTGTGCTTGCTATACTGCATGTATATTTGATGGCTTGGTATATGTTGGTTGTGTTTTATATTGCTGCTTACAAAAATTATTACAAGTTTGCCTGTATTGTAAGGAGGCATGTATGACGATATGTGTCACTTTTACAATAATTGGGTAAAATTTGTGTTGATACTAAATTTCACAGACATGATGTTTGCATGCTGTGGACACGAATAGACAACACCTCACCAGTGTATGTCAAAATTTGGCCATAATAGTATTGAAGTAAAATAAAAGAGATATACATGAGTCATGATATTGCCCTCTCCCTTATGGACCAGGTACTTCTAAATTTATGTATCCTTGATTGGACCTAAGGATGAAATTATAAGATGTGTGGCTCTTGTTGAAGGTGACCTAAACTTTTCATTTTTTCCCCTGCAGAAGGAACTGGACCATTAACTGATTGGGGATTTTAGTTGTGTCCTATTTCCATTTCCCTTTTTCATATTCCTTTCACCAGTCAGCCCATTTATTACTATGGGTGTATTGTTTATGTGCACACTTCTAGATTGAAGTGATGTATTAGGGATCCCCCATGTTATGTAAAATGTTTTTTTCAGACTGATTGTCGGGGTAGTGACATGCTGATTAACTGACCCGATATTATAGTAAGACATGTTTTCCATCTCAATAGGAGATATCAAATACCAGGACTTTCTAGTGTTTGTCCTTTGTCTGCACATTTGATCATTAGCCTTTGTATTGCATAGTGCACTTAATGCACAACTTTTAAAAGGGACTTTTCTTCATGTTCTTGATGATCTGTATTATGTCATTTCTCTATTTTTAGATGTTTTAGATAAGGAATTTAGGAACACCTAGGCTTAATAATTGAGGAAAATATGTATTTGCACCGTTACACAATGCCACCATATGTAAAAACATCCATTTAGATAGAATTTTCATGTAGTTATTTACCCTTCGATGATGAAGGATATGCTCTCACACGAAAACCCAATTGAAAAGCCCAGAGACACCGTTTGCCTACTGCCTTTATGTTTGAAATTGCTTTTTGAAAATGACAGTGCATTCTAGACCAACATTGTCCCATGGCGTGTGGCCACTCCTTTGCAGATTGCAGGCCACTTGCTTTCAGTCCCCTTGTCAAAACCCATGAACTGTTTTTGTGCTTGATTTGAAGGAAACTAACAGTTATGTCACATTTCCTATATCACTAGGTTCTGCGGGATCTTCCAGAGTCAAAGGAAGAGTGATACCCTGCAGACCTGTGATCGAGACTAAGCACACTCTCCATCAGTGACAGATGAAAGACAGACTTCTTGGCTCTACAATTCCTGCAACCAGAAAGTAGTGTGACAGCAATCGTCAGCGTGACAGCGATCATCAGCGTGCCCCCAATGGTACCTCCCAAGCAAGCCATTTTGTTTCATCAGAAGGCGTTGTACAAAGAAAAGAAAAGAGGAGCTGGTTTCAAAGATGCGAAGGATCCCTGTTGTTGATGGCAGGGCTGTCATCCAGTTTGTTCAGTTTGTTCAACTGTCATGTGCTTGAACCTCTGACAGCGCGCGGTCCCCTGATCCCCTTGGCCTAAGTTTTTGGCCCTCCACACACCTCTTTTCCTTTGCTCCAGCGGAAAGGCAGTGCACCCGAGGATAAAAAGGCACTACATTCCGGTGCCCATGAGAGAGCAGCTTGAGCGTCCTCTGACACTCAATGATGAGTGTTGGAGTCTGAAAGTGCTGCTGATCTTGCTGGGTTGTTTCTCAGTAGTGCTTGGATCTGCATGAAATGCTTTGTGCCCTTGATCAATGAAGGGCACATCATTTGTAGTGTCTGCCACGAAGAAGAGACACTGGTGCACTGCCTTGAGACATTGAGACTTTGTAATTGAGCTATGAGTGTTTGCCAGGAGGGCACTCCAACGGATACTGAGTCATGAAGAGCCTGAATGAAGAGGCCCAACGCGAAGAAGACACTGGAAGCGGATTTGATGGACAATAGAAGCCTACCAGCAGAGGCTTTGACGGACTCTGTGTATTTTCTGAGAGCTTGTATAGAATTGGAGTTTGGAAACTAATTTTTGCAGCTTTACTAGCATTGTTTTAAAGTACTATTCTCTTGAGTAGAAGCAGAATAACGTCCATTTTCTGTGAAAGAGTATTCCCTTTTCACCTCAGAGCATTAATGAGAGTCACCACTGTTTCACTTGAGCATATAATGAATTACAGAAATGCTTAGGAAGACCTAAAATGTACTAGATAATTTTAGGATGTACGTTTGCTTAGGGTTGTGGAAAATTATGATTCATTTGTAATAGCGGTCACTACTTTGTTTATATGGTCTTAATGACGTGTTTTCTAGTATGTTTTAAACATGGCTTTGTCTTTTATGGGTGGGATTGTTTTTTCTGCCCAATTCACATCTGCACCCACCTCCCAAACCTATGTCTTTTCCTACTTCTACTTCTTTGCATCTTTCCAGATGTTACCCGAACACGGATAGTTAGGAGATCAGAGTTTACTGATAAATTCCTTTTGTACCGTTTTCATCAACACCAGTTAGTAGTTGAACATCACTTATTGTTGGGTGTGTGGTCTTGTACCACATACTACAGATAGAGGCATTCCCTATTTTTGTCCTGCCATATATGGCCTTTGTGCTACTGCGTGTGTAGGGAGACCTGTCCCGAGAGAGTCGCTAGGTAATAGGATTATGCTTCAGTAACATCTTGAGGATTTTTATAAAATATAGATCTGGACTCAGACTAGCGTGAGTATAGGTTATTGCCTATGTAAGGGCAAAAGGTGCGTCTGTGGTACTTTAAATTCTGTACTCGTGTAATAAACTTTGTCGTAGCATGACGATTTTTATATCAAAAGACCGAGAATGGCTAGTACACTATGTACAAGCATTTTCGTTATGTTCCAGTAACAATTTCACCTCGAAATCGTCATTTTCGTTCTGAAACCCTTGGCATCCATTTTGTGTACAGCAGCCATGTTGTGTGTTGCCCTTTACATAGGCTATAACACACAGCTAAATTCGATTCCAAAAGGCCACGTACACCTTGATTGACTTTCCCCTGACCTGAGCCTGTTGGAGCCATTGCCCCAGGCCGAACCTGTTTGGTCAGTTCCTCTCCCAGTGGCCGAGCAAGATAGCATCAAGGCCCAACATGCCATAAACCTTCTCATCGCATACACACCCTGCCTATCTTACTTCCATCTGTTCCTGCTCCTGCCTCCACGAGCTATTTATGCCATGGGCTGTGATCTTACTGTTTTGGGGTTATCCGGCCTTGTCAGCTAAAGAATGTATTCATTATGTGGACATTGTTTATGGCCTGGACTTATCTTGAAAGTGGGTTTTGCATCTGTGTGCACGTTCTGGGAATGTATTTCAAATATGTGCCTAAGGCATAACAATCTGTATAAAAGGACTGTGCGGAGTCCATGAAGGGAGGCTATCTCATTCAGTCGCTTTTAGGCGTGGCTGGGCGACGTAGCCTCACAGTTGTATGTAATAAAGATGTCTTTTCATATTTCAGATTCTCTGTCAATTCCTTTGCTGCTTTTGAATGGACTACCTATTGGTAAGACCCCTGAGAAGGAGTTTGAGGATTTCTAGAACCACAGTGCGTCTGTATAACACTAAGCTGGCTAAAATGCTAGCGCTGGATCTTCTACCTTTTTCTTTTGTAGAAGGGGTTGGTTTTCTCGAATTAGTGGCAGCGCTCTGCCCTAAATGGAAGGTTCCTAGCCGGTACTATTTTGCCCGAGTTGCGGTTCCAGCACTACATGAAGATGTGCTGGAGGTGATTGGGGCAGCTTTGCAGAAGAGTGCTGTTCACACTATACATCTCACAACAGACATGTGGACCAGTGGCGCAGGCACTGATTACATGTGCATCACTGCACACTGGGTCTCTTTTTCAGGGGTTAAAGCAAAGCTAAATGCAGGTGCTGACCTGGACCAAGTTTTTAAAGCTGCTCGGAAACATGCAACACTAGCCATGTTTGGCTTGGAGAAACATCATACAGCAGAAAACATTTTGAATGAGTTCAACACAAAGGTCTTTCACTGGCTGTCTCCCAAAAAACGCGGCATTGGTTATGTTTCCACGGATAATGGCGCCAATGTAGTTAAGGCCATGGAACTGGGTGACTATTTCAGAGGGCCGTGTTTGGCGCACTGTATAAACCTGGTTGTTAAAAAATTCTTGGAGAAAGAAAGTCCAGCATGCCAGTTAGTGGTCACCTGCCGAAAAATGTGCAACCATTTCAGCCATTCTTTTAAGGCCCGGAAGCATCTGAGGAGCCTGCTACATGAACGTCGAATGCCAGTGAAAGCCCTCATCCAGGAGGTGCCAACACGTTGGAACTCAAAGTTCTACATGCTTGAGCGTCTGTATGAGCAGTTTACGGTACTCGATCAGTATTTCTTAACAATGGGTACAGCTGTGAAGGAGGACCTGAGGTTAAATGCGGCGCAATGGGAGCTAGTTAAAAGCCTGACAGACATGCTTCGTCCTTTTGAGTTCTTCACGCGTGCAGTCAGCAGGGAGGACTGTAATTTGGGAAAAGCTATCCCATTGTTGCGCATGCTGGAGCACAAACTGAAGGCGGTGTCGTCAAAGTTTCAAAACGATGAAGAAAAGCAACAAACTTTTCTTTTGGCGGAGAAATTATTAGAGCGTCTACGTGGCGATGAACGTCTTCAAAAGATCCACTCAGAACAGCATTACATTTGTGCTACTATTCTGCATCCACGCTACAAAAAGGCGCTGGCAGGCTCTGCATTATTTCCTTTTAGTGATGAAGATGCTACAAAGTACAAACGTTGGGTAGCCTGGTCAGCCATCAGGTTTGAAAGAGAACGGAAGCAAATTGAAGGAAAAGGCCGTACATCAGCATCAGCAGGCCATCCCCAGTCTGAAGACTCCACTTCTGCACCTGTGGCTGTGGCAGAAGTGACCTCTCAGCCGTTAAAGACACCGGCAACCGCATCATCTGCACCAGACACAACAGAAATATCGGGTGATGAAGAGGATTGGCTAGCTGAGATTGGTTATGGTTCTGAAAAGGTCTGAGCGAAAATTCAGCAAAGTGGAGGAAACGTGGAGACCTTTGAGTCGATGGTGCAGGACTATCTGAATGACTCAACAGAGGTGTATGTTAATGCTGACCCATTGGCATATTGGCATGGGAAAAAAGAATTGTGGCCAGAGATCTCCCGCCTGGCTATACATTACTTGTCTTGCCCACTCGCAAGTGTGTCTTCTGAACGTGTTGTCAGTGCTGCTGGTGGCATTGTAACTTGCAAACGGACCCGCCTCTCGTCCAAAAATGTGGAGATATTGACAATGATCAAGATGAATGAGCACCTCAAACCACCAGATTTCAAAGTACCAGATCGCACGTTGGAAGAAGACGAGGAGGACAGCAACTTAGATGAGGGAATTTCTTCTGTGTTAGGTGACACTGACCTACTCCTGCCTGATGATTTCGCAGAGTATGAGGATGAACTCTTCTTCCCTGACACCGAGGCCTGAAAATGAGCCAATGAATTCAGACATTTTCTTTTTCGTACTTATTGACTTTTATTCCTGTGTTTCTGTCTTTCTTTGTTTTGCACAAGTTAATATAATTAAAACTTTAATCACCTGTACTTTTGCTTTTTGGCTGTTTGGGGGGTCTTCTACTTGTTTTCGCCTGGGTTGACGGCTCTGGGGCCATTGCTGGGAAGGTCTAATACCGGATAAAACTGGTTTAAACAACATTCATGAGGAAAAAAGGTTTTGCCTTTTCTGACTTTTTGCTCAATGTAGTGTTTTCAGGGGTCTGTTTGGGGGGCTTCCTGGTGTTTGTGGGTGGGTTTCGGGGCCTCGGAGCTCTACTGGGTATGGATCGTTTAGATAGCAAGAGGTTTGAAGGAAATCCATGGAGGCAGAGGGGAGTTAGGGCCTAGCTGCAGAGCGCGCGCTGAGTGGTTTTGGAAATTTTCACAAAAGTGACAAAGTCCACATTTTTGTACGTTTGCTTTTTGGCAGTTTGGGGGTCTTCTACTTGTTTTCGCCTGGGTTGACGGCTCTGGGGCCATTGCTGGGAAGGTCTAATACCGGATAAAACGGGTTTAAACAACATTCATGAGGATAAAAGGTTTTGCCTTTTCTGACTTTTTGCTCAATGTAGCGTTTTCAGGGGTCTGTTTGGGGGGCTTCCTGGTGTTTGTGGGTGGGTTTCGGGGCCTGGGAGCACTACTGGGTATGGATCGTTTAGATAGCAAGAGGTTTGAAGGAAATCCATGGAGGCAGAGGGGAGTTAGGGCCTAGCTGCAGAGCGCGCGCGGAGTGATTTGGCAAATTTTCACAAAAGTGACAAAGTCCACTTTTTTGTACTTTTGCTTTTTGGCAGTTTGGGGGTCTTCTACTTGTTTTCGCCTGGGTTGACGGCTCTGGGGCCATTGCTGGGAAGGTCTAATACCGGATAAAACTGGTTTAAACAACATTCATGAGGAAAAAAGGTTTTGCCTTTTCTGACTTTTTGCTCAATGTAGCGTTTTCAGGGGTCTGTTGGGGGGCTTCCTGGTGTTTGTGGGTGGGTTTCGGGGACTGGGAGCACTACTGGGTATGGATAGTTTAGATAGCAAGAGGTTTGAAGGAAATCCATGGAGGCAGAGGGGAGTTAGGGCCTAGCTGCAGAGCGCGCGCAGAGTGATTTGGCAAATTTTCACAAAAGTGACAAAGTCCACATTTTTGTACTTTTGCTTTTTGGCAGTTTGGGGGTCTTCTACTTGTTTTCGCCTGGGTTGACGGCTCTGGGGCCATTGCTGGGAAGGTCTAATACCGGATAAAACTGGTTTAAACAACATTCATGAGGAAAAAAGGTTTTGCCTTTTCTGACTTTTTGCTCAATGTAGCGTTTTCAGGGGTCTGTTTGGGGGGCTTCCTGGTGTTTGTGGGTGGGTTTCGGGGCCTGGGAGCACTACTGGGTATGGATAGTTTAGATAGCAAGAGGTTTGAAGGAAATCCATGGAGGCAGAGGGGAGTTAAGGCCTAGCTGCAGAGCGCGCGCGGAGTGATTTGGCAAATTTTCACAAAAGTGACTAAGTCCACATTTTTGTACTTTTGCTTTTTGGCAGTTTGGGGGACTTCTACTTGTTTTCGCCTGGGTTGACAGCTCTGGGGCCATTGCTGGGAAGGTCTAATACCGGATAAAACTGGTTTAAACAACATTCATGAGGAAAAAAGGTTTTGCCTTTTCTGACTTTTTGCTCAATGTAGTGTTTTCAGGGGTCTGTTTGGGGGGCTTCCTGGTGTTTGTGGGTGGGTTTCGGGGCCTGGGAGCACTACTGGGTATGGATCGTTTAGATAGCAAGAGGTTTGAAGGAAATCCATGGAGGCAGAGGGGAGTTAGGGCCTAGCTGCAGAGCGCGCGCTGAGTGGTTTTGGAAATTTTCACAAAAGTGACAAAGCCCACATTTTTGTACTTTTGCTTTTTGGCTGTTTGGGGGTCTTCTACTTGTTTTCGCCTGGGTTGACGGCTCTGGGGCCATTGCTGGGAAGGTCTAATACCGGATAAAACTGCTTTTAACAACATCCATGATGAAAAAGGTTTTGGTACTTTTTGTAACTTAGGGTTCGTTAGGGTTAGCCCTAGCAGCAGGATTGCATGTGTTTCGGGGTGTTCTTGGTTTTTGCAACTGAGTTCTGGGGTTTTAGAGCACTCGTGGGAATGTGTAATTTTTGTTGCAAGCGACTTGAAGAAAATCCATGGTGGGAAAGGGGGGATCACTTACTCTGTGAGAGGCACTTAGTGTTCAAAAGATTTAGCCATGTACCCAAAGATTTCTTTATCTTCAATTCTTGTTTGTCAATGCTGTGCTTTTTTTTTTCTCTCAACAAAACCTACCCAAAAAGAAACCCCCATTCCCATCCATTTTCCAAACCCTAACCGTCTCCCCCCGGGCTGTGTGGTTTTGCTTGATGTGTGACTAAATGACATCAATAATTCCACACACTTGCTGGGGGGGATAAGGTCATAGCAACAGGCTGGTGAAGGAATCCGAGGATATATTCTAGACTTACTCAGCTAGCTTCAGTACTATTTCTTGTAGTAGTAGCCAATGTCAAAGAAATTCAACACAAGTACTAGTTATACTTTCTGCTTTACCATTTGTTAGGCTCTGTGTGGCACTGTTCTAGTGAACTGTCACCTCCTATATTCTCTATCGTACCGTTGTAATGCTATAGTAAGGACAAACCAGGTTTCATTTTCTTTTTTTCCATATGCATGCAACTGCCACTGTGTCACACCACTAGTACCACCGCAATGAGGACATTTCATCCGCCCAGGATTGCCAACCTTAATCGCCATTTCCTGTGGAGCCAGCCCTGGGACTAGCCCTACTTTCAAACACAAATTACAGGTAAGATAAGCGTTTGGTGGGAGGTAGTATAATGGAGTATTAGGAATAGACGAGAGATTGACGGTAGTACTACTAAAGTCCTAGGACTCCTCAGGAAAACAAACTTACTGTTAAACACCCACCCACCAGACTCAAAAGCAGTAAAAAACAGGTATGGTCAGATAAAGTTTCAAAAAGTATATTTTAGTAGCCCTAACAAAATAATCTCCCGCAAGACCCTCCCTAACCCCAACGATTGTCCTTCAAAAGTCCCACAACCCAACTCCCAATTCCCACCCCCCAAAAGTCTTTAAAAAAGGGGCAAGGGACACTACACTACGGGAGGGTGCTGTTGACTTTAGCGGCCAGGGCATCATACTCCTTGCGGAGGGTGGCATGGTCGAAGCGGAGGCCCTCCACCAAGTTCTTGTAGGTATGGACCTCCTGCTCCAAGTAGGACACTCTTAGGGATAAGCGGCGCTGGCGTGCCTTGCAACTCCTGTGGGGGGCAGCTGGTGTCTTTGCTGCTCGGCGGTGGTGGTTGGCTTTGGTAGCCCGGCTCCGTACCGCTGGAGCACTGCGCTGGCTGGTAGCCCGTGGGGGCACGGAGGAGGATGCAGCTGTCCCAGTAGATGTTGTTGTTGTCGTACCGGTTGACTGCGTGTCCTCCTCCTCCAGGGCCACCAGCCACCGATATTCGGCGACAGTGGCATCCAGCCTCCGTTGCCGGGCCACTCGAGCCTGCTCCCTCCGTGATGGTCTAGTTGATTTGGAAGGAGCAACTATATGAAGAAAGAAAGACATAGTCTGTAACCAATGCTCCTTAAGATTAATAACACAAAGTGATTGAGCACAAAGTTGTGTCACAGCACAAGTAGCAAATTGAAAGCACAGTACATAACTATTGAGGACAGCATCTATCTAACCTCCCACTTCTTCATCCTTGCTCTAACATTAGTGGGAGTTTAAGGAACTAATTCTACGAGCACTATGGACTTCCATTACAGTCGACAATGACAGTCCACCAGTCTTATTCTTCTTCTTCTCTCTTGTTTAAGAAAATTGGTACGTTATCTTATGCAAGCCGGCATAATGCCAGCGCAGTGAACTTGCACCCGAGAAAAACAGACGCACACCATGATGAGTGAGACAGACTTGCGTTACTGTACCGGTCCAGTACATGCAGGTGGTGAAGCTTTTCCTTTTCAATTACGGGTGGCACTGAGAATACTCTGTTACAAGGGCTACTGCTTAATTAATTTAGCTTTCACCCTACAGTGCAAATGAGTACTAGAAAAGGAAAATGAAGAAGCTAAATAATTTGATTATCTATCACTTCACATGGGATGTATTTGATGACATATGGGATGACTTTTGGTGCTTTGCTTATTATTGAGTGAACAGTGATACACCCACACATGAATGACGTACTACTACTAAACTAAAGTTATTAAGAGAGGTAGGGAGTGTCCACCGTAAGAACCGGATATATGCTGTGCTTGCAGTTGCAATACAAACTACTGCTACTATTCATGGTAGTATTTGGACAAAATTACAACTTCTTTTCCTTGCCTTTCTTACACTGGAACGGACGTGCGGGTGCGGTGTTACATGCTCTTCAAGGTAACACTTAGTTCATCCAGTGACCGTCTACTCTCTCTAGATACACATATGCTATCTAAGAGTCAGATAATACCATGATCCAGGCATCCATCCATTCAAAGTATATGCACACATACAGTTTCTGTTTCACCCACCCAGGCTGTTCTCCTTCCACCCATCCTTGCTTCATCATTCACCCAGCCATGCACCATACCATTTTCTTTCCTTCCCAGCCACCTCGGGGACCAAGCAAACACATATCATTCTTCTTTGCCAGCCATCATTAAATTTCTCGTCCTTCCACACTTACTTACACCCTTCTTTCGCTTTTAGTTCATCCCATCCATCAAGTTCATCTCAGATCTTATTGGGATTCTTCTCGCCAAAAACTTCACAGCTAAGTCGAAGTACATTTAGAGGAGGCTACTACCTGGTTGATTTATAATACACCCGTGCAGAAAGCACACAATGCAGTCTTCAGTCTCAATAAGTAAGGAATATATAGCTTACCTCTTCCCGCCACCACCGTGTGAACCCTCACAGGAACGTCCGGCACTTGCACCGCCTCCTCCCCAGAGTCCTCGTCCAACACCACCACCTCCGCGCTGGCCCCGCCACCAGATGTTCCACCTACAAAGTACATTTAAGAATGTTAGAATACACCACTCACTACTATATAATATTTGGTCTAGGAGGAATAAATAAATGTGAAAAAAACTAAATACAATGTAATAATTTATTGCATTATTTCGTGTCCATAGTTCTGTTTGTGCAGATTTGTCCCTGCAACAGTAGTAGAATGGATTGTCCTAGTATCCAAACCAAAAGTAAAGTAGTATCTTATTCTTTCTTGGTGGTCATTCACCTTTTTATTGTTGGCAATTGTCAAAGCATAAACATTTCGAAGACTTGAAAAGACATTATGGACAATCCCAGAGGACTGCACTCAGTGCATAGAGCTATTGCTGACTAGAATGGGAGTCCAATGGAATTGCCAAATGTGCAATCTTAGTTAGCTACACAGACAGACTAATAAGAATAATCTAGTAATACCACAGGGAGTCATAGTCGAGGCAGGATAAGAATTTAGATCCAGTCTACAAGAAGATCAAAGACGATTTAGAAAAAATCGAATGAGGAACGCTAGGAAAAAATAGGTACTCTATATTAAAATTAAAACTTACTGAGGCCAGCAAAGGAGCCCTCGCCTGCCCGATCCTGGCCTGCATCCTGAACAGCACCCTCCTCCTCCTCCTGTGTCCTCTTGCCCCTGGGGGGAGCTGATGTACAACATGAAAGAAAGAAAGACCAGAAAACATGGATGATATTTGTCAACCAAATCAAACATTTCAAAATAACAATACAAAATATTTTGGCGAAATAGCAAATAGATAGACAACTATTCCACGGGATATATTGACCGATCTCATGTGGTATACTATGTTATTAGTATTGCTTGATTTGCGGACCGTTGACTTTGAAAGTTCCTATGTAACTCACTAAACAGACTACTAAAAAGGTTTACCTTGGCCTGGCAGGCAGCAGTCCGCAGCACGCGAAGTGACAGACAAAGTCCATCGTGCTTGCAGATCAGTGAATACTCAAACTATAAATCCACCGACCACCACCACTATTTCTTCTTATAGCCATGTGTCTAAAGGAAGGACTGGACTTGAGTCTGTAGGGGCTGATTTTGAAGCCCCTTGCGGCTCTTTTGCTCCATTGTTGCGTGACTTTTGTGACGCAGCGCCAGAACAAAAAGAGGCGCCATGGTGCGGCGTATATTAACAAAGTGACGCATATGGGAGATGCATCACGTTGTAAAGCCCTGCGCCATCAGGGGGCGTTCCGGCGTAAGGGAGGGCGTTCCTGCGCAGGAACGAATCCTAAAAGTGGCTGAGGGAAATCTACAAGATGTCAATCAGTCACTTTTAGGACAATGATGCGTGACTCAAACCCTGCGCCTGCTTGAAGCCGACGTACGGCTTGATGCAGCATTGGGGAGATAGGGCACCCCAGAGCATTGCTGGAGCTGCGCCATCGTTGGCACGCAACTCCAGCAATGCGCCGCCTTTACGGCACAGATGCGTAAGGCTTCTGTGACGTTTTGGGCCCATGGGTGATGGTGGCATGGCGACAATTACTGGCGCATCCCTGCTACTTTGCAGGGATGCGCCGGTAATTGAAAATATGACCCTTAGTGTCTAGCATTACGCAGTTCTTTACACTACACTCATACATAATTTCTCAGGCTAATGAAATGAACACAAAATACAAAACAAATAAGCATAGTAGCAAGGCTACTGAGAAGGAGAGCAGTGCACCTGAAATGCATAGAAGATTTTGAAATATAATTTACCTACAATGTAATCGGCAGCATTATTGCTCTTGGTAAAAAACAAACATTTGCAAATAACAGAGCCGGATAAAACAGAGTAGTGATGAAATAGCTAGAAATAGCTACTACTACTCACCAAGCCCGGGGATCTCTACGCCAAGCACGTCCAGCAAGTCGCGTTCCCGGTCCATGACATCCGTCCAGCGGTGGGTGGCCTGGTTATAAGTGCGCCGGACCCCAGAGAGTTTAAACATGGCCCGGCACACCTTCTCCCACCGCTTCCTGCGCTCCCGGATGCCGTAGCCGGTTGCGATCTTGCCGCCTCCCATGATGGTCTTAGGGAGGCGGCGCTGGACGTGAAATATTAGTGGGGCCACCTCCTCCGCACTAAAAATCTCCCGAGCTATCACTGTCTCCCCCCTCAAACGCCCACACAGGAGCCGGGCACGGGGTGCGGGACCCTTCCCCTTTGCGGGCTTCTTCCCGGCTCCCTTTGCCATGGTCTGGGCAGAAAGGAAGCAAAATAAGAAAGAAGAAATAGAACAGGGAAGAAGAAAAGAAAAGCGTTTAAAAAAGTAGTTCAAAATTAACAAAAAGTAGCAGAAAACACAAAAATATAGAGCTAGAAAAATAGAGGGATAGATAATAAGTAAAATAGATTAAAAAAAACGTCAAAAAAGCAAAGGATGGCAGAGATTAAGAAAGGATACAGAGAGCATGCCCAGAACCATAGCAATGAATGAGAAACAAGATGGCCGTGCCCGTTCACGACCGCGTGGGTAAGTTCGCGCGAGATTTTCCTCGCGATCACGCGCGAAATTATACAAGCGAGCCGCACACTTTGCGAGATTACACATAGCGGCCGGAAACGGAATTACGTCACGCAAACAAGATGGCCGCGCCCATGTACGACCGCTAGGGTAACTTCGCAAACGTATCGCTACAAGCGCCTTGTGAACACGCACAAAATCACACGAACATACACGCCGCAAAAAAACCAAATCGTGTATTCGCACAAATTCGCGGCTTCCGAAATCGATCTTGCACGGATTCGCCCCCGAAAATCGCGCAAAATTGCAGAAAAACGATTTTTGCAGAACTGAAAGCAATCAGCAGGTGCAAAAGTTCAATCTTAACATTAGTAACCATTCACTCTAGTGCTTCCTGAGGGGCCCCTCCAGAGTTCAGTTGCCTACTTGCAACTATTTTATGACCCTGCTCTGACCCAAACAGCAGGCTCATAGAATAGCTACAAGTAGGCCATAAAGGTCCTGTGAAAAAAAAATTGCACTGCAACAGAAAGCAAATTACAGAAGGAAGGAAGCAGGTGCCAGCCAGACTGGAAGTTTCAAAATCACTGACACATTAATCAACCCCAAATTAATTCATGGCAGTTGAAGCAGGGCAGGTGTGCTTGCTTATTTCACCCTCATAATTTACAGTGATAAACCAACCAGAGGGTGGCAGTGAGGATGTACCAGAGGGTGGCATGGGTGTACCAGAGGGTGGCAGTGGTGAAACAGAGGGTGCTGTGAACCTGTGATGATGCACCAGACGTAGAAACAACATAGTCGCGGCCGTTGCGAGCCGACAAGTAAGTTCGCAATTGCGAACTGGTACACAAATCCTCGCGAACCCTTGAGAACACAAAAAACACAAAAATCCGCAAATTCCCGTGAGTTCGCGGATTTTGCGGATTGCGAATCCGTAAATACGCAAGTTCGCGTACGCCAGATTCGCTAAATCCGCCCGTATCGCCATGACTACGAAAAATAAGCTCCTTTCGGCGTGGATTGTGAAGGGCCAGAAGGGTTAGCTCAAGCATAATTAGACACGCAGCATGACAAAAGCGTGTTCCAAATTCGATCCCCTTTTGAATACAAAGACAGGACTTCAAACCCACGCGCTCGTGAAGGAGCATCCTACCTGTCCGTCGGTACTCCGCGACTCAACTTCTGAGCCGATCGGGGAGGGACCCGGGCAGGCATCGTGTCTGGATATGAAGCGACACGTGATAGGTCAAAAGTTGATCACATGATGCTCAAGTTATTCAACAGGGTATCTGATTGGGCAAGAGAGCAACCAATCAGAACCCTCGAAAAACGGACCTTCATAGCGTTTTCAATAATGCTTTAAGCATGCAGCTCAAACAAGAGAGGGGTTTTGTTTTTCAAAATTTCAACACGAAGAAACTTTAGCAACTCTTAACAAAAGCACAATGTGCCTATCTCCTGCCTGAATATAGATGAAAGAAACTTTCAAACCAATACAAGTACGGGGAAATAGATCCATTAATGATCAAAACAGCCCAATGTCAAAATTCATTAAGGTATTTCCATTAAGGCATTCAAGCCCCTACCTCCAACGAGCATATACCTCTTAAATTACAATTCTTGAAAAACCGGTATCATGGCTACGTAACATACCCAAAAGGAGGTTGTACAGAAGTGAAAGTACAGAAGAGAAAGTACAGAAGAAAGTCCTGGCGCTATGTGGAAGCTCTGGTGTATCTGGGAGCTCACAAGATGATGAAAGTGGAGTAAGATAATCCACAAAATAAATTTATAGACTAGCCCACAGTATATCATCATTAAGGCTGACACGATTAGTGCCCATTTTAAACACCCACTTCTGTTCCCTAAGAAGGAGATATTTAGACACATCAGTAATATGTGCAGGAATATGTGGCTGCTCGATTACTGTCCATTGAAACGCCGTTGATGGATGACGCGCTTCCAAAAAATGATTAGTTAATTTCGTAGCCTGCCTTTTGCACCTGATGGTGCTTTTGTGTTCTGATATTCTAACCCTGATCTTATGGGTGGTCATCCCTACGTATTTAAGCCCACAGGGACATGTAATGAGATAGACAAGGTTGCTGCTATTCCAGTTCGTGAATCTGGTCTGGATCCATGGTCTCATGGTCCCTATGTCTATCTCGGTGGACTTCTTAGTTTGTGGGCAGGAATGACACGACCCACAGGGATGATGACCTGTGACTGGAGGAGGATCCCAGAGGGAACTCAGAGCCCTGGGTTCTTCAGTACGTGGTCTCGTGTGGACCAATCTATCTCTAAGATTAGGTCCTCTCTTCAATGAAAAAAGGGGGGTCTGTATAGTAGCTCGGTCAGAGTTGAGAATAGACCAGTGTCGTTTGACAACTTTCTGTATTTTGTTGGATAGTGTGCCAAACGTAGTGCCAAACGTCAACCTTTCCAAGGGTGGTTTGGGAATGGAAGGTTACAAAAGAGCCGACCGATTGTTGTTCCTGGCCTGTTTGAGAGAACGTTGTACCAGTTTGGCTGGGTATTTCCTTGAGATCAATTGTTCCTTTAGGGCCGTGGAATGGGTTTTAAAGGCTCCAGCACTTGAACAGTTCCTCTGATCTCTTAAGAACTGCCCAAAGGGCAAGTTCTCCCGCAGAGACTTCGGGTGGTGGCTGTCAAAGCATAGGAGGGAGTTTTTTGCTAGAGGTTTCTTATAAGGTTCAGATTGTAAACCTTCCGGAGTGGATGTGATGAGTAAATCCAGGAAGGCCAATCTGTCTCTGCCGATTTCGATCGTAAAGCGAAGGAAATCGTTCCTGCTGTTCAACCAATTCAAAAACTCATGACATCTCTCGCTTGTCCCCCGCCATATCACCAGGACATCATCGATGTACCTTCTCCACGTTCTGATACACTCGAGATAGGGATTATTATTTGTCAGTATATGCTCCTGTTCATAGGAGTGGACATACAAATTCGCCAGGCTGGGGGCGTAAACGCTCCCCATGCTGGTACCTGATACCTGGAAGTATATTAAGTCCTCGAATTTGAAGAAGTTACGCTTTATTGCCAGAGTGGCACACGCCATAATAAAGTGCACTGGGGTAATACTGTCCAATGGCCTAGATTGTAGAAGGAGCTGAATGACCTTAAGGGTCTCATCCTGGGGTATTGATGTATAAAGGGCCTCCACGTCAAAAGAGACTAGGAGGTCCCTGGTGGGATCAAAGTCTATTTCAGGTAGAAGGCGTAATACATCAGTGGTGTCCTTGAGATACGTAGGCATCTCCTGTACCATGGGACGTAGAAAGTAGTCAACAAACGTTGACAAAGGTTCAAGGATGGACCCGATGCCCAATATTATGGGGCGGCCAGGAGGGGGTCGCCTTGCTTTATGCACTTTTGGAAGGGCATAAAAGTAGGGGGTCACAGGATGAGTATTACACAGAAAAGCGGCTTCTTGTGGTGTGATCCACCCTTCAGACACTGCTTCCTCAGTCATGTCAGATATGATAGTCTTCAGTTCCTCAGTAGGATCCATCTCCAGGGGGCGATAGGATTTCACATCGCTCAATTGACGGAGACACTCTGCACGATAATCGCTGGTGTCTAGAAGGACAATGGCCCCACCCTTGTCCGCCGGCTTGATTGTAAGTTTCTTGTCCTCAGATAATGTTTTCAAAGCCAGTTGTTCATCCTTCGGGAAATTATGAAACACGCTCTCTTGTTGTGTAAACAAGTCTTCAATGCTCTTCTCCATAGCTAATTCAAAAGCAAGTCCCTTCGGTGGCATGGAGTGGGAAGGAGGGTTGAAGGTGGACTTTCTTTTCAGCCCTGTGTTAGTTTCCCGAGTGTCTTCAGTCTCTAGCCCTTGTTTTTCAGCAAAGAAAAAGTGCAGCTTGACTTTACGCAAAAATTTCGCTAATTCAAGACGAGTTTCAAATGGATCATTTCTATGTGTGGGAACAAACCCTAAGCCTCTATTCAGAGCTTTTTCTTCAGTTTGGGTCAGCACATGTCCACTAAAATTGATCACAAGCCTGGTTCCAAGTTGGTTGCTGTTTGGTCCTTGGTCTTCGTTGTCCCGCTCCTCAGGCTCCTGGTAGAAGTCGTCGGGGGCTGTAATGCACTTGTGGTGGCTGTTGTGGTTGCTGTTGACCTCTTCTTCTGCCCCGGGATCGTCCCCGACCTACCCCTAAAAAAGGCTGTCCAGGAAAATTGGTTGGGTATTGAGGTGGAAAAGGGCCCATGTAGGGTTGAAAAGGGACCAACTGCTGTGGTCGGTCGGCTCTTTTGGACCTTCCATTCCGAAACCACCCTTGGAAAGGTTGACGTTTGTCACTACGTTTGGCACACTGTCCAACAAAATACAGAAAGTTGTCAAACGACACTGGTCTATTCTCAACTCTGACCGAGCTACTATACAGACCCCCCTTTTTTCATTGAAGAGAGGACCTAATCTTAGAGATAGATTGGTCCACACGAGACCACGTACTGCAGAACCCAGGGCTCTGGGTTCCCTCTGGGATCTTCCTCCAGTCACAGTTCATCATCCCTGTGGGTCGTGTCATTCCTGCCCACAAACTAAGAAGTCCACCGTGATAGACATAGGGACCATGAGACCATGGATCCAGACCAGATTCACAAACTGCAATAGCAGCAACCTTGTCTATCTCATTACATGTCCCTGTGGGTTTAAATACGTAGGGATGACCACCCGTAAGATCAGGGTTAGAATATCAGAACACAAAAGCACCATCAGGTGCAAAAGGCAGGCTACGAAACGAACTAATCATTTTTTGGAAGCGCGTCATCCATCAACGACGTTTCAATGGACAGTAATCGAGCAGCCACATATTCCTGCACATATTACTGATGTGTCTAAATATCTCCTTCTTAGGGAACAGAAGTGGGTGTTTAAAATGGGCACTAATCGTTTCGGCCTTAATGATGATATACCGTGGGCTAGTCTATAAATTTATTTTGTGGATTATCTTACTCCACTTTCATCATCTTGTGAGCTCTCAGATACACCAAAGCTTCCACATAGCGCCAGGACTTTCTTCTGTACTTTCTCTTCTGTACTTTCTCTTCTGTACAACCTCCTTTTGGGTATGTTATGTAGCCATGATACCGGTTTTTCAAGAATTGTAATTTAAGAGGTATATGCTCGTTGGAGGTAGGGGCTTGAATGCCTTAATGGAAATACCTTAATGAATTTTGACATTGGGCTGTTTTGATCATTAATGGATCTATTCCCTCGTACTTGCATTGGTTTGAAAGTTTCTTTCATCTATACTCAGGCAGGAGATAGGCACATTGTACTTTTGTTAAGAGTTGCTAAAGTTTCTTCGTGTTGAAATTTTGAAAAACAAAACCCCTCTCTTGTTTGAGCTGCATGCTTAAAGCATTATTGAAAACGCTATGAAGGTCCGTTTTTCGAAGGTTCTGATTGGTTGCTCTCTTGCCCAATCAGATACCCTGTTGAATAACTTGCGCATCATGTGATCAACTTTTGACCTATCACGCGTCGCTTCATATACAGACACAATGCCTGCCCGGGTACTTCCCCGATCGGCTCAGAAGTTGAGTCGCGGAGTACCGGCGGACAGGTAGGATGCTCCTTCACGAGCGCGTGGGTTTGAAGTCCTGTCTTTGTATTCAAAAGGGGATCGAATTTGGAACACGCTTTTGTCATGCTGCGTGTCTAATTATGCTTGAGCTAACCCTTCTGGCCCTTCACAATCCACACCGAAAGGAGCTTATTTTTCGTAGTCATGGCGATATTATCAGTCACTTCTACCTATTTTGGAATTTGAGTTAAGCAGTCGAGTCAGGCCGCTCTAACCTATTTTGGAATTTGAGTTAAGCAGTCGCTGATGTGCTACTTCTAGTGATGCATTTTTAAAGGTGGCACTGATTAAATGTGTGTTTAGACAAACGAAAGAGTGGCATTTATCTTCATGTTCGTGCCTCTTCTTTCCCTAGAGCGGTGCTACCCCTTTCCCTGAGCTGTGGCCAGGTGGGGTGAGGTCTGTGCATCTCTCAAATCGGGTAAGGTGTTTCTCTCCCTTGATTACTTGTAATTTTCAGTTTGTGTGGAGATATCAGTACTATATCACATGGGGTAATAACATTACACGTTACCTAGTACTTAATGCAAGGTTGTCAAATCTTGCACCTGGTAGACTATTGCAATGGTGTGAACGCGACATTTATTGACAGGATATTTGTTCTAAATCCTTCTCTTTTTCCACATTTCCTAGAAATCCGTCTGATCTGGGAAGGTGTCAAATGATACGGACACCTAGTGGATTCAGGTGACCTTTGTATTATGTATGGTTTTGAGCACAGTTTTTTATCACTAGTTTGCAGTAGCTTTAAGTAGAGATTGGTCCTGAAGAAAGCAATGGCAAATTGTGCCATAGTTGCTGAAACATGTCGACCTTAGTATACATCTAGACAATCTATAATGCTTTGATTATCTCTGACTACTTTTTAATATTGGTATAGTGGGCAACAACAGAATAAAGTTTGTTTTCAGTGCCCCCTAATCCAATTTTAACGCACTTTTTTTGTTCACACACACTTTATTGCACTGCGACATCAGTCCCTGTTACTTGTACATCCTCACAAATGAGTAGTAGGACCACGGAAGATCTGTCTGAACGATTGAAGGCTTTTTTAACATCTGGGCCCTCCTCGTGAAAGACACGTGACACCCTTCATGGTGGTCTTAAAGGAAACCCAAATGATGAAGGGCGGTTTTGTGTGGTGACTGATGGGCATCCGTTCCTGACCACTATGAGGGTTTTGGTAAAGGGTGACCGTGGGTGGACCATACATGAGGGATGGTGATCTAGTTTCTTGTTATTTTTTGTCTTGAGTTCACTTAGCAGCCCTTAGACCCTCTGGTATCTTTGTAGTTCATTGTATATTTGGGGCTTACTAGAGCTTGGTCTTTAAATCCCCTCTTTGACCCTAATCAATTCGTTGCTGTTGTCTTGTTTCTGAGCAGTCGCTGTGACTGCGGGTTATTTTTTAAGATTAACGGGCCTATTTTTGTCCGTTTACGCTATCACGAACTGTGGAAGCGTGTGCTCACTGTTTGGTCTATTCACCTCTTGTTAGTGCATAATTCCTTTCGATCTGCTTCCCCAGTCATGGCTGAGAATCAAGTCCTTTCCTTTGATGAGGATGACTTACAACTGGCTCTGGCTAGTCACCCTGACCTTTTAGAAACATTGCCGTTAGTTGTTGCTAACAATGAAGATGAATGGGCGAAGATCTTAACTTTGAAGAAATCACATACACGTACCACCCTACATGGTACTGTGATGGCACAATACTTACGAAACACCTGTGCACCCACTGGGCTGATTGTCACCAATAGTCCTAGATTGTTTTTGAACGACAAGGAGTTTCTCAAGAGCTGGTCACTAATCGCTTGGCGATGTACTAGGGACTGGCTCATCCTCATTATCCAGACTGCTAAGAGGATTGCAGACACTATACTGGTTGAGATTCAACTTCTGGAATCTCAAATCAAGGTCACTCTTTCCAGCAAGGCTTTTCAGAAGAATCAGGATGAAACCAACAAAAACAACAGGGAGTTCAGGAAGTTCACCTTATCAGCCAAAATTGCAAAATTTAAAAAGGATCTGGATAAATTTAAATTTGAAAAGGTGTACCCCTACACCAGTGAGACATATGTTCCTCCTGATTTCACTAACAACGGACGCAAGAATGGGTCTAACTATGGAACCTCTAGTTCTGATGATAACACATCAGGCAGCGAAACTGGGTCGAGCGACCAAGGATCTAAATCAAGAGGACGAGGAAAGAGGAATTTTCGTAATCCCTGGAGAGGCAACCACAATAATCAAACATCAGTTTGGTGGCCACCCAATCCCTGGCAATTCGGTGGCCCGCCTTGTCCTCCACAGATGGGACCACAACACACGGGACCACAGCAGTTGGGCCCTTTTCAACCCTACGTGGGCCGTTTTCCACCTCAATACCCAACCAATTTTTCTGGGCAGCCTTTTTTAGGGGGAGGTCGGGGACGATCCCGGGGCAGAAGAAGAGGTCAACAGCAACCACAACAGCAACCACAAGTGCATTACAGCCCCCCGACGACTTCTACCAGGAGCCTGAGGAGCGGGACAATGAAGACCAAGGACCAAACAGCAACCAACTTGGAACCGGGCTCGTGATCAATTTGAGTGGACATGTGCTGACCCAAACTGAAGAAAAAGCTCTGAATAGAGGCTTAGGGTTTGTTCCCACACATAGAAATGATCCATTTGAAACTCGTCTTGAATTAGCGAAATTTTTGCGTAAAGTCAGGCTGCACTTTTTCTTTGCTGAAAAACAAGGGCTAGAGACTGAAGACACTCGGGAAACAAACACAGGGCTGAAAAGAAAGTCCACCTTCAACCCTCCTTCCCACTCCATGCCACCGAAAGTACTTGCTTTCGAATTAGCTATGGAGAAGAGCATTGAAGACTTGTTTACACAACAAGAGAGCGTGTTCCATAATTTCCCGAAGGATGAACAACTGGCTTTGAAAACATTATCTGAGGACAAGAAACTTACAATCAAGCCGGCGGACAAGGGTGGGGCCATTGTCCTTCTAGACACCAGCGATTATCGTGCAGAGTGTCTCCGTCAATTGAGCGATGTGAAATCCTATCGCCCCCTGGAGATGGATCCTACTGAGGAACTGAAGACGATCATATCTGACATGACTGAGGAAGCAGTGTCTGAAGGGTGGATCACACCACAAGAAGCCACTTTTCTGTGTAATACCCATCCTGTGACCCCCTACTTTTATGCCCTTCCAAAAGTGCATAAAACAAGGCGACCCCCTCCTGGCCGCCCCATAATATCGGGCATCGGGTCCATCCTTGAACCTTTGTCAACGTTTGTTGACTACTTTCTATGTCCCATGGTACAGGAGATGCCTACGTATCTCAAGGACACCACTGATGTATTACGCCTTCTACCTGAAATAGACTTTGATCCCACCATGGACCTCCTCGTCTCTTTTGACGTGGAGGCCCTTTAAACATCAATACCCCAGGATGAGACCCTTGAGGTCATTCAGCTCCTTCTACAATCTAGGCCATTGGACAGTATTACCCCAGTGCACTTTATTATGGCGTGTGCCACTCTGGCAATGAAGCGTAACTTCTTCAAATTCGAGGACACAATATACCTCCAGGTATCAGGTACCAGCATGGGGAGCGTTTACGCCCCCAGCCTGGCGAATTTGTATGTCCACTCCTATGAACAGGAGCATATACTGACAAATAATAATCCCTATCTCTAGTGTATCAGAACGTGGAGAAGGTACATCGATGATGTCCTGGTGATATGGCGGAGGACAAGCAAGAGTTGGCATGAGTTTTTGAATTGGTTGAACAGCAGGAACGATTTCCTTCGCTTTACGATCGAAATCGGCAGAGACAGATTGGCCTTCCTGGATTTACTCATCACATCCACTCCGGAAGGTTTACAATCTGAACTTTATAAGAAACCTCTAGCAAAAAACTCCCTCCTATGCTTTGACAGCCACCACCCGAAGTCTCTGCGGGAGAACTTGCCCTTTGGGCAGTTCTTAAGAGTTCAGAGGAACTGTTCAAGTGCTGGAGCCTTTAAAACCCATTCCACGGCCCTAAAAGAACAATTGATCTCAAGGAAATACCCAGCCAAACTGGTACAACGTTCTCTCAAACGGGCCAGGAACAACAATCGGTCGGCTCTTTTGGAACCTTCCATTCCCAAACCACCCGTAGAAAGGTTGACGTTTGGCACTACGTTTGGCACACTATCCAACAAAATACAGAAAGTTGTCAAACAACAATGGTCTATTCTCAACTCTGACCGAGCTACTATACAGACCCCCCTTCTTTCATTGAAGAGAGGACCTAATCTTAGAGATAGATTGGTCCACACGAGACCACGTACTGAAGAACCCAGGGCTCTGGGTTCCCTCTGGGATCTTCCTCCAGTCACAGGTCATCATCCCTGTGGGTCGTGTCATTCCTGCCCACAAACTAAGAAGTCCACCGAGATAGACATAGGGACCATGAGACCATGGATCCAGACCAGATTCGCGAACTGCAATAGCAGCAACCTTGTCTATCTCATTACATGTCCCTATGGGCTTAAATACGTAGGGATGACCATCCGTAAGATCAGGGTTAGAATATCAGAACACAAAAGCACCATCAGGTGCAAAAGGCAGGCTACGAAACGAACTAATCATTTTTTGGAAGCGCATCATCCATCAACGGCATTTCAATGGACAGTAATCGAGCAGCCACATGTTCCTGCACATATTACTGATGTGTCTAAATATCTCCTTCTTAGGGAACAGAAGTGGGTGTTTAAAATGGGCACTAATCGTGTCGGCCTTAATGATGATATACCGTGGGCTAGTCTATAAATTTATTTTGTGGATTATCTTACTCCACTTTCATCATCTTGTGAGCTCTCAGATACACCAGAGCTTCCACATAGCGCCAGGACTTTCTTCTGTACTTTCTCTTCTGTACTTTCTCTTCTGTACTACCTCCTTTTGGGTATGTTACGTAGCCATGATACCGGTTTTTCAAGAATTGTAATTTAAGAGGTATATGCTCGTTGGAGGTAGGGGCTTGAATGCCTTAATGGAAATTCCTTAATGCATTTTGACATTGGGCTGTTTTGATCATTAATGGATCTATTTCCTCGTACTTGTATTGGTTTGAAAGTTTCTTTCATCTATACTCAGGCAGGAGATAGGCACATTGTGCTTTTGTTAAGAGTTGCTAAAGTTTCTTCGTGTTGAAATTTTGAAAAACAAAACCCCTCTCTTGTTTGAGCTGCATGCTTAAAGCATTATTGAAAACGCTATGAAGGTCAGTTTTTTGAGGGTTCTGATTGGTTGCTCTCTTGCCCAATCAGATACCCTGTTGAATAACTTGAGCATCATGTGATCAACTTTTGACCTATCACGCGTCGCTTCATATACAGACACGATGCCTGCCCGGGTACCTCCCCGATCGGCTCAGAAGTTGAGTCGCGGATTACCGACGGACAGGTAGGATGCTCCTTCACGAGCGCGTGGGTTTGAAGTCCTGTCTTTGTATTCAAAAGGGGATCGAATTTGGAACACCCTTTTGTCATGCTGCGTGTCTAATTATGCTTGAGCTAACCCTTCTGGCCCTTCACAATCCACGCCGAAAGGAGCTTATTTTTCGTAGTCATGGCGATATTAACAGTCACTTCTACCTATTTTGGAATTTGAGTTAAGCAGTCGAGTCAGGCCGCTCTAACCTATTTTGGAATTTGAGTTAAGCAGTCGCTGATGTGCTACTTCTAGCGAGGCATTTTTAAAGGTGGCACTGATTAAATTTGTGTTTAGACAAACGAAAGAGTGGCATTTATCTTCAAGTTCGTGCCTCTTCTTTCCCTAGAGCGGTGCTTCCCCTTTCCCTGAGCCGTGGCCAGGTGGGGTGAGGTCTGTGCATCTCCCAAATCGGGTAAGGTGTTCCTCTCCCTTGATTACTTGTAATTTTCAGTTTGTGTGGAGATATCAGTACTATATCACATGGGGTAATAACATTACACGTTACCTAGTACTTAATGCAAGGTTGTCAAATCTAGCACCTGGTAGACTATTGCAATGGTGTGAACGTGACATTTATTGACAGGATATTTGTTCTAAATCCTTCTCTTTTTCCACATTTCCTAGAAATCCGTCTGATCTGGGAAGGTGTCAAATGATACGGACACCTAGTGGATTCAGGTGACCTTTGTATTATGTATGGTTTTGAGCACAGTTTTTTATCACTAGTTTGCAGTAGCTTTAAGTAGAGATTGGTCCTGAAGAAAGCAATGGCAAATTGTGCCATAGTTGCTGAAACATGTCGACCTTAGTATACATCTAGACAATCTATAATGCTTTGATTGTCTCTGACTACTTTTTAATATTGGTACAGTGGGCAACAACAGAATAAAGTTTGTTTTCAGTGCCCCCTAATCCAATTTTAATGCACTTTTTTTGTTCACACGCACTTTATTGCACTGCTACATCAGTCCCTGTTACTTGTACATCCTCACAAATGAGTACTAAGATCACGGAAGATCTGTCTGAACGATTGAAGGCTTTTTTAACATCTGGGCCCTCCTCGTGAAAGACAAGTGGCACCCTTCATGGTGGTCTTAAAGGAAACCCAAATGATGAAGGGCGGTTTCGTGTGGTGACTGATGGACATCCTTTCCTGACCACTATGAGGGTTTTGGTAAAGGGTTACCGTGGGTGGACCATACATGAGGGATGGTGATTTAGTTTCTTGTTATTTTTTGTCTTGCGTTCACTTAGCAGCCCTTAGACCCTCTGGTATCTTTGTAGTTCATTGTATATTTGGGGCTTACTAGAGCTTGGTCTTTAAATCCCCTCTTTGACCCTAATCAATTCGTTGTTGTTTTCAAGAAATAAACTTGCACAGTCTAACCCAACTATCCTATCCAAGTACCGCATGACACTATGGATGCCCTTCAACGGATTAAGCATTAGACAGATGCATCAGTCCCCTGCCCCCCCCCCACCCAGCTCCATATCCCTGCACTGGCGTAACAAAAAGTGAGGGGGCCTCCCTGCACGGTACTTAGGGGGGCCCCCTCCGGGCTCAATCAGGAGCTCTCCCGGCCAGAGTTCAGTGCCGAGGGGGCCCCTTGGAGCTAGGGGCCCCCCGCACCACATTGGCTACAGGGGCCTGTGTTACGCTCCTGTATCCCTGGATTTCCACATCTAGAAGTGAGTCAGTAGAGCGCACCAAGGCTAAGACAATACCCCTATAGCCACTATTGCCAAATGTTGCAATGTTTTTGGGGGCATCCCCTCACTTGATACACTGCCACCTCAAGTCCCATACAATAGTCCTTCTCCTTTTTCCACGCCCGAGAGATGGAGGTGTGTCTGCCCTCCACACTCTGGCTATATCTCATTTCTTTAGGGTAAGCCCCTGGAACAACAGCAGTCGTTTATATCTGTTCCACCTGTGTCCTCTGCTCTATGAAGAATACATTTTGGGTCCATCGGAATAACCCAGGAGAGCACTTCTCCTTGGCACCCCTGCCTGAAATGAGCCAGCGCCATGCAGCTCCACCCTGTATGAAGGAAGGTACCATCATCCGCCCTGCAGCAGAGGCATATTGGGCAGTCAATCGCTCACAAGCGCCATAGGTGATGTCTCATGTAGTAAAACTCTGTGAAGGTATTTTAATTGTTTCAAGCCGAGACAGGCTGAAATTGCTGCTGCTCGGTAGCCTCCAAGGCCTTTTTTCAATCATAATCATCATCTTGTGTGTTGATGTCAGCTTCCTACGCACCTCTAAGTGCAGGTAATGCATTTGGATTATTTGTGATTGGTATAGCTTCATTATTTTGTGAGCACCTAGGTCTCCCAGAAGGTGCTTGCCCTCTAATCAACTAAACGCTGGTCTCTAAGACATGGGGTAAGGGCATGGCGGAGTTTGAGTACTGGTAGAATTGGCTACAGTGCAATCGATAAGCGCTTTGCATTTCTTGGAATGATTTATACAGTGTGCCCGCATTAAATCTCCAAGGTTGGAGATTCCAATGATGCCCCACTCTGGAAGCATTCCAGCAGGGCTACCGGTTTCAGTACACTGCCCTGCCACATTGGTGTCCACTTTGTCAATTTCCCCCACCACCCCATCTACAGGCGGGAGCGCATCCACACATTTATGACCACTTGTGTTGCCAGTTGAAGGAACCCTGCCCCTCTCCCACTACATAGATAGTCAAGCAGGAAGGTAGTACTGATCGCCCATTTCTCAACTGGATACGCAGGGTCTCTTTGAGCGGCATACCACCATAATTCATAATCAGGAGATGTGAGGTTCTGTTGTAGGAGTACATATCAGCATAGGCAATACCTCCACAATATGTGGACTGGAAGCATTCCAAAGGTCAATTTTGCAGCATCCCCCCACAAAAGAACCCGCCGAGGACATCGTTCACCTGTTGGAATCACGACTGGGGGATAGCATAAGGGCAGTTCTGTAGTTGATACAGCAATCGAGGCAGGGGAAACCATTTTGAAGATTGCTGATCTGACCAACAAGGATAGAGGCAAAGGGAAAAAGACCCTCACTTCTTCTTTGAGTTATGTTAACACAGAGGCTAGGTTATGGATTCATGACAGTGCAGCATCCAGGAACTTGTATATCCCCTAATAATCCCCCCCCCAGCTGGTGTTGGCCCCGATGCCCACTCCATGGCATCTGCACAGCTGTCAACAGGGAACACTATGAATTCCGAGGTGTTCATGTACAGCTCAGAGGTTTCGTTAAAGATTTCCATGATGTGTAGGATGCAGGGTCCCGAAGTTTCCGGATCGGTGAGGAAGAACAGATCATCGGCATAGAGGGTAATCCTGTTGGATAACTCCATGGTCTACTCGAAGCCCCTTACTTGGGCATCTATCCAGACCTAAGAGGTCAACTGCTCCATGGCCCGTACAAGTAATAGTGGGGAGAGCGGACATCCCATCCTCGTACCTCTTGGGATCAGGAATGGATCAGAAGCAGCACCTACATTCCTCACCATTGCGGACAGGTCTGTATTTAATAATCGGGTATAGGAAAGGAATCTGGGACCTAAATTCAATCTCTTAAGAAGGACAAACAGATACTCCGAGATGACAGGGTCAAATGCTTTATCTAAATTCGTTAAAAGCACTGCCGCTGGCCTCCCCAACAGATCCACCAGAGTCAAGGCGTTATAGAGTCGGCTGATATTGTGGCGTTTATTCCAGTTGAGCATGGACCACGCTTGATCGGGCTGAACAAGTTCTGGCATGTGTTACATCAACCTATTGGCCAATGTTTTGGTGAGGAGCTTTACCTCCATGTTTAGTACAGACATTGGGCAATACGAGGAGTACTCTTCCGGCGAGTGGCCCGACTTAAGGAAGTCTACAATTTCAGCATTTCTCCAGTCTTGGGGGAGCCATGTTCCCTTAAGTGCTGAGTGGCTCACCCCCAAGAGGTGCCTCCCCAAATAAGTCATAACTGCTTTAAAGAATTCACTAGGGAATCCATTAGGGCTAAGGGCTTTCCTTGTCTGCAGCTCAGCTATGGTCAAGGAAAGGTCCTCCTCAGTAATCACCTCCTCCAGTTGGGCTCGGGCAGTGTCTGCAAGGGACCGGGAAGGCAGGTCCTTCACGAATTCAACAATTTGTTCCACAGTTAATGTCTCTCTCTGGGCGTACACCTCCCTGAAGTGGGCGGCGAAACTCTGGGCCAACTCCAGAGGGCCCGATAACAGACGTCCCTGTATGTCGTGGATTACTGTATAGAAGCAGTATAAAAAGTGGTTTGGCACAACCGATACAGCATCCCACTTGATTTGTCCCCCCATTGATATATGCAGCTCTGTGCTGCCTGCCATGACTTTTTGGAATCCATCAGTAGTAATTGTTGTTATTGCTGCTGAGCCAGGTGCAACTGGTGCTGTGCACCACCGCCATTCTCCTGGTGACCACGTGATTCTAGCAACTGCATCTGCGCCTCAAGGTCTACAAGGGCCTGAGCTCTACGTCTGCTTTTTCCAGCACAATAAGTAATGTCTATCCCTCAGCGTGTTGGCTTAAGAGCTCCCATAATATTGTTGCAAAAACTGCTGTGTCAGTATTGAGGTAAAGTATTCTTCTATGAAGCGAGTGAGAAGTGTTATGTATTGTAGGATTCCGCAGATGGCACAGTGAGGGGAGCCAGCGAAAGGCAGGTCTTCTGGGCACCACGTGAAGTCTGAGGGCCACCAGGGATTGTTCAGACAACACTCTGGCCAATATGTCGACATCAGACACCCTATGGATGAAGACACTGGGAATCAGGAAGTAATCCAGCCTAGGTAAGGATCTATGGACCGCAGAATAGTATGTGAGCCCAGTGCCAGTTGGATGATATGTCCTCCAGGCATCCCCCAAACCCTATGCGGACATCAGGAAGGTTAACGTGGACCTGTCTGTCTCCACCACGCGATCCTAGGTACGTCACCAATCTACCTGTGTCCCGACCACACAAAACCCCAATCATACCAAGTGTTCTGACCCCCCCATCACTCACAAGATTGGTTTGAATGGTAAGAGGTAGCTTTGTTTTAAAACACATGTACACTGGAATTAAGCATACTGTTGCATGATGTTGTAAACCATTAATGCATGCTATTGTTGGCTATTGAAAAGAGAGTTGCAGTTAACTTGTGTAAGCTTTCTACCCTCACTTGCACCTTGGGGCGCAGCACTCGACAGTTAACACCTGCCGTTTTTGTATACTCAAGCACGGGGCGCACGCGGCTGGAGAAACCCTATTTAAAGCCGCTCGCGCCCGTATCCGATGCTTAGTCTCGTCGGATGTAGAACCCTACCTGAACTCCCGCCGATCTGGACTGCGCGCCTGGAACTCCCCGAGTCAAATCTTCCTTCGCTTCCTGGAAAGCTCATCGTCGTCACTTCCCGGGGCCGACCTTGAGAAATTCCTTGGCTTCCGCGTCTTGCGTTGCTGGGGAACCTGAAAGAGAAACACAAAGAAAAAACAACGAACAGATAAGTGACTCTGCGAGCATTGTGTTTACAAACTATTTGCATACAGCTATATTTACCATGGTTTAGATATACGAACAATTAGCTTGGAACAATAAGAGTTTATCAAAGCAAAGCGAGGTATAAAGAACGGACACAGTAAATGCAAAAACTGCTAAACATTATAAGAGAGGTGTTTACTTATAGACTTCGGACATTTCATTTTCTAAAGGTGGTAAGAAGGATTACCACTACTCAAAGGTAAAAACTGGGCACAAGAATACAGCGCAGTATTGTAAACAATGTCAATGAGTGTTTATTGAAGGTACACCTAATTGTTAACACTTAATGTTGCAGGGTGTTGGAACTGGGGTCACCAGTTCCCCGAGGGTAGCATGGCACGAGCGGGTAGGCATCCGAAAGCTTATGTGTAAAGCGACCATACCGCACACACAACCACTGAGACAGTAAAAATGGGCACGCAATGAGTGACGCCACTCCAGTTAGTTTGTATAAAAATTAGATAACATTTATAAAGAGCAGAGTCAGGGAAATCAAGAATTACAGTATCAATTTCTCATTAGTTTTCCTTCAGAATACATAGGTTTCAACACTTTGTAATAAATACTCAGATGAATAAATATTAAATATCAGATACATATTGAATATTAGATAATATTAAGTATAGATAACCACAGGCCTGACCTTAGCCTTACTCCTTGTCAGCACCTGTAAGGAATACATTACAAAGGCAACCAAATGGCATTGCTTCTTATTAGTTCTGCAGGCATTTTACCCACTTCTCACCAAACAAGGGTGAGCGTTCCACAGCAATAAACATGTAAATAAATAACTGTAGGCTTACAGTAAATATGGCACTAACGGGGAGAAAACATTTCATTAAGGATAAACATTCCCTTGTGCAGGATTAACCATTTTAAGAATCACTCCCAGCAGGAATGAGCATTAAGCAGTTCCATAGTAGAAGTAGAACTTTTCATTAGTTATGCACCAACATTTCATCTAGGAAGTAACCACTTCTCTGAGCAGCAGTAAACATTTAATAACAGGTAAACCATGCATAAGGCCTAGGCTGAGTAGGACACTAGGCAAAATATGGAACCAGGAAGTACCAGGTGGTACAAAATATGGCAGTTCGCCTTATTTGTAACCTACCCGCCAGAACCTCGGCCACGTCTCATATGCGTAAACTGCATTGGCTGCGAATTGAGAGCAGAGTCAAATTCAAGGCACTTTGTCTCATGCACAAGATCATGACTGGAAGAGCTCCACACTATCTATCTGCTCTAGTGCAGCAATATATCCCCCCCGCACACTTAGGTCATCCACGGAGAATAAATTTAGGATACCGCGTGTCAAGAGAGCTAAAATGGGAGGCCGCTCGTTCTCCCTGTTAGCACCTTCTCTCTGGAACTCCCTACCCCTATCTCTGCGTTCTGAAATGTGCTTCTTGACTTTCCGTAAAGGAATCAAGACCTGGCTCTTCAATACTTAAACTTCTGGTCTGACGCTCCTCTCACCCTGTATACCGTTCTGTTTGCTTTAGCGCCGGGAAACCTCCGGGTAGCTGCGCGCTTAATAAATGTAATTATAATAATAATAATAATAATAATCCCTGGATTTGGGCCTAGCCCTCGCTAATACTCTTCATCCTGGTACTGTAGGCATTCTATTACAGCTTCTATTCAGGGGTTAACCTTTTATGGATGAGGCCTATAACTGTGGGCCTTGGGACCTCTAATACAGTCCAATACCAGAGTAAACATTTCCTGCAGTAAAGATAAACAGTTCAACAACACTTTTCCTTGGGGTAGAGTAAAGTGAACATTTCATTTTGTAAGAATGAGCATGGTAAAGATAAGCCAGGCCTCAGACAACAAGAAGTATAGCATTAATCAGGGCCTGGCTTTGAAATGAGCATTCAGGGGTTAACTTCTACTAACAGGGTAGTCCCTGCGTCCTCTTCGAGGGTTCCTCAGTCAACACAGTGCTCCTTCTCAGTTTCCAAAGCCCTGCAGGCACAAAGGGGCCCTAAGGGGCCAACGGGGCCCAACAACAGTCTCCCACGAAGGGGGGGGGGGAGGGGGTGATCTCAGAGCCTCCCCCGGAGATTTACCTTTCTCTTCGGCCCTCTCGGGGAATCTATGACAAAATATCGACCACAAAAATATCTACCTACCAAAATATTAGAAGAAAAATATCGATGACAATAATATCGAGATCCTATCTCTAACAAGGTAAGTACAAAAATATCGAAAAAAATATATCGATGTCAAAAATATCGTTTTTTTAGAAAATATCGTTTTATTTTAATAAAAAAACAATGTAATATTAACAAAATAATACTTATAAATGTAATAAACATAGTTAAAAATATATTATAATATTTAAAATTAATAAATAATGTAATAAAAACTAATAATAATAAAGATATAATACATAGTATATACTTCATTAATAAAAACTCTAAAATAATTATTTAAATAACTTATAAATGAATGAAAATATAATAAATTACAAATACATGTATATACATAAAATAATATAAATAACAATTAATAACAATTTAAAACTAATTTAAAAACTAATAAAAAAAATTAAATACATTTTGGATAGCGTAGGGGTAAAAATTACTATTCCCACTCCAGAGAGTGCAACAGTAGGGAAAGTGTTGGATAGCGTAGGGGTAAAAATTACTATTCCCACTCCAGAGAGTGCAACAGTAGGGAAAGTGTTGGATAGCGTAGGGGTAAAAATTACTATTCCCACTCCAGAGAGTGCAACAGTAGGGAAAGTGTTGGATAGCGTAGGGGTAACAATTACTAGTCCAACTCCAGAGAGTGCAACAATAGGGAAATTGTTGGATAGCGTAGGGGTAAAAATTACTATTCCCACTCCAGAGAGTCCAACAGTAGGGAAAGTGTTGGATAGCGCAGGGGTAAAAATTACTATTCCCACTCCGGAGAGTGCAACAGTAGGGAAAGTGTTGGATAGCGTAGAGGTAAAAATTACTATTCCCACTCCGGAGAGTGCAACAGGAGGGAAAGTGATGGATAGCGTAGGGGTAAAAATTACTATTCCCACTCCAGAGAGTGCAACAGTAGGGAAAGTGTTGGATAGCGTAGGGGTAAAAATTACTATTCCCACTCCAGAGAGTGCAACAGTAGGGAAAGTGTTGGATAGCGTAGGGGTAAAAATTACTATTCCCACTCCAGAGAGTGCAACAGTAGGGAAAGTGTTGGATAGCGTAGGGGTAAAAATTACTATTCCCACTCCAGAGAGTGCAACAGTAGGGAAAGTGTTGGATAGCGTAGGGGTAACAATTACTATTCCCACTCCAGAGAGTGCAACAGTAGGGAAAGTGTTGGATAGCGTAGGGGTAACAATTACTATTCCAACTCCAGAGAGTGCAACAGTAGGGAAAGTGTTGGATAGCGTAGGGGTAAAAACAACAAACGTATAAATAAATGTTTTTTTTAAAATAATAAATATATTAACAATTAAATAAATTTAAAACATTTACAAATACCAATACATAATTATTAAAAACCTGATTAGCAAAATATTTTTAACCCAAAAAATTATTAAAATATACCATATAATAATATTTAATTACCAATTAATAATTAATTAACAATTATATAATTAACAAAACAATTAAAGAACATTATTACTTAATTACATTTACATTACTTACCACCCTATTCCCCTATAAACCCACAACCCACTACAGAATATAATTATCAATTAATCAATTAATTAAAAATTACCAAATATTTAAAAATAATTATCAATTAATAAAATTTAATTTATAATTCTTACTAATAATAATCAATTTAACATAATTAAATTACTTCCCACCCTATTCCCCTATAAACCCACAACCCGCTACAGAACATATTTATCAATTAATCAATTAATTAAAATTAATTACCAATTAATTAACATTGATTACCAATTAATTAAAATTAATTTATAATTCCTACTAATTAATCATTAATTTAACATAATTAAATTACTTCCCATGCTATTCCCCTATAAACCCACAACCCACTACAGAACATATTTATCAATTAATCAATTAATTAAAATTAATTACCAATTAATTAAAATTAATTACCAATTAATTAAAATTAATTTATAATTCCTACTAATTAATAATTAATTTAACATAATTAAATTACTTCCCACCCTATTCCCCTATAAACCCACAACCCGCTACTGAAAAGATGTATCAATTAATCAATTAATTAAAATTAATTACCAATTAATTAAAATTAATTACCAATTAATTAAAATTAATTTATAATCCCTACTAATTAATAATTAATTTAACATAATTAAATTACTTCCCACCCTATACCCCTATAAACCCACAACCTGCTACAGTACTAAAATACAAAATGTAATTAAATTACATAAAAATAAATTAAAAACATAATAAATACATAATATTATACACAAAAATAATTTAAAATTCGATATTAGTAACATCGAAATTATTAACATCGATATTACTGACATCGATATTTAAAACTTCGATATTACTAATATCGATATTAAATCTATCGATATTATTTACCTTCTATATTATGTCCCTTCGATATTTAAACTTCTATATAATTGTATATCGATATTTAAATATCGATATTTTGTCTGCATACCCCTCCCGGGCCCTTGCGTAGGCTTCTGGTGTACTGGCAGAGGGAGGGGGTTCACGCGGACTTCAGAGCCCCCCCTCGCCGGTTTTTCTAGCCTGGGCGGTGTGCAGGCCGATCCGGAGTGACCCATGCGCTCTAGCACTCTTCTCAGGGGTCTCGCCGGCTGGGGGGAGGGCCCGGGCTTCTCTCAGGGCCCTCCGGTGAGTGTGGTGGTAGGTAGGGGCTCCCGGGCTCGTATGGAGCCCCCGCGCAGGTTTCTCCCCGGGTCCTGGGCCTTCTTCGGCCTCCCGGGCCCAGGGCCAATCACAAGCGGCTGTGGGGAGGCGCGCCCGTGGCCGCCAATAGCAGTGCGGCCTGCGGCCTGCGGCGGGGCGGGACAGCCTCTTCGCCAGTCGCTGGGCAACGAAGGCGGGGGCGCGACCGATGACGCGGCGCGACCCGTCACATGATGCGGGCGTCCTGGCTTCGGGGCCTACCACGTCCTGAGGTAATTTCGCGGCGGCCCTCTCCAGGCACTGAGGGCCGCCGAGGGGGCAATGAAAGTGGCACCGGCGCCACCGAGAGGGCACCGGGCCACGACGGCAAGCACAAGGCCCAGAATGCCCGCTGCTGCGGCGGTGATATCGGCCCTCAACGATGCGGCGGCGGCCCCCTCCTGGTCCCGGGGGCTGCCGAGGCTGAGAGGACTCCCGCACTCTAGCGGTAGGTCGGGTGGCGCTTTGAGAGCCCAGCGCTCACGGGCCTAAGCGCGGGGCATAGATAGGAGCAGTGCCTGGCAGTGATAGTGCTTTGAGGAGGCAGCGCTCCCGAGCACACACGTAGCGCTGGGCAGATATAGCGCTTAGGGCAGTGAGCAGGATACAGCGCTTCACAGGCCCCAGCAGGGGAGCGCTGAGCAGCAGCGCAGTTTGGCTCAGTCTCAGTCAGGTTAGCAATTCAGGCAGATATAGCGCTTCAGGGTTACTATAGCCTCAAGAATCACAGCGCACTCTGGCAGCATCAGCAGGCTCAGTGCTTCTCACAGGGACACAGTAGATAAGCGCTTGAGGGGCAATATAGCGCTTAGCCAGCAGACAGTTTATTTAAGTTGGAAGCAGGTCAGTAGGACCAACAGGACAGGCCACACAACCGTGTCAAACCAGCAAAAGGGATCCCAGGTGGCGTCAGGGAGCGTGGGGAGCGACAGAGCGCCAATACCTGGTTGATTTCTCAATAGTCCTGTGGTGCTTTGGTTTCTTCTCAGCGCTTTATATTTCTGCACCCTTGTAAATAGCAGTCTCTGGGTTCCTTTAAGGGGGGGGGGGTGTTGGAGTTGATGGCTGGTATCAAATCTCCTCAGCCAGTTCCCTTCAGGTGGACTCTGGGTTCCCCTCCCGCCGGGCTAGATCAGGGGGTACGTTCAGGATTCCTCAACACTTGGAAGGCAACACCTAAGTCCTGTCACTCCCAGTATCATAGGTCCCTGACTAGGCCCCACTGCCTAAAACTCCTGCGTAGGTTCTTCACCAGGTCTGTGCTCCCTCAATCTGACAGGAAAGTTTCCCTTCTGTTCCTTATATAGTGCCAGTTGACAGTTGGCAGAGGCAGTTGGTGTCACCTCACCTGTTCCAGAAGGTTCCAGGAGGTTCCACCATTCTGGCTATGGGCAGGCTGGCAGGCTAGTATTGATACAATGTTTGGAGGGTTCTAGCCAGCTCCTGGCTACTAGACTGCGCCCACAAAGACCACGCTGCAGTAGCAGGGGTCAGTGGCAGCCATGTTAGGGGAAGCGGGCACCTGCACCTTAACATAAGTTTGACATTACACAGGGCTTTCTTCACTACACAAGGCCTATACCCTTTTGTTACAATAGGGGGAACCCTAAATTAAAGGAATAAAAGCAAAAAATTTCTGGGAAAAGTGCCAAGTCCTACACAGGGCAAGAGAGTCGAGGACAGCAAAGACAGCAATCTCTGATGTTGTGATTACTACCTTGGGTGCAGTTATAAGTAATCTTAGGTAAACATTTTTAAAGACTTTTTTGTGCACACGGTGTTAACCCAGAGGAAGAGTACCCAGTAACAGTGAATCATTGTTCGATTATTTTCTAGAGTACATCTGAAGTTGGCAAATAAAAGAAACAGCGCTAGACTAGAAAAAGACCAACTGACAGTACCACGCAAGCAGCAGCGAAGCAAGACTCTCTCTCTTGTCTCTTAGTTTCCCAATTCCCCTTTCCCTTGGAAGACCCTTCGAATCTTACAGAGTTAATAAGTCTCTGTTATTCGATTGGTTTTTGGAGGGATTTGGGTTCGTTCATCTCACAAGAGAAGAAACCAGGAGATCAGGTGAGTGGTTACCGTGACAACCTGAGGATTCAATGCCTAATTCCAGTCCCCTAAAAATCACAGAGAGGCCGCCAGGCAGCTCCCACCACAAGCATATCACCAGGTCAACAAAGGTCTGTCCCAACGGAGAGGGGCGTACACACTGCAGGGCATGAAAGGTTCCCCATATGAGGAGCCTGTTACCATTCTGTGTCTACTATGACCGTCTATCCAGATATTGGTGGGCTTAAAGGGAACATTACGCTGAATCAAAATACACGTACCCCTTGATCCCCTTGTAAATCTGGAGTGGAATGTCTGAACATAGCAATATCTGGCTAGGCAGGAGACCTTAGTGCCCAGTAGGAGTGTCTCCTCTAAGTGTAATATGTCTGACCCCATCATGTTGGCTTGTTCCAAGAGCCCTCCCTGTTTACTCTTATCAAGAACCTTCGCACATTCCATGAAACTCCACAGAGGAGTTCCATAGTATCGCTGGTTTTGGTGTTATACATCGGCAGCTAAGCTGGATGAATTTGGGCTTCTGCAGATGGTCTCAGGGAGGAATGTGTATTGGGTCTGTGCATTTGAATTGGAAAACTCGAACAACATCTTCCACCCCATCTCCCACCCTCATACTTCAAGAAACTAGAAGTACCTGTTTCTGAAGAAGCCAGCTCAGAGCCCCAACATGGGAGTATGCCCAATGGATCCCCATTCCCCAACTAATAAATCCCACAAGAGATAATTAGATCTGTATTCCCGAGGGTCGCAGTCACACTACAAGTAGGCATGGGTTATCAACCACACAAATGTTACCAGCGACATTGTATAGTTCCAACATTCACAAGGGAGATATAGGCCCTAATAGGCAACCAGGTCCAGGCTAAGACAATTCATCTTGGTGTGTGCTCTGACAGGAGGATCAGGATCAGTTGTGTAATTTTACTGTGGACTTTGAGCTGTGATTCCTTCTATCGCTCTGGGATGAGTCTGAGTCAATACGAGGAGGGACATGAAGCCTTAGTCTCAACGACTCATCTGCCCAAGCGAAGACCGCCTCCGGGGAATCAAAGAACATAGTCTGTGTGTTGAAGATGACTCTCAGGCATGCAGGGTACATCAGCATGTACTGAATCTTTTAGTCTTGCAGGTGTTGCTTAGCCGCCATGATGGATTGATGCTTCTGCTGCACCATTTTTGTATAGTCAGGGAATATCAGGATGTGGTAGGATTGGTAGGTGACCTTGTCCTGACTCAATGCATGTTTAAGCATTGCAACTTTGTCCATATAGTTTAGGATCTTGGCAATCATTGGTCGAGGCCTAGCCCTGGGAGGGGGTTTCTTTACCATTGCCCTGTGAGTTCTCTCTACCACAAAGCACGATGAGAGGGACTATGCGGGTATAACTGATTGGAGCCATTGTGTCAAGAACTTTCCCATGGATGTACTCTCACACGCTTCCAGGAAGTTGACAAACCATACATCACTTCGGCAGACACAGCATTTAACATCTTCCACTCTTTGCTCTAGCTCTTTCGTCACAACCGTCAGGGTATTTACTTTTTGTTGCAGAGCCACGACCGAGGTCTCAACACTAGATACTCTAGTCTCTGCTTCTGTGATCCTTTCCACTACTTTCTTAAGATGCTGCAGGAGTAAAGTGACACCAGAATCCACTTCTCCAATCTTACCATCGAGCATGTTGCAGAACTGTGTGATGGCAGCCAACCGCGCTGCATTATCTGGGAAGTCCCCTATTTGCCCATGACTCCCCAGAGTCATGTTCTCAATCTGGGCATATTTATCCTTGTTACTTTATTTGGCAGTAGTATGGGGCATTTCATTCTGCCTCATGTTGGATGGCAATTCCTGCCGCCCAACCATTGTTCTCACTCAGCGCCAGTGATGCACCCGACACTTCATGCCCCCTATAGGTGAACACAAGGTGCAACATGGACAGTCGGTGGCAAGTGACCTTGTTCTGCAATCCGCCTCGAAAGGGGGAAGGAAAGAGACCGCAGTGTGGGAGCGGTGTAAGAGGTTTCGCTCCCAGACCTCAGTCGGCACGCTACCTAAACTGCAAGCTGCACCAGGACCTAGCCTGAGCGCCTCTGAAGCAGAGGTGTCCACTCTCAGCAAGGCCCCTTAGTGGAGTCCCACGCCGGATGTAGCTGGCACTAGGCCTCACGCCAGGGCTGCGGTATGATGAGCTGATAGAATGGGTCCATCTCAGGGCAGACAATGTTTTCATATCTGGTTATTCGAGTCGTTGGTGTCCCGCCGGGCCCCCCAATGCACCACACTTGAATTCCCTCTTCCTTTCTGGGCAATACCATGTGGTAGGCAAATCAGGCCTCTCTCACCTGATGCAAGGCGCTGTGTCAGGCCACAGCAACAAAATGAAAGAACTGCTGGGGTATCACCTTCTCCTTCTCCACGCCCAAGTAGGGCCAACAGCATTCACCTTGCGTGTCCTTGCTGCCACAGGCTAGGTCTTCAATCTCGAGGCAGGCCCCCAACATCGACCAGTGTACCAGACTCAACTGTCTTTCCTCAATCTGATCCGGTGCCATGTTCTCGGTAATGATAAGTGTTTGCAAGCTAAAGTTGTGTTATGTATATTGTGCTGAGACCCCTCATCACGCTAACCTCCCCCACTGTGACACCCCAGGCCCTGACTGCTAGTCACTGGCCCCATTAGAAGTGGAGCTGCAGCATTTATTCCACTGCGAAATGGATCCAAATAACAAGCAAGGTTCGTTCTTTTTCTCTTGCAAAGTTGATCCAAATATATGATTCAAGCAAGGCGAGAAATATGTGCTTATAGTGGACAGTTAGGAACTGAAATCGAAACATCTGCTTGTCAAACATACACTTTGGCTCTTTGCAGTGTTTATAACTACATTGAT
Source organism: Lissotriton helveticus (assembly GCF_964261635.1). Lineage (NCBI taxonomy): Eukaryota > Metazoa > Chordata > Amphibia > Caudata > Salamandridae > Lissotriton > Lissotriton helveticus. Next base: position 469,624,524 of record NC_136070.1, read on the forward strand.
GTTGTAGTGACTGTTGCACCCGTTTAAACAAGCCAGTCCACAAGAGTTTTCAAGCGATTCAGTATGTTTTCATAGGTCGTAGTTTTGGGCGTCATGGAGGTTCTCCCTTTAAGACTCATCATCATTATTCTGCCCTTGGAAGGAGTTATTGACTTCTGTTTCTTTCAAGCCTACCTGTCCCTTCACGGTCCTCGTGGGATGTATGACGTTATAACGCATACTATTACTCCGCAGACCATTACAACGCGACTTTTACTCCGCATACCGTTACAACGCATAGCGCCTTGGGGCGCTGGATAGTGGTAAGTATAATTTACTATTCTAACTCCAGTCCCCGTGGACCCTAGGGAAGGTGTTGGATAGTAAATTATACTTATTCCCTATCCTAGAGCGCCCCCCAGCGCAATGCGTTGTAATGGTATGCGGAGTAATGGTCGCGTTGTAATGGTAGTGCGGAGTAAAAGATCCGTTGTAACGGGTGTATACCTCCTCGTGCGCCAAGCACAGCCTGTAGGTAATTAACGGGGGGAAGTCTACCCAGGAAATATGTACTGTTAAGCTGTGGCGTGCCCAATGTGCCATATCTGTTCATTAACACATGCACCATGTGCTCGGTTTCAATTCTGCACACCCTCATTGGTCAAATGTGTAACCTGTGGATTTCCTTAAACCTTGTTACATTTGTTCTGCAGTCTCTAAACCTCAGAGAACAAAATGAAACATTAAATAAAGCATTTTTCCATCAATATTGCTCACATAAAAACAGGACAGATTTATGCAAATTAAATATATTCCATTACTGTTTAATTTTTTTAACAAAAGGGGGTTTTACATTGGTCTGGCAAGGCAGTCCATTCCTTCCCCAATGCATGTTGGTAGCTGTAGTCACAAACTATCTTTTACTTCCTGTAGAATGCTGTCACTTGCATGGTCAAGCACAGCTCAGTGCTTGATCATCCTTAAGGGGCAGGTCTTGCTGCTGTGCTATTCTTGGATTAGTACCACCACAGCTCCCAGGTGCTAACCCCGGGATCACCTGGGAAGCTGTTGGCTTTGTTTCTGGATCCCCGGATCAACATCTGGCATTAATTCATGCATAGGACAATATCAAGCACCCCTCCAATGTGTGACATTAAAACTGCCAGTGGCTTCATGCCTCTAAGTTATCACTGATGCCAAACACATGAATTGACTTGCAAACAATGAATGTTAAAAACGTTGAGGCAATACATTTCAGTGATTTAATTCCTCTCTTATTTCTCATACTTTACATAATATTGAATTCTCCAAGAGTTAGCTATATTATAATGGTGTTGTTTATCTGTATTTGTTTCTGTGCATACTATGAGACTTTAGCCATGCCAGGTGTTTATGAGGGGCTTTGATTGAGTGTGCAGGCACAAAGGCAGAAGCGAAAGTGCGTGTCAGCGGGTTAGCTGCTCTGCAGAGCACATAGAACAAAGTTTATCTATTCCCTTTGCAACTAACGTTCTGTGGATGTGTGTGTAAAGGAGATACACAGATTTCAAAATATTTGCAAGGCAAAAGGAGCAGTGTATGCTTGGGGGCAGTGAACTGACATAGATGCAAGGAAGTGCATTTAGGGAAGAGTGAAAAGAGGATGTTGAAGAGTAAAGAGAGGTGGTTGAAGATATGCAGATGGACACGATATGCAGAGAAAAAGAGGATACATATCTAACATGAAGCACACATAACTGAAGGCCAAAACTCCTTCCACAGGCCTCAATGCTATTTAATTCATAGACTCACTATTTCAGAATGGAAACATTTCTAATGTTAATTATTTATAACAAATCATTGTTGTTACTCATTTATTTTAAACAGCTCAGCTAACACCCATTGACAAAGCCAATCGTGAAAGGGTTTAGGTGTAGATCAGTTGTTATGTCATTTATCTGGATACAATTACATCTCAAAGAGAAATCAGTAAACCAAAATACTGGTTGGTTGGCACACTATGGGAATCACAAAAATGTAATTGACATGTTCCTTTACAGAGAGCCCCTACTTTTTTCATCCCAATTAAAGACCTGTCTGCACATATTTTGATATGACTGGTTGCAGCCAGCATCTGTGGGTGCTTCCCGAAGCCTGGTGGTTAGATCATTTTTTTCCAAAGTTAATGCTGCATGCAGTGCAAAACAATGGGCAAGCATACATTTTAAAGTGCAAAAGGCGTTACACTGTGAAATGTACACATTGCACTAACTGCTCAACATATTAATGCAGTAAGATATGTGTCAGTTTTTACTGTGTTTAATATTTCAAGACTATACTTTCCCACTTTCCCACTATGCTTTATATGCCTTGCTTTATTGCTACATTCATTTGCTTTGAGATGTAACATTTGGCAACCTTTTTTTCATTTCTTTCTCGGGAGACCGACCCACCCTGGATCCCAGGTTTGTTCATTAAACCTGTTCACGACGCTCGCTATATAAAAGTCATGCCCAATGTTTACGCCTAACCACTTTCATATGTCACCAGCCGCCACTGATGCATGGAACACCGGATGCAGATGCATGCAGCAGTGGATGCCGCTTCGTGTTTCAGACCGAATCTGGTATTATCGTTTAATATTTTCAGATAGGACTGGTTCTCCTTTAATACATAGTTGAGACAAGTAGCTAACTCGCCTTATTCCCTTGACCTCCACTATTCACCACTAGAGGAGCATTTTTAAGCTTGAAGGCAGGTCACAACCATTAATATTTTGCTTCAGCTGCCTGTGTCAAATCAGTTATCTAAAAGAATATTCTGCCAATAGAGAAATTCGACCAATAATAGTCTTTTAAAAATAAACTCTCCGCCGGGCCTTGTGCTCACAAACACAGTGACTCAATGAGGAAATTGAGCATGGAAATATTTAGGAAAACGGAAGCGCTTCCTTCAATAACGTAATATATTATTTAATGACAATTATGTGAATTAAAAGGGTAGGATACTGACGTCAGACAGATTTCAGGTGAGGCAGGACAATGGCAGGATTAGTCTTAGAACTATTGTGGCTTCCTGCATCGTCATTGGTAAACAGGATGAAAGAGATCCGGATGCAGGCACACGCGCATATACACACAAACTCTTGCTGTGTTTGTTGGAAGTCTTTGCTCTTCCCTCATGGCAAACAAGAGGCCTTTGGTTCAAAAGCATCAATGTTTGTATTGACACAATGAAGCTCTGGTGAACTGGAAGCAGCTTGCGAAGGGAGTCCATGTGCCTGTTTTCCAAACATCCTCTATGCCTGTGCCACGAATACACCCACTTTAAAGACTGCAGGGTGAGCTGAAGGCCTCTCTGTGAATGCCTCTAGAATTCTGATGGGTCCGGCAGAGGGATTTATCGGGTCCACCAGTGAAGAGATTGGTGTATTTACTGCGCATATGTTAAGTTTCACCCAGACCTTTCTGCAGTTGAAATGAGGGAATACCAGTGGAATTGTGTGTGCTATTTCCAATTCCCCCAGTAATTCCTAATTTCTGAGGGTACTCGATGGGTACATATCATAATACCCAATAGTTCTCATCTCTTCCTCTAATTAAACATTCCACCACCCCGTCAGAGTGTCACTAAGAGCATCCTTATTGATAACTTACAGTCTTGAGAGATGTACAAAACCTCAATAGCAAAATGTCTACAGGCTGTTATCCACTGCTAATTTGTATTAGGCACTGTTCACTCTAGTGAAGTTGAAATAGGTTTCTTTGTTTCATTTCTCCTCCACATACCAGTCATTTGATAAGGCCTCTGCAGTTTTTTGGGTGCCTGTTGCATGCCTCTTTCCAGTGAAGAAATGCAAGTCCAGAAAGGTTTTCAGGAGATTTTGTTCCATAGCTAGACTTCACCACACATCTCACAGGTCTGCTGTCTTCAACCACGTCTGCTAGAATCCTCTCATATAACCTTCTCATGTGAATCCCCTATGTGTGACACCCAAGGTGTTCTTAATGAGCCCAGATGATGCATCAAGTTCAACATTCTCTTGAGCAGTGCATACCAGAACTCACCCCCCCCCCTTTCTATGGGGAAAGAAAAGAATTATTAAAAGTGAAATAAATGGGAAAAAATACAATGAAACAGAAAGATAGATGGAGTAATACAGAACAGCTGAGAGTTTACATGCGAACTGTTCAATTCATAACAAAGCATTTCCACCACTCAGGTCTTCTTGTTTTATTGTGAAGAAATTCACTTCAGATGGAATTGGAAGACCACGGTGGACCTGAAAACTCAGTAATGATCCTGGGATTCCTTCATGTCACAATTTGGGACATGCTCCATACATCTCCAGTATCCAGGATCATCAGATTTTACTTTCCTTTAGAAAGAGTGTGCAGACCCGTGAATTCGGATCTGCCTTTCTTCACCATTTTGTTTTTTTTATCAGCACAGCACCAGCTTTCCACCCCATATTTGTGACAAAATTCTTTCCATAATAATGTAGTTTGCACCTTCTTTGAGATTGTTTTCTCTTCAGAGAAATCTCACTATCGTCTAATTTAATTCTTCCGTTCATGAGTTCTCTGCAACTAACCACACTTGACTCAATTTTGTTTAGGCAATTTCATAGTCTTTTGGCGTATTATGATGTGCTCGCCAGGTCTCATGAAGTATATTGTTAAGAGGAACTCTTTGGAGAGTGCCCTCTGTACACAAGATTCATGAATATATGATGATACAACACGATCATGTTTATCGCGGTATCTTACAACGCGGGTTTTTACAACGCAAGTCGTTTCAACGACTTGCGCTGGAGGGCGCTGGACTTAGGGACAGTACGATTTACTATTTCAACACCAGTCTACATACAGTAGGGAAGGTGTTGGATAGTAAATCGTACTATTATTTAGCTTGCAGCGCCCTCCAGCGCAAATCGTTGAAACGACTTGCGTTGTAAAACCCGCGTTGTAAACCTACTGCGGTGAAACTCCCGCGTAGTAAAGGTTGTCTCCCAAGATTCACCAACCCTGTTCGTGCTTAGGCCAGACCATTAGCCTGTGGGGAATACATAGGAGTTCCCAGATGTATCAGAGATAAACTTCTAAAAATTTCATGTACTTCTAAAGAGACAAGTTGTAAACTACTGCCAGTCTCTAAATATTTCGGTTTTGCTTTACAAGCAAATTCCTCTTTCGAAATATCAATCACCACTTTGGTGTTCACCAATCTCACACATTTTGTCAGAACCCATTTAAAAGTGTAATCCACCATCATCGACAAGTACCATTCCTATTCAGGCAACCATTACATGGGATCTTCCAGGTCAAATCCTAGCTTCATACATGGTTCTTTTGCCACTTCAACCAGAGGCAGTGGATGTTTGTGTGTTACTCTAGTCTGGTTATTAACTGCACACTGAATCCAATCCTTAACTAGGTGATAAATTCCACTCCACCAGCGGAGTTGGCGGAGTTTTGGCCACTCTGAGTTACGCATGTAATGCTGAGTTCTGGCCATAATCCGCTAACCGCAACATGGTGGAGTTTTTTCTCATGGTCGGCTTGCCACTGGTAAGTTGGCGAGCATGAGCAGTGGGTAAGCTGCTGCTCGAGTAGTAAGTCTACTTGGGCTGCAGCAGAACCAACACTAGAAACAGAACCCTCTGGCACGCCACGTGGTGCCATTCGTGCTGATTTTTCAGGGCAGAGCTAGCTCCGGTGCTAGAAATCAACACGAGCAGAAAAGGTGCTGATTTCCACCAGTTCGCTGGATTTTATGGAATCTTTCAGGGATTTCATGTAACTCCACAGAATTCCGTGGAGTGAAAACTCTGGGGGTTCCAGATATCCCTATCCTTAACTACTCCCTCTACCTATTGATCGAATAACTCTTTCTTGCTCTGACCTTGACCTTGGGTAGGTTCCTTCCTAGGAGCCCATCATCTGCCAGATTGATGAACTTCTGTCTCAAACTCGCTGAGGGCACAGATCTAACTCCTCTCAAAAGTACACCAATAGCCATACTGGACAAGGATCTTGTCCTTCACTATCATCCTCAATGGATAGCCTAGATAGATAATCTGCTGTCTAGTTGCCGATCCCTGGACGATATTCCACTTTGAAGTTAAACTCACATGGGCCTTCACCCATCTTGTAGTCCTTGGTGTCAAACATTGTCATTTTATGCTTGCGAAAATATGAATGGGAGGAGGATGGTCAGTTATTACTATGAAAGGCAAACCCCATAAAAATAATTTAAAATGCTGGCTCTTCCAAAAACAAGCCAATGCATCACTTTCTATCACTGAATAACATTATTCAGCCTCCCTAAGAGAAGGTTAAATAAATGCCACTACCCTTTCTTCGGATAACAGGGAGATAGGTCCTTGGGACGTATGGTCAGCTGGACCATATATAGTATTTATGAAAAAACAGGTGCTGGCCATACAAAAAAGTCTATATACTCTCCTTCTTTTGGAGTGACAAATAAAGATGTACTTCAAAATTTGTCTGGTATTATTTATTTTATACCCTTTTACTTTTTGTTTTCAAGATTCAAAAATTCATTATACGAAAAAGACATACCCAAATACATTTATCATACAATTATTCAAAAACATGTACAGAAAACATTACATATAACAAGCAGAACATCTATCTGAATTTCATATATACATTAGCACAAATGCTTGTGCATCAACATCATTATTCATTATTGCACTAACTTTCCTTAAAAAGAAAAGGTCTTTATACTCAAATAAGGAAAAGATCAAATGGAGAAAACAATGCATGTACAAAACAATGCAAGTTTGACTGAGAGAATAAATCAAAACATCAGTCCCACAAGAAGCTAATTATTTTTAGCAGTTGTTAGATACTTGTCTCCAATTGGCCGACTTGTTTCGAACTCGCTATTTTACTTTGCGTGTTCTCGTCAGGGCGTAATGACTCTATCCTTATACAAAACGTCAATGCGCATTGATGGACTGCCACTGCAAGCGATGGCGGCAGACTGAATAGAGGAGACTGGAGTGTAAACATTGACCGGACCCGTGCGTCATATCGGGAGGCTCTTTTTGAGCAAGACGGACCGCACAAATAAAGATAAAGCGGACCCCAGCCCACGCCATAAAACTAGAGGCACAGGCACCAGTGAAACCAGGGGGGCCCCCCTATGCACAAAGGGTGAACAATAAATTCAATTTTGAAGAGAGACGGGATCACTCGAAGATACCACGGCGGGGAACTTCATAGTAAATATTGAACCCCACTTACCAGTGATGTTTTGTATAAGGATAGAGTCATTACGCCCTGACGAGAACACGCAAAGTAAAATAGCGAGTTCGAAACGCGTCGGCCAATTGGAGACAAGTATCTAACAACTGCTAAAAATAATTAGCTTCTTGTGGGACTGATGTTTTGATTTATTCTCTCAGTCAAACTTGCATTGTTTTGTACATGTATTGTTTTCTCCATTTGATCTTTTCCTTATTTGAGTATAAAGACCTTTTCTTTTTAAGGAAAGTTAGTGCAATAATGAATAATGATGTTGATGCACAAGCATTTGTGCTAATGTATATATGAAATTCAGATAGATGTTCTGCTTGTTATATGTAATGTTTTCTGTACATGTTTTTGAATAATTGTATGATAAATGTATTTGGGTATGTCTTTTTCGTATAATGAATTTTTGAATCTTGAAAACAAAAAGTAAAAGGGTATAAAATAAATAATACCAGACAAATTTTGAAGTACATCTTTATTTGTCACTCCAAAAGAAGGAGAGTATATAGACTTTTTTGTATGGCCAGCACCTGTTTTTTCATAAATACTACCCTTTCTTCAGCATTGCTGCCACAAATGTGTCTTTCATAAATAAAAACACACTGAATTGAAAAGTGCAAAAGGATCTGAAATATAAAACGTATTTTTGAATGCAAATTTTGTCAAAGGTAATTATACTTAGGAATTATAGGCATATAAAAGAAATATTAATTTACGGATTTAAGTTAGCTTAACTGACAATGCCATATTAACTATATTAAAAAATACATTAGCATTACAAGGCCTGCTGTTCACATTGGGCTGTTGTTTTGCATGAGATGTATTTTCTCTTTTGCTGCAGATGCTGTAATTTTCCAGAAGCCTCCATTTAGTTAGTGACTAGGAATGTGTTTTGTATTTGATAACTGATAGTGCAGTTTGTCACTGGGAAGAGAGGTGACAACAGGAAGGATAATTCACGTGAAAAACAGTATGAACCACAAAATGTGGATGAAGTATCTTTTCAAGGACGTATGTATGGCTCATTGTGCAGACGTGAGAAACTGGGGAATTTACATATTCCCAAGAGTTTTCTAAAAATCCTATTGGAGTTGTGGATGGAGAAAAGAAACTTGTTGCCATCTAGAATATTGTGTGTTTATATTGGTGCATGTTCTTAGAGTAAAGGGGAGCTTCTCCCACTCGCATTTGCTGGATACTCTGAGTTTCTTGAGACTATACATCTCTACTTGTGAGATTGCTTAGCCCATTTTCTAATATCTACTGATTTATAGCTGAGAATACTTTCCAGCTTGATATTTATTCTTAATTGATATGCAAAGGCTTTCAGCCTAGGCATTTAAATCTTTCATCAGAACTCTTTATTGTGTATCTGAACTGACACTTTATTCTATTTGTATTCAAATTGAATTTAGAATATGGAACTTCCTTAATGGAACACACTTGCTATGTTGCATTCTTCCTTATATTGAAATATTTATTATTGGATTATATTCATTGCTAATGCTAACGCTTAACGGATTAGTTCTTATTGGATAAATTGATAAAAATTTAAGAAATGAGAAATGAGCTTTAACTCGCACAAGTCTTTTTATTGACTGTACTAAAAAGTCTTTAGTTATTTTATTGCTTACATGTTTTAATGTAGATAATATCTCCTTTTTACTATTCCTTGTCAGGGAGCAAAGTCCATACGACCAGTGGTGGGGGTTATTTAACAACTGCACCCAAAGACTAAGATATAGAAAACCCGCTTATCACCATCAAACCACTGTGACAAAACCGCACACAAAAGTTTTAAATTGCCGCCCAATGTTAACAATGTTTTCCTGTGAACATCAAAGCAACCAACTGTAGGCATTATGCTCATTCATGCTTTAGATTCAAATGCCTCATTGCAATTATCCAACCACTCAAACTTCACACCCTTCCAGAGCAATAATCTTAGAGGTAGTACCAACTAGGAAAATTAGCAATACATTTTAAAATAAAATTCTGCCTGTCCCATGAATTACCTCAAAAGTTCCTTGTTGAAAGGTTTGAGGGTCTTTATAATGTTCTGAACTAATTCAAACATGGGTCTGATGCCTTCTCCAGAGATGCTGTCATCCAAGTTCCTCACTGAGTTTACCTGAAATGTTCACTTCTCCTTCTTCCTTGTAAGTCCAGATTTTAATAATAACTCCAACACTGATTTCAAGACCTTGTAATGATATTTCCAATCTTTCCAAATACCACAAAAGCATTGTGGAGAATAAACCTATTGGTATCCCCTCAAGCACAACTTTCATCATTCTGTGAAGTTACACCGCAGCAGATGCCAAGCCAAAAGACATTCTAAGTAACCTGAATGCCCCTAAAGGATTTACAAAAGATATTGAATGCCTTCATTCTTTGTGTAACAGGACTTAGTGAAAGGCAGACAATAACTCCATGACACCGCACATCTTTGCATCTCACAGCATGGCCAGCGTCTCAGATACAATGGGTAATGATTGTTGGTCTACCTCTATATGTTGGTTCAGAAATCAACACACATTCTAGTCTATTCTCCTTCTTCCTGGGTGCCAAAACAATAGGTGTGAGCCATTCTGAAAACTCAATTTCTTCAATCTCCCCCAACACAAGTACCCTCTATAGCTCTTCCTTGATTGGCACAGGCATCATACAGGGAACTGTCCTCACCTTATCAACACAAGGAACAGCATGTTATCATTCTTAAGGATGATTGTGTGTTCAAAATTCGTTAGCAAACCTAACTCCTCTGAAAATTCCTCATAGCTATCGGTGTCCTAATTAACATTGGCTACCAATATAACCTTTTTTTTCTTCAATTGCTCGATTGAGTGCAACTCCCATGTCCGCTTGAAACACCAGGCTAACAGGCTGTCCCGACGCTTGGCTACATAAAGTTTCCCCACTGTCTCTCGATCTAGGAATTGGAATCTCATGAGAGTATATCCAAGAACATCTATTTTCACAGCTCAGTATCTCACTAGACTAATATCAGGGGATAATGGTACTGGGTTCTCCTTCCAAACTGTTCTTCCTATTTACTTTTCCCCTAGCAAGTGTTTGGCGAACCTGAGTCTACTAATACCTTTTCCATCAGGTATAGTTTCACATTCTAACATGAGTACAGGTCTCCTATCCATCTGTCCATTGTCTTTTACATATAAAACCATTTTCGTTTCCTCCTCAGTACAACATCCAACACTTTGATCTTCTCACTCCTGCAAACTCTGGCGGAGAGTTTTTTCCCACATTTCCTACGCATAGACATTTTTCACAGGGCAGGTATGAATGATTGCGTAGATTGTGTCAGGCTACAACTGGTGTGATTATTTTTTTATTGTCTTTGCTGTTATTCATTGTGTTGGGGGTACTTTACTTTCAATTGGTCCTATACAGACTCTTTGAATACTTCAATTGAATTTACACCTCCCTTTATTATCCTTTTTTCAGTATATTTTTTATATAATTTTCTTTGGTTGATATATCTCTGTTGTTGCTCCTCGATCTTAGGAATTGACCTATGGTCTATTAGAGACGCATTGTGCTCAGATCTAGATGATGGATCAAACCCAGATCTTTTGACTGGGTGTGAGTGTTTGATTGGTTCAGATGCTCCGTCCATCACCACCCCCTTTTGTACCGCTTTGGCCGCCATAAGTGTGGCAGGGTATGCTCAGACGTGAGTCCCTTGCTCACTGTGCCACTGGATTCAAGCAAGCCGGGCTGAAGACGGATGGAATGCCAGAAACCGGTCCTCGGAAGCTTGTTTCCGGTCCAGGGAAGGCATGGCTTGGCAGTTCGGGCTGGACTGTTCCCATGAGGCACAGGGTCAGACTGATTTGCATATAGCCATGTCTGAACTGGGATGGCAGAGTGGGCTAAAGAACGGTGATTGATCAAACCCAGATCTTTTGACTGGATGTGAGTGTTTGATTGGTTCAGATGCTCCGTCCATCACCACCCCCTTTTGTACCAGATCTATACACTAGGCAGGCAACACCCTCTCTCCCCTCTCTGGAGAGGGTCTCTGTTCTTTGTGTTTTTTCACAGGACATTCTGAACTATTTAAAGAGTGTGAAAATTGCTACTCCCACAGCCCTTTAAAGTTGACCTGTATATTCTCTCCCAAGTTAGACATTTCTACCTTTTTGAAGCACATTTGAAACACATTCATTTTTACAGTTAACTATCAAGGTCTTCCTTTTCAAATGCAATACCACATTCACACTCTCCAGGCTCCAGGCTCTCTCTCATCTTCCTCACCCAATTTTAATTGTTCTCTATTCTCTCCTCAACTGTCACAGTCTCCTTTCCTTACCAATAGTTTCTATTAAATTATTAAATTGTTCGTACACCTCGCAAAATGATCCCTTATAATTGAATCAGTAAGGAAGCAAATTTACATGTGCGTGCTAGAGTTCTCAAAGGGGCCATGCAGTGTCCCACACTGTCAGTTTTGCCTTGGTTTCTTGCAAAGAATGTGTGACATTCAAGACCTACATTTATACAGGGGTCCAAAATGTTTTTCAAGCATCAATAATGATAGTTTGAAAGCATCTGTGGCTCACCATGAATGTCACCCACAGGTATTATTTTCAAACTTAGGGGTCGATTATGATGGCGGTGAATCAGCATCCTCCGGGCCGGTGGAAGCCACCGCCGGCCCGGAGGATGCGGATTCACCGCCGCGGCCACAGAAAACACCCACCGCCAGTTTAGGATGGCAGTGGGATGGCGGTGGGAAAAGCGGCAGATGGCAGGTCCGTCCGCCGCTGATCCGCGGGGTGTTGAGGGCTATTTGGTGGCGGTGTCTGCAAGACACCATCAGCCAAATTATGATGTGCGTTGAAACTTGCTTTTCCGCGGCGGCTTTTAAGCCGTGGAAAAGCATGTGGAACTTTGCTTCTGGGGGCCCCTTGCGGGCCCCCAGGATGAAATGGGGTGGGGGTGCACATGGGGGGTACCTATGGTACCCCCCTGCATTTACATGCACAAAGCGGCAGGCACCGCGTGGTGCCTGCCGCGTTGTGCATGTAAATGCAAATCATGCATTTTTAACCTTGCGGCGGGTGCTGCTTCAATCAGCACCCTCCGCAAGGTTAAAGATATGGGATGTGACCGCCAGGGAGGCGGTCACATTCTAATTGCACCGGAGGGACCGCTGCTGCCCCTGCGGACGGTCCCTCCACCTCGGTAGTGGCGGATGGACGCAGGTCCGTCCGCCATTCTAATAGGCGCCTTAGTAAATATCTCTTCCCTCAACACCTAGGTTGTTTAGAAGGAATGCTTGTTTCCTTGCTGGGAAAAACTTTTCGTTACGGATGATGAGGAGATAAGAAACAAATTATGTTTTCCCATTGTTTTCAGATCAATTTGAGGTCTTCTCTTTTTGAAAGAATTGCAGGTGGCTGTAGACATAGCAATATGGGTTAATTTGAAGGCACAATTGAGTAGTGCAAGAATGAAATAGTTTCCACTGATTCCTTTAAAATATAGTTTTTTAGCCCCTATTTTCCAAAATACTGTTGTCAGTTTGTTTTCATTTTCCTTTTACTGAGAAATACTTGATAAAACGTTGTTTAAAGAGAATTTGACTTTCTTGTGACAATAATCTAACTTTGCTGCCCTGCATCAGTTATATTTAAAGTGTAATCATCAGTTTCTGTCTTGAGAAGATTCACAATCGAGACTCCTTGTTGCACAATTTGAAGCACACTGTCCCGATCCAAGATTGTCACTACAATATGTCGCTCTGTTACATCACCCTATTACGTGCAATGTCAGAATGACCAATCTGTGCATACAGAGCTTCTGCAATGCCTGATCCATTATGTCTCTTGCACATGCGCCGCTGGTGTTCAATTCAATCTTTGATTCTCACACTGATGATGTTCTTTATAATATTTCGAAAGAAATTGCCTCAACAAGGGATGGTCACAAAAGTGCTTTGGAGAAAATTACACAAGGAATTTCTGTCATAAATATTTCATTCATAATTTGGGTGGGCTTTTAATCCTTATTAGGAAGTTGGTTGGCGAAAAACTGTCTGATGGTAGGTGCAGATTATTGCCAGAGTTATGCCCCTTTCCAGTGAGGGAAGGAATGCAAGTCCAGATAACATTTCAAGAGGCTTTATTACAGAGCTAGACATTACCAACCAACTTGCAGGCCAGCTTCTCTTCAACCGACTCTGCTAGAATCCTCTCATATATCATTCTCATTTGAACACTCTGGGGCATATTTACAAAAAATTTCGGAGCGGGTAGCTGTGCCAAATTTAGCAGCGCCACACTCCGGCATTTTAAAAAAGCAGGGATGCACCGTATTCACAAGAATATGGCACACCCTGTGTTTTCCCCTAGGGCAAAAAAAAAAAATGCCTAGCGCCGGGGCAGTCACCCTGCCACCACATTACAAGAGTGCCTGCGCTGCAGGAATTATTGTTTATGTGCAGGAAGGGACACCTTACTGTACATAAACAATCAATAATGGTGATTGGCTCTTTCTATGTGTGCTGCAGCACACATGGAAAGAGCAAAAAAACTAGGAGAAATTAAACATTTCTCCTCGTATCACCATTCTAACTCCTGGTATTCCATGGCCCTAGTTTTTGGTGCTGCCTCAGCCTTGCAAATTGAAGCCGCGTCAAAAAACAAAAGGTGTTGCAATGGATTGCCCACAGCAACACCCACTCCACGCTCCTTTGCCACAGAGGAATGCAGCAGGAAGGGGCAGATTTACAAGGTGGCTCTAAGACACGCTATGTGGCTAAGTCCCACCGTGTACATATGGAAAATAAAAGTGACGCTCCAGTGGCGATAGGGGCTTGTACATATTCCCCTCTATCAGACACCACAGTATTCACAAGCATACCAGGTGATCCACTCCCCTGAATCTTGCATACCATAGCAGCAATGTTTTCAAATTATGAAATTTTGCTAAGTGTGAGCTATTGTTAGGATGACATCCTAGCTTATATTGTGACATAGAAAGAATATTATGAGAAAAATGCATTGTTTTATGAAGAACCTTGTTAGTGCATAGTCTGACCATAAAGATTGAAAAGTTCCAGTCTCGTGGAGTGGGATGCACACAAAGTGGCGGCGAGGGGCCACTGCATACAGCAAGTGCTAGGGGTACGAATGGTACTAGAACGCGCATTACGCACTACAGAACAGGCGCTGGCGACCCTGCTACGAGCGGATGATCGCGGCGAGGTAACCCAGCTGCAAGTAGCCGAGGCTAAGACAAAATACGCTGAGACACTGAGGGACCTGCGTAAATATAACTTCAGAAAATACGCCAGCAGGGTACACCGGGAGGGCAACAGGGGGGGCACACTCTTAGCCTGGTTAGTCAGACAGGATCCTGACTTGAAACCTATCACGGAAATTACAGACCGATCCGGTCAACTCCAGACCTCCCAGATAGCGATCATGCAAGTTTTTTACACATATTACTCACACATATATCAGACTCCCTGTCAAGGCGACCCCCTGCGATGTCCGACTTCTTCCTCCCGTTACCAGCGGTCCGGAAGGACCTAGACCGGAAAATAACACAAACCGAGATTAAAGCAGCGATAGGGGCGCTTGCCAGGAACAAGGCCCCAGGCATGGACGGCTTCCCCCTCGAATATTACCAGACATTCTCAATCCATCTTGCCCCACGATTAACGACCATGTTCGAAGACGCGCTCAAGGTGGGAGTCCTCCCACGTTCCCTTAGGGAATTGCTAATAGTTTCGTTCCCGAAACCACACAGGGACCCCCAGCTCCCGTCGTCCTACAGGCCGATCGCACTACTCAACTCAGACTGTAAAATCCTAGGTAAAATGTTAGCGATGAGATATGCCCAGGTCGTACCTCATTTGGTCCATCCTGACCAAAATGGATTTGTGCCAAACCGCAACACATCCCACAATCTCCGTAGGCTATTCCACATCCAAGACATAGCACGTGACCAGTTCCCGAATGCAGCTTGCCTCATATTAGACCTCGAGAAGGCGTTCAATACCCTCCTGTGGCCATATCTGTTTGAAGTCCTCGCGCAGAACGACTTTGGCTCACGCCTAACTGCTTACACCAGGCTCCTCTACTCACAGCTCAAGTCCAGGGTCCGGATAGGTACCTACATTTCCCAGGAATTCACCGTGGACAGGGGGACTAGACAAGGATGCCCGTTGTCACCCCTCTTGTTCGCCCTAGCGGTTGAACCCCTAGCGATCCGCCTACGACGAGAGGGCGAGGACTGGGGTATTCCTCTAGCACACACATGGCACTGTGTATCTCTGTACGCAGATGACCTTCTAATCTATGTTAGAGACGCCACGAGCGACCTGACATGCATTTGGAAGACGCTGGAGGAGTTCGCGAATGTGTCGGGCCTCAAGGTCAACTGGGGGAAATCCTCCATATACCCGCTGAGCCCCCATATGGCCCCCTTCGAAACCCGGGCGGGTGCCCAATCACTCGCCTGGAATGCCGAAGCCCCCCGTTACCTGGGAGTACGGTTGTATCACACCCCGGAGGACTTATACGCAGGTAATCATCGTAGAACTCTGGCTGGTCTACGATCAGCGGTTAGCTTCTGGAAGACACTCCCACTGGCGCCTATAGGCCGAGTGGCCCTAGCAAAAATGATTATGGTCCCCCGACTGTTGTATAACTTCGCGAACCTCCCAGTGATCCCACCACGATCATTCTTCGGAGAACTGAACACTCTCCTGATAGACCTGATATGGGGAGGGGGCCGGCGACGGGTGGCGCTTTTCACACTCTACCTGCCTACCACGGAGGGGGGACTGGGTGCGCCGGCCTTTGAAGCATACTTCCTGGTGGCCCAGCTCCAGTGGCTGTCCTACTGGACGGCGGGACGTCACACAGGGGAAACCATCACAGCTAATGGTCCTATGTCGCAGGCCGTGATCGTCAGACTTTTGCTGCCAGGCACTAAACCCTTACGGACTCGACCCATGCAAGTATCCATTGCCCGTGCTTGCATGATGCGCATCCACCGCATGTCCAAAACACAGCCACCATATTCGCCTTTGTTGCCGCTGGTGGGTTTCCCTCGCAGGGATTCATATTATTCCCCGGGCGAGCTTCGAGTCTGGACAGAGCTAGCGGTCACGGAGATCGAATCCTTGTTCGAAGATGGACAGCTAAAAACGTTTGCGCAGATGATGCACCAGAATGACCTACCCCTGGGACAGTTTTCACTCCATAGACAACTACTAGATAGCAGCCGCACACACTGGAACCCAGATGCCGGTGAACCCACGACACATCCAGTGATTCACGCGGTCATGCACATGGGGGTGGGGAGACACCTAGTCACGTGGCTCTACAGAGCGGTGCGTTCTTTACTCCTCCCATACCTCCAATCTCTACGCCAGAAGTGGGAGACAGACTTCGGCAGAGTGGTCCATGGCGGGGAATGGAGCTCGGCCTTGGAATTTCCTAAAAAAGTCTCCAGAAACGCAAGGTTCCGCAATATACAATTCAACGTCCTCCATAGGGCCTATCTCACACCGGGCCGCCTCCAACAGTTCTTCCCGGACACCCACTTCGAATGTCCCCGTTGTCGAACCCCGGGAGCGGATTTCAGACATATGTTCTGGGATTGCCCCACCCTCCGCCGTTACTGGGACACAGTCCACCGAACCCTAGAAGAGGTCACGACCATTGCCACCATGAACACATGTGAGGCATGCGCACTCGGAATTTTTCGTAGACGGAAAACCGAGAAAACACAACACCGATTCCTATCACTAGCCATCCTCCTAGCAAAGCACGGAATCGCCATGCACTGGAGGGCCCCCGCGGGACAACCGAAGGCAGCGTGGATCGGCGCAGTAAATAAATGGGGTAAGGCGGAGGAGGAGATACTCCGGGAGGAGGAGGTACGCGGACATCGCAAACATCCCGTATCCCTGGAGTGGGCTCAACTACTGTATAACTTCACACAGGCGACACGCCCTCAAGAGTCACCTATAGCCTCGCAATCCCAGGTACGACCGACCACACCGACCCCCACACATCCATGACTATGTCACGAATACTGCATACACATCATGAGTGGCCGCACCCAGCGACCCTCTAACGCCCGGACACATACCAACAATGCCCGATATGTACTTACGCCAGTCGACCCGAGAGCACGAACTCTGTGCTTCGATAAGGTGACCCAGACCCCCCCCTCCCGCCTTTCCCTTACTTCCTTCCCTATCCCACGTTACTCAGTTCACCCCCTCAGTTCCTGGGTAGGTTGGGAGGCTCAACTTAGACTGGGTGCTACCCTTGAAAATGGTTCACTGATCAGACTCACAGACAACTATACCACGATGCCACATGTCATCACGAATCGAACCCACATAGTCGGTGCCTCCTGCACCGCCCCCATAGTGCCCGAAGTTCACCCCCCCACGGGTGCAGTTGACAGACTTACATGAACGGGACGATTCCCCCCTGGGGGGTGCATACGCTATGGTGGGAAATCATGTGGTACACGCTACTGAGCACACGGATAGTGGCAGTCGATGGACAACATCCCCGAACTGAGAAGTGCCAAAAAGTGACTATTCCTAAAATTGTATCTCTATGGCCTCTTTTTGTAATGCTCGTTTACCTTCTTGATTACTGCCATATTGTTAATGTAAATGCAACCTAAAACCCAATAAACAAATTCAAACAAACAAAAAGATTGAAAAGTTCCTGAAGTAAAACTTCTTACTAATTATTAGCACACTATTAGAAGGAAAGGTAAGGGAGCAAAATAAATAGAGATGGGCATCATTAGATAATCTGCTCATTGATCAGTTGTGTTCAGACATAGGACTCATGGGTTAGAATTCTAAATCTGTGCAAATATTTACATCTGCATTCCTTCCGAGCCTTGCTATTACAAGTCCTATTCTCAATTTGACCAGGAAGCCTTGCCTACTCACACTGTGCCCCAGCCAATACTATCCTTCCATCCACAGTGTGCTTTCCTGTGTTTTTTTTACTCTGCCTTGTCTTGCTGTCTTCTGAAGCCCATGAGTTCGAGTTGTTATTTCCTCTCTTCCTCAAGGATCTTCTATCCCTTATAGATGAGAAGGACAAATTAGTTTTTATAGAAGAAGATAGAGGAAGAAATTATGTGGGCATGTTAGTCAGTGGATTACTATTCAACAAGTGTGAGCCCTTTTGGTTCCTAAAAAGTGAGATTATCAGCTTCCAAGTTGAATTGATATTCGATGGACAGGCACAGGAAGCAATACTGTAAGAAACTGGGTTAATGGTTGACTGAAGAGTAAGTTTAAGAAAGTTACAATGTCCCTGGAGTCAAGAGATCAAAAAATCTGTGGTGGTAATCACCTAGGATTTAATACTCATTGCGTTTCGTTTGAATATTAGACACAACCACCCAGTGTAAGGATAAATATGTAAGTCACAATCATTCAGGAATATATGTCCAAGACTAAAACACAGCATGCAGATGTGTCAATTTTGCAAATACAATTTTTGTGACAAATTAAAGCAATACAAAAAAAGGTTAACCCAAGAATTTGAGCATAAATCTATTACACTATTATGAGATAAAAAGATTTTTTTATACATTTGATAGATACATCATATTTTACCAAAATATTACACAATACATAAAAATACATATTCCCCTCTATCAGACACCACAGTATTCACAAGCATACCAGGTGATCCACTCCCCTGAATCTTGCATACCATAGCAGCAATGTTTTCAAATTATGAAATGTTGCTAAGTGTGAGCTATTGTTAGGATGACATCCTAGCTTATATTGTGACATAGAAAGAATATTATGAGAAAAATGCATTGTTTTATGAAGAACCTTGTTAGTGCATAGTCTGACCATAAAGATTGAAAAGTTCCTGAAGTAAAACTTCTTACTAATTATTAGCACACTATTAGAAGGAAAGGTAAGGGAGCAAAAGAAATAGAGATGGGCATCATTAGATAATCTGCTCATTGATCAGTTGTGTTCAGACATGGGACTCATGGGTTAGAATTCTAAATCTGTGCAAATATTTACATCTGCATTCCTTCCGAGCCTTGCTATTACAAGTCCTATTCTCAATTTGACCAGGAAGCCTTGCCTACTCACTCTGTGCCCCAGCCAATACTATCCTTCCATCCACAGTGTGCTTTCCTGTGTTTTTTTACTCTGCCTTGTCTTGCTGTCTTCTGAAGCCCATGAGTTCAAGTTGTTATTTCCTCTCTTCCTCAAGGATCTTCTATCCCTTACAGATGAGAAGGACAAATTAGTTTTTATAGAAGAAGATAGAGGAAGAAATTATGTGGGCATGTTAGTCAGTGGATTACTATTCAACAAGTGTGAGCCCTTTTGGTTCCTAAAAAGTGAGATTATCAGCTTCCAAGTTGAATTGATATTCGATGAACATGCACAGGAAGCAATACTGTAAGAAACTGGGTTAATGGTTGACTGAAGAGTAAGTTTAAGAAAGTTACAATGTCCCTGGAGTCAAGAGATCAAAAAATCCGTGGTGGTAATCACCTAGGATTTAATACTCATTGCGTTTCGTTTGAATATTAGACACAACCACCCAGTGTAAGGATAAATATGTAAGTCACAATCATTCAGGAATATATGTCCAAGACTAAAACACAGCATGCAGATGTGTCAATTTTGCAAATTCAATTTTTGTGACAAGTTAAAGCAATACAAAAAAATGTTAACCCAAGAATTTGAGCATAAATTTATTACACTATTATGAGATAAAAAGAAATGTTTATACATTTGATAGATACATCATATTTTACCAAAATATTACACAATACATAAAAATATTACACAATAGATTAAAAATGTTCATGAGAACACAAGTCGCCCGGCGTTTCGGTTAAAAACCTTCTTCAGGACAGTTTATCGTATAGTATATATAAAAGTTTCTTACTCAGATATTCATTCTGAAATACGATTCGTGCAAGAACCTAGAGGGGAGTATCCTATTTTTGGTCCACACTCTAGACAACAAATATCCCAATTGATCAATGAGGGTATATTTGTAAATTATATTGTCTTGCTATCCAATGTGTTAATTCCACACTGTGTCAGAGGGGCCACCGATATGTTCACAAAAGCAGGTAAAAGCTTGAATAATCGCTGTAGCCGCGTGCTGGATATGCTTCGTCAGCTAGTTTTAGTGCTTTCAATCTCTGGATTCGAAAAAACGGCCTCCCTGCTCCTCTGATCACAGTGTCTTGGGGTTCTGTTTTGTTTCATTTAACAAAAAATTTGTTGTCTAGAGTGTGGACCAAAAATAGGATACTCCCCTCTTGGTTCTTGCACGAATCGTATCTCAGAATGAATATCTGAGTAAGAAACTTTTATATATACTATACGAGAAACTGTCCTGAAGAAGGTTTTTAACTGAAACGCCGCGTCGACTTGTGTTCTCATGAACATTTTTAATCTATTGTGTAATATTTTTATGTATTGTGTAATATTTTGGTAAAATATGATGTATCTATCAAATGTATAAAAATTCCTTTTTATCTCATAATAGTGTAATAAATTTATGCTCAAATTCTTGGATTAACCTTTTTTTGTATTACTTTAACTTGTCACAAAAATTGTATTTGCAAAATTGACACATCTGCATGCTGTGTTTTAGTCTTGGACGTATATTCCTGAATGATTGTGACTTACATATTTATCCTTACACTGGGTGGTTGTGTCTAATATTCAAACGAAACGCAATGAGTATTAAATCCTAGGTGATTACCACCACGGATTTTTTGATCTCTTGACTCCAGGGACATTGTAACTTTCTTAAACTTCCTTCCCCTGGTCCCAGACCGTACAACAGGGGGCCTCCTATACTTTCTTTGTGACTGAAGAGTAAGCCCTGGTCAAGCAGCAACCACAATCCTTGCAAGGCTAAGGCACAGGCAAACCTCAAATTAACCTGTGTTCAACCCCCCTGGTAGTCTGGCTTAATTTAGAGGCTTAATTTAGAGGCAATGTGTAACAGTAAAACAGTGAAAGCACATGATGGTAGGGGTCCCACAACAGAGTTACAAAACTAGAGTAATGTTTAATAAACACAAGACGAAAACAACAAAAATCCAATTAGCAGAACTGGAGATATCCATTTTTTAAGATTTTAGTTAAAATAGCACCAAAAATCACAAAGCGCCAACTGTGGATATGTAGTCACGCCAGACTGGGACAAGGTTATTGGCTCAGGCCGACAGTGATGGAGCGCGGGCCACCTACATCGACCCAGTTAGTCATGCTGAACAAAGTACCTTAAATCCTGGCTGCGGAACATTGCATAGACCCGCGTCGAAGATGCACCGCTCAGCCGAAGCAATCAGCAGTTCCGAGATTTGGCGAGGCTGTTGTGCGAGATCCTGTTACTTCTTCATCGATGATCCTGTCGACAGGGCTTGTGATATGAAGTCCAGCATCGGGGATGCGGCACGCAGTCTCGGGGATACTTTGGCTACGAAGAACTGTTAGGCTGCAATATGGAGTCTGGCATCATCACTGATGCTGCCATCGACAAGAGATGCGAGGGCCGGCGCCAAGGAGTTAATAAAAGCACAGGTGCACCATGAAATAAACAGTTTTGCAACAATCACTTGATAAGTATAAATGTCCAGAAAGTCCGTTTTGTTTAGATGATTTATTTTTCACAAATTGCAAAATAGGACAGCCGACGCGTTTCGTCCCTGCCGGGACTTCTTCAGGGCTGTATTTACAAAAACAAGAAATATAAACATACAATTAAAAGATGGTCCACTGCAACATCCAGCCGAGTATACAATGGTCCCATACATTAAAAAAGTGAGTCTACACTAAACAGTGAATCCACACTTACAAGCCAGATAACCCAACATTGCTACATTCCTGGAGTTTAACCAGTAATCGATACCCCAAGTTGACATAGTATAAATAAGACATACATTGTTTTATATATTTTTACAAAAATCATTTAGGCAATCTTAGTTGCAGGTTGGAAATATACAATTATAACCTATGATGGTATGCAGTATGTTTACAGGTGAGGCCTCGACCTCTCCTCACTTATCAGAAGAGAATACAGCTTCTGGTGATCTAAGTACCTCTAGGCACCTAAGGTCAATGGGGCCCAGGGTCAAAGATGTACACCTACCATAGGAAAAAATTCAAAATCCAGATAAAGGTGCTGAAACCAGATAGGTGGCAGTCCGCTCTGTCAATCTCTACTTCCACAACTGTAAGCTAAATGAATAAAAAAATATAAAAAAATAATAATAAATGAATATAGTGGGAAAGTCCATAAAGTATGTTAAAAACCAATTTATGCAAGAAGAACAAAAAAAAAAATGAACGCAGGAAATGGCAATCAAGGATGGAAAGAGCTGGGCATGCATATGAGCTATTCTATCATCCCAATGGTATCCATAACCACTGAGTTGCATCAACAAAAACCAATATGCCACTTACAACAAGGTAAGTATCCACATGGATGTTCGAGCGATAGTCCAGTCACGAAGTATCATGTATACAAGGGTTCTTGGTAACAAGTACTGTGATAAAGAACAGAGATTAGGCGAAACTTATTATATTGTATACTTGTTATTATTAAGGATCATCAAATTGGTGGTGTCCTTACCAACATTCATTTATAGATAATACATGGTCAATACACCAGTATATAATTTAAACTGGGTTGAGAGTGCTAGGCACAGGCAAGGAAACACAAGCTAAGGTACAGAGAAGAGTCGACCCAACTTGCCTATAAATATAATTTCCAAGGATCGTAGATGAAATGCTTAGAGATCCAAGTTTTCCACGCGAGAATAAATATATTGTGCACCAACAATGCGATGTGCACTATAATCTACAAACAAAAAGAACAAGACACTTTTTATTGTGGGTCCTGTTGTATGTGATGCGTTCGACAATAGAAGATAACTTTAAATAACGACATGTACCTATGATTTGACCAAGTGCCCCTTATAGCGGATATCCTGCCATCAAAGAAATATAGTCATGGTTCCACCTCCGTAGTCCTAGAAAAACAGGGCGAAACCGAAAAAGAAAAGAAAAAAGATGGATAAAAGCTATCCATTATGTGAGCAATAATGTATACTCACAACAGTGTATATCTAAACAGTCAAAGTTGTGCTTGATAAATGGGGAGTAATATTAGCTACCCTCTATCCCTCTGGTCAAACTTAGTGACCCCAATCATAGCCCCACCATTGTTCATTACAAAAGATCCTTATGTCAAACAATAAATAACCAAGAAACAAAGGGGGAAGTAAGGGAAAACCCTCTAGGCACTATGTACTTCAAAAATAAAAATTAAACTTATCCTAAGCCACTAGGGAAACGGATTGGACAGCACTTACCTCGGAGTAGATGAAAAAAGCGGGAGATAGCCGCCCCAACGAAAGGTCCCTCAGTTTGTATAACGCCTGATGGTGACCAGCCATAACTGCACCGGTATATATACCAGCCTTAATTGTGTAACAAGAATCACCTGCGTGAAAGTCGGGACAAGCAGACTAAAGAATGTCGGCATTGTATGGCCGCCATCTTGACCTAGTCAAAGGATCTTGGTGTAATGGCAACATTAGTAGCAGGAACTATTCCATGACATACACGGATTCAAAATAACTTAGTTATTTGAAAGGAAATAGAGTACTAATGCTCTGAAAGAGCAAAATAACCGCTCGTTCGTTATCCAATTTGGACGGTCTACTATGATATATTCACATGACCACCATCTTAGGACAGTCAAAGAATATCTGATAACAGGCGGCCATCTTTGAACAGTGTGAAAATCATGTACCTGCGTCAAGTAATTGCTAATGTGGACAGATTTGTTACCCGAAGCCGCATGAAATACCAGAACGATATATTTAAGAAAGCACCCAATATATGGAATATATTTTAAAAAAATTGCCAAATATTTTGGAAGCAGCGCTATCGGTGTAAAGAACGTGAAACGCAATTAGAAATCCGGACTGTTGGCGGCCTTGATGGCTAGATCACGATCCATACTCTGTGTGGCGGCCATTTAGAAGTGGTAGAAAGGACATCCGAACTGTATTGGGAATAATATATACAAAGGGGATTTCGTTATAAAAAACGACCATTCGCAAAATGCATGTAATGCCAAATACTCGCGATGTAAACAAAAGGCCTATCCATTCTACAAACAACTCAATGAGCCCTTGTTGTAGGAGTGTATATCGAAACCAATAAATATGTCGGCCATGATTGAACGGTATGCATGCCTCGGTGTAACCTGGAATAGAGAACTAAAGATATAATTCACGAGTGTAATCAGGAATGGTGTCCATACCACATATAGGGGTGTCAAATAACCACCCTTTTTAGAAATTTATTCATAATTTAATGAGAAAGGCAAAAGCTGAGTAACAAAAATTTAAGAAACTAGAGTCCATAGAAATCCATCTCCAAAATGGAAAAAATGCAATTTTACTGTACAATAGAAATAGACAGAACGTGATAGCAAAACCAACTGGACCCAACACATCATCTGGCTTAATCTTGAAAATAATACAAGGGATTACAACTGGAAGAGGATAATGTCCAAACATCTGTTGTTTAGAATGAACACGATACTCATTTTTATGTCCTCCATTGTTTCTGGTAAACACGTACTAAAAAGTTTTTGGTGATAACAAAATACCCCCTTACTGGCAATGGTTTGAAACAAAGAAAATCCAGCAATGGGACTTTATTACATACAGAATAGAGCCTCACAGTCCTGGGGGTAGTAGATACCACAGAACAACAAGTTCAGAACGGTCAATTTTGTTAGCATTTTTTATGGTTTGAACAAACAGTCAAAGTATGATAATAGTGATGTAATTCACCATCAAAAATCGATGTCCAAACATCTATTGCTTTAAATAAGCATCATATCCATTCTCATGACATCCATGGTGTGTAATAAGAACGTATTGTAAAATCGAGTTAATAACAAAATACCCCCGTGCTGTTAATAGTTTAGAACGCAGGAAATTCAGCAATGGAACTTAAAGCATATAAGAAAGCGCCTTACAGTCCTCTGGGCAGTTATCATTACAGAACACCAAATTTAAGAGGGTCAGTATTGGAGGTATTTCTAAATTTGAACCAATAGTCAAATTATGATAAGAAATGGTGTAATTCATCGTCATAATTATGGCCAAATTCCAGTGTCCTCAATCTACATATCCACATTGCTTCCTTCTTGCGTAGTGCTAATAATCTATCCCCTCCCCTAGGGTTGACCGGGATATGATCTATACCCATAAACCAAATAGTGTCACTGGGTAGATGTTTCTCTTGCATGTGATGCGTCATTGCATACTTGAAGTCACCATTCCTATAATAGCAAGCAATGTGGATATGTAGATTGAGGACACTGGAATTTGGCCATAATTATGACGATGAATTACACCATTTCTTATCATAATTTGACTATTGGTTCAAATTTAGAAATACCTCCAATACTGACCCTCTTAAATTTGGTGTTCTGTAATGATAACTGCCCAGAGGACTGTAAGGCGCTTTCTTATATGCTTTAAGTTCCATTGCTGAATTTCCTGCGTTCTAAACTATTAACAGCACGGGGGTATTTTGTTATTAACTCGATTTTACAATACGTTCTTATTACACACCATGGATGTCATGAGAATGGATATGATGCTTATTTAAAGCAATAGATGTTTGGACATCGATTTTTGATGGTGAATTACATCACTATTATCATACTTTGACTGTTTGTTCAAACCATAAAAAATGCTAACAAAATTGACCGTTCTGAACTTGTTGTTCTGTGGTATCTACTACCCCCAGGACTGTGAGGCTCTATTCTGTATGTAATAAAGTCCCATTGCTGGATTTTCTTTGTTTCAAACCATTGCCAGTAAGGGGGTATTTTGTTATCACCAAAAACATTTTAGTACGTGTTTACCAGAAACAATGGAGGACATAAAAATGAGTATCGTGTTCATTCTAAACAACAGATGTTTGGACATTATCCTCTTCCAGTTGTAATCCCTTGTATTATTTTCAAGATTAAGCCAGATGATGTGTTGGGTCCAGTTGGTTTTGCTATCACGTTCTGTCTATTTCTATTGTACAGTAAAATTGCATTTTTTCCATTTTGGAGATGGATTTCTATGGACTCTAGTTTCTTAAATTTTTGTTACTCAGCTTTTGCCTTTCTCATTAAATTATGAATAAATTTCTAAAAAGGGTGGTTATTTGACACCCCTATATGTGGTATGGACACCATTCCTGATTACACTCGTGAATTATATCTTTAGTTCTCTATTCCAGGTTACACCGAGGCATGCATACCGTTCAATCATGGCCGACATATTTATTGGTTTCGATATACACTCCTACAACAAGGGCTCATTGAGTTGTTTGTAGAATGGATAGGCCTTTTGTTTACATCGCGAGTACTTGGCATTACATGCATTTTGCGAATGGTCGTTTTTTATAACGAAATCCCCTTTGTATATATTATTCCCAATGCAGTTCGGATGTCCTTTCTACCACTTCTAAATGGCCGCCACACAGAGTATGGATCGTGATCTAGCCATCAAGGCCGCCAACAGTCCGGATTTCTAATTGCGTTTCACGTTCTTTACACCGATAGCGCTGCTTCCAAAATATTTGGCAATTTTTTTAAAATATATTCCATATATTGGGTGCTTTCTTAAATATATCGTTCTGGTATTTCATGCGGCTTCGGGTAACAAATCTGTCCACATTAGCAATTACTTGACGCAGGTACATGATTTTCACACTGTTCAAAGATGGCCGCCTGTTATCAGATATTCTTTGACTGTCCTAAGATGGTGGTCATGTGAATATATCATAGTAGACCGTCCAAATTGGATAACGAACGAGCGGTTATTTTGCTCTTTCAGAGCATTAGTACTCTATTTCCTTTCAAATAACTAAGTTATTTTGAATCCGTGTATGTCATGGAATAGTTCCTGCTACTAATGTTGCCATTACACCAAGATCCTTTGACTAGGTCAAGATGGCGGCCATACAATGCCGACATTCTTTAGTCTGCTTGTCCCGACTTTCACGCAGGTGATTCTTGTTACACAATTAAGGCTGGTATATATACCGGTGCAGTTATGGCTGGTCACCATCAGGCGTTATACAAACTGAGGGACCTTTCGTTGGGGCGGCTATCTCCCGCTTTTTTCATCTACTCCGAGGTAAGTGCTGTCCAATCCGTTTCCCTAGTGGCTTAGGATAAGTTTAATTTTTATTTTTGAAGTACATAGTGCCTAGAGGGTTTTCCCTTACTTCCCCCTTTGTTTCTTGGTTATTTATTGTTTGACATAAGGATCTTTTGTAATGAACAATGGTGGGGCTATGATTGGGGTCACTAAGTTTGACCAGAGGGATAGAGGGTAGCTAATATTACTCCCCATTTATCAAGCACAACTTTGACTGTTTAGATATACACTGTTGTGAGTATACATTATTGCTCACATAATGGATAGCTTTTATCCATCTTTTTTCTTTTCTTTTTCGGTTTCGCCCTGTTTTTCTAGGACTACGGAGGTGGAACCATGACTATATTTCTTTGATGGCAGGATATCCGCTATAAGGGGCACTTGGTCAAATCATAGGTACATGTCGTTATTTAAAGTTATCTTCTATTGTCGAACGCATCACATACAACAGGACCCACAATAAAAAGTGTCTTGTTCTTTTTGTTTGTAGATTATAGTGCACATCGCATTGTTGGTGCACAATATATTTATTCTCACGTGGAAAACTTGGATCTCTAAGCATTTCATCTACGATCCTTGGAAATTATATTTATAGGCAAGTTGGGCCGACTCTTCTCTGTACCTTAGCTTGTGTTTCCTTGCCTGTGCCTAGCACTCTCAACCCAGTTTAAATTATATACTGGTGTATTGACCATGTATTATCTATAAATGAATGTTGGTAAGGACACCACCAATTTGATGATCCTTAATAATAACAAGTATACAATATAATAAGTTTCGCCTAATCTCTGTTCTTTATCACAGTACTTGTTACCAAGAACCCTTGTATACATGATACTTCGTGACTGGACTATCGCTCGAACATCCACGTGGATACTTACCTTGTTGTAAGTGGCATATTGGTTTTTGTTGATGCAACTCAGTGGTTATGGATACCATTGGGATGATAGAATAGCTCATATGCATGCCCAGCTCTTTCCATCCTTGATTGCCATTTCCTGCGTTCATTTTTTTTTTTGTTCTTCTTGCATAAATTGGTTTTTAACATACTTTATGGACTTTCCCACTATATTCATTTATTATTATTTTTTTATATTTTTTTATTCATTTAGCTTACAGTTGTGGAAGTAGAGATTGACAGAGCGGACTGCCACCTATCTGGTTTCAGCACCTTTATCTGGATTTTGAATTTTTTCCTATGGTAGGTACACATCTTTGACCCTGGGCCCCATTGACCTTAGGTGCCTAGAGGTACTTAGATCACCAGAAGCTGTATTCTCTTCTGATAAGTGAGGAGAGGTCGAGGCCTCACCTGTAAACATACTGCATACCATCATAGGTTATAATTGTATATTTCCAACCTGCAACTAAGATTGCCTAAATGATTTTTGTAAAAATATATAAAACAATGTATGTCTTATTTATACTATGTCAACTTGGGGTATCGATTACTGGTTAAACTCCAGGAATGTAGCAATGTTGGGTTATCTGGCTTGTAAGTGTGGATTCACTGTTTAGTGTAGACTCACTTTTTTAATGTATGGGACCATTGTATACTCGGCTGGATGTTGCAGTGGACCATCTTTTAATTGTATGTTTATATTTCTTGTTTTTGTAAATACAGCCCTGAAGAAGTCCCGGCAGGGACGAAACGCGTCGGCTGTCCTATTTTGCAATTTGTGAAAAATAAATCATCTAAACAAAACAGACTTTCTGGACATTTATACTTATCAAGTGATTGTTGCAAAACTGTTTATTTCATGGTGCACCTGTGCTTTTATTAACTCATGTTATAGTTCTATCTGAACTGGCATTGTGTTGGCGGGTGTCGTATCAGTGTGCACATGATCCCCACCCAAGGGTACAGATAAGGGGAATTCTTTTACATAATTGGTTAAATTTTTGTATCA
Source organism: Lissotriton helveticus (assembly GCF_964261635.1). Lineage (NCBI taxonomy): Eukaryota > Metazoa > Chordata > Amphibia > Caudata > Salamandridae > Lissotriton > Lissotriton helveticus. The sequence continues at coordinate 469,653,952 of NC_136070.1, forward strand.
GGTGCATTAGTTTCAAGGTTCCGCCATCCTCCTTGCTCCAAAAGCCGGCGCCAAGGATGCGATGCGCAGCAGCGGTTCCAAAGGTGATGTAGGCTGCTGCAGCGATGTAAGTCTTTGCGATGGATCCAATCCACATAGCAGTAGCGGTGCATCGGTTCTGCCCAGGGATGTGCCACTCAACAGAGAAGATGTGCTGGTTCTGCTCGGTGATGTGCTGCTCAGCAAAGAAGATAGGATTAAGAATTAGGAATAAAGGATTAGGATTAAAGTTTAGAGAGCGCTCGAATGCCGAGGTGTGTTGGCGCTAAGTGAGAAAAAGAGAGGGAAAGCAAACAGCTATACCGGCCGTTTTATGCCCTGGGGAACAGCCACATTTTTATCAACTTCCTGAACATTAACCTGTTTGTTTGGAGTCTCACAGTGGTAGTCAATTGGTTCCATAGCCTAACTGCACGGTGCGATAGACTCTTCCCTCCTCATCTGGATCTACAGACTTTGATGGTGCAAATGCGGCCCGTGTTTGAGGATCTGAGGCTTCTCATAGGAATGTACCAGTGGAAAAATTTACGGAGTTCGGCTGTCCCTCCACCATATAGTGTCTTGTGAACCAAGCATAAAGCCTTGAATTCCAAACGCTGCTGTATTGGTAGCCAATGCAATGATTTAATGGCGGTTGAGGTAGGGTGACCTTTTGGGATATTCAATAATATCCATGCAGCAGCATTTTGTATAGACTGCAATTTGGCCTTCTGTGCCTTGTCAATGCTTATAAATAGTGCATTACAGTAATCTAGGCATGATAAGACTAGGGCCACTACCACTGTTTTTCTTAGCTCCTGTGGAATGAAAGCAACATCCTTCTGAGGAGGCTTCAGTATGAGAAAACAAGTGGAGGTTACACGGTTTATCTGGGCCGAGAAGCTGAGTTGGTCATCAAAAATAATCCCCAAATTCTTAACTTTAGTAGATGGAACTGGACAAACTCCTGCCTCTGTCGGCCATCAGGTGTGGTTCCACAGGGACGGTCCATTACCAAACTCCATCACCTCTGTCTTATCCGTGTTAATTTTTTAGATAGTTATTGCTCATCCAGCTCATGATGTAAGTCAGACGGGCATGGAAACTCGCGACGACAGGCTCAGACTGTTTAGATGCAGAGATGATAATCTGTGAGTCGTCCGCGTATGACACAAACGAGAAACCATGCTGTCTGATGAGACTGGTGAGTGTGGTGACATAAATGTTAAACAGAGTTGGTGACAGCGCTGATCCCTGTGGCACTCCACATGGGAGAAGGAAGAGTTCCGATTGGAGATTTACCCAATGTATGGCCTGTTCCCTATCCTCTAAAAACGAGGAGAGGAGGGACAGAGCCGCATCCCCAATCCCCACCAACTTCAGCCTCCGCACTAACACCGTGTGATTCACGGTGTCAAATGCTGCTGATAGGTCCAGGAGGAGAAGGATAGCTCTGCCCCCCCATCCACCTGTCTCCAAATCTCCTCTGTTGCCATGACAAGCGAAGTCTCTGTCGAATGACACCACAGAAAGCCATGCTGACTTGAATCCAAACAGCTTGTTAATGTCCAGATATGATGTCAGCTCCTGGTTTATCTACCTAATTTTGGCAGCAACCTGCAGACACAAGATAGGTCGATAGTTCTTGACCTCCAATGGACCAAGCACCGGCTTTTTCAAGATTGGTCTGATGCATGCTTTTTTCCAGACAAACGGATAGCTCCCCGATTGAATTACTTGATTTAGAATGGGAGTTAAATGTCTGCTAATAGACCCTGAAACCAGATGCATAACAATCGGTGGGCACGGATCATTTGGGGACCCTGACTTAGTGGATAGCAGAATGTTGTTGACTTCATTAGGAGTAAGCGTGCTGAAAGTGTTAAAACAACAGTGCAGCGTCTTGTCCTCTCTTGTAATACTAGGACCATTTTCATTTACCTTCCTATTGTTCCGAAGGTCGTCATAGATCGTTTGGACCTTAGTCTGAAACAAATTCGCCATTTTATTACAAAATGTGGAATCTGGGCTGAATAGAGTGTTCTGACGTGGTTTTGATAGCACTTGGATATTTTTAAAAAGCTCCTTTGCGGAGTTGTTGGCTCCTCTATTTTTGCAGTATAGTAAGTAGTTTTTGCTTGTATGATTGTTTCTTTATATTGTTGTAGGGCTATATTATAGGATGTCTTGAGCTCTCTACTATACTCCGTTCTCCATACACATTCAGATTTCCTACATTTAGCTTTCAGTCTTTTCAGCTCAGGGCCATACCATGGCGATGTCGCCTGCGATCTTCTTACTTTGATGACTTTCTCAGGTGCCACCTTATTTACTGCCATAGCTATCCAGTTATTACACCGGCTGGCCGCCTCATTGTTGTCAGGGACCTGTAGTGGAGAACAGCTGTTTAGGGCCTGCTCTAACTTAGTTCCTTGGATTTTATTCCAGCGTCTAAATTTTATGCTAACTGGTTTATTTGTGACAGGCTGAACCGGCTGTGTAAACTTAATGTTAAAATAAATCACCATATGGTCAGTCTAAGGAAGAGGGGCCGTGTTTATCAGCATGACGTCAGTATTATTGGCAAAAATGCCATCAAATGTGTGGCCAGCATAATGTGTAAGTCCCACCACTTTTTGAACGAGCCAAAACCTGCTAAAGTATCAAGTAGCCAGCTGGTGTCAGAGTTGTTATTGAGTTCCAACTGATAGTTAAGATCACCCAAAATAATGAGTGAATTGGAATCTGTAGAGGATTCAAGCAGAGTCTGTAAGGCTTGTGTAAAGGGTGCTCTAGCACCAGGCGGCCTACAGAGAAGTATGCCATGTAAAGGGGGGGTATTGTTGATTTTCAACACAAATTGCATTGCCTCCGCAGGTAACTGCGTTAGAAACTCTACATGCACCTTCAGGTGGTCACGAGAGATTATCGCTATCCCTCCTCCTTTGCTTCCTACCCTATCTTGGCTAACCACAGAGTATCCTGCCGGAAGGGCACTATTCCAGTCAGGGTCCGAGGCCTGGTTGGTCCATGTCTCTGTCAGGAATACTAAATCCGGTGCAGAGACCTGGAGCAAGCATTCTAGATGGTACTTATGTTTGCCCATAGATCTTGTGTTAAGCCGTATACATTTTAGGTGAGGCTCATTCCTCCTCCCCCTTTACAGCCTGGATAATTAGTGCTGTCAGTTTCATCAATCCGATCTGAAAAAGGAGATTCAGCACTTGCCCTCTCGTCCTCCCCTTTCCCCTCTGTCTTGATGCCCTCCTCGCCAGTGTTAGCGTCTGGGATTTTGGAGAACCGAAAGCCCGTCAATACACTTAAACTTATCAAAATCCTCATCTATGAGACATACTTTCAGCGAGCAACACTCACCTCTCCTGAGTTCCATTATCTGTACTCTATTACGGATTTGGGGCCCAAAACGACCAGGTGTTCTGGCGCTGGGCATGCTCCGGGCGCCTATGCAGGGCCGTTTCTGCCATTAGGCAGGACTAGGCGGCCGCCTAGGGCGGCAAAATGATGAGGGCGGCATTTTGCAGTGGAGTCTGGACTCAGACAGTGCACAGCACTGTGCAAGTGAAGCGAACATCAACGCACCTGGCCTGCTGATGTTTGCAATTGCATTTGCTGATGCTTGTTGTTGCGTTCAGGTTAGCCGAGCGGCGCACACCCTAGATTATTGGCGTGTGTGTGTGTGTGTAGTAGAAGAGCGGGGTGCGGGACACACTAGTGGGTCCCCAGGGCCGTCAATCTTGTAGCGCTGGGATAGCGCTACCAATGACGGCACTGGGGAACATTCTTGGCCAATCCCGGAGCAGTGCTTCGGCCAGGGAGGGCAGGGCAGGCCAGTGACGGTGACGCGCACGGCGCACCAGTGCCACCATCTCTCGGCACGCGCGGGGGACGGTCGGGTTGTGTGTGTCGTGTCGTCGGCTGGGCTGGCCTGGCCCCCTTTGCCCATAATTTAATTATAGTAATACTGCACTGGTCTGGTCTGCAGCTGCCACCTGCCAGCCAGCCAGTGCCACCACACAGAGTCTTGTCCGGTCCCGAGTTCCGTCCCGACTCCGTCTCCCACCCGGCGGCCCTCTCCCCAGCACCACGACGACTCACACACGAGCCAAAACAGCATAGCCGTGGGGTCAATGAGTCAGGCCTGGCCGTGTGGTGGTGTCGTGTCGTACTTACCGGTACGCAGCAGCCAGCAGCAGGTCGTGAGTGACTACTTGAGCAGAGCAGTCAATCAGTGCACGCAGCACCGCCGGTGAGTCAGAAGGCCGCTGGGCCTGGCTGCGAAAATGAATATACAAATAAATATATATTTAGGATCGGAATCGGATGCATTTTTGCATGCTGCAAATTCGAATATTTGTAAATTAATCAATCATCATGTTAATGTAATAATGTTCTTCACCACTGAGTCAGGCCTAATGTTGTAAATAAGGCGGAGGCGGGCGGGTGACGGGTGAGGTGAATCATTATTAATTTATCTGTTATCTCCGCTGCGGCCTGACTCCGGAGCCCGTCCTCACGGTCGGCTGGAGAGTGACGCAAAAAGTACACTGTCACTGTAGTAGTCTGCCCTGCTAAATCTGGTCTACGGCCCTCGGGCAATATGGAATAATGCACTTCTGTTCTGAGAGAGAGGGAGGCTTGCTTTACTACTGACAGGCACATCATCGATCTTTGCTCGTCCTATTGTGCAGTGAAGTGCTTCCATTTATTGTAAAATATGCTTGGATGTATTATCACTGAAAGAAAGTACAAGGCTTTGTCTGTGTTCCACTTTGCCCTTTTTTACAAATCTATAATTACTGGTGGTTTCTATAGTGATGGAAAAGCCTCAATGCTTGCATGTCTACCATGGTTGAGTCAATTACAGTGATTAAAAATTATTTCTGAATTGGGAGCTTCTTTCGCACTCTTTGTGAATGAAATGAATTTATGTGAGTGAGTGAGCAGGAGCTGGGTAGCAGGCCAGGCAGCACTGACGGGTGAGGTGACGCCCTGTGTGCTGTGTGTCCGAGACTCCGAGTGAGGACGGTTTGGATGGTGGTGGCGCGGGCGGGGCAGGTCTGGAAGCAGAATACTGCAATATATGGAGGACACTCAAACACCAAACGTTACATAGGCACTGGTGGCACTTGTGCAAGTATCAAAAACAAACAAAATGTAAGAGGTACGAAACAGTGTGTTACAAGAGAAAAGCGACGTGTGCAGGTTACAAAAGGGTACCATACACAGTTAGAAGGATAATACTGCAATAAATGGCAGACTCTCAAACCGCAAGAACACACTGGGTAGGCACTTCCATAGTCATGTAAAGTAGATTTTTCTATAATGGGAAGTACTTCAGATAATAGAGAGGGCATGAATTACATTTGGAAGTGTCTTTGAAGGAGGAGAACTTTGAGGTCAGTTTTGAAGGCCTGGGAGGAGGTGGTGGTCCGGAGCTGAGGCAGAAGTGAGTTCCAGATTCTCACTGCGCTGCCTGAAAAGGATTGGGCCATCGATCTTTCCTTCTTGAAAGTGGGAGGTTCAAGCAGTAGATTTTCCACATTTCGTGATGGTCTCGAGCCTCCAGTGCGTGGACAGTGGAACTGGGCCTGGTGTCATTTCACCACAGCCAGCCCTTGTACCTTGAGAAGAAGAGGCCCCCGCCCCCTAGGCCCTTTCCTTCCCCAAGCAGGCAGGGAAAGCATAAGTCTGCACTGCCCCAGGCATGTTAAGGGGAAGAGATGTGAAGGTGGGTGATTCGCAGTGGCGTTGCTGGAGCTAGAAAGTGACCAAATGTGGCCTGTGCCAGTGCCCCAGCCGACTTTGTCCTGGCCACCCCTGAATGCCACCTGCTGTCTTTGTGCCATTATACTTTTGCGTCCATGACATAGGGCGCGTGCAGTGCTTTAGTTTTCTGGTTCCAGTAAAAAGCTTTTGAGGCCCAGCAGCCATTTTGCAGCAGGCAGGCTTCCTCTTTGCTTATTAGTGATGGGGTTTTCTGGCTGTCCTTCAGTTTAGCGCGAAGAAACACAAACACTCTGGTCTGGATGACGGGGGAGAGAGTGATGGTAGAAAAAGGGAGGGGGGGCGGCATTTTTCAATTCTCGCCTAGGGCGGCACAACACCTAGAAACGGCCCTGCGCCTACGGATGCAGACGGGCTTGCCTTTGGCATTCCTTCAGCGCGCCCACTGCGTGGACACGCCAACGTGCTTTTTATGCCCTAGCTGGAGCAACTAGAATGCTGACCTTGAAACACACTGCGGCCCCACTCTTACTGACGGGGACCGCGAGATCAGTGGAGCTTAGTGGTGTGGCAAAGCGTGTTCTAATAACAGACTTGTCAGCACATACAGAGTTTTAAAAACAAAGTTTTTTTTAAACCAGCAAATACACAATTTTAAATCGATGTTTAAAAGGAAATAGACCCTTCCACGTGGCATAAAACAAGATCTGGCAATTTACACACATTGTGGTGCTATCGAGTAATCCCCTGGTAACTCACATTGCGCGGTCCAGCGATACATTGGCTCTGCTGAATCCACCGGGGCTAGCAAGCTGTAAACACTCGTTGCCAGTTTCAATACGCAGATAACACAACGTACAAAAAAGTAGGGAACATTTTTCCTTCAGGTGCTTTTGAAAGTAGCAAATTAACAGTAGTATGACATGACTATTTAGTCTCCTCCTCAACTGGCCAACTTACTTAAAGGATGATTCGACCTCATTTGATCACATATACACATGACTAATGATTCACAGATTTTACTTATAGGTATGTGTGAAACAGAAAGGGGCACCTGTTTGTGCAGACAAACTCATTACGTGCACTTATTCACCTTCAGATTGATGCTGCTTCACATCACTGTGTTACTTTGTCTGGGTACGGAGGTAGAACCCGATTGATAAGCTGCATTTTGTAGTATGCAAACCAGTACTACAGTAGGACTACCTATTTATTGGAAAATGCAATTCTCCTACAAACAGGTGGAAATATCCACCTCTCTCATCTTTTCATGGAGAGATATCCTCACATGTAAGTTTACTACTGAGCAGTAAATGTGGGTAGGACAAGGGTGGAGTGTCAGGAAAATGGGGAATATTTATTACAAAATAGGTAGGTTTTAGAGGGGGCTGAGGGAAGGGGGTTTGGGAAAGACTACAGCTATAAACTATTGCTATACTATAGACTATTTTCAACCACAAACTACACTTCCAAAGTTAATTCAGCCCAATAGGACACATAGGGGTCCAGCCCAGCCTTGGAGTAAGTCTAGTATCACACATGGCCACTGCTGGTAATACAACACACCCCTGTAGAATGTAATGGAGGCAGGGGCTTAAAGAAGTACCCAATAAGAAATGTTGAAATATTTTAAATATTTCTACTTTCAAAATGCATATATATGTTATTGTTTTTCTTGTTAAAAAAGTTATATACTACTTTTAAATTAAACTATTTTATAATAGTAAGTAAGTGAATTAGAAACGTAACCTATATTTATGCTTACTAAATATTACTTAAATATTAAAATGCTATCAAAAGTGGTATTTTTATGAATTCTGTTTAAAATAACTATGAGTTAAATTATTATATTTTAATTATTAATGTATTTAATGATCATTTAATTTGTTGAGTTAATGTGCTGTAACTTTTTTTATTAGTTCTTGTTCAATCGTAATTATTTTAGTTTAATTTACATTTATATTTTGCAATAGCATATTTTGAATATTTTAAGGTATTGATACAGTCTATTTTTCCTTAACTTTGCCATAAATAGATTGCCTCCTTGGTCGTGGAGATCTCCAACTGTAAGTGCAAAGTTGCTAGCATAAATGTTTTCTTAGCTGTCTTCACCCCCTAGTTGCAGTAGGTGGAGGCATGTAAGTATACACTTGAGTGTAAATCCTGGAAATGGCGAAAGCAGAAATGTGTAGATTTGCACCTTGGTTCAAGAATAAATTTATACTTGAGTAAATATTCAAATATGTTTGAGACAAAATGATCCTATTTAAATGCCCCAACACACATCCTTCCTGCGTAAGTGTACACAAAAGGCAAAACATTTGTGTGCACTGAAGCATTTGCTTTTTGCACCTCCAGACATGAATAAAGTGTAAAAGAAACATTATAAATGCGAAGCAGGTATACAAGCCTCAGTTATAAGTGGAGGTGCAAAATGTGGAATTCAATTTAGTAGCAGATGGTTTATGTACAATCATGCTACATTATAACCTAAAGTGACTATATTAGTACGCAGTCTAACCATCAACAATTCAAAAAACTAAGAAGCCCTCACGACTAATGAATATTGCTAGTAGTGTTCAGTTTCCTATGTTAGTTCAACTTATAAAGTTCACGTATTCAAAACTGTATTATTTTCCCAGGCAGTCCATTTAATTCACATAGCTATGCTGTACTGACTGAGATCCTGCAAGGTGGAGGAAAATGATGGGCCTTGTCCTTAGATGAACTCACACTCTAAAATATCATGTTGCTGCCAGAGAGTCGTTTAGGAACCTCTGCATACCCGAAAGCTTGATTGATTCTGGAAGCTGTGTTGGCCTTCAAGAGGCAATTTACCAACCAGTCCTGGAAACATATGATCCGGGTCCTTAAAATATGATGCCTACCTGAGTCTGACTCCATGTTGCCCAGATGTGATCAAGAAGAATGAATCTTCTGTATCATTAAATTAATGTATCAGTTGCTTAGTGATAGATTTGAACAATATCATGTTCTATAATGTATCCGATGACTTTAATCATGGGCGTCCAGTCTCAGGGCGTTATTTCATTTTAATTGCTGAGAATAGAGGCACTTATTTGAACGGCATCTGCAAAAAAAGGGTGCTACGTATCTGGTGGCTCAGTGGACTAATGCATCCAAAGGAGGGGCCTGTGCTCGACCTCATGGTCACAGGTTTAAATCCTGGCGGGTCCACTCAGCCTTTCATCCTTCTGAGGTCGATAAAAATAAGAACCATTGAATTAGGTAACAATTAACATCTCTCATTCAGTACCAAAATGCCCTACTGGGTGAGCATCCGCTTTACAAATACACGTTATGTCACTAGTATTTTTTTCAATAGACAAATTGAAAAAGAAGGGTAAATGCGAAAATCCCTGCCATGTAATTCTACCTTGGGAAAACCGGTCTGAGATAAACAAATTCACTAAAACCCTTGAATAAACCCCAGATTGGAATGCCTTAATGAGGTTAATAATTGTGTTATCATTTGCAAAGGTATTCAAAGTGTAATGTATTTAATCTCACTTTATCCTGCAGAAAAGTCAGATGATGTCCAATTTATTTAAACCCAGTAACTCAGAACGTTGTCAGGTTTTCTCATTGGAAAAATATATTACCCCAGGTCCCTCCTGACCTCGTCCCATTCCTTGGAATATGGAGATGACCATCTCCACGACAGAAAAAAAGAAAAGGAGCATGCTGGGATACCCTACCTGCTCCCTCCCACTGGGAGTACATAAGCGGTACCAGCCCAGCATGCAGCCTATTCTTTTTTTCTGTCTCCGACAGAAAGGTTGTTGTGTGCTGTGATGTTGCTGTACCTGCACCTGCTCCTGGGGTGGCGTGCTGGTCCTTCTCTGCTCCCCCTGCCCGGCTGCCTGGCTTCGCGGGCAGGGGTGCTGTTTCCTGGTGTGTCTGCCTCCCGGCCTGCCTGGCTTGCTGGGTTGCGTGGCTTCTTCCTGGCTGCTGTTCCGGACTGCTGGCCCTTTGCGGCTGGTGTGCCATCTCCCGGTGGAACTTCGGGGTCGCCTGTGCACGACTCCCCGAGCTTGGCCGGGTGGGAGACGCGCTGCTCCTGTTGTTGGTGCCGCGGCGCTGGATGGATTCCGGTGCCGTCTGGGTGTGTGGGGGCCTGGTTCGTGGTGCTGCGGCCCCCACTACAGGTGAGTCCCGCTTTGCGGTGTTGTTCTACGTTTTGTACCATCCATGTCTTCCACTTGGCCGCTGCCCTCGCACGCGTTGCTGGATGTGTTTGCACGGGGCTATGGGGACTGGCACTTCGCCGTTTGTGGCGGGCTGACTTTAGTTCGGTTCCCTGGTGTACCGGGTCATGGGAAAGTTGCCGGCCTCTTTCGCTGGCGCAGAGTCACCTTTCCTGGTTCAGCCTCGCTCTGCCACTTGTTGGGCCAGTGCTTTCCATTTCCAGATGTCGCGGTGGTGTGGTCTGCTCTGCCTGGCGCTGTGCTCCTGGAGGACACCTGGGCAGTATACTAGGGGGCGTTGAGCTGTTGGGGCGCTCCTCCTGCCCTCCGGGTGAGTACCGTGTAGCGGTCCCTGTTTCTTTCTTTTTTCTTGTCCGGCTTTCCTGCTGTCTTTCTTTTGCAGGTTCCTCCTGGGCCTGGTCCTTGGCTCCCTTCCTATGGCCGGTGTGGATCTTGCTGTGGCCTCAGCGGGGCGGACTTCTCTGCCCCGCGCTGGTGTTCTGGTGGGCGCCTGGATGGTCTGTTGGGGGTGGGGGGGGTGCTGCTGTGGCCCTCTTCCTGCCCCCCTGGTGAGTACCGTGTTTCGGAAGTCCCTGTTTCTTTACTGTTCACTGTCCTTGGGCACTGTGTGGCGGTTAAGGCTGTGTATGGGCGGGTTGACCTTTCTGGACATGGTTCCGTCTTTTGACCTGCTGTTGTCCGTGACTGTACCTGTTGCTGGTGGGAGTCGTCCTCTGGATGTCTCCCTGCCGGTTGAGTAGGGTGTGTGCTGTTTTCCTCAACTGTTTCATCCACTCGTGTCCACCGGTCACTTGGTCTCCTGTGCTGCCTTGGCTCTTCTGCTGCTGGGGTTGCTGTTCCATGCTTGCTGTCTTGGTTTGCCTTCCCCGTGCCTCCTCGGCTGGTTGTGTTCTGTTGGTCGGGGCTGTGGGCTGGTGGTGCGTTCTTCCTGCCACCTTGGAGTCCTTTCTCCTACTCTTGGGTTACGGCTTTGGAGGGGTTCTGGGGTGTTTCTCCTGTTGTGGGGGCCCCTGCTTTGTTCGGGTTGGCCTTCTCCTTTTGGCTCACTCTGGGTTTCTCCGGCCCGATTTTTTAATTTGCTGGGGGGGGGTCCCCTGTTGCTCGGGTCCCCCTGCTCTGCGGTTGTTCCTCCCCTGGTGGGGTGCGCTTATGCCCTTGGAGTGGTGTGCATTCCCCTTTTTTTCTTTAGGTTGGGCTGTTCTCGCTTCCTGCGCCCTGGTCCCCTGTGTTCTTTTGTGTTCCGGGGACGCATCTATTTTCTCCTGTGTGCCTTTGGCGTGCCCCTTGGTTGGCTTGCCCTTGCTTCGTGGTTTGGGCTTTTTCTTCCTGTTCCCCTGGCCTGAGTGCTGTTTTGGGGGCTCCAGTTGGGCCTTGCCAGCTCGTGTTCTGGCCTTCTCCTGCTGCTGCGGCTCCCTGTGCTTTCTGGTTCCGGGGTTCTTGCTGGCTTTCTTTGCTGTTTCCATCTGGCCTGTCCCTCTGGTGCTTGCAGCTTGTGGTGGGTCGATTGCCGCTTGTGCTGTGCTCTGCGGCTGTGTTGCCCTGTGGCTTTGGCTTCTGGTCCTCCTGCTGCCTGGCCATTCCTGGTGGGGTGTCTTCCTGCTGAGCCGTGGCTCACTTTCTGCGGCCTTCTGCCCTTTGGTTCCTGGCGTTCCTGTGGGTTCGGTCCTGGTTAGTGCCTGTCGGGTTCCTGTGATGTCCGCCGCTGGTCGCTTCTTGCTTCCTCTCGGGTGCTTTGCTTGGCCCGTGTTCGGGGCTTCTGGCTTTCGGCGGGTTCCCGTGTCCTCCCCTTGTTTCCCTGTTGGGGGGGGGGCTGTTGGGCCCTTCCTCTGTCCTGGTGGCGTCTTGTCCTTGTTCGGCTGTTGGCTCTGGGCCGGGCTGTTTGTGCTCCTGGTGGGTCCTGTTGTTGTGGGCTTTGCTTCTTGCCTCCTGCCTGGTGGGGTTTGGTTTCCTGTTGAGGTTTCCTTCTCCCCTCTTGTTTCTCTGGCTGGTCGGTTGTGCTTTGGGGCTTTGCTTCGCTGGCCGCTGTTGCCTCCGGTGGTGGCTGGGTGGTTGGCTCTGCCTTGGGTGGGCGCTTGTTCTTTGTGTGCCGGGCTCCTGTGCCCCACCCTGTCTGCCGGTCTTGGCTGAGCTGTGCCCTTTCCCTGCTGGTGGGTTTTGGGTGTCGGTCTCCCCGGGTGTGTGGCCTCTCTGCGCCTTCTTTTCGCCCCTTGGTTCCTGCCCTTCTGTTGGTTCGTGCGGGGTGGGTGCCTGTCTGGGTGCCGGCCTGCCTGCCTGCGGTTTTCACTGTTGGGCGCTTCTGGCTCCCTTCGGGTGCTTTTGCTTGCCCCGTGCTCGGCGTGTCTACCTTCTGGTGGTGTCTCCCCCTGGTTTCCGGGGGGGGGGGGTTTGTTGTGCCCTTTCTTCGTGCTGGTGGGCCTTGGCCTTTATGGTGGTGTTGGTTCGGGTTTCTTCTCGCCTGCCGCCTTGTTTCCCTCCGGTGGTGGCTGGGATTTGTTGGTCTTCCTTAGCTTTTGCTTTGGGGGGCCTCTTGTTCTTTGGTTGTTCGGCTCTTCTGCCCTGCCCTGTTGGCCGTGCCTTTTCCCTGCTTGTGGGGTTTGGGTGTCTGCCTCCCCTGGTGTGTGGCCGGGTATTTGCTTCCTGCCCCTCTCGCTCTGCCTTGGGTTGCGGTTGGCTTTGCTTCGGGTCTGGGGCTTTGGGGGCCTGGCGTTGGCCCTGTGCTCCCGCGAGGGCTGTTTTCGGCCTGTGCCTTTTGCTCTCTCGTTGGTGCTGTGGTGTTCCTTCCCGCTCCCTTGTTGAGTGGTGCGCCTTGGCTTTGGCCCCTCTGCTTGCTCCCTTGGGGGCTTGGCTCTGGTTCTGTGCCTCCCTTCTGGCTTGCCTGGTTGGTGGTTCTTGTTTCCGTGGCAGTCCCCTTCTGGCCTTTGGGGTCTTGGTTCGGGCCTGTGGGGTGCTGTTTTTTGGTCTGGTGCCCTTGTTGTTGGTGGGGTTCCGGAAAGCCGGGTTCTCTGCTTTGGTATTCTCCATATTTTAAGGAATGGGACGAGGTCAGGAGGGACCTGGGGGTAATGTCCTATTACTTACCAGTAATCTTCATTACTCCTGGTCCCGTTGACCTCGTCCCATTTCTTACTTCCCTCCCTCCCTCCCTAGCGGCCGGCCTTCCTGTTGTTGGCTTGGTGTTTTCAGGCTGCATGCTGGGCTGGTACCGCTTATGTACTCCCAGTGGGAGGGAGCAGGTATGGTATCCCAGCATGCTCCTTTTCTTTTTTTCTGTCGTGGAGATGGTCATCTCCATATTTTAAGGAATGGGACGAGGTCAACGGGACCAGGAGTAATGAAGATTACCGGTAAGTAATAGGACATTTTCATAGTACCCAACTTTATCACAGTGCAGTTACAATTGTAAACATATCTAACAATCAACTTTTTTAATGTATTTCTCCAATTGCTAAAATTAGACTATTGGATAACAACACGCTGACATCTTAGTGAAAGACAGACCCATATCACCTTCAATCTCTTGAACACTGCACTGGTAAAGTATGTACATCTCTTTCTGTAGGATGGTACTGGGCACTCTAGGGTGTGAATGCCCTGGACATTTGTGAGCACCCACAAACGCACTCATTTTTTAGTATCCATAAAGGCATTTAGGAGCCTCCCTCCCTGGAAACAGATTACGGGGCAGGAAGGGAGAGGGAACACCCCAAGAATTGGGGTAGGTGGGTGATAGGAAAAGGGAACTCACCACTGGAGAAACTATCTACCCAACAGAGAAAAATATTTTCCTGTGGAGAAGACAAAGGAACTGTCAACAAGTACATTTTCCCGTGATCTTTTTCTCGTGCAAAAATGTACGTGTAAATTTTCGCTTGAGAAAATGGAATTCTCAAAGCTTTTAAGGTCGAATCTGGGCAGCACATGAGCTGCTTTGCAAGGCATGCTGTATTGAGGTAGGGACTTGAAGCCCCGCTCACTCTCCATCCACATTTTTCACTGGCTTGTGTCATTGTCCACTGTAAACAGTGGCTGTTCATTGGACAAAAAGCTTAGTGGCCTCTGCTTAGTACCGGCTTGTCTCATTTTGTAACCTACCATGGCAACACCCCATGTTACTTGTGTTGTTGATCAGTAGGCTTTAATAACAGCCTCCAATCACTATTTTCTCAAACACGCTCCCCCTAACACTTTAAAAAAAAATTATAGCATGCATTTGCAATGCAATAGGTCTCGCATTTGTGAGCGTTTAAGCTATTGGCATTGTAAATGACAATGCCTTTTATTTATATGTTTTAAAAACAACACATGAATAAAAAGCATTGTCATTGTCATTTACAATGCAAATAGCTCAAACTATCATAAATGCGAGACCTATTGCATTGCACATGCTTGTTTACGTTTTTGCCTGGACAGCAGTGACCGGCACATGCTTCTATGTATAACCTGGAAAAAATGTGAGAATCCCAAAAAATCACTAATTTGTACACATGCATGGTAATAAACATGAAGGAGCATATTTGAGATTAGGGCCCGATTCCCAAAGACAAACATTCACAGCTGAAAAAGGCTTCAAACACTCCCTATCAGGTACCCACAAAAGGGTACCTGGTGGCATAAATGTGTTTACTATTGCATGATTATACACTTCAACTGCCTACAATCGCACACTGGTAAAACTCATTCAATGGGTGGGTAGTGGGTGGAACTTGACGCGGCTTACCTTTAGAGTGTGTGAAAGCCTACAAACTTGTGAATTTGTCTGAATTCACAAACTCCTGTACAACCCTTTCCCACCACCATGGCAATGATTTGCTATTTACTCCAGCAAATGGCTGAAGTATGTTTCCTTCCAGAGTGGGAAAGATAACATAACACCCCATACTTTGTTGTCGGGAAGAGTGAGGTATTTCTTTTCGGAGGGAAAATGTTTTCTCCATGGAACAAAAACAGAAAAAGTACAAAAACAATTACATCTGCAGAAATGGATGTCTTTCCACGATGCAGAATTTTACTAGGTGTACATTAGTAAAATAGCAAATGACATATAACATTCTCAGTTTTATGCCTGAAAACGGTGACTGTTCCTGGAAAGCTGAGATTGTTGCAGCTTTCCAAGTGTAGTACTAGGATTGTATGTGAATTTCCAAAACGTATAATTCTCACCGATACTTAGGTGTATGTGTATGAGTGTAGATGTCCAAGTATTTATGTGAAACGGGTCCTATGCCTATGAATGTGTTCTATAATATCCATAGATCTACTTTCGCACAGTCACCAAAGAATAGCTAGAAAATTGTCATAGGCAATCAGAGGGAAAGTTCATTATTATACGAAAACCAGAGAAGACTATATGCTACCCTAGATTTAAAGTCCCTTATAATCATAGAAGGTTGTAAAATAATTGAACATGTCCTGGCAGTTAAATTTGGTGGTTGGTTATCAAGATTAATCCTTATGAGACCATATTTTTAGATGGTAGGTGCATCATCTAATAGAATATATGATATTATGTAGATTTCAGAAAAATACATAATTTCTAGTAACACCCATAGACATCAAAATGCAATTTGATTTTGTGACTATGTGAGGAGGTGGTTTATATCAAAGGTTAAATTTTCAATGCAAAATACTAGTAGCTGGTGACGGCGAAGGTTTAATCTATTTAAAAGGCCCTCATTAACAGTTGACTGGATTATGTGTACAGGGACTGTGAGGGGTGGGGGCAGAATCCCAAATTCCTGACAATAACCCTGCTAATAAATTATTCCACTACGAATTATTGCCATGGAATAGAGAACAATTATCCTGAGCTGTGAATAGTGGGTAAAATAATGATGTGCTCAGCAGTCCCAGAGCCTGTTCTACTGACATTTACCACCAGCCCTGGGCAGATAGTACATGTTAGCTGTAGATCCAAGTCCAGGTCAGGATGTGGGTGGTGGTAGTGGGGAGGGTGCTGGTGCCATGGCAGGCTGAGGGCTGGCTGCGGGAGCATTGTCCGTTCTCCCATGTAGCGTCAGGAAGTCGGGCAGAGGTCTGGCTATGACTCTGCTCCCAGCCCCTTTCCACTGTTCTCGGGGTTTGATGAGTGTAGACTTTAATATGGTAAAACTGTGTCCAATCATACCAAATCCATTATTCCTGAGTACAGGATCACCCTGTCACCTGTGATCTAGCAGAGTGGTGCCCCTACTGAGGATAGCACTCCACCAGATTTATATTGAAAATCTAAGTCGATAAGGAGACAGTGATGTCCCCTACCCCGATTATTTGTATTGGCCTCAAAGACTTAGGTAGAAAGTACAAACTTGCACACTCCATTAAAGGTATATGCATTTATATCTACAGTGGCAGCTTAAACAGATGAAATTTTACTATCGCTCTCACCCTCAGGGCTTTTATTGCTGCTCTTCAGAACACCATGTATATATGATATATAATAAGCACATTATTATCTTCAGTTGCAATGTGTTGATTTAACCTACCCAACGACTGGAGCTCATAAACATAAATAGTTTATTTATTGGAAAAAATATATATATTGCTGGAACAGTCTTTAACAGGCTTTAGGATTTTTTGCGATTAATTTAGTTGTAATTGTGTATCTATAGCATTGAATTATTTACTTAACTTTTTTAAATGGCTTTCAAGCTACCGAATTAGCAAAAGACAACCCATGTTTCTTGAGAATCATAGAACATTGAGTATGTAATTCCTATTGATAAAAATAACTTGAATATTGTGGAAAAGTAAATTTTGCCATGTTCTGTGTCCCTACGTGTCCCCCATCCTATGTTGTATGTGCATGATTAATATGCATATGTATTCCCCATGATCGATTAAAGACGCAATTACAGTTGTGTCTATCTCTAGTATGCCAGTTTCCAGTTCTCGTGAAAGCTACGAGTATTAGGCCTATGTAAAGCTACGTTGCCACGTTTCTCAGTGTGCACGTTATTTCATTGTAAAGTCCCCGTTTCTAGGCCTCAAAAGGGCCCGGACACCAGATTCAGCTCCTGTCTCCTGAAACCCTCGCTGAGGAGCGATACAGCCCCCACCTGTATTCCTGACCCTTCACTTACTTCCTGCCTCACAGTGCCCGGTTCAGCCTGGCTCTGCCTCTGAGTCTGCCAAGAGTATGTTATGATTCTAGTTATCAGTCCAGCCCTCCTTCTCTGCATTCCTAAGCTACTGAACCGCATCAATAGTTTCCGTCACAGTCTAGCCTTTACGTCTCCATGTAAGAGAAATACTGTATTAATGGTCATTTAATATTCTTCATCACGCACTACATGTAGAATAATGCATGCACCAGTCTTAGAGTCTGTTAGCCTCTCCCCTCCTGACTCTTAGTTTATATCAACATGTTCTCTAAACATCAGATACTAGATATTGTTTAGGCACATGTCGCCCTGACTCTCCAGACTTCAGTCTCTGCTCCTAGCACAGAGTTCATAGACCCCAGCTTCTCCTAGTAACACGTCATTGTCAGTTTGCGCGCACCATTAGGTTAGAGGTCCCGGCTCCTTAGGTAGCCCCCTCCATGTTTCCGCCCCATTTATGACATATTCTGTTACGTTTGCATCACATGTCTATGTATACGCCTCTTGTTACACCTACTTTCACCCTTATCTTTCGTGACTGCTATTGACCACACCCACTGCTCCGCCTATTGTATGTATTACAATTGCAACTGTTTTAGTATATATGCTTGTGTATTGTTATTAAAGTTAGCGCGCTCATCCCAGATCCAGCCCCGGCAGCTGTCGGGCCTTGCCAGCTCATTCCCTGTCCCCCCTGCAGGGCTCTGCCATCCTATTCCTGTGCAGGTTGTCCTGTTCCTGTCCTTTATGCTGTATTAAACCTGCAAACTCCTACTACCTCGAATCTTGACTCTTATTTATTGAGCTATCTGTTATTACTATGTCCAGTAAAACCTAGATCCGGTATTATTTATTTATATACCACATAATGGCGCCCGAACAGGGACTTGCCCTTTCCCCACGCGCCGGTGAAGCCACGTATGCCCCATGACCCTCTGCAGCCGTGACGGAACTCTTCTGCGCACCGGCAGATATTTCTGCTTCAAGTATCCCTCAGGCCCACGGAGGAGACGGAGGTTGCGGTCCAGCATCCAGACGAGGCGGTGGAGGAACGCGGCGAGTCCCGACCAGAGCCCAAGCCGAGAGTCCAAGGTCCGAGGTATCCGGAGGCCCACCCGTAACAGAAGTCCGAAGTTCGTCCGTCCGGCGTCGAAGCAGTCCAGTCCAGTCCGAGGCCTTCCGTTCTTGCTGCCCGGTGAGTACCGTTGCTGGGGAGTATCTAGACAGGGTCAATCTAATTGTCTCTGGTCCGTGGGGTTTGGTGGTACACAGATCCCAAAACGAAGTGTCCACTTCGGTGGATGCGGGTCCTGACGTGTCTCTTTATGAGACCGGTAAGTTTCGTACTGTTTCAGCAGTGCATCTAGTTTCTGTTCTAAGTCAGTTCTGTTCTCGAGAAATTCATGTATTCTGTTTTCCGTATTCCAGGTAGTATTCTGTTCGAACTGTTATTTTAAATGTTCTTCATGTATTTTAATTTTGTGGTATGAGAGTGGTGTAATTATCGTGTTCATTTTGTATTGTATTGTGTCCAGATTACAGTTCAGTCATGCCGTGGTTTTCCAAACTACGTCAGTTAAGAACTAGAAAAGGTCTGTTAGAAGAAGCAGTTCCTGTCCCGCCTAGGGACAGTCCAGGTCATTTTATGTATCAGAAGCATGGCATAAGTGCCATATTATATCTAGATTTATGGGTAGAGTATACCAAACAGTTAGAAGAAAAGTATAGATGGCCCGTATCGGGTACATGGGATGCCGAGTGCATCATGCGAGTAGAAGAAGCATTATGGAAAAAGAAAGCCAGACAGTCACAGAAAGATGCCATCGAGTTATGGCGCAAAGAATCTCATAAAAGAACCGAAAAAGAAATCAGAAAGTCAGAATTAAGTAGAGAATCCTTAGAACGAGCCCAAGAAAGGGAATTAATCGAGATAGGTGAACGAGTCAAAACCGAACAGTCAGACAGACAGAGGCATGCCCTCATTAAGGGTATGTATCCTCTTCTTGCCGAGGGCTTGCCAAAAGCGACCCCGGAGGCATCCAGTAATTTTCCGCCACCATTAGTTCCGACCAAGCTACGTCACAAACCGACCGCAGCTGATATTTTCATCTCGTCCTACTTGGACGACACAGTCCCAGAATATGCAAATCCTGTCCCGCCAGTCCCTGTAAATCATGCAATTCCTGCTCCTCCAGACACCGGAGTACCTGCTACGGTACCCCCGGTCCAGCCTACATTACAATTGCCCGCCACTCTGCCAGCACGAAGAGTATCAGTCGATGATACCGGTTTAGGGGCCGCAGGAGGAGGTCCTCCTGGTACCCCGCCACCACACCAACGTTTAACGTTAGTCGAGTTACATGAATGTGCGTTACAGCGTACGCCCAAATATAAGTCCATTGCAGATATCCGACGAGCTCTTACTGAATGCCGCTATGATCCAGTCGCAGGTGATGATAGCACAGTTATATATTCCATCCGTGTAAGACGGGTGACCGGGTATTTGGACACCCTACCAGACATGAAAGAAGATCTAGACAGAATATATCGTTTCATCCGTACAGGGGATGGTCCAGAAAGTATTGGCGAAGCCATGTCTCAAAGGAAAGCTGAGATCCAGCTCATGTTATTAAAGTTTCTGATTAATTGTTTAATAAGAGAACAAGATTATCCGACCAAAGATCCAGCCGAAATGAGAATCCTGACAAGGTGGAGTGATAATATAGCCGAGGGTAAACACAGAACTATCGGTAGTATAGAGAGTATGTACAAGAGAATTCGTAAGGAAATAATAAAGTTACACGAACAACGTAAAGCAGCACAAGTAAGCGAGAAAGAAAATGACTCTTCTACTGAAGAGGTAGAGGACGAGAATCCCGCCAGAATAGCGTATGTAGGAAAATCTAGATTTCCAGACCGCCATTTACGCCTAGAACACAAGTCAGTTTTTCATCATCCAGCACCAGAACAAGGTTCTCTAGAACAAGTATTTCAAGCTACCGATCATATTCTGAAATCACGAATCGGTTATAGCGAGTTAAGTACTATGCATGAACAAGAACTAGTCCGATCAGCAGTCCGATGGATTACTGATTCTACCACTTTTCCAGACGAAATAGTGGCACAAATGTTTCTGAAACTGCCCCCAGCCGAGCAACGACTGGTGGGTATGTATATGGTCCAGCACCTCATTACTCTGTATGAGGGTCAACATTCTGATCCAGGTCCGTTACACGATGTCCTGAACGAGTTACTCCAGTATAGATGGAAAGGTTTAGGTACCGATTTAATTAGTGTCATTTTAGAACAGCGCCACAAATATAGTACGTTTTTGAACCCGCATTTTGTTCATGTCTCACCCCCAGAAAGTAAACCGTTTTACATAGATAGACAGAACCCGTTACGAGAAGTACATCCAGTCAGGACAACAGATGGTGAAATGCAACGAGTGTTTGTTTACACCCCGATTACAAAGATGGAACTCTTAGAGATGAAGAAATTAATTCCTTGTCATGACAAAGATCCAGCAGGGTTCCACCGAGAATTAAAAGACATGCTCCGTATGGGAGAATACACGTATCCAGATATTATTAAAATGTTAAAGGTCCTGTTGCCCGCAGGGGTATACGAGAAACTCAAGGAAAAAGACTGGGAGGTGGGAGAGAAAAAGATCGATTGGACAGTTCTAGAAGCCGAAGATAAGATACGAGTACCAGGTACCGGTCTTGGGGACAAATGTAAAGAATTGCCCGAGTTATTGATACAGGTTTTGCCAAGGTTACTAGCCACGAAAAAGGAAGATTGGGATGCAATCTCAGCATGCAAACAGAAACAGGATGAAGACACTAGTGATTTTTATTCTAGATTTGAAAAATGTTTTATTATTAACAGTGGTTTGAAGACAAGTAGCGAGTCGTACCCTCATCTTTTTGTTACTAAACTAGTCGAGAATTCAAGTCCACAAGTTAAAAATAGAGTATTGAAAGTCGAAAGTACTTGGCAAGCTAATACCCCATCACAAATGCTCCAGATGCTCCAGTATCACCAGAACAGAATCAGGGAAGAGCAAGAACACGAAAGGAGACGTATGAAAGACACGAAAATGAAAGTACTAGTTGCACAATCTGTTCCACAAGACAGTCAGAAGAGGGGTCCGAATCAAGCCAGTCATCCTGCAGCTCCCGTTAAAGGGACATGCAATTATTGTAAACAGCCAGGTCATTTTATAAACGAGTGTGCAGTTCTGAAACACAATATAGCTACTGGTAAGACTAAAGAAAGACCACGTCCGCCTAGACAAGAACAAGTTTCACAGACTTCTCAGCCACAGAATGCACAACAGACAGTTCCAGCACCGCAGCCTATTGCTGCAACACAGCATGTTACACAGCAGATGTACCAGTATGCACAGTCCGAGTATCCAGAGTATCAACAGTATTCATGAAACAGCCTAGAGAGGGAGGTAGGCTTGCCTCTCATCGAGATTCCTGTAGATCAAGAAGGTCCCTATGTTCATAGTCAGGTACTAGGGAAAGACAGAAAGTTTCTGATTGATACAGGGGCAAGTAGGACCACCATCAGTCACGCCGAAGTTCCAGGGGCTCCGCTCTCAGGCTCTAGAAATGTTTCCCTTGGATTTTCAGGAAAGCCTATTGTAAACGAGATATCTAAGCCAGTTACTCTAGAAGTAGGTCCATTGTCCCGTACCACTGATCTGTTACTTACGAAGTCATGTCCAGAAAATTTGTTAGGCATTAAAACACTGAAAGAATTAGGTGCAGTTATTTGCTGTTCCCCAGAGGGAATACGATTGTTTTTACGTGACTTCAAGGGTCACTATGTATTACGAGATTTTGATCCAAGATTGTCTAATGTTCCGCAGCATCTATGGGCACAAGGTCCAACTGATGTTGGCTTCATGCAAATCACACCCCATCGTGTGACTCTCAAACCAGGTGTAGTCCTGCCACGAATCAGACAGTACAGATTGCCACCTGAGGCTGTAGCAGCCTTATCCAAAATTATTGACGAGCTCATGGCTCAAGGAGTAGTTGTAGAAACTGACTCCAATGTATGTAATTCTCCGATCATTCCAGTCATGAAACGTACTGATCCAAATGCACCCCCAGTATATCGATTAGTGATTGACCTACGAGAACTCAATAAATGTATTATTCCCCAGTACCCAGTTGTCCCAGATATTTCTTCCCTATTGACAGCCATTGATTCCGAAGCCACATTTTTCACAGTCATAGACCACAAGAACGCGTTTTTCAGTGTCCCCATTCATCCAGACAGCCAGTTCCTTTTCGGATTTTGTTTAAATGGAAGAAGTTATATGTTCACACGAGCTCCTCAAGGTTTCACAGAAAGTCCTAGTATTTACAGTCAAGCACTTAAGAGACAACTAGACAACATTCACATGCCAGCTGACACTGCCCTGCTCCAGTATGTCGATGATCTACTGATCACGGCCCGTTCTGAACGTGCTTGCGAGCGAGCATCACTTACAGTCTTGTATTTCCTTGCCGAGATGGGGCACAAGGTGTCCCCTTCAAAGCTTCAATTCTGTGTCCAGCAAGTGATCTACTTAGGCCACTTACTGTCCAAGTGGGGTAGGCAGTTGACACCAGACCGTATCCAGTTAATAGCGAGTCTTCCTCAGCCCAAGACACAGAAGGAGGTACGTGCTTTTATCGGCCTTACTTCTTATTGCAGACAATGGATTCCTCAGTATGCATTTCTAGCTAAACCACTAATACAGTTAACGACACAGGAGGCAGCCGTATCGACTGTCCTCCCTTGGACATCTGAACATACACTTAGTTTCAATGAGTTAAAGAAAGCTTTATGCCAAGCTCCAGTTCTAGCTACACCGAACTACAGTGAGCCTTTTACACTTTTCGTCACAGAACGCGAAGGTACAGCATTGTCTGTTCTCACACAAGATCAAGCAGGACAATACAAGCCCTGTGCTTATTTTTCTAGCACATTAGATCCTGTAGCCCAGGCTCTGCCTGCGTGCCTCAAGTCAGTTGCAGCCACAGCACTAGCTATCAGACAAAGTGATTCCATAGTATTAGGACATTCCCTGACAGTACAAGTTCCACACTCCGTGGAAGTTCTTTTAAACCGAACCCAGACTCAGCACTTGACAATTGCACGTTTAACAGGTTATGAACTGACACTGTTCCAGCCACACATAGAAATCAGACGCTGCAACGTTCTAAATCCTGCTACACTGTTACCATCAGTTAATTCAAATCCCGCCACACACGACTGTGTGGAAGTAGTTAATATTATGACTAAGCCAAGACAAGATCTGACAGATATTCCATTACCAGATCCCGACCTGACACTTTATGTGGATGGTTCATGTATGAGAACAAGTACAGGAGAACTAGTAGCCGCGTATGCAGTGACTACTGACACTGAAGTTATAGAAACACACCGTATTGACACCCTGTCTGCTCAAGCAGCAGAGCTAGTTGCTCTGACACAAGCCTGCATACACGCCAAGAACCTGAAAGTTAATGTTTACACAGATTCACGCTACGCATTCGGAGTTGTACATGACTTCGGAGTGCTCTGGCAGGAGAGAGGTTTCATGACTTCTCATGGAACCAAGATTCAGCATGGTCTCCTTATTCAAGCTCTGTTAGATGCCATACATTTACCGACATCTATTGCAATCATGAAGTGCAAAGCACATACGAAAGTTACTGACATTATTTCCCAAGGTAATGATCTAGCAGATCGCACAGCCAAGCTTACAGCACAGACTCCAGACATTTCAGTTAACAAGACACAAACACATACTCCAGATCCGACTACATGCATGACAGTTAAGGACCCTACTCAAGATGTCATAGATATCCAGTTACATGCTACTCCCGAAGAAATCAAGAAATGGTCCGAACAAGGAGGGGTCCAGACAGATCAGGGATGGGTGACGAAGGGTAGAGCCACATGGTTTCTCCCCGACTCTATGGTTCAAGTCATTATCAATACCGCACATAGTCCAGCACATTTAGGAGAAAAAGCTATGTTAGACAGTATCCAGAACATTTGGTTCAACAAGCATTTACGAGCTGCAGCCAAGCAGAAAGTCCGTACCTGTATGATATGTTGCCAGTTCAATCCAGGTAAAAGTGTCCCGGTGGAACAAGGTGGATTCCAGCCCCCTGACTACCCTTTTGAAGTCCTCCAGATGGATTATATTCAGATGGAGCGATGTCGAGGTTTCAAGTATGTCCTTGTAGTTGTATGCGCTTTGTCCAGATGGACAGAGGCATATCCAGTCCCAGATTACACAGCCGCGACCACTGCCAAGCAGTTGGTTCGTGAGTTCTTCCCCCGTTATGGACTCCCTAGAGTCGTATATTCTGATAACGGCCAGCCATTCTCATCTGAATTGATGAAACACGTTTCCCTGTTGTTAGGGTACCAGTGGAAGTTCCATTGTGTACGCCATCCTGAAGCAGCCGGTCTCGTAGAGAGACATAACCAGACTCTGAAAATCCGTATTGCTAAGATTTGTAAAGAGAAAGGTGTAGACTGTCTAGTAGCTCTGCCAGTCGCTTTATTTTATATGCGCATGGTCGCGCATTCCAGATCAGGTCTGTCCCCGTATGAGGTCGTATTCGGCCGCCCCCCTAACATGTGGGGTACACCTAGACCCCGAAGTATTACAGATGTTTCAAGTAATATGCTGACAGATTACCTAGCTTCCTTGATGTCTGCCCTACACTCTTGTCGTTCACAGGTTGCTGCCGCATTTCCAGACAATACCGAGGTGGCACCGCATGAAATCGTTCCCGGATGTTTGGTTCTTGTGAGGAACTTTGATCGTTCAAGTCCGCTGGAGCCTCGTTGGAAAGAGCCACGACAGGTCCTCTTGGCCACCCGTACTGCCGTCAAGCTGGAAGGCAGGAAGGGCTGGGTCCACCTGTCGCATGTGAAAAAATTTTATGGTTTAAAGACTGTGTCCAAGAACATTCCTGAAGATTTGAAAGACTGCCAAAGTACTGTTCTCAAGGACTGTCCCGCAAAAGACAATGATACTGAACCCTCCCTGTTAGAGAAAACTCCGCAACAGGAGTATAAGCAAAAGTTAAGGTCTAGTAAAATAAGTCAGCCAGTTTGATTGTCTAAGTCCTCCCCTAGGTGAAACGGTTAGACCGGTTTCTGACATGTATAAAATAGACCCCCATAGTGAGAGAGTTAGTCAAAACTCAATCCGATGTATCGTTTTTCTAAGTTTCATATTGTTTTTCAGCCTTATGACTACCTGCACAGGTTATGCATTTTATTTGTGTTTTCCAGTTTCTCATGTAAATAAGTCTTCTAATGTTATAGTAGAGCACACGTTTAGTGATCTGCCTCCTCATGAACTATCTTACCGTCTTGCTATGCGTAATAATTCCTTTATCCGCATGTTACATTATTCACACCAGACCAGCAATGCCACTAATTGTTGGGTGTGTGGTCGACTCCCCCCTTTCCAGACACCGAAGGGAGTTCTGCCACTCTTTCCTTATCCATTTTCACATAATGGTTCGTGTGGAGCATGGTCCACGTTAACGTCATCCTCAACAGATATGTCTTTTCTTAACAGTACATGTTTTCCAGACAAGCAAGGTCTTTCCCATAGAACAGGGTTAGATCTAGAAAATGAAGTTTATAATTTAGGTAATTATTCTTCGAATTTCATGGTCCTGAATGTCCAGTCTGATACTACTCCAGACTTACCTGCTATGTCAGTACTACCAGTTAAAGGCGAATTATGTGTCCGAAAGAATGGTTCCGTACATGTAGGACATAGTGATTGTACTACTATTGTCAAGTATAGTGACAGTAGGAAATCTATTTTTAAAGCTTCACGTCATTCTTATTTTGTTTGTGGTCAGACCGCATATGTTCGTCTGCCCCTCGATTGGGAGGGAACCTGTTACATTGCCTTCCTACTGCCACCAGTTTTCCTAGCCCCACCTGACTATCATAGGAATTCCCACCTAGTACATACTAGACACAAGAGAGACCTCCCGATTGTCGATTATACTGAAACTGCTCTAGAACAATATATAGATATCAATAAAGGTGTCTTCCCTTATTTAGGTACTGTTGTAAATAGTAAACTGATACGTAGATTAACCAGAACCCTTGAAGCAGTAGTGATTGAGACTACTTCTGCTCTAAGTAACTTAACCGAAGAGCAATCCTTTATGAGAATTGTCGTGCTCCAGAATCGTCTCGTCCTTGACGTCATACTGGCCGATAGGGGCGGGGCTTGTAGAGTCATCGGATCTAGTTGCTGCATTTTCATTCCAAATAACGCGCCGTCTGTTTATTCAGCTATAACCAGACTCCATAAAATTGCCCATATGTTACACCAAGATCCAGGCACCTGGACATGGTCCGGTTGGTTCTGGAATATAATTTCCGCCTGGGGATGGAAAGTCTTGTCCTTTCTAGGTATTGCAGTAGCGATCATATTCAGTTGCTGCCTCTGTATACAATGTGGCCCTGCGATTTGTGGCATTTGTGCTACCTCTTGTATTCCTAGTCCCAAGTCCCGTTCTAAATCCCGTTCCAAGAAGATTCGAGACGAGCAAATGATACTGTATGAAATGATAGATGGTATCATGAATATTGATGTTTCCTGATGGAAACGTAGTGACAAGGAGGGAATGTGGAAAAGTAAATTTTGCCATGTTCTGTGTCCCTACGTGTCCCCCATCCTATGTTGTATGTGCATGATTAATATGCATATGTATTCCCCATGATCGATTAAAGACGCAATTACAGTTGTGTCTATCTCTAGTATGCCAGTTTCCAGTTCTCGTGAAAGCTACGAGTATTAGGCCTATGTAAAGCTACGTTGCCACGTTTCTCAGTGTGCACGTTATTTCATTGTAAAGTCCCCGTTTCTAGGCCTCAAAAGGGCCCGGACACCAGATTCAGCTCCTGTCTCCTGAAACCCTCGCTGAGGAGCGATACAGCCCCCACCTGTATTCCTGACCCTTCACTTACTTCCTGCCTCACAGTGCCCGGTTCAGCCTGGCTCTGCCTCTGAGTCTGCCAAGAGTATGTTATGATTCTAGTTATCAGTCCAGCCCTCCTTCTCTGCATTCCTAAGCTACTGAACCGCATCAATAGTTTCCGTCACAGTCTAGCCTTTACGTCTCCATGTAAGAGAAATACTGTATTAATGGTCATTTAATATTCTTCATCACGCACTACATGTAGAATAATGCATGCACCAGTCTTAGAGTCTGTTAGCCTCTCCCCTCCTGACTCTTAGTTTATATCAACATGTTCTCTAAACATCAGATACTAGATATTGTTTAGGCACATGTCGCCCTGACTCTCCAGACTTCAGTCTCTGCTCCTAGCACAGAGTTCATAGCCCCCAGCTTCTCCTAGTAACACGTCATTGTCAGTTTGCGCGCACCATTAGGTTAGAGGTCCCGGCTCCTTAGGTAGCCCCCTCCATGTTTCCGCCCCATTTATGACATATTCTGTTACGTTTGCATCACATGTCTATGTATACGCCTCTTGTTACACCTACTTTCACCCTTATCTTTCGCGACTGCTATTGACCACACCCACTGCTCCGCCTATTGTATGTATTACAATTGCAACTGTTTTAGTATATATGCTTGTGTATTGTTATTAAAGTTAGCGCGCTCATCCCAGATCCAGCCCCGGCAGCTGTCGGGCCTTGCCAGCTCATTCCCTGTCCCCCCTGCAGGGCTCTGCCATCCTATTCCTGTGCAGGTTGTCCTGTTCCTGTCCTTTATGCTGTATTAAACCTGCAAACTCCTACTACCTCGAATCTTGACTCTTATTTATTGAGCTATCTGTTATTACTATGTCCAGTAAAACCTAGATCCGGTATTATTTATTTATATACCACAATATAAGGAAAAAGATAGAAATAAGAAAAATGTATATTCCTCTGCTTAATCTCTAGATCAATTGTAGATTAAGTTTAGAGTTGTCATGCACTTGCTAGCCTTAGGGAATATTGCAGTAATTACATTTTCGAGAGTTTGGGAAACGTTTGCAGATGAAAGATAAGCAAGGAGAACTTTGCAATTGCAGTATATACTATACGGGATATTTGATCATTTTAAATAAGTTAATGAGTCAGTATTTACTCTTATTTTAACTTATAATGCATAAATCTCATGAATTTCCGAAATAAGCAATTTTGTAAGGAAATGCTTTTTTTATAACATGGATCCACATTTGAAAAAAGTCATGAATTTGTTTTGAATACTGAAATTAGCAAAAACGGTTTCCAGTTATGCAGATTTAGGTCTGGGCTACCAGGGGCGGCTCTAGGCTCATTGCGGCCCTGGGCAGGGAGCATAGGTATGGGGCCCCGGAAGAGGGGGTCCGGGCGGGGCGGAGCACAGAGGCCAGTGAAGAAGGGGGGTTCAGGGTGTTCGGAAGTGGAACTGGCCACCAAATCCTTGCCAGGGGCCGCCACGCAAATATGTATCCATCCTCAGAGGATTATTATATTAAGGATATATATTGGCGTGGTGGCCCCTGGGGTTTGGTGGCCCTGTGCAGGTGCACAGCTTGCACATGCCTAAGGCCGCCCCGGGGCTACGATATGAAATATGCTCTGCTCCTTCTCCTGCGCTTAATCAAATGCTTGACGCACATAAGCTCTGTGCTCTGTGCTCGTGCCCACCCACCCCACTGCTGACCGCAGCAGAACGCCGGCAGGCTCAGAACACCGACAGGATCTTCCACCAGGATTCACCAGGAAGCCGCAGCAGCATGATTAGGCAGTGTAGGTGAGCACTGTACACCACCTACCTCTGTTGCTAAGGCAAATTGGATATTGACCCACGGAGAAATTTAAGATGTGGATTTTAGTTGTGGATAAGACTGAGGCTGCAATTAACGGTTGTGGTTACACAGAGAGCCAGAAAGAGGAGCTAAGTGTTGTTGATTGTTTGTGGTGCACTCCTTTGTGTTCCCCACAACTTGCTCAGTCAGCTCAAGTAAGAGCTGAGGGTCGCATCTCACTTTTAGAAGTTCATCAAAGGGGTTCACTGTGGCCGATGGGTAGGAGAAGCTGCCGTCCTCCATCAATCAATCAATCAATCAATCACTTAAGGTATTTATAAAACATCCTACACACCCATGAGGGTCTCAAGGCGCTGGGGGAGGGGTCTCTCTGGATCAGTCAAAGAGCCAGGTCTTGAGGCTCTTCCTGGAGGTGTGCAGGATCATGGAACGTCTGATGCTGATTGGGAGCTCGTTCCAGGTCTTTGCTGCAACGTAGGATAAGGCTCTTCCACCTGCTCTGGTTCTTTAGATGGTTGGGGTCTCTGCCAGGGCAAGGTCGGCGGAGCGGAGGTTCCTTTTGGGTACGTGGAAGGAGAGGTATTTGGGTGAGATTTTGTGGAGGGATTTGTAGGCGTGGGTGAGTAGCTTGAAGGTTACTCTCTTCTCGATGGGGAGCCAGCGGTGGTCTCGTAGGTGCTAGGTCATGTGTTGTGTCATGGGGTTCCGAGGACGAGACTGGCTGCGGTGTTCTGGATGGTATGGAGCTTGTGTAGCAGGGTTTTGTTCATTTTCTGCATAGAGGCTGTTGCCATATTCCAATCTGCTGATTATGAGTGGGTGGGTGATGGTCTTTCTGCATTCGGGGTGATCCACTTGAAGGTTGTGCGGAGTATGCAGAGGGAGTTGATGCAGGTGGAGGCGACGGCGTTGATCTGGCGGATCAAGTTGAGGGAAGAGTCTAAAATGATGCTGAGGTTCCGGGCATGGTCCGTCGGAGTAAGTGTGTTTCTGATGGCAGGGAGCCCTCCAGGAGCTGTCACACGTAGTGGGGGAGGGTCCAAGGACGAGGACCTCTGTCTTCTCCATGTTCAGTTTTAGGCAGCTGTCGCTCATCCTGGCTACAACGTCTTTCATTCCTTCTTGGAAGCTGAGTCTGGTGTCTTTGAAGTTCTTCATAAGAGAGAGGATGATACTATGCTGAGCCCATGCTGTCTGACAATGGTGGCGAGGGGGGCCATGTAGATGTTGAAGAGTGTGGGGCTGAGCGAGGATCCTTGGGTTACTCCGCAATTGATCGCAGTAGGTTCGGAGAGCAGGGGATTGAGTCTGATCCTTTGGGTTCTGCCAGAGAGAAAGAAGCAGATCCAGTTGAGGGTGGTTGCCCGGAAACTGGCGCTGTGGAGTCTGGCTGCAAGAGTGCAATGGTAGACGGTGTTAAAGTCTACGGAGAGGTCTAGTAGGACAAGGGCCGCAGTGTGGCCCTGGTTGAGTAGCATGCGGTGGCAGCAAGGAGGGCAGTCTCAGTGCTGTGGTTGTTCTGAATTCCGGACTGGGATGGGTTAAGGATGGCATTCTCTTCGATGAAGGTGGTCAGTTGGGCATTGATGAATCTCTCTGCGACTTTGGCTGCGGAGGGAAGGAGAGAGATGTGCCGGTAGTTTTTCAGGTCCGCCCGGTCGGCCAAGGGTTTCTTGAGGAGGGGCTTGACTTATGCCTACTTCCAGTCTTCAGGGAAGATGCCAGAATCGAGGGAGGCATTGATGGTCTGGCTTAGTTCGGGTGCTATGGCGGTGGCAGCTCTGTGGTAGATGTGCGGTGAGCTGGGGTCCCTGGGGGCTCCTGAGTGGGTGTTCTTCATGGTGGTGTCTTCAGTGGTGCAGGCTTCCAGGTGATGATGGAAGGCTGGTTGTCCGTGGATGAGAGGGGCCTGGTGTCCGGGGTCTGTTCGCTGAAGTTGTCTTAGAGGGTCTTGATTTTCAGGTGGAAGTAGGAGCTGAGCTTGTTGCAGAGGTCCTGAAAAGGTGTGACGTCTGTGGCTTCACTGGGGGGTTTGGTGAACTGCTGTATGATGTTGAAGAGTTCTTATGCGTTTCTTGTGTTGGGGTGGATTTTGTTCTTGATAAAGGTCTGTTTGGTGGCTCTTATGCGCTGGTCTTCTGTGGTTTTCCTGTTCCGCCAGAGTTTCTCGAGGCACCTGCAGGAGAGCCTGGCTTCTTGGAGGTCGGTAGGGAACCAGGCGGCCTTCAGGGGGTGCTGTTTGATGGGATGGCGGAGGGGTGTGAGCTTGTCAGCGCAGCCGGCGATCCAGCGGTGTAGTTCTTTGGCTGCGGAGTTGGCATCCCTTGTGGCGGAGGGGGGGTCATGGAGGAGGGTGGTGTTGAGGTGTTCCTCTGTGGTCTTGCTCCAGTTCCTTCATGACGGGCGCAGGTGGGTTTGGATACGGTGGCAGTGTTGAAGGTGAAGTGCACACAGTGGTAGTCTTTCCAGAGGGGCTGCGTGGTTTGACTGAAATGGATGTTTGTTCCTCCTGCAGAGTGGAGGTCCAGGGTGTGTCAGGCACTGTGGATGGGGGTGGTGATGAGTCAGAGGTTGGCGAGGTTGTCAAGGAGGGTGGTGGAGTCGGGCCGCTGTGGTTGTCCAGGTGGAAATTCAGGTCTCCGATGAAAATATAGTCCGTGGAGGGGATGGCGTGGGGTGCGGCGAGGTCGGCATTGATGGTGCGGGAGAGGCGCGTGGTCTGGGGGGTCTGTAGACGAGGGTCTTGCGCAGCATGGTTCTGGGCTGGTTTGGATGTGGAAGTGGAGGTGCTCTGTGTTGGAGAGGGGTTCGCTCGTGCTGGAGGCGGAGAGTCGGAGGGGACTCTAGTGTGCAATGGCGAGTCCTCCTCCTGGGCGGTGGAGGTGGTCCTTTCTTTGGATCTTGTATCCGTTGGGGATGGTGGTGGCGATGTCGGGGCAGAGGTGGCGTTGGCCAATGTCCTCGATGGGTAAGCACAGAGTGATGCCTCCCCAATGGAAAAAAGCAGCTAAGCCACATGTACCCTGTAAGCGAGTGAAAGGAGCAGCCAGAGTAAATGGGACTGAAGTTGCTAATAAGGATTCTAATGGGATGGAGTACCTACTTTGCCTGAGTGATAACCCTCAGATCTCTCCAATGTTTGAACCTAATTCTGTTAATTTACCCACTGCGGCACGTACTCCTGCAATGAGGAAGCATTTAAGGAATATAAAGACACAGGAGTTCACTGTTGCAGGATTTGCGGCTTTGCCTTTCAGTTGACAAGTAAAGGAGCAGGTCATGCAGGAGATGGAGGAGTTTGAATTGTTAGAAGATATTGTCATGATGGATCCACGTTTATCCTCATCACCATGTTTTTCTTGCCCTTCTCTACTAAGCTTTGCCCCCTTGAGGATGAGATCGGATCAGTGACTGAGGGAAAGTGGAGAGTGAAGCTGAGTGGGAAACACCCTTAAATAATACTGTCATTTCTGGCAAAGTGAGTATAAATTTCATTTTTTCAAGAGGATAAAATCCCCATATGGGTTCTCAACAACACCCAAATATGTCTGCATCGAATGTGTAATCTTTAGTCACTGGACCCTCCCCGGTGTTGGATGTTCTCCTTCTAATTCAAAAGACCCTATATGAGCTCCTGGGATCTACAGTTAAGACAAATGAGAACTTGAAATCAGATGCAGGTCTTTTAAAGGAGATTTTACTCGAGCAAAAGTCAATAAATGTGTGTATGCCCTTGCTATTAATATCGGTGTCCCACCCAAATCCCGAGCCCCTGGGTTAGGGGTTAGACAATTCTAGGGAGGCTGTGGTAAAAGGACCAGTATATGTGTCCAGACTGCCAATGTTAGTAAATAGATGGTCTCAAGGACGTGTGGGGAAGTAGCACTTACTACATTGTAGGGGTTGAAGCATGCAACATTGAAAAAAGGTTCTGAAAATCATGCACATGGGCCTAGGAAGATGAACTTCTTTGGTTCAACGTACATGGTAGACAGTATGACTGAAAAGGTGGTGGGGGGAATAAAGGAGTAAAGGAAATGCGCCAGGAGAATAAACCAGGGGGTGGGCAGGGTTTGGTGGCTAATAAGCCTAGTATCAAAGGTAAGAGTGCTGAGTCTAAGATGTCTCAATTCTCAAAGTAAAAAGGTGAAAAAGGAGGCTACGAGGGATGGTATTTTACTTCGTAGAAAAAACAGGCCGAATCTCTTCCACAGTCAGATAGATTACACCATTGGCACTCTAGTCTTGCCACAAATTTTAATTATGTGGAAGAAGATCTCAAAAAGAAATTACTAAACTTCCAAAGAGGGCTCCTAAAATAACATATTTTTGGGGGATCTGAATAGAATGGCGAAAAAAGGGAATACATGGAATCCCCTGAATAGGGCAATGCTGAGGGTATTTGGAAATAGTAACACATTGTGTGGGATAGTTTCCATAGATATTGAGCAAGTTGCCTATTTGAAAACAGTAAGCGTCAGGAAAGTCACGAAAGTGACTTTTTGCTCTCCCAGGTTGTTAATTGATTTTTGAATGCCGAACTTGATCTTAAGGAAATTGGCTTGGGGTTAGTACCGCAAGTGGAAATAAAGAACTTGGACGTTAAAAAAAAAACCTTTTAAGAGCCTGTAGTGTAGTTCCTATTATCCCAATAGGCTCTGCGCATTGGAATAATACCTTCAATAGTATAGGCCTAGACCAGACGTTAACTAGGTCTACTACTGTCGATATTAGACTTAAAGTTTTGGGTTTGCCAGCTAGCTCAGAGTTCACTAGAAACTTTCTCGAATAGGCAAGGAGGAGTTGAACCTCCCTGGATAGACAAGAAGGGATTTAGTTTCTGACAACCATAGAACATGACAACTTTGCTCTCCCCTAATCAAGAGTGTATCTCTAGAGTCGTGTGAAAACAAAAGACGACTTATTTTACTCAGTCAGTACGTGCATTCTTAGTCTCACCAGATTGTAGAGAAAAGAGAGAGACGGGCGTGTTCAATAAAAGATGTTATTTATTGATCAGTCTCTTTTCTCATACAAGAGAAATGGATCGATATTATTGCAATACTTATGGTTAAGTAAAGTGCATACATTAAAAGCAGAAGTATAAAATAATACTGTAAAAACATTGATATGGTTTCTAAGCCATATGATGGTTTAAAATGGATAAAATAGATACATACACATATACATTTGACTAATCGTACTCAACTGGTGTTTCTAACTACGCCTACCCCAGATGTACCTGACCTAAGCCTAATACGTGGGCGGGAATAGAAAGTAGCAGTTTAAGTTAAGTTTGTTTTGCCAAGTGACTGACTAAAGAATTCTCTGCAAGGGGTTATTCAGTTCTGTACCTGGAATCTAGGATGAATGAGGGATGGTATCTCTCGTCTCTGGTCTCGATATTCCAGGCTGCCTGCGAGGGCTACCCGGAAGCGCCGGAGCTGGATTTCTCGGCAGGAGAAAGCAGCGTCTCGTTCTCAGCGCGTCAGGAAGGCGGGGCTGCGCCAGCGGGGTCTGCTCTGCTCTGGGCTTCGGCAAGTCTGGCTGCTCCGATCTCGTCACCACCGCGTGTGTTTGCATAGGGCAATATCGGTAATATTTATACCTTTAAGGTGCCGAGATTGACGTAAGGATGGACATAGATACGTCAATAAGGATGTCATACGACCTGGTCGTTAGCACATTCTTTTGCTGAAGTTCTCGGTGAAATCAAAACAATGGCCGCAGGGTTTTTCCCAGGTTGTCATAGGTTTGATTTGTTTTGAGAACTCCGTAGGCCTTATCAGGGGCTGGAGGAATATCGCTTGTCTAATTAGATGGCAAGCGTTATGACCTAATCAGATAACACGTTCCTGTGCCGTAGTGTGGCTTAATCAGATAATTGGGGTTTTCTGCCTCATGGGATGGCTGCTAGTTAACTTGTTAACCAGAATAGGGTCAGGAATAGGGGGATCGATACAGAACCTATAGGAATACATCACACCCACTCCACGCTAACTATGGACATATTTACGAATCTATGCATAGTCATGTATACCTTACCACCCCAAAATACATAAAATGCATTTTGAAATTATCAAATAAACGGAAAAAACAGTCACATGTAATATATGCACTCAAGCTGTAGAATAATGCCAAAGTAATCACGCATATCTATACATTATCACTAATTTGTATATGAGAATTTACACATGAAATGGCTCTTAATACAGAAAAAAGGTTCGAGACCATTCCATCACAGAATAAAATAATTATGAACATACCAGCGGGCAGCTAATGTCTATAAAGTATCTAAAACTAGAAATTTTAGTTCTCTAAGAATAGTTCTTACTTTAAGCAGAAGATAAGTGTCCTGAAAAATATGTAGAAATATTTTGGGGCTGCTGAAAAAAATTGCTGTCCGTGAACTGGAGGGAAAATTGTTCATGGTATTTTGCTATTCTAGTTGAAGGCCAAATTCAGGGAACGCCGTGTGCGAGCTTGCTCAAAAGTCTCTATTTCTGCTCTGGTGAGAACATCATATCATTTAGACTGTCGAAAAAGCTGTCAACAGCTTCCTGGGAGAGTTCCACTAACTCGGAAAAAGGTGTAACCATGCATTCGTGCGCATGATTGTCTCCATTGACGTTTTGATTAGAATTGCTGACAGAAGGTCGTACCTGATCAATGCTGCTTTCATCTTGAACTTCACTACCCCTTAATCGTAGTGGTGAAGCTTCCACGAATGCCGTCATCAGGATTGGTAGCCGTTGAGGGCAGCACAAAGCATGAGCCTTTGTTGGACTCAACAATGTTTCTGCATCCATTGGCGCATCCGATTGTAGCGTCAGACAGGTGTCTAACACGCATTCTTCTCCGCATAGCAAGCACCTTAATACAGGTAAAACACATCGTTGCCACATTGGTCGAAATGAAAGAAACCAAGTCATGTTCAGGTCTCTAAGCCGGGATAGTCCCAGGATTTTTGATATCCGGTCCCGGTATCCAATGGCTAGGATTGTTTCTTCCCTTGTCGCAGGTGTTTTGTCTGTGACATGGTTTGCCATAACGAAATATAAGGACTAGGAATAGGATTCCTGCAATTAGTCCCAAAATGAGGGGAAGTCCGCCAAAAATCGAATGGACGAAATCTGGAAAAATACCCAGTATGGCTTTGAATGGTGTTAATGCCATCGAAAATACTGTCTTAAATACTTTTGAGACTCCACTGGTATCAGAAATATTTAAGATTTCATTCAGGATTTCTGCGAAATGTATGGGGGAATTAGTTGATAACAATGAGTGAATCTCTGCAGTCGTCCTTGCGACTAGGAGATCATACGTTTCTTTTGATGACGTGAGCCTGGTCGGCGTCTGAAGAAGCACTGTTTTCATTCTGCTTAAAGTATCTATTCGAATAGAAGTAATTTTCAAGTTGGGCCATGCCCTTGCCTCCCTGTCTGGAAGGGAGCTGGGGAACAATAAGCGTCCACAGCACTTGACCTTCGCAGTCGTAGTTATGAGATAAGGAGTCCCGGGCATAAGACTACAACATCAGCGGTCCACAATTAGAACGTAACTCCCATTATAGAGTCTTTGAAAGAATGGTTCTATCTCTGTTGCAGGTGCGCCTAGCTGGTGACATGAAAGGTTATTTGAGTTCCCTTCACAGGCTCCATGCAAACTAATTCCATTACACAGAAGTGTACCGCTCAGTGACATCGCACAATTATTGCCACTAAGAAACACTTTCTGTCCTTTATTACTGACACATGCATGTGAATAGGGCAAGTTCCATGTTGTTTTAATGTACCCTTTT
This sequence comes from Lissotriton helveticus, assembly GCF_964261635.1. Taxonomy (NCBI): domain Eukaryota; kingdom Metazoa; phylum Chordata; class Amphibia; order Caudata; family Salamandridae; genus Lissotriton; species Lissotriton helveticus. Next base: position 469,690,674 of record NC_136070.1, read on the forward strand.
TCCCAATTTTTCGTACATGCCAGCCTGTATATATTTTTGGCAGTATTGAAACCTGAAGGTAGATATTGGAATATTAATTATCCCATGTATTATCCATTCACTGACAGGTCGTTCTGACATTGTCACTGGTAATCTCTCGAGTTTCTCAATGCTCAGGATTGTATAATCAGCACCCTTTTGTGCCATACTGATTTGTTTATCAGTGAGGTTAAAGATATTGAATAGTGACGTTGTGTTGATTAAACGCCAAGGCACATAGCCTGAACGCAGATTTTGTAACGTCCAGCCAAGCTGTACAATAGAACGCAATTGGGACTGACCGTGTTGTAACAACAGTAAGTCTTGCGATAATATGTCGATTGCTGAAGACACAATGCTGTCCAGAGAAAAAATTCTGGAGGACAGAGTCATTAACCCATTGTCCACTACAGAAAGTGATTTTTTCAAATTAATACGGTCAATTTCCCGTATACTTTCTGCTGTCTAAATTTGAGTCACCTTCCAGGCCTCGTTGTATGCTGCATATACAGAGGCTGCTATGAAACGTTTCTGACGCTGTTTGCGCGGTCCCATAATGAAATCACGCAAGTCAGCACCATCAGTAAGTAAAGTTAGGTGTTGCTTAATTTCTGCCAGTGTGGAAGTTTGTAGCCACTGAAGGCATAATTTGCCCACACTGTAGGTGGTTATTATCCCTGGGTGTTGTCTTTGGGAATATCTAGGGTCTGGCCTGGTCATTTTGAACCCCTGTGTTTTGTTCAGGAATCTGTCTTGACAGTTATTAGTATCTGTGGGCCAGATCAACCACTTTTTCCAATCAGGATGTGTTCTGTTTTGGTTTAATACATAATTTACGTCTATCTCTTCATCTGTAGAGCTATTGCTGTTCATTGTTGGTTTTGGAATAGACGGTTTATTTAAGTCTTTGATTTTGGCTAGGCCGAGACAGGTAGTTTGTTGAACAGTGTCATTTAAAAATATAATTTGTTCTGGGATCATGCAGGCTCTAAACAAAGATTCTATACCCTGTACTTGCCATTCTTTTGTACCCCAAACACTCTTTACTTCAACATTTTTGTCCCAATAATCAAAACCAAAAGTATTCATTTGTTCAAAGAATGAGTCTGAATATATCAATTTCGTGTTTGTTATCATGGTCTTTGTCCCTGTCTTATTTGACAATTTGAAATAAAATGTTTCAGCATTACTTGAGTTGAAACCTGAAAATTATGAATATTTGTCATAAACGGTTCTTGAGCTTCCTTTTGGAGGGGTTGCACAATGTTCCCATTGATTATAATTTAAAACATTTCTAGGTTGTGCAGATCTATGTAGAAAATGGTTACCATAGTGGTTATAACAGTACATACTATCATAATTTGTCGAACCTTGCAAATAATCATGTTTTGTAAATTTAGCAGACATCACTAAGTCAGACATCATATTATTTATACTTTCAAAGTCCCAATCATCAGCAAATGAGCTTGCTTTTACAAAGTCGCTCAACGAGATCTTAATTTGGTGTGGATATTTCAGGATTTCAACCGGACCATAAATTTCGTAGTCAGTGTTGTCCCATGCTACCCCACCCGGTATAGGATTGGCTGTGAAGTTGACTGAAGAAAGTTCTCTTTTCTCGACGTGTGAAGATGTGTGTGGTTTGAGGATCAAGTTGATTTTCTGACTTGCTGTGTCCATTTTAGCATATTTTCCCTCAATGAAGCGTCCCAAAGTTAGTACCATGATGAGCCAAAGTATGAGGATAAATGCACCAAAACCCACCCAAAATTCAATCCATGGAGAAATCAGATATGTTTCTTTCAGTTGTTTCAAAAGTACTTTAACTTTATCTTTAAAGGTTTTTGTTGATGGCTGTGTTTTTGATTCAGTGAAGCCTTCAGAGGAATCATCGAAGTTTATGAAGTTGCCGGATGCAGTTCTGTCAATTGTTCCAATTGCTTCAGGATTACTGTTTCTTGCATAGTCGTTTGTTACTTCATTATAGATTGGTGTGTCTCTGCTAAATGTTTTTATTTGGGTTTTCAGAGGTCTAAGTTCCATTGCATTGTTGCATAGTCCTTGTTGTAGTTCTGTAGGCGTTTCGAATGTGATTAGCCTCTTAGATTGAACCTCTGTATTTGTAGCAAATCTTGGTGTTCTACTACTTATCGGGAGTCCACTTGGCCTACTATTTGTTATCGGCCACATGATTGTGGTTTTACCAGGTCGATGGATACAACTCGGTTCTCCTTTTTACCAGCAAGCGGCGGTAGTACAACTGATCTTGTCCCGTTGATAGACAAGACAGGAACTGCTTTTCTGTAAGAAGGCCCAAATTCCTTCTTTACCGCGATCTTTTCTCTGACTAGATCCCCGACTTTTGGAATCCAGACAGGTCTTGCTGGGACAGGTGGTGGTTCTTCAGTGGTTGTTGGCTGCTGTTTCAACTTTATGTTGCTCAGGTCTTTTCTTGTTTCGTTTAAGTCCTGCAAAATAGCCAAACGATCTTTGATATCAATGCTTTTTTCCTTCACCACTGAAGTCTGACTGTCGAGGTCTAAGACTAACATCCTAGTTCCAAACAATAATTCGTACGGACTGAATCCCTTCAGAGAATTTCTTGGCAGGTTATTTAGACTACGTTGGACACTTATTAGATGTTTGACCCACCCAGCTCCCGAACCTAATACCTTTGCCGTTATAGATTGCTTTATGTCACAGTTTTTTCTTTACACCATCCCGTATCCCTCAGGAAGGAAGTGAGAAGAGTCCCGCTGTGCTATGCTCATTTGGCCATGTTTCCCCTCAGGCTGGAGGGCTAGAGTGAAAACAATGGTCAAACGTAGCATGCTTCTAGCGTATATGCCATTTAGACTCGCAAATCTTTGTATAACAGTCCAGACGTCAGCCGAGTGCTGATGATCTACATTATAAGTGGAAACTAGCCTGTATATGTTAATCGGACGCTTTGCTTTTTACTGTTGATCTTTTATGGAGTGAAACGACACGGTATTACACCGTTTCTCTCACCACTGCGATTTCTGTTACAGTTTGGGCAGTTCTTTACAAACATGGTATGATGCAGGCTCATGCCTGGCCACCAGTACCTTGATTGTAATTCTTCCAGAGAATCTTTTAGTTTGAGGTGTCTGAAACCCTCGCCCATATGTGCGTCTGCTATTAACAAGGTTCTCCTGTCCATGTTTGGAATCACTCTATCCCCCACTCCAGGGATTCGAGCAAAAGGGACGGAGTTTGCATCGATTATGTATGTATAATTGAGTGGATAGTTGATCGGTAGCGCTGAGCAGTCGCCTTTTGATGACGTTTTCACCGCCAGCACTGTTTCACCGTCAATATACTTCACTGTACGCTTTTTTCGAGCTACGGAAGCCGATTTAGTTGCTACCGCTGTGGCTGTCTCAGCCAATGAATTCCCTGCAACGTGAACGCCATCACGCTGATGACTCAGTGTATGTATCACGTGAGTCTTTGGTAGTTCTTTTTGTAACAGAACTATTTGTTCCCAAAGCAGTTTTTGCTTTATTGTTGCACCTGTGTCATCTTTGTAACCGTTTTGAATCCATGTCTGCAAATCGTTGTTATATGATTTGACGCAGTAATATGAATCGGACACTATAAGTGTCGGGAATTCGCGATCCGCATTATCTAGCGCCATTTTCAATGCTATTATTTCAGTCTGTGGTTCTGAATTAGTTTCTACTGAGTGTGTTTTTGTTAATAGAGGTCTTAGATTACCTCCGCGCCACACTTCTTTTGTAATCTCACATGTGGGGTTGTATGCTTGTTCTCCCCAAACGGAGGGTTGAGCATGTCCGTCTGTATAGATTACACAAGCGTATTGTCGTAAGGACAGAATGTCGATTGGCAGAGGGAATGTTCTTTCATATTCTAGATTTTTCAATTCCTTTAGTTCTGGATCAAAGTAGTAGTATAATTTGTCCGTTGTAATTGAATTCACCCATTGTATCCATTCCGGATTCAATGTTGTTGTTGGTAAATTACACGGTGTTGTTAATGCCTCAAAGGCTGATTCAGCTGTTCTGACTGTGATGTGTCTACCGTCCGCTTGATCTTTTTCTCTAGCTATTGCGGTTTGAACTGCATGAACAATGTTTTCTTTAATGCTGAATTTCTTTTCAGCTTCTGTGTACAAGTGTGATTTGAATGCAATTGGTACCTTTTCTCCCTCATTAGAGGTCAGGTATGTGAATCCCCATCTTCCTGGGATGACTCGAATCACAAGATTGCGTGTGTTATCACGTGTTTCTAATTTTGTTTTAATTAACATGTCTGTTTGTAAGGATCTCAGAATTTCTGTGTGTATTTGAGTCCAATTGGTTCTTTTAAAATCTGGTTTTATTAGATCATAAAGGGGTTTGACCCTTTCTGCGTAATTTGCAATGTATGTTCTTCCGAAATTTAGGAAGCCTAGAATTGACTGTAGGTTTTTTAGTGTTCTAGGTGCTTGGAGTACGGCACATTTCTCTAGGAAATTGTCAGCCAGGCTTTTGCCTTCACTTGATAATTCATATCCTAAGAACAGGACTGTTAGATGGGCAATTCTCGATTTTTTAAAGTTGAATTTGTAACCCTCTGCTGCGAACCCAAGTATTATGGTGTTCACTCTCTTCAAGTGAGTATCCAAGTCATCATCTGTTAGGTATATGTCATCGACATAAGATAATGCTTCGTCATCATATGTTTGTAGTAACTCTGTTACTCTCGCTGAGAATACCCCTGGGCTATTCTTGTACCCCTGGGCTAACCGACAGAATTGTTTTTGAGTGCCATTTATTGAGAACGCAGACAAATATCTGCTCTCTGGTGCTATGTTTTGACAAAAGAATCCATTAGAGATGTCTAATGTTGTTTTGTATTTTTTGCGCACTATGTTATTCATTAGTTCAGCACTATGCGAATTTTGCACTGCAAAAGTTTTGCAACATGAGTTAAGGTGTCTGTAATCCAAAACTAGACGATATGAATTGTCTGGTTTGGAGACAGGAAACAAAGGGTTGTTCATTTGTGAGGTGCAAGTTTCAATCACCCCCTGGTATTCTAATTGATCTAGAATTTCTTTTACCTGTTTTTTAGCTTCTTGCTTGATTGGATACTGCCTTTGTGCAGTAGGTTGTGATTTTAACTGGATTTTGTGAGGAGGAGAGTCCTCATCCCATCCTACATGATTTTTATATAAAGCAGGAGCTTGAGCTACTACCCACTTTCTGGCAAGTGTGTATTTTTTATGAATTGGGATATGATTTGAGAAGGCAGGCATAATTATTTCTTCGCCATGAGGGCACTCTTTGACAAACTCTGGTGGCCAGTCTTTTTCAGCTAGAAGGATGTCATAGCCCTTGGAGAGATTATCCCAAAATAGTCCCCTTATTTTTCTAGTCTTATCCCCTTCTATACGTAAAGTTATTTCATATATTTTGTGAGGTTTGCTAACTCTGGTGTCTGCAGTTTCCACTTGAAGATATTCATTTGTGTCCACTGTCTCCAGATGATTCATAAGGACTTTGCGAGCTATGCTCACTTCTGCTGCGCTGTCTAGCATTGTCTGAGCCCATTCTCCGTTTTTCAGTTGTGTCCTCAGTATTCTCGGCATTGTTTACTACCTTGATACTGGCTACCTTCTTTTTTGAAAATTGTAGTTTCTTTTTTAGATGAGCAGATTCCTTGTCTTTGGACTTGGCGTGCTCTTCTCTTTGTTCTGATCGTCCTCTTCTTTCCGATTTCTGTGAGGAAGTCTGAAAAGATTGAGAGGGACGTGTATCAATGTCTTGATATCTATCAGGCTTCTTTATATTATCCCTATTTCTAAGGTTATATCTTTTCCCAGAGGGGTCACTTTGGGGTGACCTGTGTCTTTGGTTCGGAGATTTTTCTCTCCGCCGAGGAGACCTTCCTCTCGACTGGAATTTCTTTTCTTTAGGATTGGATTGTTTGTTTCCATCCCAGCTCTTTTTTTGTGATGTTGAATTATTATTACAAAATATTTTTCCAGGACTTTCAATCAGTTGTGGTTTTACTGGTATTCCACCTAAACTATCTCTACCTAGTTCCTCATAGGATTTTTCTATAATTCTGGCAATTTCAGCTGGTTGGTCTGCTATATCTGTCTCCTTTAACCTCTGGCGGATCGCCATGTTTGCTGCTTCTCCCTTTATGTTGGCTAATAATATAGCCGAGACCTGCTTGAAGTCTTTTAGTAATTTCATACCAAGAGTTAAAGCGGGTTCTGGACCGTATTTGTCTTGAATTTGTTTTAGCACATCTGGTATTACCGAAATGGATGGAACACCGTGCGTTTTTGTGTAGATGGAAGCAAAGACTGTACCCCAAGTGTCACAGTCCTCCACGTGTGGTGCGATTCCCATTGGAAGACAGATAGTCAGAATCCTGTGTTTTTCTAACGGGGTGGTGTCTGGAAACACCGCCTCTATTTGGGTGATTTTTTGTGCTAACCAGAATGGTATTTGTTCACGTTTAGCTGGTACCTTACCTAGGCAGGATTGTATGTTCTGTGGTGTAATTTTATTTGTGTTCCCCTGATGAGGGGTCAGCTGTGGAATTTTAATTGCTGGTTGAATTTTTGAAGTCCGCATCACATATTGGACTAATTGTCTATGTAATTTTATTAATTGTTTAAGCTGTGTTAAAAGCTCTGCTGCAGACATCCCATCGATGTCTGGATGTGGTGTGTATCCGGCTAGAACCGGCCACGTTGCTCCTGGTCTACCTAATGGACCGAGCCTGGTGATGTGATTATTATGTTTTAGGGCGCCATTAAATAAGAGCAGATGCTCTTGAAATTTAAGTGGTACTTCCACCTCCTCGAAAGGAGTGTACTCATTAGGAGGTTCCTCTGTTTTGTAATAGTGGAAGACCTTTGTTACAGCATTAGCTGCTGGAAAGTTTATCCATGTGTAGAATACCTCTGTCTGCCGATATTCGTGTGCCTCAATTACGAATATGACTGTGCCACCTCTAGGTGTCAGTCCATTTTCTATAAGTTTCAAAGTTATAGATTTTCTTGTGTTGACCGGGATGATGATTATACCCGGGTCTGCTTCTTGCATAGCAGTATCAGCTGCTGCGAGTTCAGTTGCTATTCTAACTGCCTCTCTTTCTCCTTCACTGTCTGACATTGTACTGTCCAGAAGGTTATTTTGTTTGTTTGCAGATCAGGTTCTTATGGAAACAAAGATTAGATGCACGATATTTTGGAACAGTGTATCCTTCAACGTTGACTAAACCAAGGACCATACATAGGAGTTTTCTCCTGCGAGGTCTGGCGGATATTACCTTTCACCCACTCCAGACGTCTTTGGAGTATTATGGGAAAAAAAGGGGTCTGAGTGAAAAAGCACGACTGAGTTACTCTAAATGTCTTACGTTAGTTTTATCGCCTATCCAAACACGTTGGGCGCCATGTAGTGTAGTTCCTATTATCCCAATAGGCTCTGCGCATTGGAATAATACCTTCAATAGTATAGGCCTAGACCAGACGTTAACTAGGTCTACTACTGTCGATATTAGACTTAAAGTTTTGGGTTTGCCAGCTAGCTCAGAGTTCACTAGAAACTTTCTCGAATAGGCAAGGAGGAGTTGAACCTCCCTGGATAGACAAGAAGGGATTTAGTTTCTGACAACCATAGAACATGACAACTTTGCTCTCCCCTAATCAAGAGTGTATCTCTAGAGTCGTGTGAAAACTAAAGACGACTTATTTTACTCAGTCAGTACGTGCATTCTTAGTCTCACCAGATTGTAGAGAAAAGGAAGAGACGGGCGTGTTCAATAAAAGATGTTATTTATTGATCAGTCTCTTTTCTCATACAAGAGAAATGGATCGATATTATTGCAATACTTATGGTTAAGTAAAGTGCATACATTAAAAGCAGAAGTATAAAATAATACTGTAAAAACATTGATATGGTTTCTAAGCCATATGATGGTTTAAAATGGATAAAATAGATACATACACATATACATTTGACTAATCGTACTCAACTGGTGTTTCTAACTACGCCTACCCCAGATGTACCTGACCTAAGCCTAATACGTGGGCGGGAATAGAAAGTAGCAGTTTAAGTTAAGTTTGTTTTGCCAAGTGACTGACTAAAGAATTCTCTGCAAGGGGTTATTCAGTTCTGTACCTGGAATGTAGGATGAATGAGGGATGGTATCTCTCGTCTCTGGTCTCGATATTCCAGGCTGCCTGCGAGGGCTACCCGGAAGCGCCGGAGCTGGATTTCTCGGCAGGAGAAAGCAGCGTCTCATTCTCAGCGCGTCAGGAAGGCGGGGCTGCGCCAGCGGGGTCTGCTCTGCTCTGGGCTTCGGCAAGTCTGGCTGCTCCGATCTCGTCACCACCGCGTGTGTTTGCATAGGGCAATATCGGTAATATTTATACCTTTAAGGTGCCGAGATTGACGTAAGGATGGACATAGATACGTCAATAAGGATGTCATACGACCTGGTCGTTAGCACATTCTTTTGCTGAAGTTCTCGGTGAAATCAAAACAATGGCCGCAGGGTTTTTCCCAGGTTGTCATAGGTTTGATTTGTTTTGAGAACTCCGTATGCCTTATCAGGGGCTGGAGGAATATCGCTTGTCTAATTAGATGGCAAGCGTTATGACCTAATCAGATAACACGTTCCTGTGCCGTAGTGTGGCTTAATCAGATAACGGTTCCTGTTTAAGTGCATCTTGGTTGAGTGACTTATTTTGGGCAGGGCAAGTGTACTAAGTAAAGGGCTCACCAGCTAACTTAGGTTTATTCTCTTAGAACGTACATGGGTTTGAACATCTGCAAACGAGAGTCGATCATGCAAAGGTCTGGGAGGATATGTAATCATTTGCTTCCAGGAGAACTGGTGAGCGGGTAAAAAGTTGAATCAATGTGGCTTTATGCAGTTTTCGAACCAGGCGATCAAAGTGGGTGCAGGGAGCTTAACAGGGGGTTTGTCAGCAATGGTTTCTATGAAATGTACAAAAGGGGCTAGTTTAATACAGACCAATTGTGATTAGATTCTGGCATGTCTCTTACATTTGTATGCTGGCTACCTTCCAATAAATAGATTAATAATTGCGAACGTATATGTAAACCAGGGGGAGGGGCGTAATGAGTGTCGGCAATGGCAGCTGTTTGTAAGTGATCTTGTATCTCTGTTAGAACTCCTGGTGGCCCACCTATTTTCTTTGCGTCAGAATTTTTTATTGAAATAAAAGCCTACAACAATTGCACAGTGTGATACATAAGCAGGAAAACACCAGACAATGCAATGCAGTGCGAAGGAGCAACAGGGAGGGAGGATGGGGGGGGGTGCAAAGTGGAGGCACATCACACATGAAGCGCAAGGGAAACCTGTGTTTGTTGCTAATGCTGGGCACCCCTTTGGGTAACAAGGGTCAAGGAGTCATGGTTCTGGGGCCTGTGTGGGGGAAGGGCAAAGGGAGTCAATACCTCCAGTCTGCAGGGAGGGTGGGGAGGGGGGTTTGCTCCCGATGGCTGGATATATGGACACCGAGAGTTGAGAAGAGGAAGGAGAATGCACTGGAGAAAGGAAGGGGGAGTCCTGCTTCAATAAAGCACTCTCTAATGAGGAAAGTGTGGGGAATACTCCAAATGGCAATGTAGGGGAAGACAAGGGGTTACGATGGCAATGCCCCTCTGAGGGGGGTCTGCATGCCTGCATGTCTGGGGGGCAGAAGGGGAGAATGTGTGGGGGTAGGGAGCGGGAGAGGCAGGAGAAGGGGAGGGGGAAAGATGGTCAAGGGGAAGGATACTGGGTGGCCTAAGGGGGGGAAAAGGAGGCCAGAGGGGGAATTGGAGGGGGGTGGGGGAGGAAAGAGAAGATGGAATGGAGGAGGCCAAGGAGTGGTGTAAAACTACTAGAGGGAAAAAGGCTGTGATCGGGGGGCAGAAGGGGAATGGTGGGGGAGAGATCAGCAAAACACAGTTGGGGGAGGAGTAGTGGAAGTTCTCACTCAGGAACTGAAAGAGTCGACTACACAGCCTTGCCAGGCCGGGTCGCCCCCACGCTCCTCCTGCTCCTGTGTGCTGGTTTCCTGCTGTTTGCCGCCACTCGCCTTTCCCCCCCCCTGCGGCCCCGCCCCCGCCAGCCGATTAACCCCCCCGCTCCCGCCTCCCAGCGGACCCTCCCTCCCGGCTCCCTTCTTAAGGGGACTTCACCTGACCTCAGGAGCGACCACTGTGCCTTGCCAGGCCGGGTCGCCCCCGCGCTCCTCCTGCTGCTGTGTGCTGGTTTCTGCTGTTTGCCGCCACTCGCCTTTTCCCGCCGCTGCCCCCCTGTGGCCCCGCCCCCCGCCAACCGATTGGCCCCCCCGCTCCCTCCACCCAGTGGACCCTCCCTCCCGGCTCCCTTCTATTGCCGCCTCCACGCACGCGCAGCGGGCGCGCTGATTGTGCGCCGAAGGCGCACCAAAGGCAAGCCCGTCTGCGCCCGTCCGCGCCTGGACCGCGCCCAGCGCCATGACCCCTGGTCCCCGACGGACCTACGACGCCGCCACTCTCATCGCACTCAAACCCGACCAACCAAGAGCCTGCCACCGAGCAACCCCAAGACGCACCCACGGACCCTTCACCTGTCAAGCCTGCAAATTCACCTGCCTCCGGACCTGCACCGCAGCCACCAAGCCGAGCACCAACAACAGCCACCTCAAGTGCATCCTGCTTAACACCCGCTCCATCCACAGACACGCCATCGAACTCTGGAACCTGCTCGATACAACCTCACCAGACGTCGCCTTCCACACGGAAACCTGGATGAACGCCTCCTCAGCGCCCGACATCGCCATCGCCATCCCGGACGGATACAAGATCATCCGGAGAGACCGCGTCAACCAGACTGGAGGAGGCATCGCCATCGTACACAAGAACACCATCCGCATCACGACCGACTCCAACGACACCTTCACCGCCGCCGAGTATCTCCACTTCCAGATACACACCGACCCAAAGACGACCCTCAGAGGCACCCTCGTCTACAGGCCCCCTGGACCACGTACACAATTCAGCGACGACAGCACGGACTTCGTCAGCCCGCATGCCCTCCGCTCCGCTGACTACATCCTCCTAGGTGACCTCAACTTCCACCTGGAGAACAACAAGGACCGAAACACCGCCGCCCTGCTGGACAACCTCGCCAACCTCGGACTCAAGCAACTGGTGAACACCCCCACCCACTACACCAGCCACACGCTTGACCCCGTCTTCTCATCCAGCAAGCACATCACCTTCAGCCACTCCACTGGACTTCACTGGACCGGCCACAGCTGCGTCCACTTCAGCTTCAGAAGAACCACGAACCACGACCCACCGCCACCCGCAACAGGTTCCTCACAGGAGCTGGAGCAAGATCACCGCCGACCAGCTCACCACCTGCCTCAGCCAGAACCCACCCGCCAGCGCAACGGACCCCAACGAAGCAGCCCGCAACTTCATCTGACCGCCTGCGCCGACGACCTCGCACCACTGAAGAACCCTCCTAGCAGACCCAGAAGCAAGAAGGCCTCCTGGTTCACCGAAGAACTCAAGGACTCCAAGAAGAACTGCCGCACCCTCGAGAAAGCCTGGCTCCCCGACCAGACCACAGACAACATGACCGCCCTCAAAGACGGTACCCGCAAGCACCACTAGCTCATCCGCACCACCAAGAAGAAGTCACTGAAAGAACGACTGGACAACAACGCCCACGACAGCAAGGAGCTCTTCAGCATCGTCAAGGAGTTCTCCAACCCCAGCACCGGCAACAACGACATCACTCCTTCACAAGATCTCTGCGACTCTCTCGCTTAGTTCTTCCACCGCAAGATCGCCGACATCCACAACAGCTTTGACGCACCACCCACGCACCCAACCGCCGAACCAACGCCCCCCACCGCCACCCTCCGCACCTGGACCACGGTGACCACCGAAGACACAGCCCGCACGATGAACACCATCCACTCCGGATCTCCGACCGACCCCTGCCCCCATCACATCTTCAACAAGGCCGACTCCATCATCGCACCCCAACTCCGGGACATCATCAACACCTCCTTCAACACCGCCACCTTCCCGGAGAGCTGGAAGCATGCCGAGCTCAACGCCCTACTGAAGAAACCAACAGCGGACCCCACCGACCTCAAGAACTTCCGCCCCATCTCGCTCCTCCCTTTTCCTGCCAAAGTCATCGAGAAGACCGTCAACAGACAGCTAGCAGCCTTCCTCGAGACGAACGGATCCCTCGACCCCTCGCAGTCCGGTTTCCGAGCCAACCACAGCACCGAGACCGCCCTCATCGCTGCCACCGACGACATCAGAACCCTGCTCGACAACGGGGAAACAGCGGCCCTCATCCTCCTGGACCTCTCTGCAGCATTCGACACCATCTGCCACCGCACTCTAGTCCAACGCCTCAGCAACATCGGGATCCAAGAGAAGGCTCTGGAGTGGATCAGCTCGTTCCTCGCCGGAAGAACGCAGAGAGTCCGCGTCCCCCCGTTCCGATCCGAGGCCACCGAAGTCATCTGCGGCGTACCACGAGGATCATCACTCAGCCCCACCCTCTTCAACGTCTACATGAGACCTCTTGCAACCATCGCACGCCAGCACAACCTCAACATCATCTCCTACGCCGACGACACCCAACTGATCCTCTCCCTCACCAGAGACCCCACCACCGCCAGAACGAGCCTGCATGAAGGGATGAAAAGCGTCACCGAATGGATGAAGAACAGCCGCCTGAAACTGAACTCAGACAAGACGGAAGTCCTCATCCTGGGACCATCGCCCTCTGCCTGGGATGACTCCTGGTGGCCCCCCGCCCTGGGCACCGCTCCCAAGCCAACCGACCACGCACGCAACCTGGGCTTCATCCTGGACTCTTCCCTCTCGATGACCAGACAAGTCAACGCCGTCTCCTCATCGTGCTTCAACACCCTGCGTATGCTCCGGAAGATCTTCCGATGGATCCCGACCGAAACCAGGAAGACGGTCACCCAGGCCCTCGTCACCAGCCGACTGGACTACGGGAACACCCTCTACGCGGGAACCACAGCCAAACTACAGAAAAGACTCCAGCGCATACAGAACGCCTCCGCCCGACTCATCCTGGACATCCCCCGACGCAGCCACATCTCCGGCCACCTGAGGGACCTGCACTGGCTCCCCGTCAGCAAAAGGATCACGTTCAGGCTCCTTACCCACGCACATAAATCTCTCCACGACCTGGGCCCCAAGTACCTCAACGACCGCCTGACCTTCTACACGCCCACCTGTCAGCTACGTTCTACAAGCCTCGCCCTCGCCGCCGTTCCACGCATCCGAAGAGCCACCGCCGGAGGAAGATCCTTCTCCTACCTGGCAGCCAAGACATGGAACTCCCTCCCCATCCACCTCCGGCTGACACAGGACCATCTCGCCTTCAGGAAACAACTCAAGACCTGGCTGTTCGAGCAGTAGCGGACCCCTCCCCTAAGCGCCTTGAGACCCTTCCGGGTGAGTAGCGCGCTATACAAATGGTATGATTGATTGATTGATTGACAGCACGCAAGGACGCTGATCTCAGTGTCCACAGTGGGATGAAAAAGGGGGGATGGGAGCGAGGGGATGGTGAAGGTACCCTTCGCTTCAGGGGCCATTTCTCAGGAAAGGGACTCATGTCTGCATGAATATCTCAGCCTGGTCTTGTAGGTTGTAGATAACACCTTCGTATGATGCCGTCTTTATCATTGCCACCGGCCATTCCTCCCGTGATGGGGCATGGACGAACTCCATTGGTGGAAGATACATATATTGGCCGTGGCCAGGGCCGTGTGGAGGAAGCGACGTTGTGGGCGGGGTAGGTCAGAGGAATCCCAAGTGTCATGGAGGAGAAGGACTGAAGGGAAGAGGGTAAGTTGCCGCGGGATAGATGCTCCCAGAGTGTTCCCAACATGGGACCAGAAAGACCGAATTGAGGGACACTCGCTAAGGATATCAGTGATTTCTCACACTGTTTCCGCGCATCTCCAGCAGTTCATGTGTGGTATGAGTCCTGCCCTGTTCAATATTGTCTGTGTCCAGTACCAGTCGTGGAGCGTTTTGAAGAAGCAAACTTTTAAGCAGGATTTCTGGGTGCCCCTATCCAGGGCGTCCAGAATGTCAGACCAGTCCTCTTCCTCCAGGGTGTTCTGAAGAAAGTCACCTTGGACCCCACGAAGGTGAAAATGACTGCCCTATTTCTTGTCTCCCGTTTCCCTCTAAAATTTTTGAAAAAGCCATCAACTCTGAATTAACGGAATATCTAGATGACAATCATATTCTTTATGACACCCAACATGGTTTTAGATGCCGGCACTCTACTGAGTCAGCACTTATCATGGCCACTGAAAAGATTTGTAGAGTGATGGATGGTGGGTAAGAGCTGTCTTCATCTTGCTTGACCTAACAGCCGCGTTTGATACTGTTAACCATGAGGTAACCCTATTAACATCTTTTCTGGCATCTCGCGAACAACTGATAGACTGGGATGGTCTTAAGTCTGCAAAACTTGGCACCTGTGCGGCGTCCCGCAGGGATCCGCTTTGTCACCCACTTTGTTTAACCTTTACATTACCCCTCTGACCAGACTAATAGGAGATCATGGTCTGATGCTTGTATCGTATGCAGAAGATACCCAGATAGGGGTATGACTAACCCAAAGTGTGGACGAGATGGCGGTTAGGTTTAGGAACTGCCTAAAGAATGTCATGCAATGGATGAGCTCCAATGTTTTAAAGCTCAACACGGAAAAGTCAGAGGTGATTGAAATCGGGCAGAAGCCTTCAATTTGGAGCCAAGTATGGTGGCCCACTGAGGCTGGGAACTGCCCCTTCCTTTCATTCCCTTAACCCTTAGGAAAATGGTAATCAGGGCCTTGATTTTTTCCAGAATCGATTATGGCAACGCCCTCTACCTGGGAGCAGACACGGGCTAGATTGCCAAACTACAGTCCATTCAGAACATGGCGGCCCGAGTGCTTTAGTGAATTCCCAAACATCACCCTACTTCGACCACTATTAAATTGCTCCCCTGGCTCCAGGTCTGGCAGAAAGGGGATTTCAAGGCTCCCTGTCTTGTACACAAGGCCAGGTTTGGTGGGGGAGCTGCCGACATGCAGCTACTATTCAAACGGTATTCTCCTCAACACTGCCTCAGATCAACAAATACAGGTCTGATCCTGATCACCAAGATAAAAAAAGTCAGATGGGGAGGCAAGGGTTTTTCTTACCAGGCGGCCAAGCTATGGAACGTACTCCCCGTACAGATCAGACTACAATCAAACAGGACCGTCTTTAGGAAACAAATAAAGACCTTGCTCTTTCCCAAACTGGCAGATTAATCAGTGTGGCCCAGCATTCTCTCACTCAGCGCCAAGACGCCTCGGTATTTGCGCGCTTAAGTCAGTCAGTCAGGCGGGCCTGCCATTTGGCCCCACCTATTTTGATTGTGGAATATTTTAACCAACTACTGTCCCCACTCCCCTGCTCCCCTGCTCCCCTGCTCCCCCACTCCCCCGCTCCCTTGCTTGGGCTGATAATATGCATAGTGAAATGTGAGAGGCTTACTACTGGATTCCACAGGCAATTTTTCGAAATGGCTTCCAGTAATAGAGAGAGTCGCAGATAATTGAACAAAGACCAGAGTTAGGGTTTGTTTGTTGAAATGGGCAGTTTAAGGATGATACTCCTGCTACCCAAACCTTTGTATATTGAAATCAGAGATGTCCAATTGATTATATGCTTTAAAAAGCATGGTGCTTTCAGTTTTGCAATGAGTTCGAAGTTGTAAGAAGTATGGGTAGTAACCTCTGCCCCCCCCACTCCTCCCAAGAAGGTTGTGATCCCTATGGAGGTAACATTTTCGACATGCCTGTCAACTAGATTAGATGGCAGGTACACAACTCTGTTATCGCAATGTCAAGTAACAAGGCATTTTTTGATGGGGGTGTTTCGGATGTTGATGTTTTAATTTTGTACAGGCAGACTATCACAGAGCTGGTGGATTATTTGACCCCATTAGTCATAAAGTACAATAGTTCTGCTAAAAGATCAAATCGTCCTCCATGGTAAACAAACAGCCCTGGTTCGATAACCAATGTCTAGGATTAAGATGGAAGCTAACGAAAGTGAGAAGTAAACAAAGGTTTCCTTTGGTCCCGAGTGAGAGAGAAATGTTCATTAAGGTAAAAAAGGAATATGAGGCACTGGTTAAATTCAAGAAACTAGAATAATTTAAAGCAACGTGGGAAACAATTGTAAGTGTCCTATACAAAAGACAAAAGACAAAAGACATGAAAATATTCTGGAAGTTAGTACAGGAAGATTACAAGAAGGAAACATAACATACGGTTCTGGAAAATGTATGGGTATCCTACCTAAATAACATGCATAAGGCTTGAACATGATGGATAGAGGGATGTGGACACCCCCAGAGGAGGAGCTATTAAGGCTCTTCACTGAGCAGTCACTAAATAAAATAATAACTTCCATTAAGCTAACAAAGGTGGCTGTCCAGATAATTCACATTTGATTATTTTAAAGTCAAATCCCAAATGGTGGGCTTGTTTCTTCTCAAAGTTGTTTATTTTTGTAAAGACATGAACCTTTCTGGCTAGGTGGAAAGGAGCTGTAATGAAACCAATCTTGAAGAAAAAGGACCCAGCAGATTGTAGTCATTTTCGATTTATAAGTTTGATTGATGTTGAGGCTAAGTTATATTCCAAAGCTACCTTATTGTCCATGAAGTAGTGGATAGAGGCCAATAAGCTGGTGCCCATTGAACAAGGACGCTTCTAGCACAGGGTCACTCCACAATCGATCATTGCCTTAGCTTGTGGGACACATGCCAGAAGGTGATGGAAACTACTAGGAATTTTTTTTATTGTTTTGTAGATTTCTGTTCTGCCTTCAACCTAGTCAATCAGAAAATTCTGTGGTCTAAGTTGAGGAATATGTGTACCTGTAAGTGCCTCCAATCAATCCTAGAAGAACTGTATAAGGATAATTGGAAACAGGTGGAGCTAGATCTAAGGGACATATTATCGAAGAGAATTCCTCTTGAAAATGGTCTGAGGCAGAGGAGTACATTGGCCCCTATGCTGTTTTCTCTGTACCTTGCAGACTTGCCACACGTTTTGTTGGAAGGCCCCTCCCATGCCTTTTATATGTGGACAACTCAGCAATAATTCATTTAACAAAGGTTGGTCTTCAAAGAAAACTTGAAACATTTAGCAAATATTGTGTGGTAAATGATCCAACCATCAATATCGATAAGACAAAAATAATTAAATCTGGCAAGAAAACAAAACCATATAAGTGGTTATTGGGGGACAAACAAGTGGAGATTGTTATCTCCTAAAAGTATCTGGGACTCATGTTTAATGAGAGATTAAATTGGTCCTACATTGGGAAGTTGGGGATGCTCAAGTTGCGTCTACAATTTGAGGGCTAGTTAAATTTTAAAAAGACTTCGGAGGGCATTCCTTGACCCTAGTACTTACAGCACATAGGGCCATATGCATGAACACATTTTCCCATTGGCACAGAAAGGGCAAAACCCTTTGATGCATCTGGTCCATAGAGCCATGGTTCCCACACAATGTTTGTATAGGGCAGAACTATGCCTTATTTCCTAACCAGATTGGGATACATGGGAAGGTAATGTTTGAAATAACGTTTGGGGTTGCCCAATGGTGCTATGTGTTGAGTGGTAATAACTAAAACAGAATTACAGTCTGAAGTTCCTAGCCCAAAAATCCATTTTGCTCTATTGGGATAAACTCTGAGCTGTGGAGGAACCAAAAATTGCATCCTTCTGGGCCAAAGAAATAACAACCAGTGTTCTGATATGGGCAGGAGGGGTTAGCACTTGAGTAGCAAGTATGGCAACAAAGTTAAATATCACTAATCATAAGAGTATGGAGTCACCCCAATTGTCGAAGAGAGGTTTGAAGAAAGCTTGTGAGAGAGAATCAAGGATTGCTGATTTATTTTATTTATTGACGAAACCATCTCCATGGTATATGTTGAAACATTGGCAGGAAAATAGGATGTACCTGTATTTATCCTCATTACCCAACCCCCACTTGCAATTGTTAGGAGCCCACTGAATACCAGAAATATGGCCATTGGTACTCATATTTGTAGAGATTAAAAGTGTTTTAAGCCTTGTTTCAGACAAGATCTGTTTCCTTCATCTTCCCTCATTACAAATTGGTCAGAATAGTGTGGCGTGTGTATCACAAGTGTAAAATACCATTACCCCAGGGTGAGGTATTTAACCATGTGAGGTAAATACCCACTATTCTGAGTTTTCAAAAGGAATATTAACAATAACACTCGGAATCAGTTTTTAACACACAGAATTTTTCCAAGTAATTTACCCCTGATAAAATTCAGCAGGCTTGACCTGCCGGTATTCACCAGAGGAAAAATGCTAGGGTGTTATGATTATCACGCTTGGGTGCGGGAATGTGAGGCAGTGTGCTTGCACCCTCCTTTTGTTTGAAAAGGTTCTCTTGAGCTGCTGAGCTGCTGAGCTGCTGAGCTGATGAGCTTGTGTTGTTGTACCTAAGCCCAGTGAGTGGTGCAGAGAACGGAGAAGGCTTTGGACAGCATTCCCAGCACCCCCAAAACAACTTGTTGCTCTCTACTGAAGAAGGAATGAATCCAGGAACACGTGTCTAGAGGTACACAGCACAGGCTGCACCAACAAGGGTGAAAAAGTTAAGACTACTACTGAAGTGTTATTATGCACTGCATTTACCATGATGCATTGGGGCAAATTGAGTGCTGGGATGTGAGGCACTGGGCACCTATTCTCCTCTATGACCATCATGCCTGTTTGTGTTGCATGAAGTGTGCAATGACTGTGCACTATTGTATTGTTCGATTAGGGAAAAGAAAATACACCAAAGGTAAAGTGTGTAAAGCCCAATGATGCAAAATAAGCGACTAATCTGACCTTCTCTACAGAAAAATGAAACCACGTGTCGTGTCATCGGGACTCCTTGCACTGCAGGAAAATTGGCTTGCATTGCCTCCTTCCACCACTGTGCAGTTTGCAGCCACAGTGTACTGAGCACGTGGACAAGATGATTCATGCAGCTGTGAACATGACAGGCTGCATTAATGTGTATGCTTATTTGGGTAAGATAAGGTGAACCGTGCCTGTGCTATGTAACGTTTTAATGACTAAAATTCTGTTATTCAAGCACTTAAGGGTCTACATAACCCTATGCTGCTTACAG
The DNA here is from genome assembly GCF_964261635.1 of Lissotriton helveticus. NCBI lineage: Eukaryota > Metazoa > Chordata > Amphibia > Caudata > Salamandridae > Lissotriton > Lissotriton helveticus. The sequence goes on from NC_136070.1 coordinate 469,709,982, forward strand.
AAAAGGATAGACGTACGGCCTTTACATACCAAGAGCAGCATAAACCTGCAGAAATTACATTTTGGCCTCATCCAAGTAATTGCTGAGGAAGTGTCTGGACCTGCAAGGACTGCTGTCTTGGAAAGTTTGAAGAAGCTCCGTTTGTGTGGGGTAATTATAAATAATGAATATGGGATTCTCCTGCCTAATGAGCGTGTGGGCAGACCAATGGCACCTTTTAAATTACATTCTAGTAATTCCTTCTGCAGTCTCTTGTTACTGCTTGTCACGTCCCCACGTTCTACTTACATTTCAGAAATGATGAACTGGGATAAAAAGTGGGGTAGGTGTAAGGCCCACCAGGTGAGATCTATGCGTGTCCCCAACTGTAGAACTCGAAATGCAACGGGCAGGACGGGGTCGTAATAATGTACCCTGATAGCAATGACTGTCTTATATGCTGGAGGTATAAGTATGATGCAATGTGCCACATGTCTCTTGCTCAAATACGTGACTTGTTGCTTAAACCAATAAAAATATTTTTTTTTAAAAAGAAATGATGAACTGAAAGGCAGCTCTGGTCAGGGAGTTGTGTTGGGATTTTGGAGCCCTTTGTTAGGCATTTTTGTTATGCACCGCAGCTACTCCCCACTGCTTATATTATAGCACACATGTAGCTTCTCTCTACTGCTCAATGCATTTATCAGACTTTTGGGTAATAGCAGTTTTGACCCATAAGCAGTGAACGGGGTTAATATGCCTGCTGCAAAGAACATGTACTATGCAGATCACAACACTGTTTTTTGTGATAGCTCATTGGTTTCAGTGGCATAGTGGGCGGTTCGCCCCGGGAGGCACTGTTTTTGGGGGCGGTGGAGGTGATCAAGTTGTGTCTGTTGACTACCACCATCCCCCCACCACCCGAGGACATGTCGTCAGTCGGCCACCAGACCCCCACCCCCTACCGAACAAGTCGTACCTGCAACGGGTGGCAAATTTAGGGTCCACCCCGGGTGGCAGTAGCTTGAGCTACGCCTCTGTTTGGGTTGCTGTTGTCACTGAGATCCTTTTGTTACGCAGTTCATTATTTATAATCATAATATAGCACAATGAGCTATGAACTGTCACCAAAAAGCTGCATGCAAAATGCCTGGTATAGGTTTGAACCTTATGTCTTTCCCCAGTCTTTCATTATCCTGAGGCTGCTAAAAAGGGTTCACATGGGTAGAAATATATTGTTATATGTAAACAGAACCACTGTGTTACGCTTTATAATCCTTCCTGGGTTGGTGCTTCTCCAGACCAGGCACTTTTAAAATAATCTGCCTACTAGTGTGGATGACACGTGTCTCCTACACCTTGTAGTCAATTTTGTATTATGTAACATTTCCTATGCACTGATTTACACACGTATGTTTCATTGTCTCTCTACAATGTGTCAGTTATGTAAAGTTCTCTGACACCCTACACTGGTATGAGTAGCACAATAAAACAAATGAAATACATGTGAGAGGGGGCGATAGAGAGATGAAGGGCTCTGTTGGAGGGTGGTAGTAAGGGACTCTGTAGTCAGGAAGGTCATTGGTGGGCGCCAATAAGTCTCACTAGTTGCCGCCGCGCTAACACCAGCACTGTGCATATGGGTACTGCATAGAAAGTGTCCTGGCAAGGGTAACGGGCAAAGGACTGTAGATCTGCCTTTTAACTTTTTTTTCTAATCTAACTTTATAAAGTATGTAAGACATATACCTGTTCTTGTAGTGAGGTAAATACAGGTTGGTTTGAGTCATACATACTACACTTGATGGATAGCTATGCTGCTGCTAGAGACTCCGATGCTTCCTATCAATGCGATCACTACTCATCCTTTCATCTTTCCAACACTATCAAGTGAAATAATTGCGGTAGATAATAATGAGTTATGCTACTATACGTTTTGTGCTGTGTAATGCACACGATCTAGCTGTGTCTTCCCAAATTAACAATGAGAAGAATGGATGACTTCTATAGGGTCAGGACCTTGTCCTCTTCAAAGTTTTGAGCATATCATACCTACATTGAAATCTTTATACTAGCTCCTTATACACAAAAGGGTAGAATTTAAAGCGGTGTCTTTCACTCTGCTTCTCGATTTATCAATTTGTTTTTTGCCCCAGGTGCTCCCAGATGCACTCCTTGTTCAGCATATCTCTTGTTTTTATAAGTACATCCGTGAGAGCAGGGTTGGTGCCGGGTTGGGTAGACAGCAACAGTGGGTGGTTGAGACTGTATAAAGTAACCGTGTACCCCAAGCTGGCGTCAATTGGAAACTGGGAAAAGTGGTGAATGTGAAGCAAATTCACTGTTCATATATGTTTGGATCGATTTAAACCAAAGAATGCATTGTAAATCACTTTTGATCATTGACATTTGTTAGCACTTTTAAGCATTTGGAAAGTGCTGAGCAGTGGGGTTTGCGGATAATTCATAATGGAGTCTGTGGATAATTTAGTGGCAAATCAGGCACTTTGAAGCACTTTAGACCAGTAATACTAGTCAAACAGCTTGTGGGAATTAAACAAGGCTTTATAGGAGAGTACCAAAAGTGTGCTTGCAAGCACATAATGGTAGTCTCAGAGGCTGTTTATAATTAAACATTTGAATTATCTGTTGTCGCAGAATCACCGGAGTGACAAATCTCAAACCTCTTAGAATGATACCTTTTTGAGCAACGGACAGTTTATCTTTGACATTTTTTATCTTTTGGTATTTAGTGTCACTGGTAAGAGACCAAGGGTGCTGGTAACAAACCTGATGTGTAGTGATGTCCTTCAATTTTAGCATGTCACTGTCGTGACTAATGGCAATAACAATTTGTTCTAATGAAATGGCAGCTACAGGGCTTGATTTCACTATGAAATGTATGTATGCTTCAGCCGTCTTAGAATGTAGACTGTAGAGGCACTCGGAGAAGTAGTCAGCAGGGTTCTGATCTTTCCTGGGATGATGCACGATGGTGTAGCTGAATTCTTGCAATCACAGACCCCAACGTCAATGTGAGGAGGCATTTTTGCCTTTGAATTGCCACAATACGTCTTCGAGCATTTGGGTGTTCACTGTGCTGTGCAAGGATGGCACCTAACCCGACAAGGCTAGCATCAACAGCAACCTCAGTATGAACCTGAGGATCAAAGTATGCCATGTCAGTAGCATTCTCAATAGCTTGATTGATTTTCTGGAAGAGTTGCTCGCAATCATGTGACTAGAAAAAATAAGCATTCTTTATCGTCCAGTCTAATAATGGCGCACTGACAGTGGCAAAGTCTTGTATGTATCTAGAGCAATAGCTGGCCATGCCTAGGAATTAACATAACGTGTGTGGGACTGGCAGTTGACAGCACTTGCACCTTAGCTGCATCAGAAAAGAAATGGACAAAGAATTTTAACGTAATCTTATGAAACTTACATTTCTCGGCATTCAAAGTTAAACCAGCATCAAAGAGCAACTGACACACTTGAGTAAGAGCTTTGTCGTGCTCCTTCTGGGTAGCTCCAAAAACTGATATGTCATCATTATAATTGAAAGTATTCATGACAGGCTGTATGATACATCAAATGACATCTTGAAAAAGTTCTGGAGCTGAGGACACATCAAAACATAGAGTTTTGTAACTGAACAGACAAACTTATTTTTCTGTGGCGAAGTTATTCTGCATCCCTCAGCCTTGTGCTTGGTCCAATTTTTCACATTCAGGACTGACTCACTCTGGGCACCTCCGGTCTCTATACCAACAGCTTGTCAATCAGCACACTCTTCAACTCTGGCAGCCATGAGGGCTCCCTCCAGATAAGAGTTTTTCTCAGCATTTGTTGTCAGAATAAATCTGACACGCATCCATCAATCACTCTCAGGTGTATAGCTTCCACATCTTTAAATTCATTGTACTTACAGTGTTTGATGAGCGTATCCAGTCTCTCAACAAATTTGTGGATGGATTCACTGGCTTTCTGTCAGTCTTGACTGAAGATGTATGTGTCGTAATCTACATTTGACATTGGATTGAATTTGAGATTCAAGGCTGCTTTGATTTGATTGTATGTAATTTCGACAACTTGCTGCATATTCTTTATGACTTCTTTAACACCTTCACCAGCAAGAATTTTAAGGTACTTGATTTTTTTTTTCTTTTTTTTTTTTTTAAAAGACCTTTATTGTCCAACATACAGTATACACAGCATTGTAGCTTACAACCCAGCCGGGCCAGCTGCAGATAATGAACATTATGTTAGGTTGGATAAGTGAACACAGCTTCAAGGCCGACAACCCTGGGGTCCGGCAGCATGTATCAACACGTCACATAACACTGTAAGTATGCAATCATTTCGTGTCATGTAAGTGTGTGGTCTATGGATTTTCCTTATATAGTCAGTGGACCAGAGTAGCTGCGCCGAACCAACCCTGATCAACAGCAGTGGCATCAGTCGAGCCCACTATATCTTTCGTGTGTCATTGGTAAGTGTCTCATTGTGGGCCAACATTCAGACGGGTATGGTGTCATATGAATGAGTGATGAGGGTGTTCAGTGTTTAAGCGAGTTCGGGGCGCATAACCGCCTTGTTCGCCCATTTCGTTGGAAATAGCCGCTCCGTATCTTAGCGCCCAGGTGAGGTGCCTAAGCCCTAGCTGTCACGTCCGAGTGCGCCATGAGGTGCAAAATGATATGAAACGTGGAGTTGTATGTGTACGGAAATGGTCTAAGAGGAGATGAAACCAAATCAGTAATGAACTACAAGACCGGAACATGGGTTATATAGGAGGTAGGTAGGGGTAAGTGTGGGCAGAGTTTGCCATGTCGTTGAGAGGGGGGGGTCGGAATCAGCGTGTCAGCCGTGTCTCACAGGGTAGGTAGGCGGGAGATCGGGGGGGGGGCGTGGAAAAGTGCAGGCCGTCCGTGTGGCGGAGCTGTTGGAGGGGGGAGGGTCCCCAAGTGTTCGTTGGGTGTGGTATTCCGGTGTAGTGCCCAGGCTCCTGTTGCAGCGTCGCATGTGGCGGGGCGCGTCCGGGAGTGGGGCAAGCAGTCGTCAGTGTGAAACAGTTAAGCACGGTGGGCAGGGCATATTGGTCAGTTGGGTGGCGTATGTTGCATCGTGCGCTGTTCGCAGGAAGTTATATCATGGGAGAGGTGTGGCGCCGTGGCCAGGGCGACTGACGCTGGAATCTGGGGATAAGGGTTCGATCCCTGGGTCCGGCGGCAGGTTAGCCCAGCACCATGCGACTCTGGGCAATAGCTTGCTTAATCTTCCCGACGGCCCCCAGCGCCTAGAGACCCTAACGGGTGATTGTGCGCTATACAAATGTGGATTATTATTATTATTATTATATCAGGGAGTGGAGGAGGCGGCACATAATTCTTTACGTAATTCCCTGTTCCACACATTTCTGCAGGAAAGAGTGTAGTATGTCTTCCCATTGTTGTGCGATGGGGAACTTTCTGAGCCCTGCTGTCTCGTCCCGCTTCAGGACAGAGCTCTCAGCCCGTGCCCAGTTTGTCAGCGACAGACACCAGTGTCTGAGGTGCGGGGGTGTGGCTGCTTTCCACCGCTTGGTGAGTAGTCTTTTGGCTGTGATAAGTCCAAGATCCCAGTACCTAGTCTGGACCTTATTCTGGCTCGTACGCTTATACAAGCCCAATATACAGGCTTCCCACGTGTGTGGTACTTGTTCCTTGGTGCAATGTCGGAGCATCATGGTCACTCCGGCCCAGTACTGCTGGAGGGCGGGACAGAGCCAGAGCATGTGGAGGAGATCCGCACCTAGAAGGGAGCAGCGGCCACAGGCAGTGTCTGTGACTGAAAAATACTTATTTATCTTGTCCGGGGTGAGGTATGCGCGGTGCAATATGTAAAATTGTATGGTTTTGAAGCGAGGGCTGCGGGGGATGTTCACTGGGCCAGCTAGGATCATAGCCCACTCTTTGTCCGTCCAGTCCCTCCCCCTGTCTATCGCCCATTTTTCTCTCATGTGTACAGTTGCCGGGGGGCGTGGCTTGAGCGCCGAGGGAGATGGCGGCGTGAGCCCGGAGCTCCGTGCCTCTTTCCCCACAATACTCCTGAAAACGGGGCCAGAGGACCCGCAAGTGCCCCGGAGCCGGTAGCGGACCTGAGGGAGACCGGCTGGGCGAGGTCTGAGCTGCTGGCGGCACTGCAGCGCCGAGATCGGCCGCCGATCGCAGCGGCCGCCTGAGTGAAGGGAGAGACGGCGGCGAGCAAGATGGCGGCCGCGACGGAGCCTTGACTGATCGAGGGCTGCGCAGCGGTCCACACACCCGAAGCACACGGTGGGGGCGCGGCCGCCGTCTCGGACGGTCCCGACGGCGATACCCCCCGCAGCGGGAGGAGCTCCTTGCCCCCGGCTGCGGTGCGCGGCGACCGCGACCGCTAGGAGAAAGGGCCGCCAGGTGCGTCACTGCCAGCGGAGCTCCCAGGCGGCTTCATTAACCAGGAGAGCGGAGAGACGATCTACGACCCTGCCCTGGGCACCGAACTTGATGGCGGGTGAGCGGGGGCAGCCCTGAGAGGTGGGCCACGAGGAACGGGAACTGATGTAATAAGGCCCGGGGCCCCCCCGCCCCCCGCCTCCTTTTTCTCGTCGCCCCCCCGCCGCGAAAGAGTGAATGGTGGTTGGAGACATAGCGGAGACGCCCTGCAGGCCAGCGGAGGTCCCCCCGACAGCGCCAAACTCCCGATGGCGCGCCACACTTGAGCCGCTAGCCCAGAAGAGGGAAGACGGTATACCATAGTCTCCCAGGGGGAGGGCTGCACGGCGGGCGCTGCTTCTGGAGTGCGGCAACAGAGCAGTGGGATCCCGTGGCGCACAGGAGCCGGCCACGTGGCTGAGGCCCGAGGGACGACAGAACGAACGTCCACAGCCCCCGGGGGCCGAGGACCACGACAGGCGCCACTGCTGGGGTGCGACATCTGCGAAAGCGCGACCCCATAGCGCACAGGGACAGGTCGCGAGGCCGTGACCCGGGGGGGTCTCAGCCAACCGGGCAGGCCGAGCAGGACGAAGTCAGCCACAATGGGGAAGCCGAGGACCAAGGCGGAGGAGGCAGAGCCATCTGATGCGGCGGAGGGGGGCCCCGCCGGGCAGACGGACCTGCAGCGGTTACAGGACCGGATACTGGAAGCCATAACGGCCACTCGAGACGCGCTCCACAACGATATTGCGCAAGTGGCGTCGGGACTGGGCTTGCTCCGGGCGGACCACGATAAATTGAAAGACAGGGTCAAGGACGCTGAAACGGTGATCAAGGACCTGGCGCCGGCTCACAAGGTGATGGAAGGGAAGCTAACGGAAGCCCTGGACCGCATACGCACCCTGGAAAGGCGGGCGGAGGACGCGGAAAATAGAAGCCGGCGCGGCAATGTGCGGATCGTAGGCGTACCGGAGACGGAGGGGGCGAGGGACATGGTTGCCTACATGGAGGAATGGCTGAAAACAGTGGTGGCGCCGGAAGGGCTCTCATCATTCTTCACACTGGAGCGTGCACATAGAGTCCCCTCAGGGCCTCCCAAGCCCGGGCTCCCACCCAGACCGATCATAGCCAAGTTGCTCCATCACAAGGATAGGGACTTGCTCCTGCGGAGAGCTCGGGAGGATGGCCCCTTCCAGATTGCGAACAGCAGGGTCACGCTTTTCCCGGATTTCACCTTCGAGACACAGAAGCAGCGGGCCTCCTTCCTTACAATCAAGAAGGAACTGCGGAATGAGGGGATAGCCTACTCGTTGCTTTTCCCAGCCAGGCTCCGAGTGGTGGTGGACGACAAGGCGAGCTTCTTTAACACGTCAGCAGCGGCCTGGGACTGGTGGGAGACATACAAAGCTGGAACGGACGGCGCCAGAGCACAGGAGGAGCGGGAGAAGGAGCGGGGGCGTTCGCCGCAGCGGCCGCGGAGGTCGAGGAGGCTGAGGAAACGAGGGCAGGGGAAGATGGGACCAACGGCCTCCCAGACCGAGGCAGAACGGCAGGCCACACTACTGGAAGTGGGAAAGCTGAGTCGAGCGGAGGGCCCCGGTTCTGGGGGGGCCATGGACTCGGACGCTCTTATATCGGCCTCAGGCTCAGAATCGGACTTTTCTGGGATTCATCGGACTGGAGAGCCGCTGGTGACGCCGCAGACGGCGGACGAGATCCTGAATGTCTGAACTGCTGGCAGAAGACTATGGGTAATGTTTGGGAAGCTGGGAGGGAGACCCATGCATAAGTATATAGCGGGCTCCGGGGCACACCGGGGCACTCGTAGCAGGGAGGACATGGGGAATTGGGGAGGGAGCGAGGAGCTAGGCGGCGCAGCCCCCCTCTGGACAAGGCCGCACTCCGTAGGCCCTTAAGGCACCCACGGCTACGGCTGTGTAGTTAAGACCTGGGTTGATCAGGTGTGGGAGTTTGGATGGGGACTGATATCTTGGTATTGGGGCCTGTTCTGGGGGGGGGGGTTCCACAGTTGGGGATTGTTTACCCTTTTTGAAGTTATTGACCCGGGGTACACCACGGGTAGGACTGCTGAGATGTTTCGGTTTGTTAAGGGGGGGCACCACCACCATTGCAGGGCGGGAACAGGAGGAAATGTGTCGACCAGATCGTTGGGACAATGGCTAATGTGAATAACTTGAACTGTATTACCTGGAATGTGCGGGGCCTACACACCATGCAGCGCAGACACAAGGTACATGCATATTTAGTGCGGAGGAGAGTGCACATCGCCATGCTGCAGGAGACGCATCTTACACGGCGGGAGGGGGCAGCGCTGCAGAGAAGGTGGCGGGGACAGGTTTTTTATACCAGCTACTCTGCATATGCTAGGGGGGTACTAATTTGGATTAGGGCAGGCACACCTTTCCAGCTCACGCGCCAATGGGTGGACCAGGAGGGGAGGTATGTGGTGGCGGAGGGGAAGCTGGAAGGTAGAGATGTGGTCTTAGCTAGCATTTATGCCCCGAATTCGGACCAGCTGGCTTTCCTCACGACACTATCAGGAACGCTGGCTCACTCCCTGGCGGGCCCGGTCCTGCTGGGGGGTGACTTCAACTCCGTTACGGACCCTTTGTTGGATAGGTCCCATCCCCCCCTACATGATTCCCCGGTACACAGGCTGGCCAGAGGTAGAAGGGAGTGGCAAGAGAGTTGGGAACTGACGGATGTCTGGAGAGGGCAACACCCGGCTGACCGGGATTACTCATTCTTCTCCGGACTGCACGACTTGCATGTCCGATTGGACACGATACTCTGCTCCCGGGGGGTGCTGCCATACGTCACGGGATCGGAGTACCTGTCGAGAACGATCTCTGACCATAATCCACTCCTGATCCGGCTGGCTTGGGTGGCGGGGACACCCAGGATCCCGATCTGGAAACTACGGCCTGAGACCTTAGAAGACCCCCTATTCGAGGCAGCCCTGGCGGAGGGGGTGGCCTCATATTTCGCGGAAAATGAAGGGACGGCGTCCTCCAGGGCGATGGAATGGAACGCCTTTAAGGTAGTGGTGAGGGGTATCTGCATCAAAGACTATGTAGGTGTGCGAAAAGTGTTGCTGGGCGATCTAGCTAAGGCGGATACTAGGTTGAGAGAAGCGGAGAAGGAGCGGCCCGGACACCCTGAACTCCAGGAGACACTCTGTGCGGCTAGGGAGGCGGTAGCAGTTGAGGTGGAGAGGCTTCGAGCTTTTGACTTTAAGAGGTATGTGCTGCGCTCCCATGTGGACGGAGACAAGGCGGGCACCCTTCTGGCGTGGCTTTCGAACCCCACTAGACGGTGCACTCCCATACTCCAACTGAGGGATACGTCGGGTGTAGTACAGCACACTCAGTTGGGCATAGTTGACGGCTTCCGGGAGTATTACGAGGGCCTATATAAGAGTGCCCCAGGAGACCGGCCGGGACTGGCAGAACCCTTCTTGACGGGCCCACCTCTACGACGGCTAGAGGCAGAGCAGGCGAAAGACCTGGGCTCAGACATTGAGTTAGTGGAGATCAGGTCGGCGGTGCGACGCATGGCACGAAACAAGTCGCCGGGAATAGACGGGCTCCCCATAGAATTCTATGGCAAATATCTAGATATTCTGGCCCCAAGACTGTTGACCGTCTATAAAGAGGCCAAGGCGGCGGGCCAACTACCGCAGTCAATGCGGGAGGCATTGGTGGTCCCACTGCTGAAGCCCGGTAGAGAGAGTAGTGACCCGGCGTCCTATCGACCACTCTCTATGCTCACCGCGGACTATAAGATCCTGAGCTCCATACTGGCAGCGAGGCTCCTGCCACACATGACGGACCTCGTGCACGAAGACCAGAATGGTTTTATCCCAACGCGCAACACCACGATCAACATCAGAAGGCTTGTCCGCCTCATGGACGGGCTGAACAGCGGAGATGGGACGGAACTGGTCCTTTCGGTTGACATCGAAAAAGCCTTCGACAGTCTAGAGTGGGACTACCTCTATGCAGTAATGGAACGGTTCGGGCTGGGGACCGGCTATATTCATTGGACGAAGGTCCTTTATGCGGAGGCGATAGCGAGAGTGAGGGTGGGATCAACGGTGTCCCTCCGATACCCGGTTGAACGAGGCACTCGGCAGGGTTGCTCTCTCTCGCCGTTGCTATTTGCACTGGCTATAGAACCGCTGGCGGCTCAGGCTAGGACTGGGCGGCACTTCCGTGGAGTGCGGGCCAGAGACGGGCAACATTTCATATCGCTGTATGCCGATGATCTACTGCTGTTCCTCCATGACGGCGTTGAGGACTTGCAGGGAGCGGAGGCGCTGCTAGAGAGCTTCGGAAAGATGTCGGGCCTGAAAGTTAACTGGCCCAAGACGAGCTTGTTCCCGCTGCAGGAGGGCGCTGCCCAGTCGCACCACCGATCGGAAGTAGCTTGGGAGCCTGCCTGTATTAACCACATGAGCGCTAGCGAAATTCCCCTCCTGTGCTCTTCTTTACAAAAACCCATTATTCATGACGAGCTGGGCTCGTCATGAGCGTAGCAGGAGGCTACCTCATGACGAGCCCAGCTCGTCATGAGCGTCGAAGGGGTTAAGTACCTGGGGGTCCAAATTTACCATAAGGCGGAAGACTTGCTAGAGGGCAACCTGGGGCGATGTGTGCGTGGATTGAGGGGCTGCATGACCTTCTGGGCCACATTGCCGCTATCGGTGGCTGGCCGGATCTCCTTGCTGAAGATGGTTGCACTGCCAAGATTATTATATTACTTCCGGACGCTCCCGATCTGGCTACCTGGCTCCTTCTTTAGACTACTTAAATCTCTGATCACGACATTCATTTGGGGAGCGGGACGGTGTAGAGTGGCGCTGGCCACGCTCTCTCGCCCGAAAGATGAGGGGGGATTAGCGGTCCCGGACTTCGAGCTTTATTACCTAGCGGCCCAACTGCAGGTCTTCACGCAGGAGGTGGCAAGGGAGTTTCGGGGTCCGGAGGGTGACATCTTGCGGGGAACGCCCAGGCACGTCCTGGCTTATATTACTCTCCAACAGCGGCTGGACGATAGGGATTTATCGCTGGAGCAGCGCACATACCGCCAATGCTGGAACCGGGCGCAGAGGAGAGCCGGAATTCGGCGCCTGTACGCACCGGAGATCCCTCTGGGCATGTTAACAGCCCTACCGCATGGCGGGGACTGGTCACATCTGCAGGGATGGGAAGAAGCGGGAGTGCAAGTGGTGGGAGACCTGTACGAAAATGGCGCGCTGCTCCCGTTTCAGGAGTTAATGGAGCGCTTTGACATCCCGAGAGGGGGATTTTTGCTACACGCGGCGGTGACCAGGGCAATGCAGGCCCACTGGGGCACGGGGCTTGAGGAGCCCGAGACGGCAGCAGCGTGTCAGTACACTATGATGGCGGCGGGAACACTCAAGGCAGTAACATGCCTTTACAATCGGATGATAAGAGAGCACATTCCTCCTCTTGCATCTCTGAAAGCCAAGTGGGAGGCGGACCTGGGTAAGGACATGTCAGACACGGCATGGGCGCAGCTGGTCCGAAGGGCCCGCAACAGCACAAGAAACGCTAGATTCCAACTAATCCACTACTACATATTACATAGGGCATACATGACCCCGGGTAGGATCAGGCGATATTTTGGTGCGGAAACAGCGTCCTGTCCCCGATGCCTAGATGAGGGGGCCGAATTGGTGCACATGCTGTGGGCGTGTCCGGCCCTGCGGGGATATTGGCAGGAAATAGGGGTGGTGCTGAACGAGGTGACTGAAAGGACCGTAGACTATGGACCAGCGGAGTGCATCCTGCACTGGTTTCCCCATACCCCCAAAAACAAACTCACGAGCAAGTTCATTGATATGGGACTGATGGTGGCTAAGAGGGAGATCACCAGGAACTGGAAGGCGAGGATGGGGCCAACTCCGCGGAGGTGGCGGCGGGAATTCTTGAAGTGGGCGGCGGCTGACAGCTCCTATAGATACCAGATTGCGCGCAGGTCCCCTAGCCAGACAGCGGCAGATGCGGCGACCTCTTGGGAAGTAATGGTACAGGCACTCCGGGACAACGAGGCAGATGAGGAGGAAGAGGCCCCCGAGGCAGGAAGGGAGACAGAGACTAGCTGAGGCCCCGAGAGCATCAGGTACACAGGAGGACAGGCACTAGTACTCCAGGAACGAACGCTATAAGTGCATTAGATGGGTGGTGGTGAATGGGGTGGGACAAGGGGGGGAGTTCGGGGTTTTTGCGCAGGGGGTGGGAGTTGGGGGTTAGCGCCTAAGTTAAGTAGGACTGTAAAAGTAGTCATGCACACGATCCGGACACCGATTACTCCTTTGATCTGGACGTCGGGCATGTGAGCGCAGAGATATCATCGCCGCCCGACCCCCGGATTGTGGGCATAACGGCTGTGTACTGACCACCAATTAATATTGTATATCTGCTCATTTTTATGAAACTGCTTGCGCATGTATGGGCCTGTACAGGCATGACTGCAATAAAAATTATTTAACAAAAAAAATGTGTACAGTTGCCGGGTGTGTGTGTAGGAGGAGTGCTTGCGTCAACCAATGAATGATGTGAGTGCCGCTGCTCATGACATGAAGGTATTGTATGAAGTGATGTGTTGGTGGCTCACTAGACATGTCTCCCCAAGCGGTAGTCAATGCATGAACGAGGGACGCGTGAGTTAGGAACTGTCCAGCCGGGAGGGATGTATCTCTTACGAGGGCTGCAAAGGGCAGGAGGGCGTTGTCAGAGTAAAGGTCGCCCAGCGTTTCCACCTCTGCGGTGATCCAGCTATCCAACCTTACAGTGGTCAGGGTCCCCGCCGTTGTCAGAGTACCTAACAGCGGCAATATCGGCGCATATGGTGTCGTCGCCCGTGTTAGACGCAAGCAGCGGAGGAAGCATCTGCGTGCCACTGCGAGCAGTAGTTGTGACGGCCGGGGAGTCCGAGTCAGCGGATGAAACAGTACGTGAATTTGGAACAGGGACCAGACAGTGGTATCCGTGGCCGTGTCGCCCAGGTTCTTACCACCTAGCCAGCCTGACACCCACTGCATTTGTGCTGCTAGATAGTATAGCTCCATGTTGGGAACTGCTAGTCCGCCCTCTGCAGTGGGCATGTAGAGTTTCGTCAATGCAACCCGAGGCCGACCCCTGCTCCAAATCAGGCCTCGCAGCAGAGTCTCGAGATCTCGGAACACCCGGGTGGGTACATAGGTTGGTATGTTCACAAAGTAGTATAACAGCCGTGGTAGGACTATCATTTTTGCTAAGGCTATGCGACTTGGGACATTCAGCGGTAGTGTGTTCCAGAACCCACCTGTGCTCGGGTATAGGCGATCGCCCTCATCAGGTTTCCTTCCAAAATATCTATGGGGTCTCGATAGATGTGTATCCCAAGGTATCTGAACGTGTTGGGGTACCACTGCAACCTCTCACCCCCGATGTGTATGTCACATTCGGGAACGTTCGGGCTGAAGGAGTAGGCCCCCGATTTGGCCCAGTTTACTCGCAATCCCGACATTTCCTCAAAGGTGCCGAAAATGGCAGTGAGGGACTCCGGGACATTGCTTAGGTCCCTGACGTATAAGAGAAGGTCATCAGCATACAATGACACTACATGCAGTCCGTCTGCCAACGGTACGCCCCAGTCATTTCCTCGTGACCGGAGTATCGTAGCCAGGGGTTCTACTGCTAGGGAGAACAGTAGGGGTGACAGTGGGCAGCCCTGTCTGGTGCCTCTCCTTACACGAATGGGGGCAGAGAGTAACGCTCCAGTACGGACACGGACCGTGGGCTTGCGGTATAAGAGACCGACCATGGTCAAATAGTCATCTCCAAGCTCAAACTTCTCCATGACCGCTCGCAGGTAGGGCCACTCCACCGAGTCAAACGCCTTCTCCAGATCGAGTACGAGGCACCCTGCTCGTGGCCACTGTCTTGTGGCGTACTCCTGCAAGCGGAACAGTCGGCGGATGTTGTGGGATGTGTGTCTAGTCGGTACGAACCCATTTTGGTCGTGATGCACCAGCGCAGGAACCATAGGGGCCAGCCTGCGAGCAAGTGCAGAGGCAAGAATTTTGTAATCTGTATTCAGGAGTGCGAGAGGGCGGTAAGAGCCCATCTGTGTGCTATCTCTGCCAGGCTTAAGTAAGGAGACAAGGGTCGCCTCATTGAGAGTCGGGGTTAAGGCGAAGTCATCTACAGCCGCGGAGTACATCTTCACCAGGTGTGGAATCAGGATGTCCGAGGCGGCCTTATAGAACTCGGCCGGCAAGCCATCGGGCCCCGGAGTCTTGCCATTCGAGAGGTTAAAGATGGTGTCGCGGAGTTCCTCAGGATCCAGTGGTGCTCCGAGGTCATCCTGCTGTGCCGTCGTTAGGGTAGGTAAATGTATGTTAGAGAGATATTCCGTGATGGCAGTCAGTGGGACGCGCAATCTGGAGTGATATAGGCCTGTGTAATGATCCGTGAATGCCTCGTGTATTTGGCGCTGGGAGTATAGTAATCCGCCGTCTCCGGCCTGTATGGCCGATATTGGGGCAGATCTATCCTCCCGTTCGATCAGCCAGGTCAACAATTTGCCTGGTCTGTCGCCTTGTCTGTGGACCCGGGCGGAGTGTGCCGCGAAGTTGACACTTCGCAGACGGTCTAGCAGGCGGTCGTGTTTCGCCTTAGCTTCCGTCAGTCGGGCGCTCGCGTCTCCCCCCACAGGGCATTCAAGGTCTAGTAGTTCCGATTCCAGTCGTGTCAGGTCCTGCTCAATTTGGCGTCTCATGTGCCCCTGTGTTCCCAGGCAGAACCCCCGGGTCACCACTTTGAAAGCATCCCATTCGGTTCGGGGAGAGGACGCCGTGTCAGCATTGAGATCGAAGTATTGGGCCGATTGTGTAAGCATGGAATCGCGGAAGGTCGCGTCAAGTAAGAGGTCTGGTTGGAGGCGCCAGGTAGGAATGGGAGGATGTGGGACGTCCCAGGCAATGACCAGTGTATGAGTATTATGATCTGAGTGGGTACGGCCCATGTATTGGGTGTCTAGGACTAATGGAAGGAGATCAGGGGAAACCATGTACCTGTCCAAGCGGACATGTAGTGCATGCGCGCCTGACCAATAGGAATACGTGCGCGTCGCGGGGTTGCGAGTCCTCCATGCGTCGTGTAGGCGCCATTGCTGGGCCCAGTTGAGGAGAGCCTTCGTGGTGACGTGCGCCTGAGCATTAGGTGGGGGTGCAGTAGACCTGTCTAAGTGTACGTCTAGGACACAATTGTAGTCGCCTCCAAGGATCCACGGGAGCCCATGCCAGGGTGCCAGTGCCGTGGAGAGGCACTCAAGGAAACCTCCCTGATCAGTGTTAGGGGAGTATAAGGAGGCAAGTACTACTGGGTGCCCATCAAGTCTGCCTCTCGCTATGACATACCGACCCCCCGTGTCTATCTGTGTATCCATGACCGCCCAAGGAGTGCCCGGCCTTATCCATATGAGTGCTCCACGAGCATAGGAGGAGTACTCCGTGGCATAGATCTGTCCGCGCCACCGTCTGCGCAGCGCGTGTACCTCAGCCTTGTTTAGATGCGTTTCCTGTAACAAAACTACATGGACTTCATGGCGACGTAGATATGAGTATATTTAGTAACGTCTCGATGGTGTGTGCATTCCCCTCACATTCCACGTGCAAATCCTAATCTCAGCCATACCCACTGTCTTGGTAGGAGACATCCGCCGTAGACAATCCCACCCTCGTATCGCTCTCACAGCGTCCATACCTCTGGGTGAGTACTCACTGCGCTAGGGCCTCTCCGTCTGTTCCCAAGGCGGCGAGGGACATCATCGGCCTCAGCTCTGGCAGAGGCGTCGCAGTTATTGACTGTCCACTAGTCCCATCCCCACTGCCCTGGTAACATCCGATGGTTGCATGCGTTGTGCGTCAATGGGGCATGTCAGCCGTTTGTGTCGTGACATCTGGGAGTTCCACCGATAGTTGAGAGTCTGGTATCCCGTAGATAGCCTCAACGTCGCTTTGAGCCATCTGCGGACACGTGGCTTGAACATTGTCTGAGGTCGGTGAAGCGCTTAGTTGGGAGACCCTCCAGAGTGCGTCTCGTTGCTCTTGGAGCATTTGGTCCAGCGGCGGGGAGTGTTGAGCCGCGTTGTCCGGGCGGCCGGTTTTGTGGTCTCTGTTTCTACGTCGGCGCCGCGGTCCGCGGCCTCGGGGTCGTGTCTCAGGATTCTGTGCGTTTCTGGGCGCTGTGTCCGTTCCGCTATCTAGCCAGTCGCTCACCTCCACAGGGTTATTAAAGAAGTAGGTTTTGTCTCGCGCCACCACTCTCAGTTTTGCGGGGAAGAGTAGGGAGTACTTGAGGCCTGCCTCACGTAGTCGGCGTTTCACTTCCAGGAAATCATGGCGTTGACGTTGCACCTGTATGGTGTAGTCCGGGAAGAACATCACCGTAGTGTTGTCAATTCGGACTTCCCCGAGTCGCCTGGTTTCCCTCAGGATAGTGTCTCTGTCACGGTAGTTCAGGACCCTGAAAAGCAGCGGCCTCGGGTTGGAGCCAGTAGTATGAGGTCTCGTGGGTACACGATGTGCCCGTTCCACCACGAACTGTGGCGAGAGTGTGTCCTCCGGCAAGAGATCTCGTAGCCAGTCTTCCACGCCCTGAGTCGGTCGGGCGACTTCCCATTTTTCCGGGACCCCGACGAGCCTGATGTTGTTGTGTCTCGCTCTCCCTTCCGCATCCTCAGCGCGGTCCTCTAGGAACTCCACCCTGCTCAGGAGATCTTGTACTTGTTTATCAGTTTGTGAGACTGCGGGGCCAAGGTCGTTCACTGTTCCCTCCAGCGTCTTTGTCCGATCGGCCAGCTTCTTGTGGTCGTCTCTTAGGTGGGTGAGGTCTATGGCGACACTGTCTATCTTGGATTCCAGAGACGTTCTGGTCTGCTGGAGCGACTGTTCCAAGCGTTCCATGGCAGCGAGCATGCTATCCAATCGTGAGGTTACTTGGTCAGCCGCCATCTTGCGCAGTGACTTGTCAGATTTTCCCTTCGGCGGGGCTCCTCCGGTTCCAGTGCGGGTTCTCACCCCTCCGGACATGTGCGAGGTGACTCAACCAACGGTGTAGGCCCGCTGAGCCAGGGGACGAGGCGATCGTCGCCCCCGGGTCTGGCAGTGTTGGTAGGTCGCAGGGAGGTGCTTCCGGTGTCCGTTGTCACGGGGCAGATCAGCTGGCCCCCCGTGTGCCTCCAGCGCGGGTGGTGAGTCTATGTAGTGGCGTGCTGTGGCAAGCCGTCAACCCCAACCTCAGGTGGTTGGCGATCCCAGCAGCCAGTCGAACCCTCAGCCGGGTTTGATCTCACAGGTGCAAGGGCCTCAGACTTTCTCCAGGCCAGTGGGGAGGGTCAGACTTCGGCCCACGGTTGCCGGAGAGCTTGGGGTTATCAAACTGCGGCTAATGTTCACTTCCAATTGACTGTGCAGAGTAGTGCAGCTGTGTCTCAGCGTCCCCAAGGGAGTGTTCAGTTCTGCCACCACCTCGGGCCCACAACGTCTGCCCCGTGTAGGCTACCACCTCCTTAGGGCTGGGGCCGTGCCCTGAGCCTCGGCAGCCAGCCGCCACCGTGCCCCCCGGGTCAGCTTGTCCCACAGGGGCCCAAGGGGGAAGCGAGGGGCCCGAATCCAGAGGCACTCCCCCCCCACGCAGTTCGTCTCTCAAAGTGGCGCCGGGTCCGGTGGGTTCTCGGCACTGTTAGCACGTGGGCCCAGGCGACGTGAGCTGTCTTTCGTGAATATCCGCCCTTCTCAGGTTCGCCGTGTTTGCCAGTGGTGGGAGTTCCGGTGGGGGGGGAGGACGTATTTGTCCCTCTATAGCCGGCAAGTGGGGCCCTCTCACCTCTACCCCCGGTCTCCTCCGTGGGCGTCGGCTGCGCCTCCACAGGTGCTCGAGCAGATGGCCCGGTGACTTCAACTCAAGTCCGGGCGCCGTCCGCTACTTGTCAGCGGTCCGCCGGGTGCCGTCGGTCCAGGCCTCTCACGACCCTTTCGCTGCGGGGGAGGAGAGGCAGCGGCCAGCAAATCCTATCAGCCCTCGGGCCCAGGGCCCGGTGCACGGCAGTTACCTCGGGTCTCGTCGCGGGGCCCAGGCAGTAGGCCCCTGCCCCGGGTCCTTGCAGCCGCTTCCGCTGACCGGGTGGTCACAGGCTCCTCCCGGGCCGCTCCGCCGTCTAGTGCACGAGCAGGCAGCTCGGCATCCACATCCCCGGCCCGGGCCACTGTCTGTTTAGGCCTCTCAGCTCACCCGCAATGGCTCCGCGTCTTGCCAGGCAGCTGTGTGCAACTCCTCTCCTGCGGTGGGGGGGGGAGTGCAGGAAGCAGATTGTCCGGGGGGCCCCGAGGTCTGTGTCTCGACGTGTGCGGGTGCGGGCGATTCCGGTTCGCAGGCCGCGCGGTGAGGCCTAGATGCACGGCCCAGACCACGGCTTCTCGTAGTTCTCCCCGCCGGCCGTGTGACAACAAG